>NC_089256.1:43276327-43911618 GCF_963930625.1 Muntiacus reevesi
GTACACGGTGGGCACTCAGACTGATTATCGGGATGCTGAAGTTCAAACAGACCCGTATTCTCCAGAATATGTAGTATGTCAGGATTCCATCCCTGAGCTCCTGACCCTGGCTACTCTCACGTGGGGTGAGTTGGAAATTCTTTTGAATATTTGCAGATGACAGTCCTAATGACCACGCATGCTATTGAGTTCTTAGAAATGACACACACAGAGGCAACTATGGTTTAAAGTATTGCTATTTAAAATATCTTGCTCAGTAGAGCTACTTCATAGACTGGTACACTTTCTGTTAGATTTGTTCAAATAGAGATATGCCCTTATCATTGTAAGGACACTTCTTGTCCTTTTTCCCTGAAGCTGAAGTTACATTTAGACAATTTTGTGGTTACTTTGCTGATGACTTACCTCCCTCTTCTCACTGTTTCTCTCAGTAAATAAGCTCCTTTTCACTGAGAAATTTATATTCTTTTTTTACACATAAATTTTTTTTGAGTATATAATACTGAATGCATATTCTAACATGTAATATGCATGACATATGCATATTCCAACAAGTAGTAATATTATCTTATAATACGAATCATGCATATTGTAAATATAGCAATAATATGCATTTTGCACTTTCCGACAAGTAATAATATCCTCTTACTTTGCTAAAATATCTTGGGATTTATCAAGGTTCTCTTATACACTTTATTTGATGACTTGGATGATTTCTTTTGACATTATATCTGAAATGCTCAGAAAGTCACTCTCAGAGTATAGAAATTCACTCTAGGCTAGGCCTTTATAATGCAAAACTATAAAAATTAATAAGAGAAGGGACCGTGAGAAATTGTTAGAAATTATCTTATTAAACTCATTTGATTGTGCCTAGGAAGCTGAGAACCAGAGAGACTGCTTCCTTGAAGGTCATGGAAATACTTAGTACATTGTAATGATTTTTATTAAAATCATTTTGTTAAAATGAGGTTACTTTTGTTTTCCCAATGTAATGAATTGCTGTGATCAAATATGTGTTAGTAGCAACAAGGATGTTCACATCTAAGTTCTAGTTTTGATTCTTGTTTCTTGGCTCACTTCTTGGATCTAAATTAAGCATTCTTGACACCCACAGTTTAAAGCAGAGACTCTACCTTCAGTCTAGATGACAGATTCAGAGTATGCTGAAATCTTTCACTTACCTTTGAACACACAAAAAACATAATTATGAAAATTAATAACCAGACTTAAAATCAAGGAAGAAAATCGTTTAGCAGTGGAGACTTCTTCTTAAAAGGGAATCTGTGATGATGAGCAGGGACTCTGAATGGTGAGGAGCCAGACCTGAGTTACCTGATTAAACTAAAAGAGGGAGAAACTTCTCTCCTGCCTAGAGGTAGGACTGAAGCCCAGTGCCTGCCAGTCTAAGCCAGGTCCTCCTACCTGTGGCCTTGAGCGTTACCTCCTGGTGTGAGAAGGGCTTAGCTTTGAGCTGCAGAAGGACTGGGGCCACACCCTTGAAAACAAGAGGTTTAGGTAGGGGCTCATAAATGCTTCACTTGGTAAAGACCTAATTGGAGCCCTGCGCCTGGCAGCTCTGGGATTGAAGTTGTCAATAAAAAGCTCCATGAGTCAGGCCTACCTCCTCGTTGGTGAGGCCCTGGGTAAAAGTTTAAATGGAGGCCTACATATTGTGTGTGTAGACATTTAAACATTATAAATCAAGCTACTGTCTGTTATATAAAATACATTCTATATTTTTCACAAATAAATCTTTATAAAAAGCTGAAAGGACAAGTGTACATTTACAATTCTTAGACTCCTTGGGATTGCACACTGGCATGTGGCAGCGATGGGAGAGGCTGCGCCTGGTGGCTGGCCCTTTTCTCTGGCTCTGTTCTTCATCATGAGGGGCTTGTTGTGCATGCCTATGATCGCCTCTCCTGCCCTGCTTTTCCACTTTCTGTTTAGACCTCCTTGCAAACAGCTGCTATGTGGCTACCCCTTGGGCTTAAGGGGTCTTCCCTCAGGAGTCTGAATCTTGTGAAGTGGCCCATGTAGATTTTGGAAGTGGGCTTGGCGCTGTTTATGCAAGGAATTCCAGGCTCCCTAAGAGACAGAGTACCTCCAGGTGGGCATTCTGTAGTATCTTTAAAGTGCTGTGGGAAAATAACCCAAATTTAGAATTCTTACACCAGCCAAACTCTTACTCAGGCGAGAAGGTGAAATAATGACACTTTCATAGGACAGAACATTTCATAGGTCTATCTCATAGGATATTGTAAACACTAATTAAATTCATTTATATAATGTGCTTAGGCCAATGCCTGGTATGTAAATAAGCATTCTATAAATGTTAGCTATTAATCTGAATAGGGGAAGAATAAAAGGACATCCTTGAACATACTTCCAAGTTCAGTCACTCAGTCATGTCCAACTCTTTGCAACCCCATGAATTGCAGCACGCCAGGCCTCCCTGTCCATCACCAACTCCCAGAGTTTACTCAAACTCCTGTCCATTGAATTGGTGATGCCATCCAGCCTCTATCATCCCCTTCTCCTCCTGCCTTCAATCTTTCCCAGCGTCAGGGTCTTTTCAAATGAGTCAGTTCTTTGCATCAGGTGGCCAAGATATTGGAGTTTCAGCTTCAGCATCAGTCCTTCCAATGAATATTCAGGACTGATTTCTTTTAGGAAGGACTGGTTTGATCTCCTTGCAGTTCAAGGGACTCTCAAGGGTCTTCTCCAACACCACAGTTCAAAAGCATCAATTCTTCAGTGCTCAGCTTTCTTTATAGTCCAACTCTCACATCCATACATGACTACTGGGAAAATCATAGCTTTGACTCAATGGACCTTTGTTGGCAAAGTAATGTCTCTGCTTTTTAATATGCTATCTAGGTTGGTCATAACTTTCCCTCCAAGCAGTAAGTGTCTTATAATTTCATGGCTGCAGTTACCATTTGCATTAATTTTGGAGCCCCCCAAAATAAAGCCTGTCACTGTTTCTACTGTTTCCCCATCTATTTGCCATGAAGTAATGGGACCAGATGTCATGATCTTAGATTTCTGAATGTTGAGTTTTAAGCCAGCTTTTTTCATTCTCCTCTTTCACTTTCATCAAGAGGCTCTTTAGTTCTTCTTCACTTTATGCCATAAGGGTGGTATCATCTTCATATCTGAGGTTATTGATATTTCTCCCAGCAGTCTTGATTTCAGCCTGTGTTTCATCCAGTCCAGCATTTCTCATGATGTACTCTGCATAAAAGTTAAGTAAGCAGGGTGACAGTATACAGCCTTGACATACTCCTTTCCCTATTTGGAACCAATCTGTTGTTCCATGTCTGGTTCTAATGGCTGCTTCTTGACCTGCACACAGATTTCTCAGGAGGCAGGTCAGGTGTTCTGGTATTCCCATCTTTTGAAGAATTTTCCACAGTTTGTTGTGATCCACACAGTCAAAGGCTTTGGCATAGTCAATGAAGCAGAAGTAGATGTTTTTCTGAAACTCTTTTACTTTTGCTATGATCCAGCGGATGTTGGCAATTTGATCTCTGGTTCCTTTGCCTTTTCTGAATCCACCTTGAACATCTGGAATTTCATGGTTCATGTACTGTTGAAGCCTGGCTTGGAGAATTTTGAGCATTACTTTCCTAGCATGTGAGATGAGTGCTATTGTGCGGTAGTTTGAGCATTCTTTGGCATCCTCCTTTCTTTGGGATTGGGATGAAAACTGACCTTTTCCAGTCCTGTGGCCACTGCTGAGTTTTCCAAATTTGCTGGCAAATTGAGTGCAGCATTTTCACAGCATCATCTTTGAGGAGTTGAAATAGCTCAACTGGAATTGCGTCACCTCCACTAGCTTTGTTTGTAGTGATGCTTTCTAAGGCCCACTTGACTTCACATTCCAGGATGTCTGGCTCTAGGTGAGTGATCACAATATCATGATTATTTGGTCGTGAAGATCTTTTTTGTATAGTTCTTCTGTGTATTCTTGCCACCTCTTTTAATATCTTCTGCTTCTGTTAGGCTCATCCCATTTCTTTCCTTTATTGTGCCCATCTTTGCATGAAATGTTCCCTTGGTATCTCTCATTTTCTTGATCAGATCGCTAGTCTTTCCCATTCTATCATTTTCCTTTGTTTCTTTGCACTGATCACTGAGGAAGGGTTTCTTACCTTTCCTTGCTATTCTTTGGAACTCTGCATTCAAATGGGTATATCTTTCCTTTTCTCCTTTGCCTTTTGTTTCTCTTCTTTTGTCAGCTATTTGTAAGGCCTCCTCAGACAACCATTTTGCCTTTTTGCATTTCTTTTTCTTGGGGATGGTCTTGATCCCTGCCTCCTGTACAGTGTCCTAAACCTCTGTCCATAGTTCTTCAGGCACTCTGTCTATCAGATCTAATCCCTTGAATCTATTTGTTGCTTCTACCGTATAATCATAAAGGATTTGATTTAGGTCATACCTGAATGATCTAATGGTTTTCCCCTACCTTCTTCAATTTATGTCTGAATTTGGCAATAAGGAGATCATGATCTGAGCCACAGTCAGCTCCCAGTCTTGTGTTTGCTGACTGTATAGAGCCTCTCCATCTTTGGCTGCAAAGAATATAATTAATCTGATTTCACTATGGACCATCTGGTGATGTCCATGTGTAGAGTCTTCTCGTGTTTTTGGAAGAGGGTGTTTGCTATGACCAGTGCATTCTCTTGGCAAAACCCTGCTTCATTCTGTACTCCAAGGCCAAATGTGCCCATTACTCCAGGTATTTCTTAACTTCCTACTTTTGTATTCCAGTCCCCTATAATGAAAAGGACATCTTTTTTGGGTGTTAGTTCCAGAAGGTCTTGTAGGTCTTCATGTATGCATGCATGCTAAGTCACTTCAGTCATGCTTAACTCTTTGTGACCCTATGGATTGTAGCCTGCCAGGCTATCTTGTCCAAGGGATTCTCTAGGGAAGAATACTTGAGTGGGTTGCCACTCCCTCCTCTGGGGGATCCTCCAGAACTAGGGATCGAACCCACATTTCTTGCATCTCCTGCATTGGGAGGTGGATTCTTTACCATTAGCGCCACGTGGAAAGCCCATAGGTATTCATAGAACCTTTCAACTCAGCCTCTTTGGCTCTAGTGGTTGGGACATAGACTTGGATTGCTATGATGTTGAATGGTTTGCCTTGCAAACAAACTGAGATAATTCTGTCATTTTTGTGATTGGACCCAAGTGCTGCATTTCAGACTCTTTTGTTGACTATGAGGACTACTCCATTTCTCCTAAGGGATTCTTGCCCACAGTAGTAGATATAATGGTCTTTCGAATTATATTTGCCTTTCCTGCCCGTTTAAGTTCCCTGACTCATAAAATGTTGATGTTCACTCTTGCCATCTCCTGTTTGACCACTTCCAATTTATCTTGATTATGGCCTGACATTCCAGGTTCCTATACAATATTGTTGTTTACAGTATGAGACTTTACTTTCACCACCAGACATCCACAACTGGACGTTGTCTCCTCTTTGGCTCAGCCTCTTCATTCCTTCTGGATTTATTTCTCCACTCTTCTCCAGTAGCATATTGGACACCTACTAATCCAGGGGGTTCATCTTTCAGTGTCATATCTTTTTGCCTTTTCATACTGTTCATGGGGTTCTCAAGGCAAGAATGCTGAAGTGGGTTTGCCATCTCCTTCTCCAGGGAATCATGTTTTGTCATATCTCTCTGCCATAATCCAGCCGTCTTGGGTGGTCCTATAATGGCATGTTCAAAGTTTCATTGAGTTATACAAGGCCATCATTTTGGTTCATTTTCTGTGTTTGTGGTGTCTATTCTGTCTGCCCTCTGAGGGATGGGAGTCCACACTTCCTGATGGGAGGGACTGGCTGTGGGGAAAACTAGGTCTTGCTCTGGTGGGCAGGGCCATGCCCAGTAAATCTTTAATCCAATTTTCTGCTGATGGGTGGGGCTGTGCTCCCTCCCTGTAGTTTGGCCTGAGGCGGCCCAGTCCTAGAGTTTGCAGTCTCTATGGTGGAGCTATAGGGTCTATGGTAGGGGTAATGGTGACCTCCTCCACAGGGATTTGTGCCAGTACATTGCGGCTCCCAGGACTGTTGCTGTCAATACCTCTGACCCTGTGGCAGGCCACTGTTGACCCATGCCTCTGTTGGAGACTCCCAAACACTCATAGGGAAGTCTGGCTCAGTCTCTTGTGGGGTCACTGCTCCTTCCTCCTGGGTCCTGGAGCACATATGGTTTTGTCTTTTCCTTCCAAGAGTCTATCTCCCCAGTCCTGTGGAAGTTTTATAATCAAATCCCACTGACATTCAAAGTCAGATTCCCTGGGGATTCCCAGTCCCTTTGCCAGATCCCCAGGTTTGGAAGCCTGTTGTGGGCCCTAGGACTTTTGCAACAGCATGAGAACTTCTTTGGTATAATTGTTCTCCAGTTTGCAGATTGCCTGTCTGGCAGCTCTGTAGTGGGGCTAATGGCGACCTCCTCCAAGAGGACTTATTCCACCTGCCGTGCCTCCCAGCACTGCTCCTGCCAGTGTTCCTGTCTCTGTGGGAGGCCACTGCTGACCCCTGCCTCTGCAGAAGACCCTCACACACTCAAAGGCAGGTCTGGCTCAGTCTCTTGTGGGGATCACTGCTCCTTTCCGTGGGTTTTGGTGCACACAAGATTTTGTTTATGCCCTCCAAGAGTCTCTGGCAGATATGAGGTTTGATTTTAAATGTAATTGCACCCCTCCTACCATCTTGCTGCTTCTCCTTTGTCCTTGGATGTGGAGTAGCTTTTCTTGGTGGTTCCAACATTCTCTTTTTGATGGTTGTTTAGCAGCTAGTTGTGATTTTGGTGTTCTCACAGGAGAAGATGGGCACACATCCTTCTACTCCACCAAATTAAATTTGTATACTTTTTGGGTAGGTTGGACATTTTAACAATATCAGTTCTTCCAATCTAAAACACAGGATATCTTTCCATTTCTTTATGTGGTTTTCAGATGCCTTCATTAATATTTTATAGTTTTCAGAATATAGGTCTCTCACCTCTTTGGTTAAGTTTATTTGTAGGTATTTTTCTCTTTTTGATGGGATTTTTTTTTCTTTATTATTGCTTGTTTTTCTTTAATTTTATATTGAAATATAGTTGATTTACAATGTTGTATTAATTTTTTTGTACAATGAAGTGATTCAGTTATATATATAAACACATTCCTTTTCATGTCTTTTCCATCATGGTTTATCACAGGATATTGAATATAGTTCCCTGTGCTATGCAGAAGGATCTTGTCATTTATCCACTGTGTATATTATTGTTTGCATCTGCTAACCTAAAACTCTCCCTCTATCCCTCCCCCACTTCCTGTCCCCCTTGGCAGCCACAAGTCTGTTCTCTGTGAGTCTGTTATGTTTTGTAGATAAATTTATTTGTGTCAATTTAGATTGTACATATAAGTGATTTCATATGGTATTTGTCTTTCTTCTGACTTAGTTCACTTAGTATGATAATCTCTAAGTTCATCCATATTGCTGCAAATGGTGTTAGTTTGTTCTTTTTATGGCTGAGTAGTATTCCACTGTATATGGACATTTAGGTTCTCTCCATGTTATGGCTATTATGAATAATGCTGCTATGAACAGAGCGTTACGTGTATCTTTTTGAATTGTAGTTTTATCCTGATATATGCCCAGGAGTAGGATTCCTGGATCATATGATAACTCCATTTTTAGTGTTTTGAGGAACCTCCATACTGTTTTCCATAAAGGCTCCACCAACTACATTCTCACCAACAGTGTGGAATGGTTAGAAAATAGAATCCGACAACACATTAAAGAGATCTTACACCATGATCAAGTGATGGGATTTTAAGTGGGATTTTTTTTTTTTTTGCTTTCTCTTTCTGATAGTTCATTATTAGTACATAGAAAAGTGACATGTGACAGTATCTTAAAAAGATGACTGACACGTCCCTGATGGTCCAGTGGCTAAAACTCCACGTTCCCAATACAGGGGGCCTGGGTTTGATCCCTGATCAGAGAACTAGAACTCACTGGACAAAACCCTGAATGCTGAGAAAGGAGGATCCTGAGGGCAGGAGGAGAAGGGGGTGACAGAGGATGAGATGATTGGATGGCAGTACCAACTCAATGGACATGAATTTGAGCAAACCCCGGGAGATAGTGAAGGGCAGGTTAGCCTGGCATGCTGCAGTCCAAGGGGCCACAAAGAGTCGGACAGACTTAGTGACTGAACAACAGAGAACTAGATCCTGCCTGCTGCAACTAAGACTTGGCACAGCCAAATAAATAAATAAAAATAAGTTATTTAAAAAATAAGTTAGTAGATGACTTACCATAACCAAATGGGTTAATCACACAAATTCTAGTTTAGTACAATATCAGAAAACCAACCAATGCGTTTTACCATTTTAACAGAAAATACCAGAAAATGCTCCGGTAGATTCAGGAAAAGTAGTTTGATAACATTAGACATGCATTCATGTTGTAAACTCTAAATGTTGGGATCAGAAGGAAATTTTAGTAATTTAATAAAGGTTATCTGAGATAAACATAATACTAAATGTAAGACTTGAGAAACTTTATCCTTAAAATCAAGAAAAAGACAGTGATTCCTTTATCACCACTATTATTTAGCAGTTCAGGGAAGATCCTAGCGCAGAACTTTTTCAACTAGGCTGTGACCATCAACCCCAGGGACATTTGGAAATTCCATAATAACGATAAGGCAAATGGGTTGGGTTTGGGGGAGCTAGGCTGGCATGAATACTAAACATCCTGCCCTGCATGGGGCAGGCCCATCCAAAAATTAATTGTTTGCCCAATACGGTGCTAATAGCATCCTGGTTGAGAAATAATTGAGTTAATGCAGTAAAATAAGAGAAGAAAAATTAGGTATGTGGATTAGAAAGAAGAAGCAAAACTATTTTTACTTGTAGGCAATGCACTCATTTAAAAAATTTGAATGACCAGAACTAAGAATCTCAGCTCTTAGATTATATGAAATCTACATATAGTTTTACTTCTCCCTTCCCTGGTAGCACAGATGGTAAACAATCTGCCTGCAGTATAGGAGACACTGGGTCTATCCCTGAGTTGGGAAGATCCCCTGGAGAAGGGAATGGCAACCCACTCCAGTATTCTTGCCTGGAGAATTCCATGGACAGCCCATGCGGTTGCAAAAAGTCAGACATGACTGAGCGACTAACACTTTCACTTTCTGACTTGGATGCATTTTTCTTTATTTCTTTCTCTCTCTCTCTCTTTTTCTTTTTTTAATTTTTTTGCCAATTTCTCTGGTTAGGACTTCCAGTACTATGTTGAATAGGAGTGGTGAGAGTGTACACTCTTACCTTATTCCTGATCTTAGAGAAAAAGCTTTTTTAACCTTTCACTGTTGAGTATGGTATTAGCTGTGGGCTTCTCTGTATAGTTCATTTTTGTTTCATATTTGTTTCTAGAGAGGGAGTATAGTGTAGTATGTAAGACCGCAAGGGCCAGATTGTCATGGGCAAATACTGGGTTTCACCACTTACTATGATCTTCTGCAAGTTATTTTGATATTTCTTTGTATTTCAAAAGATGGATTTTTCCAATATGGAACATTCCAAGGTGTGATTATTTAGTAATCACCTAATACCTTTAAATACTTCCATGCAAAAAAATGTCTTCTGACTGAATTGCTAACGGGAGAGTGCAGGGCACAGATAATACACTCTTAGGCACATGTGGAGACATATCCCAATATCATTTCATCTTGTCATAACCTTGAATTTAAAGAAGACAGGAACTGAGAGGGAGTCAATTAAATACTAGTAGGTACGTGAGTGTGTCTGTGTGTTTCTTAAGTGTTCTGCCTCATCCTCTAGGTCGAGGTCTCCCGGCAGGACAAGCTGAAGTAGAGATGATAGAACGTGCCCGGGAGAAGCGTGCTTGGGAAGACACCCTGCCCCCTCTGAGCGACACCTCCCAGTTTGAGAAAAGGAGGCGGATGATGAATGCCATGGAGAGGAAGGAGTGGGCCTTCAGAGAGCAGGAGATTGAGAAGTAGGTTCTCAGTTACCCAGACAGTTCCTCCTACACTAATGGGATTAATGTTAATACTTTTAAGCAATAGAGCAAATAGAGTTCCCAAATGTAAGGGTTTAAAAGCAATCCTTAACCTGTAGAGTTAGAAGACTGGGTTTCAGGAGCAATAGCTCCATTATTTTTTCTCCAATAATATATATATGTGTATAATGCCTTCTTTATGTGTGAAGTTCAGTGTGGAACCCAGATCTGAACAATTCCTCACAGCATCTCTGATCCTCTCTTTTCTCTTTAGTAACTTATCTAGACTGTCACAGAATTCCACTGATTTTTGCAAAATGTCTTTCAGACTGTCCCTTTCTGTTCCTTACCAGTGCCAGGGTCCCTCGACTTTGACCCTCTTCCTATCCATCAAACAGCCTCCTGGCTGACCCTGTCTCTTCCCCACTGGTACTGGCTTCAGTCAGGACCCCTTGGGTTCTAGCTGCAGGTAATAAGGTGTTTATATTTAAAAGACAAACTGTGGAATGGTTCAGTTAAGAGATGACCTCACAGTACATAAGTAACAATATGCTAGGGTATTTCTGGTTGAATTTTTAGCCATTTTAACTCATGTATTGTAGAAATGATGAGGACCAAAAAATTGCAACTCCTTAGCAAGAAGAGGGGGAAGGGAAGTTCTGGAGGTGCCCTTTGTTCCTGAGCTGAGGTGCTTCCTTGCTCAGAGCAGTGCCACCAAGCCCCTGACAATGTGCTGTCTCTGCTGAGGCCCCACTTCTCCCTTGTGAGTGTGGCACATCTCAACCCTTTCGATCCTCAAGTGCTGAGTTAACGACTACTGTAAAGAAGGCTTTCCCACCACCCTGCTCCTTCCTTTTGATCAACTGGGAATAGCACTGAAAGAGGTGCTCTGCCATTTCTTCGCCTGCAGAAGTCTTTTCATTCTTCTGCCCTGGTGTTTTTTTTTGATCCCTGTGTTGTAAATGTTGGTTTATATGCCTACTTCATTGAAACAGTGTCTTCTTGAGACAGTGCATCTTGTTCACCATTGTTTTATTCCCTGCCTGGCATAAGTATTTGACAAATAAGTGATTGAATAAATTGTTATGTAAAATTTTAAGAGTAAAATGTTCAAATCTCTATTTTAGAAAGGAAAATCTTGACCACTACATGGAACAAAGATTGGAAGGAGGCAAGACTAGACTAACACCTAGAGTCCGAGTCAGGAGAGAGATGCCAAAGACATGAGCTAGGGAACAGATGTAAGGACTGTTTTAGAGAAGGAAGAAGGTAGGAGAAGTAGGTTTCTGTAGGTTTTTTTGAAGAGATAATTGGAGATTCAAGTAGTTGGAAGTTCTGGTTCAGAAATATCTGGGCTGAAGTAGATATTTTGAAGTCATATGTACACATAAGCAAGGTAGTCCTGGAGAACATTGAGAAGGTGAAGTAAAGGGAAGTGAAGAATGAATATCCGTATGTGTCAGATGCTGGCATTTTCACATTCACCACTTAAGGTGGCGTGCCACAACCACATTTTCTCTCAATCCTCCTGTTCCTCAACCTTCCAGCAATACCTGTTGGTCTGAAACTGTGGACAAACATTTTTCTGTTCACTTAGGCCCTTCTGCCTAGAGATATACCCATATAATATTCTTCTTATATAAAGACTATTGAGTGCCTACCCCAACCCCCAACTCATTTTCCACACTTTTGCCAGAGTGGTCTTTTTAAAATGCATGAATATGGTACCAGCCTGAAGAGAAGGTCCTATTTTATGGCAAATGTTCCCTTTCTTTAGTAGAGCATCCTGTCTGAGAGACCGTAGGCTTCTTTACAATTGTAATTTGCTTGAAGATTGCAGGAGATTCGCCTGGAAGTTCTAAAAGAACTGCTGAAGAAGCGTGACGAGAATCAAAATGAAGTGAACATGGCACGCTTGAATGCCCAGTGGTCTAAACTACAGGAAGCAAAGGAGGCAAAGTTGGCACAGATTCAGCGCAAGCATGTATCAGGTGATGGTGGAGCACCAACCAGCAAGAGAATGGAAAAGCTGGCTCAGCTTTGGGTTTTTGACCAAAACTGATTTAACTGTGATATAATTCCTTTTTGGTCCTAGTGTTATTTAACTGATAAGGGACAGGAGATGAGTTATTTCTCAAAAGTAGAAGAGTGGAAGAAAATTCATCACTAAGAAAAAATCAAGTAATGATATTCTAACGGGTAGCAGGTTGTTGGCACTATGGACTCTGTGTGTGTGTGTGTAGGTTTGTTGTGTGTAGGCATTCAGCCCATATTCATAGGCTGAAGCCCTGGATAGAGAGCTTTATTTCTCAACCTGTTTTTCATTGTTTCCCACTAAAAGAGACATTCAGATATCGTTTTTCCTATTTATCCCCCTTCCTTGAAATTAAAAAAACATTTTTTAAAGACCCCTGTGCTGGGTCTTCTTTTCCATGCAGAGGCTTCAGTAGTTGTGGCACGTGGGCTTAGTTGCCCCATGCCCGGCATGTGAGATCTTAGTTCCCCGACCAGGGATCAAATCCATATCCCCTGCGTTGCAAGGCAGATTCTTAACCACTGGACCAGTAGGGAAGTAAGTCCCTCCCATGAAATTTTAATACCATAGGTGTACTACATATCTGTTTATATACTATAAATATATCTGTACTTTATACATAAAAAGAGAAGTCAAAAAAAAAAAGAAGTCAGTGGAGGATTAAAACTGACTTAATACAAATTTTTAATTAGAATTTTAAAAGTTTTAATTTATTAGCATTTAGCTTTATAGCTGTACTTGCTGAGTAATTTTTAATATAATTTACTTACTTATAAAAGTTGTACTGCATCATTTATATATGCAGATTAGCAATCTATACACATAATAATAGCAATGTAATCACAGTAAAGAATTATTCAAAATTTTCCTAGTAAAACAATTACAAAAATTAATTTCCTTAAAAATTATTTTTAGTGAACTTTTAACTTTCTTGATGTGAGAAAATAACTTTTAACTTAATTAGCTGCTACATATGCATTTAGATACTACCAACATTTGACATAATTAGCAATGGGTTGACTTTTTTTTTTCTCGTTACTCCTTCTGTTCCTCTCTCTTCACCCTCTGGGATCACCTCATAATAAACTACCTGCACATATGCCTTTATCTCAGACTCTGTCTTTGGGGGAACCCAGACTAAGAAACAACTCAAATGTCACTTCCTCCAGGAAGACCTTCAAGGACCCCTGCTCCCAGAAAGTCAGGTCCTTGTTATCTGCTCTCAGTGTTATTTGCCCCTGAATTTTTTTGAGTGTGTAAGAAAATGACTTTTCACTTAACTAACTTTTAGGTATGCATTTAGATATTGTCAACAATTTTTTCTTTTCAGTCCTTGAAATAAGCAGTGATGGGTTGACTAATTTTCTTAAATAACTAAGGCTTCCCAGGTGGCTCCATGGTAAAGAATCTGCCTGCTAGTGCCGGAGACACCAGTTTGATTCCTGGGTGGAAAAGATCCCCTGTAGAAGGCAATGGCAACCCACTTCAGTATTCTTGCCTGGGAAATCCCATGGACAGAGGAGCTTGGTGGGTACAGTTCATGAGGTTGCAAAAGAGTCGGAGACAACTTAGCAATTAAACAAAAACAGCAAAATAAAATATAAATTATTTTAATTATGAAATTCCAAGTCACACACAAAAGCCCTGAGGGTCACGTATAAATAACATTCAAAAGGCAGCAGTGGTACATGCAGCCACCTCTTACAATATGGCTTCAAAATCTCACAATCTGGTTTTACACCCATTGAGAGTACCTGATGTAGAGCCTTCAAAGGGGGATGGGTCTGTGATGGGACTGAAAGAAAAGGAGCAGGTAGAGGTAGTAATCCTGACTCCTTAAATTAGTAAACTATTATGTACAGCTGACCCTGCCAAATAATTCTTAAACTATAAGATTCGATATATTCTAGTTTATTCTGGCATTAGCCAAGATGACCAGAGATTTTTTGAAGAACTTGTAGTCTTCCTTCCCTTTTAATTATTCTCTTAGGAGAAAATAATTCCCTCAGTCTCTATTGAAGACATATATTTTTCAGTTATTTGAGTTTCTTTCATTCATTGCACAAACTTATTTCTGGCCCAGAGCTTTTACAACTGGAATGCAGTTATAAAAGATTTTTGATGAGTACCAATTGAGGACACTAGCTGATTCAGCTTCTGTCATATCCACCTGTTCTTTGTCTTAAGTGTTATATTCAGGCTGCAGTGAGTGATCATGATGAAATTTATTCAGCTCAGTAGTCTTCCTGTGAATAAAACTACAACTGGTTTACTAGCCTGCATTTGGATCATTCAGAAAAATATTTTAGAGATAGTCATGGAGGTATGTTTTATTTTAGCAATCAGAAAACTTATGGGAAAGGGGAAGAATATAGAAGGGAAGTTGGAGAGAAGAAATATCATCAAGGATTATTGTGATTATGCATCACAGGTCTATGGACCTCTATCTCGCCTTGGTCGTTTCCCAGACAACAATTCAGAGGACTTTGTAGTTAAAAACCACTATCTCAACACCTATGAAGGTAAGCAGTTCCCATAATTACAAGCCTAGTATAAGAGAGTTATCTTAGAAATATAAATTATAGCAGTTTAGATTAAAAGCTAATCAAAAATAAAATACTTGTAAGAAATAGCCATTACATGTTTGGTATTACTAATAATGAGTTCATAGACACCAATAAAAACTGTCAAGACCCAAATAAATGGATACACTATACAACAGTTTACCAAGCAGTAAAGTCAATAAACTCCTAAACATTTAAACATGTTTAATGTCACTAAAATCGAAGTTATATAAAAATAAAATAGAAAAAGTTTTTATACCAGGTTTATAATGCAAACAAGAAATATGTAATGAAATCGGTCCTTTATGAAGAAACACCAGAATACTAGTGGGCAAGAGGATGGATAAACTAGGGGATAAATTAATGGAGAGGGTTATACCTGTTGTAAAGTCTAAGAGAGCCTTAATTAAATTATTTAAATTTCAGTTGAGAGCTTGGAGAATCATATGGCAATATTGTGCATTGATAGTCACAGCATTGAACTTGCACCTCTGGCTGACACTCTCCAGAGCTGACTATGATAACCTGGTGTACAGCCACTATAGAATGGTGGTGCCATGTGTCATATGGTCATTAACTTCCTGTTTATTCTTGTGGTATTATTACTTTTTGGTAGGACAGTGGTTTCATTTTAGAATGCATTTCTTATTTTACAATCTAAGTTACCAAGAATGTAAGTTATTTATATAGAAATTTCCTCTATTTCAGAGACAATTCAATTATACAAGGTACACCTTATCAGTAATTCTAAATAAAACCACTTGGCAAACCGCTAATAAAATTAACAGTATGTTTTCAAATGATACATTTAAGCACCAGACACTAATCATGTACTTCCTTTCCATAGGATTAGTTGAACTTGAGTCATGTCTCCCAGATTTTGTGACACAACCCCGAATCAAACCACCAAAACCAAAAGTCACTACTACCAAAGATGGTTTTCTAAAGAGGGCTGCAAGGATGGACCATGAGTTGGCAGAGGTTCATAAGGTATGTTTCTTCTTCTTTTTTTTTTAACTTTCTTAGCAAATTTTATTTATTTTTATTTATCGGAGGATAATTGCTTTACAATGTTGTGTTGGTTTCTGTTGTACAACATGAATCAGCTGTAAGTATACATATATCCCTTTCCTCTTGAGCCTCCCTCCCACCCTTCTTGATCATCACAGAGCACTGAGCTGAGTTCCCATCCGGATGACAAGATGCTTCTAGTGCGGCTTTTGCAGAGATACACTACACTCCAAAACTGCGCTTTGTCTTGGGCAGCAGTGTCCAGTAGTTCTCAACACACAAGCCTACATTTTTTTCTCCCCTCTAGAGGAGAGAGGTGGTTGCCTGTGTTGTGCTGAATCAGAGTTACCCCCTCATTTCAAACCGAAGGAAAATGTCTTGGAGGGTATTCTACCCGTTTGCAGAAGTCACGGTACTTTTAAAAAATGGTTCTGACTTGGGATCTACCCAATAAAATATGACACAGCATTGACGTATATCTAGCATGCAGGATTACTGTTGGTTTTAATAGTGTAATAGGCCTTATTTTCTTCCTTTAAATTTGTTAGCATCATGAAGAAAGGGAGTCATGTTCAGTATCCCTCTCATCTAGTTTAACTCAGCTAAATGAGAAAGTTTGATGGTCATCCCATGAGCCAACTGTGCAGCTTCATCCATTAGCTGGCCTTTCTCTTTTCTTAATTGGCCTATAGGTGTTCAGACTTGTATACTCTTGAATCTGTAGCTTATGATTGTAGTGCTTAGTCTTTACGCTGCGTCAGAATCACCTGGAGGGCTTGTTAAAACACGTGCTGCTGGGCCCCACCCCCAAGGTTCTGATTCAGTAGGGGAGAGAGGCCTGGAGTATTGGCATTTTTTGCAAGTTTCCAGGGGATGCTGATGCTGCAGGGACCACACTTTGAGACTCACTGATTTATGGCATACCCTCATCACTGGTCCAGGCATGTTTGTTTGTTCAGTTAGTAATAGCATAAGGATTCGGGGCTCCCCTGGTGGCTCAGACAGTGAAGAATTTACCTGCAATGCAGGAGACATGGGTTCAGTCCGTCGACTGGAAAGATCCCCTGGAGAAGGAAATGACAACCTACTCTAGTATTCTTCTCTGGAGAATTCCATGGATAGAGGAGCCTGGTGGGCTATAGTCCGTGACCCTCAGACGCTATAGATAGTGACCCTTTGCGATGGACACTACTGAGCAACTAACACTTCCACTTTCCAGGGAACTCACACTGAAGATAAAAATTAGGTCCTTAACAATGCAAGAATTGGGGCCTTTTAAATAGTATATCTATGTGGTTCTTTCCTACCTCATCCTGCAGTCTCTTTACTGATTCTGAATTCTATGTTCATCATTTCCTCACTTTCTATAAGATGGTTTTGTAGATTTTAGAGTATGGAAGTTCCCTTCTATTCCTAACCTACTGAAGCTTTTAATAATGTGTTTATGTTTTGAGTTTTATCAAGTGTTTATCTGCAACTATTGAGATAATGATATAGTTTTTCTTTTAAAAATTACTATTCTAATAAGGAACATTTCCAATATGCTCTCATACTTAGTACTTCCTTGAAGTGCTTCCCTTAATACTTCACATACTTAGCCATATTTGGGCTTCCCTGGTGGCTTAGCTAGTAAAGAATCCACCTACAATGTGGGAGACCTGGGTTTGATCCCTGGGTTGGAAAGATCCCCTGGAGAAGGGAAAGGCTACCCACTCCAGTATTCTGGCCTGGAAAATTGCCTGGACTGTATAGTCCATGGAGTTGCAAAGACTTGGACGTGACTGGTTAACTTCCACTTAGTATGAATATAACATGGTCAGAGTGTATTATTTTTATTACATTGTTAAATTTGATATATTTTGTTCAGAATTTTCATTGTGTATCCATGAGGGAAATGGCTTTATTTTTCTTACTCAGAAAGAAAAACTATATGACTATATGTGACACTGGTCTTAGAGTTATACAGGTCTTCTGAAATGGACTGGAGAGTATTCCTTCTTTCCCCCTTTGGAAAGAATTTAAATAAGTTTAAGATGATCTGTTTCTTCAGTTTGATACCTATCTGTATAAAATTATCTGAGACAGATGTTTTCTTCATGGGAAAAATTCTTAAACACTCCTTCAGTTTTCTTACAACTTATAGAACTTTGTGCATTGTATTGGTAAATTATGTTTTCTTTACAGATTCTATTTCACCTAACCTTTCAGTATTTTTGCATATGGTTGTTGATAGTATTACTTTAAAATCTTTTTAGTGTTTATCTATAATCATGCCCATTCTTTTCATTCATCAAGTTATTTGTTTGTCCTTTAACTCTTTTTCCTTAATCAACTTTACTGAAGGGTTATTTATTTTCTTGGTATTTTTTTTCAAACATTGACCTTTTGATTTTGTTGGTTTTCTCTGTTGTGTGTATTTTTTCAGTTTCATTAGTTCCCACTCATATTTATTTTATCTTTCTTTGTACTTTTTTTGGGTCTGTTTTGTGGTTATTTTCCTAACTTACAATAGAAATGTAGCCCATTAATTTTCAGGTACTCATCAGTTTTGTTTAATATTTAAAGCTAACCATTTCCTTCAAAACACTGATTTTGGTATGTTCCATTAGTTTTGATATATAGTTTGGCATTATTGTTAATATCTTTTTTTTTTTAAACATTCATTATGATTTTTGAACCTGTGAGTATTTAACAATGTGTTTTAAAATTTCCAAACATGCAGGAATTGTAATTAATTTTCTAATTAATTTCTCAATTGCTCTGTGGCCAGAGATCCTATCCTGTATGATACCTGTTCTTTGAAATTTAGTGAAGCTTGCTTTGTGAACTAGTATAATGATTTTACATATAAAATAATATAAGTCCACCTTCAAATAATATGTCATGTGGTTACTGTATAGCAGATTATTCTAATTCTGCCGTGCTGTCCCTGTGACATTGCTGTCATTTATTTCACTGATCCTATGCTATAATCACCCAATACATTTTTACTCTTATAGTTTTAGCAGTTATCCTTTAGAGAAATTAAAAATGAAAAATATTTTATTTTACCTTTATTTATTCACCTCTTCCACTCTTCCTTTTTAAAAAATTATTTATTTATTTATTTATTTTTGGTTGCACTGGGTCTTTGTTGATGTGCTCAGCTTTCCCCAGTGACGGAGAACAGAGAATACTGTCTAGTTGCGGTGTGTTGGCTTCTGGTTGTGGTGACTTCTCTTGCTATGGAGCACAGGCTGTAGGGCGCACAGCTTTCCTGGTTGTGCTCCCAGGGTCTGGAGCACAGGCTCGATAGTTGCAGCACAGGGGCTTGCTCTGTGGCATGTGGAATCTTCCCAGACTAGGGATTGAACCCTTGTCTCCTGCATTGGCAGGAGGCTTCTTTACCAATGGGCCACCAGGGAAACCTCACTCTTCCTTTCTTAAATAGATCCAAGTTTCTGACCTATGTTCTTTATCTCCTTCCTGAAGAACTTGTTTCACCATTTATTACAGGGCAGGTCTACCGGGAGTGAACTCCCTCAGTTTTTATTTGTATCTGGAAGTCTTTACTTCTTTACTTTTTACTGAGATGTAATTCATGTACCATAAACTTAACCTTGTAAAGTATACAATTCATTTATTTTTAGCATACTTAAAGATTGTTCTCCCACTTACCTGTGGTAATAGGATGATATGCAATTTCTCAAATTATGAGAGAGAAAAGCATTCAGTATGGTAAAGTATTGGAGAAGGAAATGGCAACCCATTCCAGTGTTCTTGCCTGGAGAATCCCAGGGATGGGGGAGCCTGGTGGGCTGCTGTCTATGGGGTCGCACAGAGTCGGACACAACTGAAGCGACTTAACAGCATGTTAATATAATTCTTTGAAAGCAAAGTTATAAGACAGTAATAAAACTTACATTAATTTCATATTAAATATCACTCACCTTGTATCTATGTTAAGATAGGCTATCTACTCCAAGACAGTCTTTTTTCTTATTAAAGTACAGTTGATTTACATTATTAGTTTCAGGTATACAACACAGTGATTCAGTAGGTTGTCTTTTCATTTTGTTGATGGTTTCCTTTGCTGTGCAAAAGCTCATTTAATTAGGTCCTGTTTGTTTATTTTTGCTTTTGTTTCTTTTGCCTTAGGAGTTGTTACTGTTGTTTAGTTACTAAGTCATGTCCAGCTCTTTTGTGAACCCATGGACTGTAGTCCACCAGGTTCCTCTGTCCATGAGATTTCCCAGGCAAGAATATTAGAGTGGGTTGCCATTTCCTTCTCCAGGGGGGTCTTCCCAACCCAGGGATTGAATGCGTGTCTCCTGCACTGGCAGGTGGATTCTTTACCACTGAGCCACCTGGGAAGCTCTTGCTTAGGAGACAGATCCATGAAAGACAATGCTACAATTTATGTCGAAGAGTGTTCTGCTTATGTTCTTTACTAGGAATTTTATGGTCTCCAGTCTTACATGGAGGTCTTTAATCCATTTATTTTTGTATAAGATGTGAGCAAAGTTTCTAGTATTATCCTTTTTAAAAATTATTTATTTATTAATTTTTTGGTTGGACTGGATCTTCACTGTGCGCGGGCTTTCTCCAGTTGCAATGAACAGGGGCTACTCTTTTTCGCAGTGCACAGACTTCTCATTGCAATGGCTTCTCTTGTATAGCACAAGCTCTAGGCGCACAGGCTTCAGTAATTGTTACACAGGGGTTCATTAGTTGTGGCTCACAGGCCCTAGAGTGCATGAGCTCAGTAGTAGTGGTGTACGGGCTTAGTTGCCTGCAGCATGTGGAATCTTCCTGGGCCAGGGATCAAACCTGTGTCCCTTACACTGGCAGGCAGATTCTTATCAACTGTACCACCAGGGAAGTCCTCTAATATTATCCTTTTACATGTTACTGTCCAGTTTTTGCAGCACCACTTATTGAAGAGATTGTAATATCTCTATTGTATATTCTTGTGTCTTTTGTCAAAGATTAATTGAAAATAAGTGCATGGGTTTTTTTCTGAGTTCTTTATTCTGTTCTGTTGATCTGTGTGTGTCTCTTTATGGCAGTATCATACTGTCTTGATTACTATAGCTTTGTAGTATAGTCTGAAGCCAGGGAGCATGTTAACTCCAGTTTTATTCTTTTTTCTTAAGATTGCATTAGTAATTTGGAGTCTTTTGTGATTCATATAAATTTTCGGGTTATTTGTTTTGTTTCTGTTGAAAATGTCATAGATATTTTGATATGGATTGTATTAAATATGCAGATGGCTTTGGGTAGTATGGACGTTTTAACTATTATTCCAATCCAAGAACACAAATTATATTTCCATTTCTTTGTATCCTTTTCAGATTTCTTCATCAATGTTTTATAGTTTCAGAGTATAGGTATTTGACCTCAATGGTAAGTTTATTCTTAGGGTATTTTATTCTTGTTGATGTGTTTTCAAATGGGACCATTTCTTTATTTTCTCTTTATGATATTTCATTATTAGTATATAGAAAAGCAACAGATTTCTGTATATTACTCTTGTATCCTATAACTTTAGTGAATTAATTCACTGGTTCTAATAGTTTCTTTTATGGAAATTTTAGGTTTTCTATATATAATATCATATCATTTGCAGATAGTGACAGTTTTACTTCTTCTCGTCCAATTTGGATGCATTTTTTTCCTGTCTGATTGCTGTGATGAGAACTTCCAATACTATATTAAATAGAAGTGGCAAGAGTGGGCATTCTTTTTTTTTTTTAAGAGTGGGCATTCTTATCTTCTTTCTGATTTTTGGAGAAAAAGCTTTCAGTTTTTCACCATAGAGTATGATGTTAGTCCTTGTGAGCTTGTGATAAATTACTTGTATTATATTGAGATATGTTCCCTCTGTATCCACATTAGTGAGATATTTTTTTTATCATGAATGAATGTTGAATTTTGTCAAATGCTTTCTCCGTGTCTGTTGAAATGATTATATGATTCTTGCCTTTCCTTTTGTTAATGTGGTGTATCATATTGATTGGTGAATATTGAACCATCTTTGCATCCCTCAAACAAACCCCATTTGATCATGGTGTATGAATCTTTTTATTATTGTTGATTGGGTTTGCTGATATTTTGTTGAGGATTTTTGTATCTATGTTCATTAAATATATTGGCTTGTAATTTCCTTTTTTTGCAGTATCTTTGTCTGGTTTTGATATCAGAGTAATGGTAGCCTCAGAATGATTTTGGAACTTTTCCATCATCTATATTTTGGAAAAGTTTGAAAAGGTTACCTTGGTAGAATTCCCTTGTGAAGCCATCTCATTCTGAACTTTTGCTTGCTGGGAATTTCGTTGTTCTTATTTTGTTCGTTTGGTTTTGATGGGGTTTTATTATTTGTTTGATTTTGCAAATTCAAGTCACTAATAGTGATCTATCTGTTCAGATTATCTATTTCTTCCTGATTCAGTCTTGGAAGGTTATATGTTTCTAGACTTTTGTCCATTTCTTCTAGACTGTCCAATTTGTTGTCATATAACTATTCATATTATTTTTAAAATTTTGTCTATTTTTAGCCATGCCGAGTCCTCACTGCTGTGCCAGCTTTCTCTAGTTGCAGAGACCAGGGTCTAGTCTCTAGGTGCAGTGCACAGGCTTCTCATTGCAGTGGCTTTTCATGTTGTGGAGCACGGGCTCTAGGGTGCATGGGCTTCAGGAGTTGTGGCATGTAGGCTCAGTAACTGTTGCAGCTTCCAGGCTCTAGAGCACAGGCTCAGTGATTGTTGCACACAGGCTTAGTTACTCCATGGCATGTGGGATCTTCCCAGATCAGGGGGTGAACCTGTGTCTTCTGAATTGGCATGTAGATTCTTTACCACAGAGCTACCAGGGAAGCCCAGTATTTTCTTAGTTTTGTATCTTTGTGATATCAGTTATTATTTTTCCTCTTTCATTTCTTTTTGTGTTCATTTGGGTCCTCTCTCTCTTCCTCTTGATGAGCCTGGCTAAAGGTTTGTCAATTGTGTTTATTTTTTCAAAAACCAGTCCTTGGTTTTTTTTTTAATTGTTTATTTGGTCTCTGTTTATTTATTTCCTAATGTTTGTTATTTCCTTGCTTATGCTGACTTAGGGTTTTATTTGGTTTTCTTTTTCTAATTACTTTTGATGGAAGGTTAGGTTGTTCATTTTAGATTTTATGTTTTTTTTTTTTTTTAAGCTTTGTTTTTTTTGTTTCTTGAGGTGGGCCTGTATCATTATAAACTTTCCTGTTAAGACTGCTTTTGGTGAAATCCATCAGTTTTGGAAAGTTGTGTGTTCATTTTCATTTGTCTTGGGTGTTTCATCTTTGACGTCTTTGTTGACCTATTCTTTTTCTCAGTAACACATATTTAGTCTCCATGTGTTTGTGCTCCCCCCCGCCCCCCTGCTTTGTTTTGCTATAACTGATTTTTAGTTTCATAGGTTTATGGTAAAAATAAATGCTTTATACCATTTCTATTCTCTTAAATTTACTGGGACTTGTTTTGTGGCCTAGCATGTGATCCATCCTGGAGAATGTTCCCTGTGCATTAGAAAACAAAGTATATTCTGCTGTTTTTGGATAGAGTGTCCTTAGATATCTATTAGGTCTAACTGGTTAGTTGTATCATTTAAAATTGCTATTGTCTTATTGATATTCTGTCTGAATGATCTATCCGTTGACATAAGTCAGGTGTAAGACCCTACTATTATTATATTATTATCAGTTTCTCCCTTTATGTCTATTAATGTTTGATTTAAATATTTATATTTAGGTGTTCCTGTAATGGGTACATATATGTTAATGAATGTAATTACCTTCTTCTTTGTTGATCTTTTATCTTTATATAAAGCTCTTCTTCATCTCTTGTTAGACTTTTTTAAAAGACCTATTTTATCTTATATGAGTATTGCTACCCCTACTTTCTTATTTCTATTTGAATGAAATATCTTGTTCCACCACTCACTTTCGATCTGTGTGTGAAGTGAGTGAAGCTGTGAAGTGGGTCTTATTTTTAATCTTCTAAGTAGCATATAGATGCTACTTATTTTTAATCCATGTCTTTTGTTTGGACCCTTTATTCCATTGATATTCAAAATAGGTATGTACTTATTACTATTTTATTACTTGTTTTCTGGTTGTTTCTGAAGTTCTCTGTTCATTCTCCTTTTTGCTTCTTCTCTTGTCATTTGATGATTTCCTTTAGTAGTATGCTTATGTTCCTTTCCTCTCCATTTTTGTATATCTGTTGTAAGTTTTTGATTTGTGGTTACCATGGGATTCATACATGTTGATCTATAACTAAATCTACTTCTTTCAAACCGGTAGTAACAAGTTCAGACACATTCTAAAAGATTTACCTTTTTCACTCCTTCCCCATAAAAGTATGGCCGAAAACTTTCCAAACTTGAAGAAGGAAACATATTCAGGTATAGGAAGCACATAGTGTCCCAAACAAGATGAATCCAAACAGACCCACACTAAGACATAATTAAAATGGCAACGGTTAAACTCAGGATTCTGAAAGGAGCAAGAGAAAAACAGAGAGTCATATACAAGGGAACCCCCATAAAGCTATCAGCTGATTTTTCAGGATATTTTGTGTTTTAATATCCTATTTTATGTCTTCATGTTTATACCTTCATTGTGTATTATAGTTACAGTTACTTTTACAGCTGTTATCTTTTAACCTTTTTACTTGCTTATTCAAGTGGTTGAAACTTCAGCTCAGTTCAGTCGCTCAGTCGTGTCCGACTCTTTGCGACCCCATGAATCGCAGCATGCCAGGCCTCCCTGTCCATCACCAGCTCCCAGAGTTTACTCAAACTCATGCCCATTGAGTCGGTGATGCCATCCAGCCATCTCATCCTCTGTCGTCCCCTTCTCCTCCTGTCCCCAATCCCTCCCAGCATCAGGGTCTTTTCCAGTGAGTCAACTCTTCGCATGAAGTGGCCAAAGTACTGGAGTTTCAGCTTCAGCATCAGTCCTTCCAATGAACACCCAGGACTGATCTCCTTTAGGATGGACTGGTTGGATCTCCTTGCAGTCCAAAGGACTCTCAAGAGTCTTCTCCCACACCACAGTTCAAAAGCATCAATTTTTTGGTGCTCAGCTTTCTTCACAGTCCAACTCTCACATCCATACATGACCACTGGAAAAACCATAGCCTTGACCAGACAGACCTTTGTTGGCAAAGTAATGTCTCTGCTTTTTAATATGGTTGAAACTTAGCCCTGACTATATATTTGCCTTTCTTAGTGGGATTTTTCCTTGACTATAGTTTCTTTTTTTTTCCCCTTGACTATAGTTTCTTAATTCTTGTCATAGGGTTTTTTAATTGAGAGAAGACCCTTTAACATTTCTTTTAGTGTAGGTCTAGTATTGAACTTCTTTAGTTTTGTTTGTCTGAGAAATTCTTTGTCCCTCCTTCAATTCTAAATGATAATCTTGCTAGATTACAGATTTTTCTCTTTGGACACATTATGAATATAT
Organism: Muntiacus reevesi; assembly: GCF_963930625.1. Taxonomy (NCBI): domain Eukaryota; kingdom Metazoa; phylum Chordata; class Mammalia; order Artiodactyla; family Cervidae; genus Muntiacus; species Muntiacus reevesi. The sequence continues at coordinate 43,301,457 of NC_089256.1, forward strand.
TATGGCCCTCCCTTCTGATTTGCAGAGTTTCTGCTGAAAAATCAGCTGATAGCTTTATGGGGGTTCCCTTGTATATGACTCTTGTTTTTCTCTTGCTCCTTTCAGAATCCCGAGTTTAACCATTGCCATTTTAATTATGTCTTAGTGTGGGTCTGTTTGGGTTCACCTTGTTTGGGACACTATACGGTTTCTGTACCTGAATACGTTTCCTTCTTAAAGTTTACAAAGTTTTCAGTCATACTTTTAACAAATATACTTTGAGCCCTTTCTCTCTCTTTTCTTCTTCTGGAACTCTTGTAACACAGATGTTGATATCTTTGATGTTGTCCCATAGATCTATTAAACTATTCTCATTTTTTTGTTTTCCTTTTCCTGATCTGATTAGATGATTTCTGTTATTCTGTCTTCCAGATCACTTATGTCTCTTCTTTATCACCAGTAACCTATTCATGCCTTCTAATGTGTTTTCTTTATTTCAGTTATTGTACTCTTCTTTGTTCTGACTAGTCCTTTTTTATATTTTTTAGTTCCTTGTTAAAATTCTCATCGTGTTCATCTATCCTTTTTCCTAATTCAGTTAGCACACTTATTACTGATGCTTCAAATTCTTTGTCTGGTAAATTGTTTATTTCTGTTTAATTAGTTGTTTTTTCAGGGTTTTTTTTTTAATGTCTATATTTATTTAGTTGGTTGTGCTGGGTCTTAGTTGCAGTATGCGAGATCTTTAATTGTGACACACTGACTCTTAGTTGCAGCACGTGGGCTCTAATTCCCTAACAAGGGATCAAACTCGGGCCCCTGTATTGGGAGCATGGAGCCTTAGCCACTGAACCACCAAGGAAGTCTCTTTCAGGGGTTTTGACTTACTCTTTCAATTAAGACACATTCTCATTTTGGTTTTCTTTCTGTTTCTATGAAATTAGATGAAACAGTTACCTATTGTGGTCTTGAAGGGGTGTCCTTATGGGGGAGCATCCCTATACAGTCTGTACCCAATGGCCTTGGTGGGAGAGTTGGGTTTGACATGAACACAAGTGATGTTTTCTTAGGGCATGTTGGCATCTATCGCCTTGGTAGGAGGTGGGGCTGGAGGTGGAGCTGCTAGGGCTGAAGCCAGTTGTAAGACAAAGCTTCCCCTCTGCTTGGTGGCCATCACCACCCTGTTGAAGGTGAGTTCCTATACCATGTTGTAGCAGAAGCCCTGAGGATCGGGTCAAAGCTGGCTCCATTCCTTCCAAGTGTACACTCTCCCCCTTCTCAACACTGGCACACTTGCCCCAGATGAGAACAATGCTGGAGCAAGGGGGGTGGCAGGGGTAGTTGGCATGGATTAGAGTGCAAACCTTGGCACAGGCCATAGTGGTCCCACTAGGACCAGAGATCTGGACTATCCCTGCTGCCCTGCCTCCGTAAGCACCAGAGATGGCTGTTCCCCCACCGTGTTCAGATGCTGCTTTATGTCTGAACCACTTCTGTATCTCACAGCCAAGTTCCCAAGAGGGCTGGAGCGTTCTCTTGGCTCAGGCTGGTCTGCATACCAAGGCATTCATGAGAAACCAACCAGCCACCCATGCAGTTTTCAGTTCACCCTCTTTATTTTGCTTTATGAGCAATCAAGCATGCATATGCTCTTTACAAGCAGAGTCCAGGCTTCCTACAGTCCTCCTGTTACACCCACTGGCTCTCTAACCAGCCAAGGAGACTTGTCATCCCTATGTCAGACCCCAGGGCTGGGATGCTCAATATGTGACTCAAACTGCTCACTCTCTTGGAAAGATCTCTGCCTGTGTTAACTTCCTCCTCTTCTGAATCCCCTGGGAAATCTTGACTTAATCACTTCTATTTTCTTTCTGCCCAATTCCATATGAGTCTTACAGCTGTATTTGTGCAAGAGGCTGTGAATCTCCAGGTAGTTTTCACTGAGAACTGTTCCACATGTGTATTTGTAGAACAGTTTTTGGAAAAATTAAATAGATTTTTGATATGCTCAGTGGAGGAAGTGAGTTCTGCGTCCTACTCCACCATCTTGATCTCTTTCTTCAGACAAATTAGACTTTAAAACAGACCCTCCAATGAGTCTGCTGTTGTCCAACAGTGCCCTCTCCATTGCTAACTACCACACAGTAGTCAGTTCTCTGTAGTATACGACTGGTGATGCTCTCCCTCTTGAAACTGTTTTGTCAATTGAAATCTGTAGCACAGCTTCCTTGTTTGGTCTTACTTCACTGAATTTAATACAAGTCTTGGACATGATGCTCCATATGATAAATACTTAGGTGATCATGATGACATGAAAATGTATAGTTATTAGATTTTTACAGAGACACACACGTGCACAACAGATAAATTTATTAACTGTATGGCATGATGATTATTTACTGTTCATTATATGGAAGTGGATCACAATAAAGGTCTTCATCTTTGTGGTCTCCATGTTGAATAGACTGAGGAGGAGGAAGGTGAGAGGTTGGTCTTGCTGCCTCAGAGGAGGCAGAGATGGAAAAGATAGTAGAGGTGGAAGGGGAGGCCAGAGAGGTAGGCACACCCAGTGTAACTTTACAGAAACACATTTAATTGCTGTCTGACTTTTTTGCTCTCTAAAAATGTTCCTATATGGTACCAATCCTTTTTGTTTCAGTGCCTGTAACATAGAAGAGTCCGTGTCTTATATGAAGTCAGATGCAGCCTTGAGTAATCAAAATTGTTCTCCCAGATCATGCATCAGTTGTTTCCTGTCACTGCTTCTTCTACAGCCTCTTCCTCATTGTATGGCACTCATTTGGAAGCAGTCACCTCCATCAAGTCAGCTTCTGTTCATTCCCCTGGTGTGGTATCCTTCTGTTGTTGTTGTCCAGTCACTAAGTCATGTCCGACTCTGTGATCCCCGTGAACTGCAGCATGTGAGGCTCCCCTGTCCTTCACTATCTTCCCAAGTTTGCTCAAACTCATGTCCATTGAGTCAGTGGTGCCATCCAACCATCTCATCCTCTGTCACCTCCTTCTCCACTTGCTCTTAGTCTTTCCCAACATCAGGGTCTTTTCCAATAAGTCAGCTCTTCATATCAGGTGGCCAAAGTATTGGAGCTTCAGCACCAGCCCTTTCAATGAATATTCAGGGTTGATTTCCTTTAGGATTGACTGGTTTGTGATCTACCTGCTGTCCAGGAGACTCTCAAGTCTTCTCCAGCACCACAGTTCAAAAGCATCAATGCTTTGGCACTCAGACTCATGTCTTGAAACCCTTCACCCCCCACCACCTTTTTAGCTACCTCCAGAATTTCTTTCATGATTTCCTTGAATGGCTTTGTCATAAATCCTGTGAAGTCATGCTTAAAATCTGAACACAGCTTTCTCCAGCAGGAATTTATTGTTTGGAGCTTATTGACTTTCACAATTTTTTCTGTAACACTGATGGCATCTTCAGTGGCAGACTTGCATGGTGTCTGCATTAATAATCCTTTAATAAATAATCCTTTCCATAAAGTACCATGTGTAACAAGCCTTAAAGGTCCTTATGACCCCCTGATCTAAAGGCTGAATTATAGCCATTGTGTTTGGGGGCAAGTAGATCACTTTGATGCCTTTGTTGTTGAACTCATGGGATCCTGAATGGCCAGGTATGACCTAAATCAAATCCCTGATAATTATACAGTGGAAATAACAAATAGACTCAAGGGATTATATCTGATAGAGTCCCTGAAGAACTATGGATGGAGGTTTGTAACACTGTATGTGAGGCAGTGACAAAACCATCCCCAAGAAAAAGAAATGCAAGAAGGCACAGTGATTGTCTGAGGAGGTATTACAAATAGTTGAAAAAAGAAGAGACGAGAAAGTCAAAGGAGAAAGGAAAAGATATATCCATCTGAATAAAGATTTCCAAAGAATAGTAAGGAGAGGTAAGAAAGCTTTCTTAAGTGAACAATGCAAAGATATGGAGGAAAATGATAGAATGGGAAAGAATAGATATCCCTTCAAGAAAATCTGAGATACAAAGAGAACCTTTCATACAACGATGGGCACAATAAAGGACAGAAATGGTAAGGACCAAACAGAAACAGAAGAGATTAAGAAGAGGTGGCAAGAATACACAGAACTGTACAAAAAATGGTCTTAATGACCCGGATAACCACGATGATATGGTCATAGACCTAGAGCCAGACATCCTGGAGTGTGAAGTCAAGTGGACCTTATTAGGAAGCGTTACTACAAACAAAGCTAATGGAGGTGATTGAATTCCAGCTGAGCTATTTCAAATCCTAAAAGATGATGCTGTTAAAACACTGTATCAATATATCACCAAATTTGGAAAGCTTATCAGCGGCCACAGGACTAAACGAGGTCAGTTTTCATTCCAACCCCAAAGAAGGGCAGTGTCAAAGAATGTTCAAACTACCATACAGCTGTGCTCATTTCACATGCTAGCAATAATGCTCAAAATCTTTCAAGCTAGGCTTCAGCAGTATGTGAACCAAGAACTTCCAGATGTACAAGCTGCTGGATTTTGAAAAGGCAGAGAAATCAGAGATCAAATTGCCAACATCCATTGGATCATAGAAAAAGCAAGAGAATTCCAGAAAAACATCTGCTTGCTTCCCTCGTGGCTCACATGGTAAAGCATCTGCCTGCAATGCGGGCGACCAGGGTTCAATCCCTGGGTTGGGAAGGTCCCCTGGAGAAGAAAAGGGCAACCTATTCCAGTATTCTCATCTGGAGAATCCCATGGACAGAGGAGCCTGGTAGGTTACAGTCCATGGAGTCACAAAGAGTCGGACACGACTGAGCAGCTTCATTTTCTTTCAGTTTTGTTGACTATGCTAAAGCCTTTGACTGTGTGGATCACAACAAACTGTGGACAATTCTTCAAAAGATGAGAATACCAGACCACCTGACCTGCCTCCTGAGAAATCTGTATGCAGGTCAAGAAGCAACAGTTAGAACTGGACATGGAACAACAGACTAGTTCCAAATTGGGAAAGGAGTAAGTCAAGGCTGTACATTGTCACCCTGCTTATTTAACTTATATGGAGAGTACATCATGCAAAATGCTGGGCTGGATGGAGCATAAGCTGGAATCAAGATTGCCAGGAGAAATATCAACAACCTCAGATATGCAGATGACACGACCCTAATGGCACAAAGTGAAGAGGAACTGAAGAGCCTCTTGATGAAAGAAAAAGATGTATCCAAGGTGATGAAGGTGAAAGAGGAGAGTGCAAATGCTGACTTAAAAATCAACATTCAAATTATTAAGATCATGGCTTCTGGTCATATCACTTCATGGCAAATAGATGGGGTAAAAATGAAAACAGTACAGACTATTTTCTTGGGCTCCAAAATCACTGCCGATGGTGACTGCAGCCATGAAATTAAAAGATGCTTGCCCCTTGGAAGAAAAGCCATGACAAACCAAGACAGCGTATTAAAAAGCAGAGACATCACTTTGCTGACAAAGGTTCATTAAGTCAAAGTATGGTTTTTCCAGTAGTCATGTATGGATATGAGAGTTGAACTATAAAGAAAGCTGAGTGCCAAAGAATTGATGCTTTTGAACTGTGGTGCTGGAGAAGACTCTTGAGAGTCCCTTCGACTGCAAGGAGATCAAACCAGTTGATTCTAAAGGAAATCAACCCTGAATATTCTTTGGAAGGACTGATGCTGAGGCTGAAGCTCCAATATTTTGGCTACCTGATGTGAAGAACTTACTCATTGGAAAAGACCCTGATGCTGGGAAAGATTGAAGGCAAAGAAGGGAATAACAGAGGATAAGATGGTTGAATGGCATCACTGACTCACTGGACATAAATTTGAGCACTCTGGGATATGGTGAAGGACAGGGAAGCCTGGTGTCTGTAGTCCATGGGGTTGCAAAGAGTTGGACATGACTTAGTGACTGAAAAACAAGGAACATCAACAGGGACATCGTCCAATATCTAAAGAACTTTAAGAGGCAGTCTTTTTTTTTGGCAAGGTACTTCCTGACTTTAGGAACAACACATTAATTAATGGAACTAATTCAGAAACCTGGAACCTGTCCAGGCTTTCTTTTACAGCCAGAAGATTGGCAGCTGGTGATTATCTTTTTCCCTTCAAGGCTAGGGTCTTAGCAGCTTTGTAGATAATGCAGTTCTGATCATAACCTAACTGCATTTGCACAAAAAGAGTTAGCATTTCCTCTCCTGCCTTGAATCCTGGTGCTTACTTATCCTCCTTAGTAAAAAGTATCCTTTGTGGCATTTTCCCCCAGAGTAGGGCACTTTCATCAGCTTTAAAAACCTGTTCAGGAAGATATTCTTTCCCCTCAGTGATATTCTTAATGGTGTCTGGGAACATATCTTCTGCCTTTTGGTCAGCAGAAGCTACTTCTGTTATCTTGGTTTACACCAAATCTCTTTAGAAAATTATCAAACCATCCTTTGCTGGCATTAAATTCTCCAGCTTTAGATCTTCACCTTCCTTTTACTTAAAGTTCTCATATAATGACTTCTTTTTTTTTTTTAATTGTGTGTGTGTGTGTATGTGTGTGTGTGCATGCTCAATCGTGTCTAACTCTGTGCTACCCATGGAATATGGAGCCTACCATACTCCTCTGTCCAGAAATTTCCCAGGCAAGAATACTGAAGTGGGTTGCCATTTCCTACTCCAGGGGATTTCCCAACCCAGGGATTGAACCCACATCTCTTGCATTGGCAGGCATATTCTTTACCACTAGCGGCATCTGGTAAGCTCTTTTGAATCATATTAGAGTCTATAGGTATGACTTTCTTTTTTTCCCTCCAAACTCATCAAATTATGCTGTATCCTTTACTTTTGACTGTGCTGGGTCTTTGTTTCTGCATTTCTCTAGTTGTAGCCAGCGGGGCTACTCTCTAGTTGAAGTGTGCAGGCTTCTCATTGCAGTGGCTTCTCTTGTTGCCGAGCACGGGCTCTAGAGTACATGGGTGTCAGTAGTTGCGGCATGTGGGCTTAGTTGATCCCTGGCAGGTGGAATCTTCTTGGACCAGGGATTGAAACTATGTCCCCTGCACTGGCAGGCAGATTCTTAACCCACTGAACCACCAGGGAGTCCAAGTATGCCTTTCTTATAGCAATCCTGCATCCACATGAAAGCTTCATTTTCAACATGAGATAAGAAAGTGTTTTGCCAATGGTGCAAGGTTTTCACATCTGCTTGTAACCACAGCTTCTTGATTTTCCTTTTCTTTTTTCACAGTGGTCCTTATGCTAGATTCATTTATTCTGAAATCGTGGGGAACTGTGGCTTCAGACCTCCATTTATGGTGCATATAAAGCACTTCACCTTTTTCTTGTAATATCAGGACTTTTCTCTCCTTCTTGGAAGCAAACCCAGCATCACTAGTGACACTTCATATAGGTCCCATATTGTTACTCAAGGCTTACAGTATTGCACTAAACACAGTGAAAAATATACAAGAACTGCTAGAGATCACTTGTTACCATGACATGCAGTCTATTGCAAAGACGAATCGCTCCTTCAGATGCTTGGCGTTACCTTACATTTCAAGTGGACACTCACAATGCTTGTTGTTTTTCAGTCGCTCAGTCATATCCAACTCTTTGCGACTCCATCGACTGCAGAACACCAGGTTTCCCTGTCCTTCACCATCTCCAGGAGCTTGCGCAGACTCATGTCCATTGAGTTGGTGATGCCATCTGACCATCTCGTCCTCTGTTGTCCCCTCCTCCTCTACCTTCAATCTTTCCCAACATCAGAGTCTTTTCCAATGAGTTGGCTCTTCACATCAGGTGACCAGAGTATTGGAGCTTTAGCCTCAGTCTCAGTCCTTCCAGTGAATATTCAGGGTTGTTTTCCTTTAGAATTCACTGGCTTGATCTCCTTGCTGTTCAAGGGACTCTTCAAGTGTGTTCTCCAGCACCACAATTCAAAAGCATCAATTCTTCAGCACTCAGCCTTCTTTATGGTCTGACTCTCACATCCATACATGACTACTGGAAAAGTCATAACTGTGACTATATGGACCTTTGAAGGCAAAGTAAGGTCTCCGCTTTTTAATATCTCTAGGTGTGTCATAACACTTGAGTTCACAGCAAAAGCAACAGAAGGTAGTTATGAATTTATTTTAGTAGTATAGTATGTCCTACAGTTAGTTTTGAGCAGTTATCATTTAATACTGCATCTTTGTTTACATTTCTCTTGACTTTGAATAGCATCACATATGGTCTGTAAGTGTCTGTGTGCATAAGTTCAATAAATTTTAACACTTTATAATAGATTTGTGTGTAGTCTTGGGAAAGATTAAGGGCAGGAGGAGAAGGGGGCGACAGAGGATAAGATCATTGGATGGCAACAATGACTCAATGGACATGAATTTGAGCAAACTCTAGGAGATGGTGAAAGACAGGGAAACCTGGTGTGATGCAGTCCATGGGATTTTAAAGAGTCAGACATGACTTAGCGACTGAACAACAATGAAGTGATAACATAGACTAATAACTACATATATTTTATGCATTCATGACATACCTGACTTTTTCTATATTTCTAGGCTGTGTAGTTCATATGGAAGTTTTTTCAAATTGTCAAAAATCTCCAAAAAAATTTCCAATATATTTATTGAAAAAAATTCTGTATATAAGTGGATCCATGCAGTTCAAACCTATGTCACTCAAAGGTTAACTCTACTTTTAGACCACTGCTGCTTTCTGTTGATTCATTAGTTTGGGTTATCATAGAGCTGTTATATATATATATTTACCATCAGATTTATTTTCAAGAAACTCAGAGCCTCTATTACAGCCATGGTAATTGGATGTGGTTCCAAATTTTACTCATAATTAGCATATTTTTTATAAATTTTAACTGTTGACTTAGTGTTTGCTTTGTCACTTATTTATGTTTTTGTGGGAAAATAGTGTAAAAATTATTGAATGATGAAAAAGTAATTAAAGTGTGGTTTTAAAATCACAGAGATCACATTTTTGGATACTTTTAAGCTAAAAACATCCCATGTCTGAAAATGGAACCAATGAACAAAACCTTATGTCATGTATAATTCTGTCAGGATTTTTGATGATTAAAAGTAAAATAAATATATATATATAAAATGCATGTTGAAATAGAAACACATTCTTTCACAAGGAACCAAATGTGAAAATCTTGATGTGCTTGGCTTCAAAGTCAAGCTCTGTTCACTTGAAAACAATTGCCAATTAATACCCCTCATTTCCCCCATAACAATAAAATATACTAAATGCTTCAGTCATGCACTGCACAGGTCATTTTCTATTGCCCCAGGCAGTCATTTAAAACAGCAGATTAGCTTATGTGGAAGAACAGAAGTTGGGGGATTTGCTTGCATACACACATCACAGAACCTTTTAAAAACTCAAAAACATTTTTTAAGTTTCCAAAACTTTTGATTAAAATGGATACACCCAGAATGTTTCATGTTTGTTTAGTGGGAAACTTATTCATGGAATATCATAGGTGCACCCTCGTTTGTACTTTCTCAAACTGTCCTAGCATGGCCATAGAGAAGATTGTTTCTGACTGATCTGGTAGTGAGAAAAATACAAATGTAAGAAATGACACTGTTTTGTTTTGTTTTGTTTGTGAAGACTTCACTTTTCAGAGCAATTTTAGATTCACAGCTAAATTAAAAGGAAGGTAGAGATACTTTCTTATTCCCACATATGTATAACCTCCCCCATTGTAAATATCCACCACCAGAGCAGTACAGTTGTTACAGTTGCTGAACATATATTGACATATCATTGTCAGACACTGGTGTTATTTCAGGCACTGTTGGAAAAGAAGAATAAGGATTTCAAAGCAAAGAAGCCTATGCGTTTTCTTCAAAGAAAGCCAGTACCTCAACCTCGACTTCCAACTCCAACCCTGGAGATGAGTTCCAATGTAAGTTTGAGGCTTTTTTAATTTGAAAAGCTAAATTCAGCTTCACTCTCTGTTTATTCTCCAGATAGTTTGGGTTAAAAACAAACCTAACATAGCCATGTTCATTTCCCAAGATCTGAATTACATTTCCTTTATCCTTTATTTCAAATACACACAGGAAAAAAAAAAGCAAATTGAAATCTAAATTCAATCCTTTTCAAGAATAAAAACACAAAGAATGAAATCTTCCCAAGAAAAATAGGCATCAGAAGATAATCCTGATATATGTCAAATAAGAAGATGGAATGATGATCAGATACTGTAACTGTATTCCCACATGAAGTGATTGATGATAGCTGGAATTAGCAAGGAATCATCAAGACAGGCCAGCTTCTGGGTTAAGATTGGCCAGAGAGCTCACTCTGACTCCAGGGCTATGCCTTACCTTCTCAGGGCCTCACACTCAGTTTGGTCAGCATTTCAAGAGTTGGTTAGGATTTAAAGGACTGACACAGAAAACTCACAAGAAACTGCTGGAGATGCCACAGATTTGCAAATTTGTTATGTATAGTTAAAGCTATGGTTTTTCTAGTAGTCATGTACGGATATGAGAGTTAGACCATAAAGAAGGTTGACCACTGAAGAACTGATGCTTTTGCATTATGGTGCTGGAAAAGACTCTTGAGAGTCCCTTGGACTGCACAGAGATCAAACCTGTCTGTCCTAAAGGAAATCAACTATGAATATTCATTGGAAGGACTGATGCTAAAGCTTAAACTCCAATACTTTGGCCACCTGATGCAAAGAGCCAAGTCATTGGGAAAGACCCTGATGTGGGAAAGATTGAAGGCAAAAGGAGAAGGGGGCAGCAAAGGATGAGATGGTTAGATAGCATCACCAACTCATTGGGCATGAGTTTGAGCAAACTCCAGGAGATGGTGAAGGACGGGAGCCTGGCATTCTGCAGTCCATGGGGTTGCAAAGAGTTGGACACAACTTAGCAAGTGAACAACAACAACATACTTTACAGAGAGAACTATAACTGCCTGGTATATCAGGATGTTGCTCTTGGGAGGTCAGTTTGTTCTTTCCGAACACAAGGCAGTTCTCACACAAAGCCAAACTGCACATAGGTTGTGCTTTGCCAGAGCAGGGGAGTTGATGGGAGATCTCACTAGCACCTCCAATGGCTCTGAGCTTTCTGGAGAGGTGGGAATGCGCCTGTTGACTGGCCACAATGCGCTTCTGGGCAGCATCCTCTTTTCTAGACTTTGTGCTGACCACTGCCTGTGGTTAACATGTCTTTCACAAGTGTTAATGCCATTGATTCCACTATTGATATCTTTTGCATTGAGGGGCTTTAATTAAATTTGTAGACTCTGTTCTTTTTTGCTTTTATACATACTTATTTAAGGTGATTTTTGTAGATTGCTGATTTTGTCCATTATATTCTGATTTTACCAGTTTAGCTAAGTTCTTATGAAAAGCACCTCATTTTTAACTCCAATATACCCCAGCTGCATTCTTTGTCTCATGTTCATGTTCAGTCACTAAGTTGTGTCCGACCTTTGCAACCCCACGGAATGTAGCCTGCCATGGGGCTCCTCTGTCCATGGGATTTCCCTGGCAAGAATACTGGAGAGGGTTACCATTTCCTTCTCCAGGGGATCATCCCAACCCAGGGATCAAACCCTTGTCTCCTGCATTGACAGGTAGATTCTTTACCACTGAGCCGCCAGGGAAGCTTGCATTCTTTGTCTACTCATGATTAAACATGAAAAAAAAAAAAAAACTATTGCAAAAGGGATGTTATTAGCAATACCTACTGCTTCAAGAAAGATTTTGTTGGAAAGGAATATAGAAAAAATGAAAATGGCTTAATTTGTAAGGATAGCACAACATTGGGTGATTTTTTGCTTTTGATATAATTTACCAATGATATGAAAAATATAATGAATTTTGACAATACTTTAATGTCATGTTTAAAATCCTATGTTCAAAAAAGGATACTGTTTTATTTCTTGTTTTATTTCTCTTTAAGTCCTTCTGGTGTCTAGCTTTTTTGCTAGATATAAATCTTCAAAAAAGTATTTGATGGCAACTGCTGAAGTTCTCAAGCTGCTTGGTTCTCTCTTTGTTTTTTTAGGAAGAAGAAGATATAGAAATGGCAGTGATCTACCTTCAAAAGTTGCTCCGGGGCAGAGTTGTTCAAAACATGGTGTGTAGGGTGGACCCCTGGCCCTGTTCTTCTCCTGTGAGACTAGATTCAGAGTGCACCTGTGTTTGTTTCCTTGGGGGTAAATTGCCTCCCACACCCCGCTGTCCTGTGGAACTATGCTATTGAGTTACCTACTCTTTCCCTTTTACTGCCATAGCTAGCCCAAGTGAGTGGCACAATATCAAGGAAAGAAACGACCCGCCTGCTGTTTCCTGTAGTGTAACCAAGGCAGTATGAAGCTAATGTCTTCCATGGAATTGCTGAATCCAGCAGTTTTCATACATGAATTTTGACTGTTAAGCATCACAAACCAAGTGGATTCTCTAATTTTCCACAGTCATAATAATCTGAGTTTGCATATTAGCTAGCAATGCATGAATATTAAATGGAATAGCTAAATAAATAACTATAGTTTTGAACTCTTAACTGTGTATGCTCACATTATATATTCTTTACCTATATCAGCACTTTTTTTCCTACCAATTACCCATTTTACAGGTGAGTAATACAAGCCTGAGTGAGATTATGTTAACTGTCAGCAAATTCAACTCTGGTCTTCCTGACCGCAAAGCCTTAGTCAGATCATTGTGCTTCTTAAATTTAAAAAGGGACTGATGTAAAGCCTCAGCTAAAACATTTTTTCTTCCCCAGACAGCTAAAACTCTTAAGAGACTCAGTTATGGTGAGTCAGTCCAGGGAGGCTGGATGAACCTCTGTGTCCAGCACTATTCCCTATCCTCCTGGCATTATTTCTGCAGGAGAAACGCCACAGTGAAGTTCAGACAGCAGGTCGTGTATTCCAGACCAGGAACAGATCTCTCAGAAAAGAAAACTGACCATGAAACATACCACTCCCAGGCTTCCTAGGGGAAGAGCGCAGGAAATGAAGGGAAGGCTCCAGGTTCTTAACATGACCCTAGAGTTATCACCTTGTCTTGGAGGCATTTTAAGAAATTCAGTCAACAGTTAACTGATAGCTGAGTTCCTTTTCTGCCTGAACAGCTGAAGGAGCAGAAAACAGGGCTGACGCCTAGCTCTGTGGCATACACCTGGTCCGTGGCCCTGAAAGGCGGAGCAGAACCCGCTGTTCATGAGCGCCTCACCAGTCACTGCCTGCAAGGCCTCGTGCCTGCACTGGCAATGCTGATTTGCAGGTCTCTCTGGTTTGATTTGATACAGATGTTTGAGGGGAAAGAGAAGCGACTGGAGTTGATCCAGGAGCTGCGCACCAGCCACGCACTGCAAGAAGATGACAGGCTGGTGAAGAAAGCCGAGAAGCAGGTGACCCTGGCCCTGCAGCGGCAGAGGAACTTGCACGAGCACAAGGTTCTTTCCTCTCCTTTCTTGTCCCATTTTCACCCTTGATTTTTGTTATTGTGCAAACAGCAGTATAGTAACAACAGATGAAGTGATGTAAAAGAATGGCTGATTCATGTCAATGTATGGCAAAAACCACTACAATATTGTAAAGTAATTAGCCTCCAACTAATAAAAATAAATGGAAAAAAAAAGAAACACCCCCCACAATCCCAGCATTTTTCGCCAGTGGCACTACTGTCCAAAATTTGAATGGACTGTATCCTCCCTGAGTTGAGTATGCTTATTTTTTTTTTAATTTGCAAAAAGGAAAGAAAAAAAGCTTTACTATTTTAAAAGGTTTTCTTTTCCAATTTTTCTTAAATATTTCTATTTAAGAAAATATTATATTTCTATTATATTTCAGTGGAAGCTAAGTAGAATGAATAAATACTGAAAGCAATAAGAAAAAGTGAGAAATGAGATTTTAAAAACTGTCCACACTTGAGATGTATGAGTTTTGGAGCTGTATGTAGCTCATGTTCCTTAAACTACATATTAAATATGTTAATATGTTATTCTGTGACTTTCGTCAGGTCCTCTGAGCTCTGTGTGACTGACAGTAGCTGGTGATTGCAGCTCTAACCCAACAACTGTAAATGTGTTTCCTACTTTCTGCTGGTATTTGTGTATATATACATACTATTTAATGTTGACTAAAGTGGAGGTATACTTTTACTGTCTCTCCCACTTATCTGTAAATCAGTGTGAAAAGAATCAATTTGCAGAGTGTTGTAAGGAAGTAGACTTACAGCAAAGTTAATATTACCCACCTTTAGTGACACACACCGCTCTCGTGCTGTGAATTGGGCACAAACGGTCAGCAGCTCTGAAGCGAGCACCCCTGTACTCCCTTCATGTGACAGCAGGGCTGGCGTGCTCTCTGAGTGATGGGGGCTGGTTTGGGAGAGGGAGGGAGAAAGCCACAGATGGTGAAACCCAGCCAAGGGACCAGAGAAGGAAGAGAAGAGTGTAGTCACTGGAGTCTCTGAATCTGGGGGCCCTGGAGCCCTGGGCATGATGGAGACGAGCTGCACATCTGTTCATACAGAGAGCAGAATGCTCAGGCAGTGGAATACCCAGGACCTGGATGCAAGAATGCCCACCGCGGCCCCTTCAAGGTTTCTGATTATAGACTTGAGCAGCTACAACTAAGACAATCCAGAGTTTTTAATTCATCTGTCCCATTTAGTAGATAAATACTTGACTGATAGACATGATGACAGCTAAGAGCTAAGGGAGGAATTAATGGGAAGAGCTGTCACATAGCCACAGACTCACTCTGTTTACCTTTGGCTGCTCCTGGCTACACCTGTGGGATGCAGGCATCTGGGGCAGTGGACATCTCATGTACCTATAGCAGTGCTGATCCTCTCATTTTATCCCTCTCTTATATCAAGGGGAATCAGTGTGAGAGCAGCAAGTATCTGGGAGAAGAGCCTTTCCCCCTTACCACTGAGGCTAGGAGCAGAAACACAGTACAGTCTTCTTAAACACTTTTATTCTCATTGTGCCAAAGCCAGGACAGAGGGATTCACAAATAAACACTGTGGCTTATTCCTGGCCAGGAACTCTGGGCCCCTCTCTACCTCAGTGACTACATAGACATGTAGGCTTATTTCCTAGTCTGTTTCAAAGGCAGTTCTTAATGACTTTGAAGTTACTTAAATGAATAAAAAGTACCAAGGTTTTCTACTTTCATGTTACTGAAAAGCTTAAAAATTCCCCAAACTTGGTGTTAAAAGACCAAGCATTGAAAAATTAAGAGGTATCATGAGTGAATTTCTAGGAGATTCTATTTTTTTGAACTTAAATATTATCTTTTAATCAAAACCTTGACATTTCCCTTCATGTCTGGGAAGACATAAGCACTTTACCTTCTGGATAAAATTGAAAGGAAAAAAAAAATTGTGTGGATGCTAACTAATGTTTTGCTAAGCCATCATCTATAGCTGAACAATCTGCTTCCTCAAGTCTAAGTTTGTATCATAAGTTTTCCTAGTAAAACCGTTGGGTTTTACTAGGTGCGTTCTGAAAGGGAAGTGACTGTCGAGGGTAATCCAGCATCCCTCCTCATGAATCACACTTGTTAGTGAAATCTGTATCTTCATAGTCATATAATTATTTTTAAGGTGTCGCTGGTTGCAAATCATTTGGCTGGACTGGAAGGAAGGGTGCTGGCGGACATGTTTGACTTCCTGTCCAAAGAGCTGGTGAGACTGCAGGAGGAGAGGCGGGTCCACGCCCTGGCCATGCTGGCCGAGCGGCAGCGCCGGATGCGTGAAGCTGAAGAGAGTGGCCGGCGCCAGGTGGAGCAGAGGCGCCTGCAGGAGGAGGACCAGATATTTAAGGAGGCAAGTGGGGACTTTGTAAGGAAGCCATTTGTAAGGAGCCGAGTCAAACCCAAGGAACCTCAAGATAGGAGATGCTTTCATTTTTTAATTGTCTTCAACAGATAATGTATTGGGGTCCTAGGATATGCTCAGCAGTATGTAAAGGCATTGTGGAGTACTTTGGAGGGAAATACCAGGCATGGCTCCTTCTCTCCTAGAACTTAAATCCTATGTAACATGCAAATAAAGGTAGAATAAGAAAATGTGGTGTTTCCTGAGGGAAACAAATGGGGCCCAGTGACACATTTTTACAGAGGTCATTGGGGGTACTTGTTGTATGAACAGTTTGGAGGAAGGACAAGGTGGAAATAAGGGACCTGAAAGGAGGCTAATGAACTAACTTAGGCCAGAGTGAGAAATGGGGTGAAATCAAGTATAAAGTCCAGTTTCCAGTGTCAGTGAGTGGGGAGATGATGGTTCTTTTCCGAGGTGGGAAAGCTGAGGGTGGAATAGGTTTGGGGCAGGGGTGGAATCGGGAGTTTGATTTACATTAGTTTGAGATATCTTGGTAGAGGTGTCATTTCAGCATATGAATATATAAGATGGAATTTAGAAGAGATTTTTTGACTAAAGATACAAACGTGGGAGTTAAGAATGCCAGGCTGGTAAATTAGAATTCTGAACAAGACCCAGTGGATGTGAAATTCCAGACTGACCCAGATGCAAACTCAGAGGAAATTTGAGGAACCAATAATATCTCAAAGCACTCTTGCCCTCATCAAGAATGCAAAAGCTCAAGTGATAAAATTGGAGAGGATTTGTGAGGAAGATTTCTTTAAAGGGAGCTGTGCTGTGACTAATACCCACCCCCTCCACCATATCACACCTAGAGTTTGGGGAGAGTATGTCCCCTTTCTTGGGGAGCTTGATGTGTGTTCTTTCAGTTAGGGTGTCTGACCCCCAGGAATGCAGAGGTGGAAGCTGGGCAGGCTGAGGGGTTTGGGCACAGAAGAGGCTGCGTGGGCGGCCAGCACACCCAGAATATGTCAAAACAAAGAATGTCTCCCTTGCGCCAGATGGGAAAGATGGAAAGTGCCAACCTTTTTTTAAAAGTGCCAATTTTTTTTTTTTAAATTCCTGTCCAGGAGGCTATCTGAATTGTAAATATGGATACTCTTGAGCTCCTTGGGTGAGAAAAAATAATACTATGTCAACTTGAGGCTTTCTTATTTGATTTGTGATTTTAAGGATTTACCCAATTCCCAGGGAATTAGGATTAATTCATTAATAGTATTTGCTGTTTTTTCTAATTAAAAAATTGATTAAAATTAAAGATTTTCCATCTTCTATACAGCTTAAAAACTTGCAGGTTGTATATTGTCAAGTGCAGCTTTTTAATTGGAGTGGAGGATCATCTCTGGTGTCAAACAGCCTATAATAATAATTTGTATTCTAGTTTCCTGTCATCCTAACAGCTTTTATTTAAATAGAATTACTGAGATTTAGCAATTTTTAGCAAACGAAAACTTACTATCCCCTACTGAAATCACTAAGGAAAAACCAACTGGGATGGGAAGAACCAGTTGGGAGTGAGAATAAAAGGAGAGAGACAAAGGAACCACTATACTCAGAAATATGAAAAGGAAGATACTGGTGAAAGACTTCTAGAAAGGTGTCTTCTAGATGGGAACAGCCCCAGTAAATGGCAGCACATCTGGGAGGGGCATGAAAGGGTTAAAATGACCCTTCTGGCCTGATTTCACGATCATTTATGTAAAGAATATATCCATCTAGGGACGCCCCCATGCATCATTTACATTCCCTATCTTCCATCATATGATCCTTTTATAGATAAATATGCTTGCATGCACATAAATATACCAAAAACCAGAAATGTACACATTAGTAAATTTCCAGGAAAATAACATATATTGAGAAACATAGTCACAGACTCATATTTAAATACATATACACTTCATGTCCATACGTGAAGACACATTCACAAACATAATCCCTTGTGCACAGTATTAGCAAAGATGTGGAGGACACAGTGACACACACATAGCCACCCAAACGTTTCCTTTACTCACTTATGCACATACAAGCACAAACGTGTCCACAAACATGCACATTTATAAAGATGTATGTAAACACACAAGTACATATATTGTTAGAAGTAGACCACGTTAAACTTCCCACCTCTGAACAAGACTCAACTGTCTAATTGTTCTGTTCTAGGTGTGACTTGTCTCTTGAGTAAGATTGTGGTCTCCAGGATAGCAGGCATGTTGTATATCGCTTTGTGCCTTCCACAGCACCAGCGTAGCCCTCTGTACACAACAGGCGTTGAGAAAATGCATGTTGGTTGGTTGGCTGATACCATATTAAATTATGGTCATTGGGTCTCTCCCATAAGGGAGGCACAGGAATTCAAGGATATGGACTTGGTATTTCACTGTAAACATTTCATATTCAGAGTCCTGCTACAGTGCCAGTCAAGAAACAGGTACTAAGTTGTTACTGAGTCCCAAGCATTATCTCAGAGATAAAGAAATATTTAGACATTAAACAGAAAGTGCTCTTATCCCCCAAAGCTCAAAATCTATTGAGACCTCATAGAAAACAAAGTATGACACCCTTGATGTTTGTGATACTTCCTGTGTATCTACCTGTCAAACAGGCAAAACTAAATTGTATTATTTATGACTGAAATCTTAAGGAACAAAACTGTAAAGAAAGTGAAGTCTACCATAAACTCATGAGAATGGAAAGGAGCTGTGGTCAGATGGAACCCACTGTGACTTCTGGGATACTACCAGTGGCTTGACCAGAATTCATTACACTGTACATTTATCTGCTCTGCACTTCTCTAAATGTATATTCTATTTCACAGTTTCAGAAAGCTTTAAAAAAGAGGCAGTCCAGGACTGATATGATAGTTAAAAAAAATTCATCAGAGATCCAGAATCCTTCTAGATTTCTGCTTTTCTGTCCCTGGGGCATGACCCTCACGGCAGTTTAAGACGACTGGTGCCTCCTGCATTTTGTCCCCATGAAATGAGAAATGAGAGAAAAAAATAAGCTAGGTCTTTCCCTTTAAGAATCCTTTAAGAGAAAGGAGAGAAAGGATGTTGTATAAATCCTAGTCTCTGCCACAGTTAGGTAGCTAGACCAAGTCACACTGCTGGTAAGAACAAAGACAGAACCTAAAACAGGGTTCCTGAGTCAAGCCTGTGATCTTTTTGCAGTGTTTTGTATTGCCCACCCCAAATTGAGACCCATAATTCTAAAATGAGCCAAGTATGTAGGGTCTACCCAGAATGGGTAGATACAGGTCGATTAGAAATGGACTACAGTGTTTTTTTTTTTTTTTTAAAGGAATGTACAGTGCAGGGACTATTGACTTGGTAAATGAAATAGACATGCTAAAAATGTTGACCAATTTTTGTGCATTTTTCTTGTCTTGCTTATGGTAGTAGCATTCCTTTTCTGAGTAGCTGAAGTGTTTGGGGCTTTTGCAGGTGATTAAAGTTCACCAAAGCACTGTAACTTCCTATCTGGAGGACATAATACTGAACACTGAAGAGAATACTGCAGAAGAACAAGCCAGGGCGGAAATAGAGAAGATGGCTGAAGAAGTCAATGACATTGCTTATGAAATGGAAAGCCGGTGTGTACCAAGGGGACAGATGGTGGGATGGACAGCCCCTTTGCTGTTACTCATATGTGTTTTTCAAGAGCCTAAGATTTCACCACCAAGGAGAAACAAATAACTAACTCATGCTTCAGTATGCATTTAGTTTTAACAGCAGCCAGCAGACCTGTACTTTTGTGTGGCAGGAGCCGCACATTGAGAATAGAATTTTCAGTTATCCTCTGCACTCTGGATCACTTTCATATTTCTTAACTTTAGAATATCACAAAGCTTGAAAGCAATGTGAGCATGTCCAATTTTACTTGGATATCACCCCAAGGCTTTTGGCTTCCATGTGTAAATCGTGTCTCTTAACACTCCTTTCCTGGGAGGCAGGGGAAGTAAAGGACAAATTTGGATTTTCCAAAGAGTTAAGGAAACGCACCAGGAATGTGCTATTTCAGATCACTCAAGGAAAAGGCAGTCGTAGAATCTGAGCAGTGGGGCTCCTTACACACGCAAGGAGGATCCAATTATAAATCGGCAGCTCAAGCAAGGCAGCAAAGGAAACACTTTTAATATGTTCTTATTTTTTAGTCGAACTCAGCTTCAGTCAGAGGAGATTGTGGCCGAGTTGGTTTACAGTTTCCTGATCCCGGAGGTGCAAAAGGACTTTGTCAAAGAAAAGGGTAAGCCAACATAAATGCTTCATTCGATAATCTTTTTAAAGATATAAGCTATTTTCAATATTCCAGAGATTTAAAACTGAGCAGAGGCATGGGGGAGATTCTGAAGAAGAATCAGAGTTATCTTCAAAGTTTGTCAGGTTCTCTTGATGCTGTCCAATGGCAAAATATAATCACCTCCAGTATGGATGCATGCGGTTCTAATAAGTTTGATGAAGCATTAAATTCCAAACCTTCTTTAAGATGCAGTTCTCAAGTTCTCAGAGGAGGTGTATTTTGGGGGTTTTGTTTTTGATTTAAATAGTTGATTTACAATATTATGTTAGTTTCAGGTATACAGCAAAATGATTGTTATTTATATATGTATATACACACACACATATCTTCTGATTCTTTTCCATTATAGGTTAACAAGATATTGAATATAGTTCCCTGTGCTATACAGCAAATCCTTGTTTATTTTATATATACTTGTGTGTATATGTTAATCCCATATTCCTAATTTATCCCTCCCCCATCTTGTTCCTCTTTGGTAACCATCAGCTTGTGTTTTGTGATTTGATTTTTTCAACGTGAAACAAATGTTGATAGTATGCAGGGTTTTCCAACTGTAGCTGCCTTTTGGAGGCAGGGCATGTGCAAGTCAGGTGCTGAAAAACGGGAAGCCTGGCAGACTTAATGCTATTCTGCAGCTCTGCTGAGTCACAATATCTTTTGTTCCTGCCAGGGCTCATCTCAGTATAAATATCCTCACTTATCATTTGCCAAAAGTGGCATGTTTCTAAAGATTGCTGGTTTTATTCAATAGAGGAGGAGAAGAAAAAAAAAATGTGTTTTAAGAAACAATGTTCTTCCAGAGCTTTCAGGGTACAGTGATAGTCCTGGGCCCAGAGGGAGGGAGTGTGACCAGTAGATCAATATTTAAGTGATATATGAGCCTGGGAGGTTTTAAGAGTTTGCAGGAGAATTCTAGACAGGTTTAAGAGAAGTGTAATATTTCAGATTGCGTAACTAGGGGGTAAGGAATGGTGGAATTCTAATGCATTAGAAGAGAACAAAGAAATACCCTGTTTTCCCATTACACAATTGTACTGTAGTTTTTAAACCAGTATCCCCAGCAATGAGCACTTAGTTTATTCCTGTGTGTTTTCCTATAAATAGCTGTGAACATCCTGGTCATTCTTCTGAGAGTAAACTCCTAGTAGTACATTGCTGGAAATACAGTATGTGTGTTTTACATTTGATAGATACCACCAAACTGCCTCCACAAAAAAACAAGTCATATCCCCATCAGCAGTGTATGATAATGCCTCTACTAAAAAAACTTCAATTTTTAGATCAAATAATAAGTATTCCTGTATCACTTTCTATTATAAAAGGGATCTTAATGTTTTCTAGATCCTTAAGAAAATAAGCAACTCCTTTCTCCTCCTCAATCCAAAGTGAGGCCAGTCTGTTTCATATCAGTTCACCTGAAGAAGGGGAGAAATCCTGTGTTTAACAGTTACTAGTTTGTAACCGGCTCCCCCAGCTTCTCCTGACTCTGAGAGGAGGGAGCTGAAGGAGTCTTGATCTATAGGAATCAATGGGAGTCATCTGTAGGCAAACTGAGCAAATCCTATCCTCTTCCCTTTATACGGACATAGCCCAAATGAAGAAAGCCATCTGAACAGGGAGTACACATTGTATTTCTTTCTCTTTCCAAGTAAGTCCTTGCATATAAATACTCTTTACTCCAAATTAAGAACTATCACATACAGACCATTTGATATCTCATTACTGATTTATTTGGATGCATTAAAAATTTTTTTATTGAGGTCTCGTTGACTTATTAGTTTCAGCTGTACAACAATGATTTAAAATTTTTTTAGATTACATTGTTTAAAGTTATTATAATATATTGGCTATATTCCCTGTGCTATACAATATATCCTTGTAGCTAATTTACTTTATAGATGGTAGTTTGTATCTCTTAATCCCTTATCCCTATCTTGCCTCTCCCAACTTCCCTTTCCTCACTGGTAACCACTTGTTTGTTCTCTGTATCTGTGGCTCTGTTTCTGTTTTGCTAAATTCATTTGTTTGATTTTTTGAGATTCCACATGTAAGTGATAACTACAGTATTTGTCTGTCTATTTCATGAAGCACAGTACCTTCCACATCAATCCATGTTGTTGCAAATGACAAGCTTGTTTTCTGTTTATGGTTCTGTAGTATTCCATTATGTATGTGTGTAAACTCACACATACCCATGTCTTTTTATCCTTTCATCTGTTGATAGACATGTAGATATGCTTCCATATCCTGTCTATTGTAAATAATGTGAGGAGCCAGCTCGTTGGAAAAGAACCTGATCCTGGGAAGGTTTGATGGCAGGAGGAGAAGGGGAGACAGATGAGGTGGTTAAGAAGCATTCCTCCCTCCGCAGTTTTTTGAAAGGTTTGAGAGTAGGTATTTACCTGTGAAGCCATCTGGTCCAGACTTTTGTTTGTTGGGAATTTTTTTTTTTTATTACTTATTCAATTTCAGTACTGGTACTTGCTCTTTTACACTTAATTTTTCCTGGTTTAGCCTTGTAAAATTCTACATTTCTAGTAATCTGTCCACTACTTC
This sequence comes from Muntiacus reevesi, assembly GCF_963930625.1. Taxonomy (NCBI): domain Eukaryota; kingdom Metazoa; phylum Chordata; class Mammalia; order Artiodactyla; family Cervidae; genus Muntiacus; species Muntiacus reevesi. The sequence continues at coordinate 43,324,174 of NC_089256.1, forward strand.
TTGGTTCTTTATTTTATTAGTATATAGTTGTTCATATTGTTCTCGTATTTCTGTGGTGCTGGTTATAGCTTCTCCTTTTTCATTTCTGATTTTATTTATTTGGTCCCTCTTTTTTTCTTGATGAGTTTCACAAAGAATTTATCAATTTTGTCTTTTCAAAGCAACAGCTCTTATTTTCATTGATCTTTTCTACTTTTTAAGAAGTAGGCTACATTTCATTTATTTCTTCTCTGATCTTTGATTTCTTTTCTTCTACTGACTTCTGTTAGTTGCTCAGTATATGATCACATTCTTGGTTTGAGATATTTCTTTCCTGAGGTAGGCTTGTATCACTATAAACTTTCCTCTTAAGAGCTGCTTTTGCAACATCCCAGAGATTTTGGATTGTTGCATGTTTTACTTCATGTGTCTCCATGTATTTTTTAAATTTCTTCTTTGATTTCTTTAGTGATCTGTTGGTTGTTAGTGGCATATTGTTTGGCCTCCGCATGTTTTTAGTATTTTCCCATAGACTAAAAACTAAAAGGAGGCTTTTAGTTTCAGAATTGTACTTAGAAAAGATGGTGAGATTTAAGTTTTATTAAATTTATTGAGACTTGTTTTGTGGCCTCAGTTCACTCAGTCGTGTCCGACTCTTTGCAACCCCGTGAACTGCAGCACATCAGGCCTCCCTGTCTGTCACCAACTCCCAGAGTTTACTCAAACTCATGTCCTTTGAGTCAGTGATGCCATCCAACCATCTCATCCTCTGTCGTCTCCTTCTCCTCCCGCCTTCAATCTTTCCCAGCATCAGGATCTTTTCAAATGAGTCAGTTCTTTGCATCAGGTAGCCAAAGTATTGGAGTTTTAGCTTCAGCATCAGTCCTTCCAATGAATATTCAGGACTGATTTCCTTTAGGATGGACTGGTTGGATCTCCTTGCAGCCCAAGGGACTCTCAATAGTCTTCTCCAACATCACAGTTCAAAAGCATCAATTCTTCAGTGCTCAACTTTCTTTATAGTCCAAGTCTCACGTCCATACATGACTACTGGAAAAATCATAGCTTTGACCAGATGGACCTTTGTTGGCAAAGTAATGTCTCTGCTTTTTAATATGCAGTCTAGGTTGGTCATAACTTTCTTCCAAGGAGTAAGCGTCTTTTAATTTCATGGCTGCAGTCACCATCTGCATTGATTTTGGAGCCCCTAAAAATAAAGTCTGTCACTGTTTCCCCATCTATTTGCCATGAAGTGATGGGACCAGATGCCATGATCTTAGTTTTCTGAATGTTGAGTTCCAAGCCAACTTTTTCACTCTTCTCTTTCACTTTCATCAAGAGGCTCTTTAGTTCTTCTTCACTTTCTGCCATAAGGATGGTGTCATCTGCATATCTCAGGTTATTGATATTTCTCCTGTCAGTCTTGATTCCAGCTTGTGCTTCTTCCATCCCAGCATTTCTCATGATGCACTCTGCATATAAGTTAAATAAGCAGGGTGACAATATACAGCCTTGACATACTCCTTTCCTGATTTGGAACCAGTTTGTTGTTCCATGTCCGGTTCTAACTGTTGCTTCCTGACCTGGATACAGATTTTTCAAGAGTCAGGTCAGGTGGTCTGGTATTCCCATCTCTTGAAGAATTTTCCAGTTTGTTGTGATCCACACAGTCAAAGGCTTTGGCATAGTCGATAAAGCAGAAATAGATGTTTTTTTCTCAACTCTCTTGCTTTTTCGATGATCCAACAGATGTTGGCAATTTGATCTCTGGTTCCTCTGCCTTTTCTGAAACCACCTTGAACATCTGGAAGTTTACGGTTCACGTACTATTGAAGCCTGGCTTGAAGAATTTTGAGCATGACTTCGCTAGTATATGAGATGAGGGCAATTGTGCGGTAGTTTGAGCATTCTTTGGTATTACCTTTCTTTAGGATTGGAATGAAAACTGACTTTTTCCAGTCCTATGGCCACTGCTGAGTTTTCCAAATTTGTTGGCATATTGAGTGCAGCACTTTCACAGCATCATCTTTTAGTATTTGAAAGAGCTCAACTGGAATTCCATCACCTCCACTAGCTTTGTTTATAGTGATGCTTCCTAAGGCCCACCTGACTTTGCATTTCAGGATGTCTGGCTCTAGGTGAGGGATCACACCATTGTGGTTATCTGGGTCATGAAGATCTTTTTTGTATAGTTTTTCTGTGTAATCTTGCCACCTCTTCTTAATATCTTCTGCTTCTGTTAGGTCCATACTATTTCTGCCCTTTATTGTGCCCATCTTTGCATGAAATGTTTCCTTGGTATGTCGAATTTTCTTGATGAGATCTCTATTCTTTCCCATTCTATTGTTTTCCTCTATTTCTTTGCGCTGATCACTGAGGAAGGCTTTTTTATCTCTCCTTGCTGTTCTTTGGAACTCTGCATTCAAATGGGAATATTTTTCCTTTTCTCCTTTGCTTTTCACTTCTCTTCTTTTCACAGCTATTTGTAAGGCCTCCTCTGACAGCCATTTTACTTTTTTGCATTTCTTTTACTTAAGCGTGGTCTTGATCCCTGTCTCCTGTACAATGTCACGAATCTCCATCCATGGTTCTTCAGGCACTCTGTCAGATCTAATCCCTTGAATCTATTTCTCACTTTCAGGATTTGATTTAGGTCATACCTGAATGGTCTAGTGGTTTTCCCTACTTTCTTCAGTTTAAGTTTGAATTTGGCAATAGGCATCTTGTGGCCTAGCATGTAATTTATCCTGGAGAATGTTCCATGTGCACTTGGAAGGAATGTGTATTCTGCTGCTTTTGAATTCCATGTTCTGTATACATATCTAGTAAGTTCATCTGGTCTGGTGTGTCATTTAAGGCCAGTATTTCCTTATTAATTATATATGTGGATGAACTGTTCATTGATGTAAGTGAGGCGTTAAAGTGCCTAGTATTGGAAACCTGGATGGAGTCAAACAAAGATTAAAATGTTTTGGGGTTTTGTATAAATATGGAAATTTCTAGATGAAGAGAAGACTATTCTTTCAGGAAAGCTGTTTGTATTTCACTGCAGAGAAATTTCTGAATAATTTCATTTCTCAGTGGAGATTTTCATTTTCATTGCCTGTGACAGAGGGACCCATATCCTAGGTCTTGCTGTAAAATAAATTCTTTCACACACACACACACACACATACACACGCACACACAACCTAGTATTATGTGTTACTGTTGACTTCTCTCTTTATGTCTGTTAATATTTGCCTTGTGAATTTAAGTGCTCCTGTGTTAGGTACATCTATATTTATAATTATTTCTTCTTTTTGGACTGATCCCTTGATTATTATATAATGTCCTTCTTTGGCTCTTATAACAACCTTTGCTTTAATATTTGTTTTGTCTGATATAAGTATTTCACCCCTGCTTTTCTGTTGATTTCTTTCTGCATATAATACCTTTTTCTACCTCTGTGTGCACTTCTAGATGTCAAGTGAGTCTCTTTTTTTTTTAATTTATTTTTATTTTCGACTGCACTGGGTCTTCATTGCTTTGTGTGGGCTTTTCTGTAGTTGCGACGAGGCGGCGCTACTCTGCTGCAGTGACGGCTTCTCTTGCTGCGGAGCATAGGCTCTAGGCAGGCGGCCTTCAGTAGTTGCAGCACGCAGGCCCAGTAGCTGTGTGCATAGTAGCTGTGTACACAGGCTTAGCGTCCCTGAGGCCTGTGGAATCTTCCCAGACCAGGGATCGAACCTGAGTCCCCTGCACTGGCAGGCGGATTCTTATCCAGTGCGCCATCAAGGAAGTGCAAGTGAGTCTCTTATAGGCAGCATATATATAGTTCTTTGTATGTACATTCAGTCACTGTCTCTTTTGATTGGAGCATTTAGTTCATTTACATTTAAATTAATTATTGATAGGTAAGGAAGATCCCCTGGAGAAGGGAATGGCAACCCACTCCAGTATTCTTGACTGGAAAATTCCAGAAACAGAGGAGCCTGGCAAGCTACAGTCCATGGGGTCACAAAGAGTCAGACACAACTGAGCAACACACACACACACACACACACACACACACACACACACGTTGATAGGTAGGTGTTGCCATTTTGTTCATTGTTTTGGGGTTGTTTTGGTAATTCTTTTGTTTATTCTTGCCTTCTCTTCCCTTTTAATGATTATTTTTAGTGTTACTTGGATTTCTTTCTTTTTGTGTGTGTATTTATTGTAGATTTTTGGGTTTGGGGTACCATTTGGTTTATACATAGATGTAAACAACTCTATATATGATTAAGATCTTTATCTCTTAATTTCAAATGCATTTTAACAAGTCTGAATTTGTATTGTCCTCCCTTCATAGTTACTGTTTTTCTCATATTTTGTGTCTGATTGCTTTGTGTATCACTTAGCTGCTTACTGTGGCAATAGGTGATTTTAGTACTCTTGTCTTTTAGCCTTCCTACTAGCTTTCTATGTGGTTGATTTACTACCTTTACTATATATTTACTTTTACCAATGATCTTTTTTCCGCCATAATTTTCATGTTTCTAGTTTGACCTTTTCTTTTTCACTTAGAGAAGTCCCTTTAACCTTTCTTGTAAAGCTGCTTTGGTGGTACTGAACTCTTTTAGCTTTTGCGTGTCTGTAAAACTTTTGATCTACCACATCCAAATGAAAGCCTTGCCAGGTAGAATATTCTTGGTTGTAGATTTTCCCTTTCATCACGGCAACTGTATCTTGCCACTCTTTCCTGGCCTGTAGAGTTTCTGCTGAAAAGTCAGCTTGATAGCCTTATGGGAGTTCCCTAGTACATAACTTGTTTCTTTTCCCTTGCTGCTTTTAATAATACCTCTTTATCTTTGATTTTTGCAATTTTAATTACAGTATGTTTTGACATGGTCCTCTTTCAGTTGATCCTGTCTGGGGCTCTCTCTGTGCTTCCTGGACTTGCATGTTTTATTCATTTCACAGGTTAGGGAAGTCTTCAGCTATTATGTCTTCAAATATGTTCTCTGCCACTTTCTCTGTCTTCTCTTTCTGAGACTCCTGTAAGGTAAATGTTAGTGTGTGTGATGTTGTCCCAGAGGTCTTTTATACTGTCCTTATTTCTTTTTTCTTTTTTTCTGTTTAGCTTAAGTGATTTCCACTACTCTCTTACAGCTTACTGATCTTTTCCTCGGTATTAGTGTATTTTTCATTTCAGTTACTGTATTTTCATCTGTTTAGTTCTTTATATTTTCTAATTCTTGGTTAAATTCTTGGTTAAAAACATTTACTGCTCACTCTGTTCATCCATTCTTCTCTAAAGTTCCCTTTTTTGTTGCTATTCTGCCTATCTTTTTTTTTTTTATTGAAGTGTAGTTGATTCACAATGTTAATTTCTGCAGGACAGTAAAGTGATTCAGTTATATATATATACATATATATATATGTATATACATCTTCTTTTTACATTCTTTTCTGCTATGTTTTATCACAGGATGGTGAGTATAATTCCCTATGCTTTACAGTAAGACCTTATTTATTCATTCTGTGTCTGGTGAGTGGGGGCTACATTCTGGGGAGGCTGTCTGAGGGGCCCAAAGTGTCTCAGAGCTGGTGTTGTCCTGCTGGTTGGTGTGGCTGGCACCCAGCGGGTCCAGGACTGGTGCCAGCTACTGGGGGCTGAGTCAGGATCCAAGGTCTCTTTCTGTAGTAGGTCCTAGGGGTCCCAGTTCTATATTATCTGTGCCCTGGTATGTAGGGCCAAGTCCTGGGCCCTCTCCATGGGTGGCTGTGGGCTTAGGGTATTTTAATGCAACCTGCCCACTGGTAGATGGCGCAGTGTCCCTGCCCACCCACTTGCTTGGCCTGAGGTATTCCATTACTGGTGCCTGGAGGCTGATGGGTGTACCTAGGTTCCAAGGCTAATAAGCTAGAGGGAAGATTACAAAATAGTGCTCACCACCACTAGTATCCATGTGGTAGAATAAGCTCCCCCAAGTGATTACTGACAGTGTCTTTGTCCCCAGGGTGAGGTCCAGTTGCCTTCTACCACCCCAGGAGACGCTCCAAGATTAACGGGTGGGCTGGACCCATGGTCCTTTCAGATTATTTCTTCCGCCCTGGGTCGCACAGTGTGTAAGATCTTGTGTGTGTCCTTTAAGAGTGAAGTCTATTTCTCACAGGGTCTGCTGAAAGCAAGCCCTGCTGGTCTTCAAAGCCAAATGTTCCAGTACTGTCTTAACCAGCGCAGGACCCCTGTGCTGTGGAGCCCAGTGTGAGGCTCAAACTCCTCACTCCTTGGGGTGAATCTCTGAAGTTGTAGTAATTTTCCTGTTTGAGGGTTGCCTCCCAGGGGTATAGCACAATTCTGCCCATCCTACCTATCTTCTTATGGTTTGTTCTGTATTAACTTTAGTTGTAGAGATCTTTTCTGGTAGGTTCTGGCCTTTCTCATCCATAGTTTCTCTGCAAATAGCTGTAATTTTGCTGTGCCCATGAGAGGAGTTGAGCTCAGAGTCTTCCTAATCCACCAACTCTTATCTTTCTAAAACTTGATAGATGGGAATGACCTTGAAGACCTGTACATAAATGAAAATAATAGTAACAACCAAGGTTTAAATGCATACCAAGTTCCAGAAAATGTATTAAGCATTTTTAGGAATACCTTATCTAAATTTCTTATAACGTCTATAGATGTGTTCTCATACTTTAGTTAAGGAAATTAGTGCTTAGAGATGTTACACAATTTGCAGATTGCACCATGGTCTATGTGGCTCCAAAGTTCCCATTCTTTCAACCATACTGCTGTGAAGTGTTCTAAGTTGCTGTGTGACTTACCCTATATAAACTAGCTGACATCTGAACAGCATAGAAGCCATGGTACTTCTTATTGTGCTTTACTAGCTGTATGACTTTTGGCAAATCACCTAATTTCTGTGTCTCAGCTGCCTCATCTAAAAATGGGGATACTAATAATACTCTCTTTTAGGGTTGTGAGTAGTTTAAATGAATAATTATATGCCAACTATTTAAAACCATACCTGGCACAAAGTAAGGACAAATGCTAACTGCTACCACTATCATCATCACAGTTACCACTTTTCAAAAGGAAAATGGGATGCTTAATGTACTAAACCTTGATAATAAATATTCTTAGAATGTAGCACTACGAACAACATCTAAAGCCATGAATTCAAATTCATCAGTCAACAAGTACCCTTCATATTAGGGACTAAAGCATAAACAGAAGTATGAGACAAGATCTTTACCTTTAGGTCATTTATAATCTAGGTAAAAAAATAAAATGTAACTCACCTGAAGCACTTGAACACTGAATAGACTGGTACAAACTCAAGTGTGGTCATGATAAATGTGAGCTGCCTCAGTCAAAGACTTCCTGGAGAGCTGGGCTTTGCAGAAGGGCAGGATCTGGAGTACAGGTATTCCAGGTGAGGGGAGCCGCTCAGCTGTGGAGTGGAGGCAAACCTAGTCGGGAGGAGCGTGATTGGATTGAACAAGAGTGAGCAGCAATATTGAGATTTAGGTTGAATTACCTTTGGACTGTGTCCTTCCAAAACCACAGAAAATTTTCTTTAATCCAGTCAGCTTTAAGCAAGAGAATATGTGGCTTGCAAAGTTATCATTTCTGTCTCTATTCTCCTGAAAACCTTTGGGAATGATATGTTCTGACGTTCAGAGTAACACATCTCCTGTCCCTTCGGCACAGTGAGGAACGCTCAGCGGAAGCATATCCTGGCAGCCCATCAGATCATCCACAGGCACACAGAGGACATGCTCAAGACGCATTTTGTTGAGCAACGGCAGACATCAGACACTGAGCTACCTGAGGGAGAAACTGAAAATGAGCAAAACACCTAAGGTGAGTTTGATTTTTCATTTGGAAAGGAGTTGGAGGACAAGCAGCAGCATGGAGCTCTGTGCTGCACTGTAATCATAATGTGGAAAATGAAGCACTCCCATTTAAATTAGTGCACTTCATGCATCTGTTTGACAGGCCTGAAGCAGTTACTGTCTGCTAAGGCTTCCACCACAAATTCAAGAAAAAAGTACCCTCGTGCTTTCTGTCTGTGGCAGCCTAGACTTAATGCGGGAATACAACGGGGAAAATATTGGTGCATTTCATCTCGGTTATGGAATCTGCTATTGAAACTGTTAGTTGATATGACAGCAGTTAGACTGTTTTGACCAAAAAACAGGACTCAAAATTATTTTTGTAGGTTTTGTTAGCAAATGACTATACTCTATCACAAATAAAGCTACAAAATTATTTGTGTTATTTAAAACAAAAACTTTGTTCTCATGGAATTAGATGAGGTACTCCTGTCACATTGAGCTGGCTGCTCAGCACGGCATGAGGCACAGCCTGCCCAATTCGAGCCCTGATGCCCTCTACAGTAGCCACAAGGCTGGGTCTTAGGTGCACCTAACATTCATACTCACCAGATGAACACAGGCCACGTTGGTATGATTTGAGTATCAATCTCCTCAGAAAGCTGTAAGGCCCTGCAGCTTCCAGCAGCACAGCATCGGGGTCTCTTCCTGCAGGAGTTCTTGCTGAATCCACACAGAGGACCATGTATCAAAATCCTGTAGTCCCCAGGTTACAAAGCTCAGGTGCAAGGAAAAGAGCTTCACATTAGGTAGGTGCAGAAGCTGCCTTGGTTTACATGCCCTGGGACCAGTCTCTCTCATAATAATTCCATTGGCATAGTTTCCAGGGTCCCCCCAATGAATCTGCCCAGTTACAAAAGTCAGCATGCTCAGGAAACCTCAAAGTTACAGTTTCCTGTTAGGTATTAATAGTTTATTTAAAATCCCTCCCAGTCAGATGCTAGTTACTAATCGGGTCATTTTCACCTTAAGTAATGTTGCTTACACGTGCTCAGTCGCTCAGTGGTGTCCAACTCCTTGTGGCCCCATGGACCATAGCCTGCCAAGTTTCTCTGTCCATGGAATTTTCCAAGCAAGAATACTGGAGTGGGTTGTCATTTCCTCCTCCAGGGGATCTTCCTGACCCAGGGATCGAACCCACATCTCCTGTGTCTCCTGCATTGGCAGGCAGATTCTTTACCACTAGCATTACGTGGGAAGCCCAGTGTTGCTTAGTAACATAGTTGACACATATACCACCTTATCAGTAATCTGATAAGTAAAATTTTCATGAGAAGGGGAACAGAGTGAACCTTTACCTGTCACTTTTCCCTTAACCCTCCCATGGTAAGAGGCACACTGCTTGCTGTTTTACCCTCGAGGGTGTGCTATCAGGTTAGGGAAGGCACTAAGGCTTAGGGGGCAATCTGAACCTGGCATCGAGGAGGTTTGGGTGTTGGCAGCCTACCACTAACTGTGTAATCTTATACAAATAATTTCCTTGCAGTTTCCTTAAGGTTTACACATGAATATGTGACCAACAGGCCCTCTGCAGGGAAATCTATTGGGACCTTAAATCTCAAAGAGGCTGATGGTAGGAAGATTGAGATGAGGGAGCAGTTAAGAAAGACCAGAGAGAAAACAGATAAAGAATTCTTAAATACCAAACTATGGCTGTAAATTACAGCAGAAAATCCTTTGTTTTTCATTAATAATGATATAACCTCCGAAATTACTGAAAATATAAACCATATATTTACATGTAATGTTATATCTATATAATAGCTATATAATATAAATTCACAAATCAAAGCATTTTGCCTAACTTATTATTGTGTTAAAAATCAGCCTTAGAAGCGCAATACCTCCATTGGGTCCCTTGGATCTCTCCCTGTCCAGTTGATGTTTGAGAGTGAGTGAAAGAATCTGCGCATACACTGGGAAGAACTCGGCTGTAAGGCATTGCCAGCCAGTGCTCCAGGTGGATGAAGGACTGAGTGCTTTGGTCTTGAAACAGTGAGCTGGGCAGCATATCACAGCATCTTGTGGACGTATAAAGACCCAGCTTTCTGGTGGAAGATAGGAGATGGTGAAAGGGAAAGTCGCTCAGTTGTGTCTGACTCTTTGCGAGTCCATGGACTATACAGTCCATGGAATTCTCCAGGGAGTTGATGAGGGCTGACTTAAGGCAATAATATAAATTATAACAGTGAGCCGAGACATACCACTGAGACAGGATGGTGAAGTAGGACGTGAGTTTACCTCTTCTTCTGGAAACATCAAAATCACAACTAACTGCTGAAAAACCATCGACAGAAAAACGTTGGAACCTATCAAAAAAGATACTCTGCATCCAAAGAAGAAGCCACAGTGAGACGACTGGAGGGGCGCAATACAATCAAATCCCATACATGCCAGGTGGGTGACCCAGTAACTGGAAAATTTTACCATAGAAGCTCTCCTACATGAGTGAAAGATCTGAGCTCTATGTCAGGCTCCTTACCTTGGGGTCCGGCAGTGGGAGGAGGAGCCCCCGAAAATCTAGCTTCAAAGGCCAGCAAGGTTTGATTAGAGAAATTCCACAGGACTGGGGAAACAGAAACTCTATGTGTGGAGAGTGCACTCAGGGTCTCATGACTCACAGTGACCCGAGGGAAAAGCGATAACCTATAAAAGACTGGGCCAGACCTATCTGCTAGTACTGGAAGGTCTCCTGCAGAGGCGGGATCAACTGTGGCACATTGTGGGGACAAGAACACTGGCAGCAGTAGTTCTGGGGAGTTCTCATTGGTGTGAGCCTCCTAGAGGCTGCCATTCTCTCATTGAGACCTGGCCCCACCCCACAGTCTGTAGGTTTCAATGTGGGTGCCTTGGGCAAAACAGTCAACAGGTCAGGAACAAAGCCCTACCCATCAGCAGACATGCTACATGTAAAAGGATGAAATTAGAACACTCTTAACACCATACACAAAATTAAACTCAAAATAAATTAAAGCTCTAAATGTAAAGCCAGACACTATAAAACTCTTAGAGGAAACAAAGAATACTCTGGCATAAATTGCAGCAAGATCTCTTTTGACCCACCTAGAGTAATGAAAATAAACTAATGAAACCTAATTAAAAGCTTTTGCACAGCAAAGAAAACCGTAAATGAGACAGAAAGACAACCCATAGAATGGAAGAAAATATTTGCAAATGAAGTAAGTGACAAGAGATTTACCTCCAAAATATACAAAGAGTTCACGCAGCTCAGTATCAAAAGCACAAACAACACAATCAAAAAAAAAAAAAGGGAAGAAGGCCTAAATAGACATTTCTCCCAAGAAGATATATAGATGGCCAGTGGCCAAGAGGCACATGAAAAGATGCTTATTACTAATTATTAGAGAAATGCAAATCAAAACTGCAATGAGATTATCACCTCACACTAATCACAATGGCAATCAAGGAGTCTACAAACAGTAAATGCTGGAGAGGGTGTGAGGAAAGGGAACCCTCCTACACTGTTGGTAGGAATGTCAGTTGGTGCAGCCACTATGGAAAACAGTATGGAAGTTCCTTAAAAAACTAAGCATAGAACTACTCTGTGATCCAGCAATTCCACTCCTGGGCATACATCCAGAGAAAACCATGGTTCAAAAGGATACATTCACCAATGTTCATTAAAACACTGTTTACAGTAATCAAGGCATGGAAGCAACCTAAATGTCCATCGACAAATGAGTGAATAAAGATGTGGTGCATGTATGTGATGGAATATTACTCAGCCATAAAAAGGAATGAAATGCCATTTGCAGTAACATATCATATTAAGAGATTATCATATCAAGGAAAGTAAGTCAGATAGACAAATTATCATGGTGTCACTTACATATGGAATCTTTTAAAAATGATACAATTAAACTTATCTACAAAACAGAAATAGACTCACAAACTTAGAGAAAAAAATCATGGTTACCAGGGAGGAAGGCTGGGAGGGATAGATTAGGAGTTTGGGACTGACATGTACACATTGCTGTATTTGAAATAAAGTGCCTTTCCCTGAAAAAACAAATGTAGCAGGAGAAACAAAAGTATGGTACTGGCAAAAAAAAAAAAGAAAGAAACATAGATCAGTGGAACTAGATAAAAAGTCCAGAATAAACCTGCACCTGTGGTCAGTTAATCTACAGCAAAGGAGGCAAGAATATACAATGGAGAAAAAACAGTCTCTTCAGTAAGTAGTGTTTACTGAACTGGACAGCTACATGTAAAAAATGAAATTAGAGTATTCTTTAACACTGTACACAAAAGTAAATTCCGAATACACTAAAGACCTAAATGTAAGGTCAGATACTATAAAACTCAGAGGAAAACACAGGCAGAATACTCGGACATAAATCACAGCAATAACTTTTTCAGTCCATCTCGAAGAGTAAAGGAAATAAAAACAAAAATAGATAAATGGGAAATTAAACTCAAAGGCTTTTGCACAGCAAAGGAAACCATAAACAAAACAAAAAGACAACCCACAGAATGGGAGCACTGTGACCAAAAAGGGATGTTTCCAAAATTTACAACCAGCTCATGAAGCTCAATATCAAAAAACTGAAACAACTCAAATAAAAAAAAAAAAGTTATGCTTATCAGTGAGGAATGGTGGGGGGGAGGGATAAATTGGGAGTTTGAGATTGACATATATATATATATACACACTGCTGTATTAAAATAGGTAACCAACAAAGAACTATTGTATAGCACAGGGAATCTGCTCAGTATTTGTAAAAACCTACGTGGGAAAAGAATCTGAGAAAGAATAGATACACAGGTATGTATAACTCAGTCACTTTGCTGTACACGTGAAATGTACACAACATTGTTAAGCAACTATACTCCAATATAAAATTAACAAATTTAAATAGTAAATCAGCCTTAATGTTAGAGTAGTCACTATTTCTACCTGCAAATTTAATAAGATTAATAATTATTCTCATAGTAGGTGGCTGAAAAGCCGAGCAGTGCTTTCACAAGCTTTATAAGACCAGAGGGACAAAAACTGGAGTCAAGGTTGAGGCCCTGGTGAACATCCTCCATTTAGGCTGGGACTCCACAAGGCTGTGCCCTAGTAGAAAGTGTTCATTAGAAGTAACCATCCTTGAATAGACTACAATTTAGCTTCTAATCACCCAAATGATCCCCAAAACCTTGCACAAAATGAATTTAAAAGATCCTTGATTCCCGTTGCCTCAAAGAAATTGTCAGAAACAAAACTTAAATTCTCCTTGGAGCAAGTTGGCATCATCCTAGACCTCAATTTATTTTCAGAATTTTTCATGAACAAGTTCCAAACACAAGGATACACAGGTACATGACAACTTGAACAAGTAGCAGAAAGTACAGATAATAGAAACAAACCTAAAGAGATCTAAAATTGGAATTATTAGACACAGACTGTAGAATAACTATGCTTACTGCTATACACTTCTAGCCTCCAGCATTGTGAGAAAATACATTTTTGTTGTTTAAACCACCCAGTGCATGGTATTTTGTTATGGCAGTCCAAGCCAAGACAGATTTTGGTACCAAGAGTGAAGTTGCTGTAACAATACCTAAATGTGTGGAAGCAACTTTGGAACTAGATAGTGTGTAGAGATGGGAAGATTTTTGAAGTGCATGTTGGGAATATGGATGTTAAGGGCAATTCTGGCGAGGTCTTAGATGGAAATGTGGAATGTGTTACTGGAAATTGGAGGAAGGGCAATCCACATTATAAAGTGGCAAAGAACTTGGTGTTCTAGTGTTTTGTGGAAGATAGAACTTCTAAGCAATGAAACTGGATATTTAGCTGAGAAGATGTCTGTGCAAAGTGTTGAAGGAGCAATTTGGCTCCTTCTGACTGCTTTTATGGTAAAATATGAAAGGAGAGAGAAACTGGAGAAGGAATTGTTAAGCAAAAAAACACAAGGATTTGTAGATTTGGAAAATTCTCAGCCTAGCCATATTTCAAAAAGTGAGAAAGTCCATTCTGAAAAAGAATTCTAAGGGTGTAGCCGAACAACTATATAATAAAGAGTCTATGGAATTTTAAGAGTAGGAACACTGCCAGTTTGAAATGAAGGAATGGATACACTATGAAATGAAGGAAGGCTGTCAGACTTGTTGGGTTTGACAGGATTATACAATAGAGCCATTATGCTGCAAATGTGCACCGTTATTTAAGAAGAGCGAAAACTAATACAGAAAGCGATTCAGAGCTTATCAACCACCGCTTCAGTTTCAACAGGTCAGATGGCCTCTGCCCAGAACTGAAGGGCAGGACTGCCTATGGCACCCTACCTGGATCCCCAAAGTGGCCATGGAGATGGGGGACAGCAGAGCTGGAGGGGTGGGGCCACTCCCAGAGCCATGGAGTAATGCTGCCATCCTAGTGAACTTAGAAGACAGGACATTGCACCAAAGGGAATTAAGCTCAAGCTTTAAGATTCAATAGAATTTGTCTAGCTAGGCCTTGGATTTGCTTGGGACCCATTATTCCTTTCTTCCTTCTGATTCCTCCTTTTTGGAATGGGAATATCTTTCCTATGCCTGTCCCATAATGTATCTGGTTCACAGCTGGAGAGGAATATTGCCTCTGGAAGAATCATACCTTTGAGTCTCACCCATTTCTGATTTAGATGAGAATTTGGATTTCAGACCTTAGAATTGGTGCCTGAATGAGTTAAGACTTTGGGGGCTGTTGAGATGGAACGAATGTATCCTGCATGTGAAAAGAACATGATTTCAGGAGGCTTTGGTGGGATACAATACGGTGAACTGTGTCCTCCCAAAATTTGTAGGTTGAAGCCCTAACCTCCTATATGATGTCATTTGGAAATGAGGACCGCTGTGAGATAGAATTAGATGGGACATAGCAAGACAAAAGCCATCTACAAGCCTTGAAGAGAGTCCTCTCCAGAAACTGATCATGCTGGCACCTGATCTTGGACTTCAACCCTCCAGAACTGTGAGAAAATAAATTTCTAATAACTAAAACAATCTTGAGAAGAATAAAGCTGGAGATATCATACACCCTGATTTCAAACTATACTACAGGGCTACAGCATTAAAACTGTATAGTACTGGCATAAAAATGGACACATAGACCAATGGAAAAGAACAGAGAGCCCAGTAAATCTACACTTATATGGGCAATTAATCTACAACAAAGGAGGCAAGACTATATAATGGGGAAAACGCAGCTTTTTCAATAAACGGTGTTGGGGAAACAAGACAGCTACACGGAAAAGAAACTGGACTACTTCCTCACACCATGAACAAAAATAAATATGAGACTGAAACCATAAAACTTCTAGAAGAAAATATAAGCAGGATGCTCTTTGGCACTGACCTTCATTTTATATATATATATAGAGAGAGAGAGAGAGGCGCAAGGGAACCAAAGCAAAAATAAATAAATAGGACCACATCAAACTAAAAATCTTTTCATCAGTTAAAGAAATTACCAACAAAATGAAAAGGCCACATACTGAATGGGCAAAGACATTTGCAAATTTATACATATTTGCCAGACATTTGCAAATTTATAAATATATATATTTACATATATATAAGGGGTTAATATCCAATACATATGAAGAACTCACATAACTCAACTTCAAAAAAAATAGAGGATCTGAGTAGATTTTCCAAAAACAACACACAGATGGCCAGCAGGCACATGAAAAGATCCTCAACGTCAATAATCAGAGAAATGCAAATCAAAACCACAGTGAGATATCACATCATATCTCACATTTGTCAGAATGGCTGTTATCAAAAAGACCACAAATAACAAGTGTTGGAGAGGTTGTAGAGAAAAGAGAATCTCATGCACTGTCAGCAAGAATGTCAATTGCTACAGCCACTATGCAAAACAGTATGGAGATTCCTCAAAAAGTTAAAAATAGACAACTGTATGATCCAGCAATTCCATTGCTGGTATTTATCCAAAGAAAATGAAAACAATAATTAGGAAGGGTATGTGTACCCCTATTTTCATAGCAGCATTATTTACAATTGTTAAGATATAGAAGTAACATAAGTACCCATTAGTAAATGAATGAATAAAGATGTGGTAAATACACACAGAGGAATATTACTCATAAGAAAGAAGGAAACTTTGCTATTTGTGACAACATGGATGGAACCAGAGACTATTATGCTAAGTGAAATAAATCATACAGAGAAAGACAAATACTGTCTGATTTCACTTACATATGAAATCTAAAAATCAAAAGGAAACAGAAAATATAACCATATAGAAACAGTGTCATAGCTATAGAGACAAACAGGTGGTTGCCATGGTTTCCAGAAGGGAAGGGGTGGGTGGGAGAGAGAAATAGGTGAGGGAGATAAGAGGTACAAACTTCTAGCTGCAAAATAAATGAGTCACGGGTATGAAATATACAGTTTGGAGAATATAGTCAATAATTATGTTATATCTTTGCTTGGTGACAGATCATAACCAGACTTATCATACTGATCATTTTGACATGTATAGAAAAATAGAATCACTTTGTTGTGTAACTGGAACTAACATAATTTTGTAGGTCAAGTATACTTTAAAAACAAACTCAGAAAAAGATCAGATTTGTGGTTACCAGAGGTGTAGTAGGAAAAGGGGAAATTGGACAAATGCAATCAAAAGGTATAAACATTCAGTTATGAGATAAATAAGTACCAGGGATAAAATAAACATGATAAATATAATCAACATTGCTGTTTATTACATATGAAAAATTTTAAGAGAGTAAATACTAAGAGTTATCACTTAAAAAAGGAAAGAAAAAGAAAATATATTTCTGCTATTTAAACTACCTAGTTTAAGGTATTTTGTTCTGGCATCCTGAGCTAAGGCACTTAGTATGTTCAAAGAAATGAAAGTCAATATTGAAAATTTTAAGAGAACAAGAAATGACTTAAAAAAACAATATATAGCAGATTTTGAAGAAAGTAGAAATTCTAGAATTTAAAACTATAGCAGTCAACATGAGAAACTCAAAGAGCAAGTTATATACAGCTGAAGAAAAAACTAGCAAAGTAGAAAATCAGAATAATTTATGTAGAAAGGATCAGAGAGCCAAAGACTTGGAAACTACAGAAGAGGATAGTGGTAGGATAACTTAATCCTTAGGAAGGGACAAAAGGATAGTAGGCGTGGACTACTGATTCAAGAACTTTGACTTCTAACAAGATATTGTTGGGAAATTATATAAAATATGAATTTTTTGAAACTGATAAAAGTCAATGTTTAGAAGGCTTCTTAACCCCGAGTAGACAAAAAGAAATCTGCATCTATATGCATTTTAATATGACTACTGAAAAGAAATCTTAAAAGTGTTGAGAAAGAGAAGATGAATTACCTTCAGAAGAGCAACAATTATGCTGACAGTTAACTTCTCATCAGAAACAAAAACAGAAAATATTGGGATGATATATTCAGTATGCTTAAATAGTATTAATAAAGTAGAATTGTATACCTTGCAAAAATATTCTTTGAGAATGACAGTAAAAAGACATTTTCAGATAAATGAAATAGAAAATTTGTCACTATGAGATGTTCTTCAAGCAGAAGGAAAATTGGAAAGCTGGAGATAAATGAAGGATTAACATATGGATAAATATGTATTGACTGCATATAACAACAATAATAAACAGCAACAATGGCAGCAACTCAGTTATACAACAGTAGCAATATGTAAGTTAGAAAGGGCATAGATGGATTAAATTGTCCTAAGGCACTTGCTTTGTCTAGGAGGATAATAGTATCATCTAACATGATACCTGATAACTCAAGGAAACATTTTGTATCCTTTAGGGTAACTCCTAAAGGATACTGAAAACATGTGTGAGGTTTAAACCAATAGAAGAAAATGGAATAAACAAAAAACATTCAATACAAAAGGAGGACAGAAAGGAGAGAAAAAGGAAACAGAACCAATAAAAAGCACCAAATAAAATGATAGGTGTTTATCACTGATTTATCATTAATTACACTAAATGTAGATAGACTAAATGCTCAAAATCAGAATTTGTCAGACTGAATTAAACTCAATTGTATACCTAAAATTTTATGAGACATATGTATACCTAAAATTTTATGAGATATATATAAAGTCTAAATACTCAGAATGGTTACAAAAAGAGTAAAAGAACCATGAAAACATCATCCACAAGAAAGCTGATGTAACTATGTTAATAACAAAGGAGGTTTTAAGCCAGAAAGCACTTACTAGAGCAAAAGAAGGACACTTCAGGTTTAATTCACTGGGAAGGCAAAGTGATTCACAATTTTAATATATCTAGTAACATGGCTTTTTTGGAGGAGGCCAAACTACAGGGAGGGAACACAGTCCCACCCATAGCAGAAAACTGGATTAAAGGTTTACTGAGCATGGCCTTGCCCACCAGAGCAAGACCCAGTTTTCCAGCCAGACCCTCCCATCAGGAAGCTTCTGTAAGCCTCTTATCCTCATCCATCAGAGGGCAGACAGAATGAAAACCACAATCACAGAAAACTAACCAAACTAATCACATGGATCACAGCCTTGTCTAACTCAATGAAACTATAAGCTATGCTGTGTAGGGCCACCCAAGACAGACGGGCCTTGGTGGAGAGTTCTGACAAAATGTGGTCCACTGGAAAAGGGAATGGCAAACCACGTCAGCATTCTTGCCCTGAGAACCCCATGAACAGTATGAAAAGGTAAGAAGATAGGACACTGAAAGATGAACTCCCCAGGTCAGTAGTTCTCAATGTGCTACTGGAGAAGAGCCGAGAAATAGCTCCAGAAGGAATGAAGAGGCTGAGCCAAAGCGGAAACAGCGCCCAGCTGTGGATGTGTCTGGTGGTGAAAGTAAAGTCCGATGCTGTAAAGAGCAATACTGTGCAGGAACCCAGACTGTTAGGTCCATGAATCAAGGTAAATTGGAAGTGATCAAACAGGAGATGGGAAGAGTAAACATAGACATTTTAGGAATCAGTGAACTAAAATGGACAGGAATGTGAGGATTTAATTCAAATGACTGTTACATCTACTACTGTGGGCAAGAATCCCTTAAAAGAAATGGAATAGCCCTCGTAGTCAACAAGAGTCCAAAATGGAATACTTGGGTGTAATCACAGAAACAACAGGATGATCTCTGTTCATTTCCAGGGCAAACCATTCATTATCACAGTAATCCAAGTCTATGCCCCAACCACTAATGCTGAAGAAGCTGAAGTTGAATGGTTCTATGAAGATCTAAAAAACAAAACAAAACAAAAAAACAATGTTGGAGAGGATGTGGAGAACCTAGAAAGCATATTAAAAAGCAGAGACATCACTTTGCCAACAAAGGTCCATCTGGTCAAAGCTATGGTTCTTCCAGTAGTCATGTATGGATGTGAAGGCTGAGTGCTGAAGAATTAATGCTTTTAAGTGTGTTGGAGAAGACTCTTGAGAATCCCTTGGACTGCAAGGAGATCAAACCAGTCAATCCTAAAAGAAATCAACCCTGAATATTCATTGGAAGGACTGTTGCTCAAGTTGAAGCTCCAATAGTTTGGCCACCTGATGCAAAGAGCTGGCTCACTGGAAAAGACCCTGATGCTGGGAAAGATTGAAGGTGGGAAGAGAAGGAGACAACAGGATGAGATGATTCAATGGTATCACCGACTCAGTGGACATGAGTTTGAGCAGGTTCCAGGAGATGGTGAACGACAAGAAAGCTTGGTGTGCTGCAGTGCACTGGGTCACAAAGAGTCACATGACTGAACAACTGAACAACAACATGATTCTAGGAAATGTTAATCTGTATCAGAGACCGATACACTGAGCAGAGGAAAAAAAACATTAAAAAATGGAAGATTTTGAGATACATAGTTAAGAAACTTAAATGGGCATTTTAGAATACTATACCCAACAACTCCAGGATGCATATTATTTTTAAGCACGCACAGAACATTTGCAAAAACTGATTATATACTGTGTCATAAAACAAGTATCAACCATTTCAAAGAGTTGAAATCGTACCCGTGTGTCCTCTGGTAAAAAAAAAAAAAAAGCAATGAAACTAGAAATCAATGACAAGATAATTGTAATATGTTTGGAAATTAAGAAATGCAAATGTAAATAATCTGTTCAAAGGAAGTATCATAACAGAAACTAGAAAATATTTTGAGCTGAAAAATGACAAAAATGCTATGTAAATAATCCAATTTGTGAAATGCTGCTGATGTGACGTTTAGAAGGAAATTTGTAGGCTTAAAGGCATTTATTAGAACAGAAAAGATGAAAATAAGATTAAGTATCCTTTTTTTAGAAGTTAGAAAAAGAAATTAGATGCAAAAAAAAGTAAAAGGAAGGAAATTAAATTAGCAGAAATTAAAACAGAAAATAGACATCTTCTGATGCTGGGGAGGATATAGTAGGTACCTGCAACAATTAGAAAAAATAATTGATGTATTTTAAGTGTCATTTTTAAAAGACAGGGAAGAACTGTGGAAATAAAGGGTACTCAATGAACTAAAGGGTAGGCAGGAAAGAGTTCTTCCTAAGTGATCTGTGATCACTGGCCATTTTTTTCCCCCTCAGGGCATTGGTAACGTCTAGGCACAAGACTTTACTAGGGGAAGCAGAAACCAGCAAGGCTTTTAAAGAGTCTATGGTGGGGGTGGGGGAGTATAGACTGGAATCTAGAGAAGCCCCAAAGGTAAGGCCGATTTTCCCCCAGAGCTTTAGGGTTTTGGTAGACAACTCTTTTACTAATGGAAAAAAGTTTGAATCTATCATGTGTTATTTACCTAGCTGTTAATGTGATCCTCACTCAGTCTTGAGGATTTAATCATTGTTAATTCCATGTTCCATGATTTTTTCTTTGGTCAGAAATAGCAGAATATCTTAAATTGCCCTATGACTTTGATGTTCGATGGCTTAGCAATGGTAACACTGTAGTGTGATTTTTTTGAACTCAAAACAAAATTGAGATTTTTCTAAGTAAGAAAGCTACCCTCAACCACTATCATGGAATAGTGAATGACTTTGGAATCAGCTTTTGCTGCAGACTTGGTAGTATTTTTTTTATGAATCCAACCTAAAATTACAAAGTGACACAGAGCTTATATGCAGAATTTATACTATGGTAAAGTCATTTCAGTGGCAACTAACATTGTCTGAATCACAAATAATGGTAAGCTACTTTATATACTTCCCCTGCTGCCAAAGCTAAAAAAATAAGGTCTCTATTCCCATGCATAATTGCAGTGAATGTATTTTCTGAACTTAAACTATAATTCCAGAAACACTTTTTGAACCTTGAAACAAGTGCAAAGGAAATTTCCATATATCAAAGTTATTTAAGTGTGTATAATGGAAGGATTATAACCTTCAATTGGAAGTGATTAATCTACATTGTAATAACATGCTAAAAGGCATTAAATATCAAGAGAAGAAGGTATTGAAATTTTGTAAGTGCCTTCCAGGCAATAAATATGCACAATTAAAAGTATATGCTTGGGGCTTCCCTGGTGGCTCAGTGATAAGGAGTCTGCTTGCTAATGTAGGAGAGAGTTCAGTCTCTGATCCAGGAAGATAAAGCTCATACACAATTACTGAGCCTGTGCTCTAGAGTCTGGGAGCCAAATCTGCTGAGCCCACATGCCACAACTACTGAAGCCTGCACGCTCTAGAGTCTGTTCTCCACAACAGAAGCCATTGCGATGAGAAACCCGCCCACCAAAAGTAGAGTATCCGTTGCTCTCTGAAACTAGGGAAAAGCCCACATAGTAGTGAAGACCCAGCACAGTCAAAAATTTAAAAAAAAATTTTTTTTTTTAAAGCATATGTTTATGGCTTGAGATCAGAATTGCCAGCACCTGTCTGTGAAAGACTTTTCTGAAATTGAAATACAGTTGATTTACACACTGTGTTGGTTTCAGGTGTACAGGAAAAGGATTTGGCTTTAGAATTGTTTTCCGTTATATGTTATTGCAAGCTACTGAATGTAGTTCCCTGGCTACATAGCAAATCCTTGTTGTTTATTTATACATGGTAGTGTGTATCTATTAATCACACATTCCTAATTAATCCCTCCTTTGCCCTTTTCCTCTTTGGTTAAGTTTCTTTCCTATGTCTGTGAGTCTATTTCTGTTTTGTAAATAAGTTCATTTGTACTGTTTATTAGATTCCACATAATAAGTGATATATATTTGTCTAAAAAACATTTTCAAAACTGAAATAGGGGAAAGTCTCATTGCACATCACCAGTAACAGATGATCATCTGCAGTCAGTTTTAATATCTGAAGCCCAATTAATCAAAATGGTGTTCCCTAAGTAAGAGTTTCATTCTTTTCTTCAGGAGACTTGTATTGCAAAAAAAACCCCCTGTAGTCAATTATTATTACTATCTTTTGAGTTTTGTCAATGAGTTTGTTTTCTTTTTTGTTATTTTAGTACCTACATAATACGCGCACTTTTGTATTTTGGCCCATAAAGTCTAAAATATTTACTGTCAGGCCCTTTGAAGAAAAAGTCTGTTAATTCCTATTCTACAGCAGATAAAAAGAATGAAGAACTAAATATAAACACATGGATGAATCTCAAAAATATAATAAGAATTGAAAAAAGCCAAATTAAGAAAAATCTACAGTATGAGACTCTATCAAGATCAATATCAGCACTAAACTACTGTATTGCAGAGTAGAGATTATTTTTAGAGGACAGGGAGAGGGTCGTCATTGGGACTCAGTGGGAGCTTATGGGATTTCTTGACTTGGGTAATATCTACAGAGATTAGTAATACACATTTATTCATTAAGTTGCACATTGATTTTTTTATACTTTCCTTTATGTATCATATTCTATGGTTAAAAGTTAGAAATATCTCTATATACAAACATGTACATAGATGTATTATGCCTGCAAATACACAGAATAATCCTGGAAAGATCAACAAGATCTTAGTAAGCAACTGTTGCTGGGCATGTAAACTGAGGACTGGAGGTCAGACTGAAGGGAAAGAGGCTTACTTTCCTCACGTTTCTGTCCTTTTGTAGTCTCAAATTTTTTTACGATGTGTATGTATTAATTTTTCAGTTATAACCCAGTTAATGTAAAGTTTTTTTAAGTGCTAGAATTTAGAAACTGAGACCCTGTGAGTTAGGAAATGTTTGGATCATGGGGCCCAAAGGCAGCAGAACTGAGCTATGTCTGGACTCTGTAATTGTATCACAGTAATTTTTCGGATGTGTGTTTCTAGAAAGATGACATAATCATAAACATCTGTGTTTGTTTTTTTTTTTTTTTTTTACAGACTATGATCTTTTTAAAGAGAAGCTGTACAAATCATCATAGAGAATTCCAGTTGTCTGTCCTTCTTCCAAGATGTGCAGCTCTTAGGGCTTGTCAGTGTGTGATGCATGAGGAAACAGATTTCTTTTCTTTAAACTCCCAATGATTTAACGTGATTTTCAGTAATAACAATCAAATGAAGGAGCTTTATTCTCCCTGGTATTTCCTAGATGCTCTACCTAAAGAGAAAATTTTCTCATGTCTCATTTCAACATTTCGTTCACTACAAAGATATACCGGCTTGTTGAGTCAAATATAAATCAGTAAAAAAATGTTACTGAATATTTCTTAAGTGGTTTTGGTTTGCTGTTCAGAGTGTATTGGCATTATCTGTTAAGGTTGAAAACATGCAATCCCATGACCCAGTATTTCACTGTCCAGTAGAAATGCAGAGTATGTGCACTAACAGGTGTGACAAGACTGCCGTAGCAGTACTATTTATGCTGGCTCAGAACTGGAAATCCAAACATTTGTCTACAGAGAAACAGAAAGATAAGCCCTAGTATATCCATGCGATGTCATGTCAAGTTACCATTGAGCTTTAACTCTGAGAAGTATATTCATGAAACACCCATGGAGAGGGTGCTGCTGGAGAACTATCTGCCCATCCCACATGCTGACAAGAGTCGGGGTTAAATGGATCTCTCCTCATTTAAAGATCAGAAAATAGGAAAAATAATAAGTAACCAAAAGCGTCAACAAAAAAATCAACATGGGACTCATGTAAAGAACTTACAAAAGAAAGTGTATGCTATGTGAACACAGAATAAAAGCCTATCTTAGAAAATATCTTACTATGGAAACAAGAAAAGCTTCAGACTATCTGTTTGGTGTTTTTAACAGGATGCAAAAAGAAATGGCCCCCTAGAAAACTGAAGCAAGTATTAATAAGAACAGAGGTTAGCCCTGAATGACCAGTCCTATAAGCAACTAGAATTCTTAAAGAAGAAACCAAAACAGAAACAATAATCAGAGTTATAATAAAAATTTTTCTCAGCTGAAAAAAATACCTGGTCATACAAACCTGAAAGAGTTTTACCTTATTCGAGAAAAACTATGACTGGGGCAACATTTTAATTTTTTTGTTTTGTTTGCCTTGAGGATCACTTATCAACAGAAAAGTAGTGTACAATTAAGCAGCAATTGAATTTTATTTTGTTCATTTAAAAATGCTAACCCTGGGTCTTTCCTGGTGGTCCAGTGGGTAAGACTCCACACTCCCAATGCAGGGGGCCTGAGTTCAATTCCTGGTCAGGGAACTAGATCCCACATGCTGAAACTAAGAGGTTCACATGCCATGATGAAAGATTACACATGTCACAACTAGGACCTGGTGCAGTCAAAAAAAAAAAAAATTTTTTTTTAATGCTAACATTAACTAGGTAAAGGTATTATTCACTTTTGAAATGAAAAATCAGGAAAACAAAATGAGAAGACATGAGTTGGATGATGGGAGAGGAGGTGGGAGGAAGAATGTGGTACTGCAGGGAACATGAGACTTTCCCTAAAGAGCCAGTAGACTTTGCAGGGAAGATGGTCTCTGTTGCAACTACTCATCTCTGCCATTTTAGGACAAAAAAGGGTAACAAATGAATGAACACTGCTGTGTTCCAAAAATAAGCTTTTTATACAAAAACTGGCAGGCCAGATTTGGTTCCTGAGCTATAGTTTGCCCACCCCTGCTATACCACAGTGAACTATAAAATCAATGCCTACTTTAATAAAGGATTTAAAGCAGCTTATAATAAAGAACATAAAATGAAACTTACAATAGAATATTTTCTAAAAAATTTTTATCCTTTTATTATCTTCTAAACTAAGCTTTGTGTTTAGACAAGAAAAAAACCTATAAGATACTACAAAATCCTCATTAGCTAATTGAAATTTACTAAGAAAGGAAAGCTTTTTCCTGATACTGGCAACTCTGTTTTTAATGACTTGAGTCCAAACACCCCCACCTTAGTCTTTGCTCTTGGAAACAAAATATCCTGAGTGATGAGCAAAACTTGGGTTTAAAGTGCTGTGAATGGAATATTACTCAGCCATTAAAAAGAATTCATTTGAATCAGTTCTAATGAGATGGATGAAACTGGAGCCTATTATACAGAGTGAAGTAAGCCAGAAAGATAAACACCAATACAGTACACTAACACATCTATATGGAATTTAAAAAGATGGTAATGATAACCTTATATGCAAAACAGATAAAGAGACACAGATATACAGATTTTTAGACTCTGTGGGAGAAGGTGAGGGTGAGATGTTCTGAGAGAACAGCATTGAAACAAGTATACTATCAAGGATGAAACAGATCACCAGCCCAGGTTGGATGCATGAGACAAGTGCTCGGGCCTGGTGCACTGGGAAGACCCAGAGGAATCGGGTGGAGAGGGAGGTGGGAGGGGGGATCGGGATGGGGAACACATGTAAATCCATGGCTGATTCATGTCAATGTATGGCAAAAACCACTACAATATTGTAAAGTTAGCCTCCGACTAATAAAAATAAATGAAAAAAAAAATTAAAAAAAAAAATCATGGGATCATGACAGCTGGAGCCATGAAGTGGGTTAGGGCTGCCACACTAGTACAGTAAGTAGTAATGTACAATCACAACAAACCAAGTTCTGAGATAGGAAATGGTTTTTGATTTCTGAGATAGGAAATGGTTTTTGCATGGAAGCATAATTAGTTACAGCGAATCTGTGTGCTTCTTGACAAAGGCATTGCCTCTCTCCAAAATGCTTAAAAATAGGCAAGGTACAGTCCAAGGAAGAAGTTTGTAGTGTGAGTAAAGGATCTTTTGGGGATGAGAAACTGTTGGCATGAAATTGTTGGGGAGTCCAAATTCCTGAAGCACAGAGCTCTCAGACAAATTGAATTCTGAGTATATATTAGTTTAGGGCAGCTCCCACTACTAACTCTTCTCCCTCTTAATTCTAGATCCTGGTACCCACCTGGGAGTAGAGTTCCATCTACTAAGACTTGGAGTACTTTTATGCAGTAAGCATACATGGAAAGTAAGCTAGTAGATTTCAGTCTCTAACCAATCAGATGAGCTTCTCCATTTCACTTGAAGAAGAGTAAGAGAGAGAATACAGATAGGCTGTCCTAAGTGGGGAAGGGGGAGGAGTGAGTGCCCCATGTTCTGTAGAATCTTAAAGTGTTGACAATAAGGGATCCCCCCCACTACCAGACAACAGAAGAATTTCCCAGAAAACTAAAACCATTGAAGAAGGTATCTTTAGTCAGTTCAGTTGCTCAGTCGTGTCCAGCTCTGTGACCCCATGCAATGCAGCACGGCAGACTTCCCTGTGCTTCACCATCTCCTACCGCTTGCTCAAACTCATGTCCATCGAGTTGGTGACGTCATCCAACCATCTCATCCTGTCATCCCCTTCTCCTCCTGCCTTCTATCTTTCCCAGCGTTGGGTTTTTCTAAGGAGTCAGTTCTTCTCATCAGGTAGCTAAAGTATTGGAGCTTCAGCTTCAGCACCAGCCCTTCCAATGAATATTCAGGACTGATTTCCTTTAGGATGGACTGGTTGGATCTCCTTGTAGTCTAAAGGACTCTCAAGAGTCTTCTCCAACAGCACACTTCAAAACACTTCACCATACCTCAGTGCTCAGCTTTCTCTGTAGTCCAACTCTCACATCCATACATGACTACTGAAGAAACCATAGCCTTGACTAGACAGATTTTTGTCAGCAAAGTAATGCTTTTTAATATGCTGTCTAGGTTGGTCATAGTTTTTTTTCCAAGGAGCAAGTGTCTTAAAATTTTATGACTGCAGTCACCGTCTGCAGTGATTTTGGAGCCCAAGAAGATAAGATCTTTTATTGTAGGTATCAAATATTAAGAAAACTGGGAACAAGGGCCAGTTCTCAACTGTGGCTGCATGTTAAAATCATCTGAATCCTTTAAAAAATTGACTCTTCAGCCTCTCTCTAGACCAATTAAGATAGATCTTTAGAAAAGGAGCAAGTCAGGGGTATCTTAAAAAAAAAAATCTAAGTGATCTGATGTGCATTCAAGGTTTAGAATTGGAGAAGACTTTCCCAAAGACACTGACCCTCCCCAAGCATTTACCATTCAGAGAGATTTACCATGGAAGACATGTCTTCAGTACAGGTTTCAGTGATATTTTGAAAGGGAGGGCGGGAGCTGTATCTCATATGTTCATCTGTTTATATCCTGGTGCCTGGCACAATCTCTGGCACATTACTGATCTCTCAATAAGCATTTACTGCATGAAGTTCTTCATACCTAAGGTTTGTGAGTATTAGGTCATGAAAGTCACTCAGTTGTGTCTGACTCTGCGACCCCATGGGCTATATAGTCCATGGAGTTCTCCAGGCCAGAATACTGTGTGGGTAGCCTTTCCCTTTCTAGGGGATTTTCCCAACCCAGGTCTCCCATATCACAGGAAGATTCTTTACCAGCTGAGCCACAAGGGAAGCCCAAGAATACTGGAGTGGGTAGCTTATCCCTCCTCCAGTGGATCTTCCTGACCCAGGAATCAAACTAGATCTCCTGCATTGCAGGCAGGTTCTTTACCAATTGAGCTATCAGGGAAGCCTGAAGCAAACATTTGTGTGGTTTTGGGAAGCATTTATGATGTCCTGGTATTTTATGGTATGAGTTTTTAAGAACATAATTCTAATTTATAACATTAATTTCAAGTAAATAATATTTAACTTTTTATGATTCAACTGGTGGATACTATCAAGAAATCAGGAAAGTCATAAAAGGAGTAAGGGATCTCTGTATTATATCCTGAAAGGGACTTATCTCATTTATCCTTGCACAAACAGCATTCAACAACCTGAGAAACCTCCAACAGAGGATGTAGAGAAGATGCAGAGATAATCTCACCATTTTTATTTTAAATAAAAGTTAAATACATTATATTAAAACAATTACAGTCAGCTTCCAATTATGACAGAAAGAAGAGGTCAGCAATCCACTTTACTAAAATATATATATATATATATATATATATATATGACTGGACAAAACTGTCAAAAGCACCTGTTTTAGGGTGGTA
Source organism: Muntiacus reevesi (assembly GCF_963930625.1). Taxonomy (NCBI): domain Eukaryota; kingdom Metazoa; phylum Chordata; class Mammalia; order Artiodactyla; family Cervidae; genus Muntiacus; species Muntiacus reevesi. The sequence goes on from NC_089256.1 coordinate 43,352,399, forward strand.
GAAATCTACCACAGATGGACAAAAATTGAAAACCTGCTGAAGATTCAAGTAAGAATAGCTTAAGTCTTGTACCCACCCCACCCCACCCCCATCCCCTCACCTAGCTCAGTCAGCAAAATGGTAGTCTTCTAACCCAGCAGCTTTCGGTGCCAGACTTGGAAGACTTAGATTTAGGGTAGGCAATGGGGGTGAAATCTTGTGACTTCATATGAGAATTAGTGAACTTGGTTAGAAATAAACAGGAAAAACCCACAGCTGTGTTAGCTCAAAGATGTAGTCTCAGTTGGGATGAGTAGCAGACCAACCAGAAATTAAATGAAAGAAATCACAGAAGGGTTAAGACGAGTTCTCCATGCATCATTAGGGTGACTAGGAATACCGAAAATTAACCCAGATGTGGGAGAGAATGGAAAAACAAGACCACAACACTGGTGGGACAAATAGAAAACAAAAAACAAAATAGTACACCTAAACTCAACTATTGTTGTTGAGTCACTGAGTCATGTCCAACTCTTTCATGACCCCGTGGACTGTGTAGTCCACCAGGCTCTTCTGTCTACAGGATTTCCCAGATAAGAATACTGGAATGGGTTGCTATTCCCTTCTCCAGGGTTTCTTCCCATCCCAGGGATCAAATCCGCATCTTCTGCATTTCAGGTGGATTCTTTTTGCGACCCCATGGACTGTAGCCCACCAGGCTCCTCCATCCATGGAATTTTCCAGGCAAGAGTACTGAAGTGGGTTGCCATTTCCTTCTCCAGGGGATCTTCCTGACCCAGGGATCGAACCCGGGTCTCCCACATTGCAGGCAGACGCTTTACCATCTGAGCCACCAGGGAAGCCCAAACTCAACTATAACATGCATTAAATACAAGTGGATTAAGCACTCCAAATAAAAAGCACACACTGTCAAAATGGATTTTTAAGAAAAAGAAATCCAAACCCAACTATATGATACTTAGAACTTTAAGTATAAAAAGAGAAATAATCAGAGTAAATAGATGGAAGAAGTATACCAGGAACATATTTAGCATAGGGAAACTAGACAGGTCTATTCATATGGTTGGTAAAGAAATCTTCAAGGCAAGGAGTATTAACAAAGATATAATAAGATGTTTTATAATGATAAAAGGATCAATTCATCAAGAAAAGCAGTCTTAATTATTTATGCTCCTAATAACTAAGCTTCAAAACTCATGAAGCAAAGCTGATGCAAGAAAAAGACAAATCTAAAATCACAGTTGGAAATTTAACAGCTTTTTCTCAACAGATGACAGAATAATTAGACAAGGAATCAGTAAAATTATGAAAGATTTGAAAACACTGTCCACCACCTTGATCTAATACTAATCAGAACACTACACCCAACCATGAAGGCTATATTCTTTCAAATGTACACAGGGCATTTACCAAGATGGGCCATAAAACAAGTCTCAATAAATGTCCAAAGAGTGACAGCTTATGGAATGTTCTCTGGCTGCAGAAATAATTAAATTAGAAATCAGGAGCCCTGACAAGTTGTTTAAAAATCCCCCAAACCTTTGGAAGTTAAATAATATATTTCTAATCTTTGGTTCAGAGAACTCACTTTGGAAATGAGAAAATACTTCGACCTTAATGCTTGAGAAAATACAACTTTGGGTTTTATGGGATGCACCTAAAGCAATGCTTAGAAATGTACAACTTTATATACTCATATTAGAAAAGAAGTTTAAAACCCAATTAACTAAGTCCCTACCTAGGGAAGACACAAAAAGAAAAGCAAAGTAAATTCAAATTAAGCCTTAGGAGGGATATTTTAAGATAAGAGCAGAAATCAATGAAACAGAAAACTTAGAAACAATAAATATTATCAGCAAAATAGAAATTTTGTTTTTGAAAAAGATTGATAATAAAACCCTAGCTTCCTTGGTGGCTCAGATGGTAAAGAATCTGCCTGCAAGGCATGAGACCCGGTTCAATCCTTGGGTTGGGAATATCCCCTGGAGAAGAAAATGGCAGCCCACTCCAGTATTCTTGCTTGGGAAACACCATGGACAGAAAAGCCTGGCGGGCTGCAGTCCATGGGGTCACAAAGAGTCAGATACGACTGAATGACTTTCACAGCAGTACTGATTTAAAGAGAGACTGTAAATGATCATTGTCAAGAATGAAAAGAGACTTCAATCAAGATGGTGAAGTAAGAGGATGTAGAACTCACCTTCCCCTACAAACACACCAAAAATACATCTACATGTGGAAAAATTCTCACTGAATACTAACTGGAGATAGCAGAAAGACTCTTGTACAACAAGGAGGAAAGAAAGATACAGGCAGAATCAGGCAGGAAGGGAAGAGAAGTGATCAGGCCAGGATCTGTGACCATAGGAGTGAAATCAGAGGAAAAGGGAGATTATATGGGAGGACTCTTCCCTAGGGAGTGAGCAGTCTGAGTCACTTATTGAGTTCCCCAGCCCTGGGGTCTGACAAAAGGAAGAGGAATTTTGCTGGCCGATCAGAGGGCCAGTGGGACTAACAGGAGGGCTGTGGAAAACCCGGACTCTGTCCATGAGAAGTGAGGGAATGGCTGTTTGCTTGCAAAGTGGGGCGGAAATGGCAGATTGAAACCATGAGGTTGGCTGACTGGTTTCCCATGAAAGCACCAGCACAGCACACATCCCAGCCTGACCTGAGTGAATGTTGCAGCACTGATCTGCCTCACATTGCAGCTCCACACTGGAAGGGTGGCTGCGATGACCATGGAACCCTTAGCGGCTCAAACTCCAAGCAGCATCTGAGCCGAGGGAGGAAGCCTGGCAGTGCACAGGCAATGCATCAGAAGCAGACACATCTCTGACACTGGCCCGATCACCACACCCTCTGAACTGACCCTTGTCAAATACCCTGTCAGCCCCTCCTGCTCCAGCACTGGTCCCCTTGGAGATGAGGGCGCTGATGTCTTGAGTGGGAAGAGCACACACTTAAAGGGAACTGAATCTGCTTGGGCCTGAACCTTGGGACTCGGTTTCCAAACTTGAAACCAGACCCCGCCCTCAACAGGGACGTGACAGTCACTGAGCAGAGAGAAAGCCCCATCTCACATCCTGTTACTGTCTTTAGTTCAGTTCAGTTGCTCAGTCATGTCCATCTCTTTGCAACCCCATGGACTGCAGCATGCCAGGCTTCCCTGTCCATCACCAACTCCTGGAGCTTGCTCAAATTCATGTCCATCGAGTCAGTGATGCCAACCAACCATCTCATCCTCTGTCGTCCCCTTCTCCTCCCATCTTCAAATCTTTCCTAGCATCAGGGTCTTTTCCAATGAAAAAAGGTTACTGTCTTAGCCCCTCCTTCTTCAGACCCACCTCCAACCAAGGTGATAACTGCCAGCACAGCCTGAGGACAGGCATGACTTGTGTTCACATCAAATCCAGCTCTCCCAACAAAGCCACTGAGCACACACAGGCAGTATAGGGATGCTCCCACATAAAGACACCCCTTCAAGACCACAATAAGTAACTGTCTTAGCAATTTCAGAAGGACAGAAAAACAATCATAAGCAAAATGAAAAAAGATGAATATATCTCAATTGAAAAAGCAAGAGAAAACCCCTGAAAAACAACGAATGAAACAGAAATAAACAATTTATTAGATAAAGAATTCAAAGCATTAGTAGTAAGAATACTAACTGAATTAGGGAAAAGAATAGATGAGCACAGTGAGAATTTTGATGAGGAATTAGAAAATACAGAGAAAGATCCAGTCAGAACTGAGTTATACAATAACTGAAATGAAAAACACACTAGAAGGAATGAATAGCAGACTAGGTATTACAGACCTTGTAAGTGATTTGGAAGAAAGAATAACAGAAAACTCAATCAGAATGGCAAAAAGAAGGACAAATTTTTAAAAATGAGACCAGTTTAAGGGATTTCTGGATAATACCAAGTATACCAATATTCACAGTAAAGGGGTCCAGAAAGAGAAAAGGGGCTGAAGAATGTATATAATGAAATTATGGCTAAAAATATTCCCAAGTCTGAAGAAAGAAATGGATTGTGTAGGTACATGAAGCACAGAGGTTCCCAAATAGATGAACCCAAACAGATCCACACATATATGTCTATACCATAACTAAAATGGCAGAAGTTAAAGAGAGAATTCTAAAAGCAGCAGAAGAAAAACAAAGAATCATATACAAGGGAATTACCATAAAGCTATTAGCTGATTTTTTCTGGCAAACTGTTGTAGGCCAGAAAAAAGTGGCATGATATACTTAAAATGCTGAAAAAGAAAACCTGCAACATAGGGTACTCTATCCAGAAAACTGTCATTTAGACTGAAAGAGAGAGAACTTTTGAGTCCATCAGTATCAGGCCAACTAAAAGACATGTTAAATGAGCACCTCTGGAGGAAAGGATAAGTCTGTAATAAGAAGGAAATCTCTACAGGAAAGGAAAAATCCCACTAGTAAAGGCAAATATAAAAGGAAGTCTGATTATCAACCACTCAAACTGGCAAGAATAGTGAAACACCAAAAAAATTATAAAATTAAGTGTAACTACAATAATCAGTAATGGGATAAACAAGATGTAAAATAGACATCAAAAACACTAAGTTTGGGGGAAGGGAATAAAAAGCTGGATTTTTAGAATGCTTGACCTTAAAGGACTACATGTTTCAAAAAACAGATATAGTATATAAACCCCATGGTAACCACAAATCAAAAATCTACAACAGATACACAAAAACAGGAAAGGAACACAAGCACTAAAAAAATTGTCACAAACTACAAGGGAGGAAACTAAACAAAGAAGAACAGAGAACTACAAAAACAAACAGAAAACAAGAAACAATATGGTGGTAAGTACAAACTGACAACTACTTTAAATGTTAATGGACTAAATGTTCCCATCAAAAAATACAGGGTGGGTTGATTAGATAAAAACACAAGGCCCATCGATATTCTGTGTACAAAAGACTCACTGCAGAACTAAAGACACACACAGACTGAAAATGAAGGCATAAAAAAATAGTTCATGTAAATTAAAATGACAAAAAAATTGGGGGTAATAATATTTTTTATTAGATAAAATACACAATAACAGAAAACTAACCAAACTGATCACATGGGTCACAGCCTTATCTGACTCAATGAAACTACAAGCCATGCATATAGGGCCACCCAAGACAGACAGATCATGGTGGAGAGTTTTGACAAAACATGGTCCGCTGGAGAATGGAATGGCAAACCACTTCAACATTCTTGCCTTGAGAACCCCATTAATAGTATGAAAAGGCAAAAAGACAGGACACTGAAAGATGTACCATATTGGGTACCAGGTCAGTGAGTACCCAATATGCTATGGAAGAAGAGCTGAGAAAGAGCTCCAGAAGGAATGAAGAGGCTAAGCCAAAGTGGAAACAATGCCCAGTTATGGATGTATCTGGTGGTGAAAGTAAAGTCCAATGCTATAAAGAACAGTACTGCATAGGAACCTGGAATGTTAGGTTCATGAATCAAGGTAAATTGGAAGTGGTCAACTAGGAGGTGGCAAGAATAAACATCAACATTTTTGGAATCAGTGAACTAAAATGGATTGGGTTGGGAGAATTTAATTCAGATGACCATTGTATCTACTAAGGTGGGCAAGAATCCCTTAGAAGAAATGGAGTAGCCCTGACAGTCAATAAAAGAGTCCAAAATGCAATACTTGGGTGCAATCTCAAAAACAACAGAATGATCTCAATTTGTTTCCAAGGCAAACCATTCAATATCACAGTAATCCAAGTCTATGCCCCAACCACTAATGCTGAAGGAGCTGAAGTTGAATGGTTCTATGAAGACCTACAAGACCTCCTAAAACTAACACCAAAGAAAGATGTCCCTTTCATCATAGGGGACTGGAATGCAAAAGTAGGAAGTCAAGAGATACTTGGAGTAACAGGCAAATTTGCCCTTGGAGTACAAAACAAAGCAGGGCAAAGGCCAACAGAGTTTTGTCAAGAGAAGGCACTGGTCATAGCAAACACCCTCTTACAAGAACACAAGAGATGACTCTACACATGGACATCACCAGATGGTCAAAATCAAAACCAGACTGATTATATTCTTTGCAGCTGAAGATGGAGAAGCTCTATACAGTCAGATCATGAACTCCTTATTGCAAAATTGAGACTTGAATTGAAGAAACTAGGGAAACACACTAAACCATTCAGGTATGACCTAAATCAAATCCCTTACAATTGTACAGTGGAAGTGACAAATCAAGGGATTAGATCTGGTAGACAGAGTGCCTGAAGAACTATGGACAGAGGTTCATAACACTGCACAGGAGGCAATGATCAAAACCATCTCCAAGAAAAAGAAATGCAAAAAGGCAAAATGGTTGTCTGAGGAGGACTTACAAATAGCTGAGAAAAGAAGTGAAACAAAAAACAAAGGAGAAAGGAAAGATATACCCATCTGAATGCAGAGTACCAAAAAACAGCTAGGAAAGATAAGAAAGCATTCCTAAGTGAACAATGCAAAGAAATAGGGGAAAACTAGAAGATAGAATGGGAAAGACTAGAGATTTCTTCAAGAAAATTAGGGATCCTAAGGGAAAATTTCATGCAAAGATGGGCACAATAAAGGACAGAAATGGTATGGACCTAACAGAAGCAGAACATATTAACAAGAGGTGGCAAGCATACATGGAACTGTACAAAACCTCTTAATGACCTGGATAACCACTATGGTGTGATCACTCACCTAGGGCCAAACATTCTGGAATGCAACGTCAAGTGGGCCTTAGGAAGCATCACTATGAACAAAGCTAGTAGAGGTGATGGAATTCCAGTTGAGCTATTTCAAATCCTAAAAGATGATGCTGTGAAAGTGCTGCATCAATATGCCAGCAAATTTGGAAAACTCAGCAGTGGCCTCAGGACTGGAAAAGGTCAGTTTCATTCCAGTTCCATGAAGGGTAATGCCAAAGAACGTTCAAACTACCACACAATTGTACTCGTTTCACATGCTAGTAAGGTAATGCTCAAAATTCCTCAAGCTAGGATTCAACAGTACGGGAACCAAGAACTTCCAGATGTACAAGCTGGATTTAGAAAAAGTAGAGGAACCAGAGATCAAATTGCCAACATCTCTTGCATCATAGAAAAAGCAAGAGAATTCCATTGCCTCATTGACTATGCTAAAGCCTTTGACTGTGTAGATCACAACAAACTGTGGAAAATTCTTAAAGAGATGGGAATACCAGACCACCTGACCTGCCTCCTGAGAAAACTGTATGCAGGTCAAGAAGCAACAGTTAGAACCGGACATGTAGCAATGGACTGGTCCCAAACTGGGATTGGAGTATGTCAAGGTTGTATACTGTCACTCTGCTTATTTAATGTATATGCAGAGTACATCTTGCAAAATACTGGGCTGGATGAAGCACAAGCTGGAAAGATTGAAGGCAAGGGCTAAACAGACAATAGAGGATGAGACAGTTGGATGGCATCACTGACTCAATGGACATGAGTTGAGCAAACTCTAGGAGATGGTGAAGGAATCTTGGCATGCTGCAGTTCATGGGGTAGCAAAGAGTTGGACATGATGGAGCAACTGAACAACAACAATAACAGAAGACAAAGCATTATATAGTGACAAAGGAATCAATACAAGAAGAGGATACTACCCTCATTAACATATATGCACCTGATATATAGAGCAAATACTGACAGATGCAACAGGAGAAAGTGACAAAACAATAAAATAGGGGACTTTAACACTTCACTTATATAATGGACATATTATTTAGGCAAAAAATCAATAATGCAATAGTGGTCTTAAATGAACAATAGATCGGTTGAACTTGGTACATACAGGACATCCATCCAAAACCAGCAGAATACTCATTATTTTCAAGTGCACATGGAACATTCTCCAGAAGAGATCACATCAGGACAAAACAAGTTTCAACAAATTTAACAAGATAGAAATGATATCAAGCATGTTTTGTAACCACAATGGTATGAAAGGAAAAACTAATTACAGAAAGAAAAGTGAGAAAAGTGCAAACACATGGGAACATACAACTAAAAACATCAATGGTTCAATGAAGAAATCATTGAGGAAATCAGAAAATAACCTGGCAAATGTCAATGGAAACACAACCATCAAAAAATCTATGGGATGCAGCAAAAGCACTTCTCAGAGTTAAGTTTATAGCAATACTTGAAACAAAAGAAAAATCTCAAATAAACAACCTAACCTTCCATCTAAAGAAATCAGAAAAAGAACAAATGAAGCCCCTAGTCAGCAGAAAGAAGGAAATAACAAAGATCAGAGAGGAAATATATAACATAGAGATCAAAACTAAAGAAAACAAAGATCAATGAAACCAAGAGGTGGTTCTTTGAAAAGATAAACAAAATTGATAAACCTTTAGTCAATCTTAGCCAATCTCATCAAGAAGGAAAGAGAGTGGGCCCAAATCAACAAAACAAGAAATGACAGAGGTATCAAAACAGGAAATAACAAATGGTATCACAGAGATTAAATTAAAAAATTGTAAAAGAATACTATGAACAGTTTAATACCAACAAATTTGACAACCTAGAAGAAATGGACACATTTCTAAAATCATACAAACTTCCAAGACTGAATCAGGAAGAAATTGACAATCTGAATATACCAATCACCTGTAGTAAATGGGATTGATAATAAAAATATCACAGCAAACAAAAGTCCTGAACCAGACGGCTTCACAGGAGAATCCTACCAAACATATAAAGAAGAGTTAATACCCATACTTTTCAAAATATTCCAAAATGTTGAAAAGGGACAGAACATTTCCACATTGATTCTGTGAGGCTACCATTACCCTAATATCCAACACCAGACAAAGATAAAAAAGAAAATTATAGGCCAGTATTTTTTATGAATATAGATGCAAACACCCTGAACAACATATTAGCAAACTGAATCCAACAATATAAAAAAAAAAAAGATTACACACCATAATCAAGTGGGATTTATTCTAAGGATTGTTTACAAATCAGTTTCTGTTACACCACATTAACAAGTGAAAGGATAAAAATCACACAATTATCTCAACAGAGAAAAGCATTTGACAAAATTCAACATCCTTTCATGATTAAAAACTCTCATCAAAGTGCCAACATAATAAAGGCTATCTATGACAAACCCACAACTAACATTATATTCAATGGTAAAAAAACTGAAAGCGTTTCCTGTAAAATCAGACACCAGACAAAAATGTCCACTCTTTCCACATATATTTAGCAAATTATTGGAAATTCTAGCAAGAGCAATTAGACAAGAAAAATGGGGAAAGGGCATCCAAACTGGAAGGGAAGAAGTAAAATTGTCACTATTTGCAGATGACATGATACTATATATATATAAAACCCTAACATCTCCACCAAAAGCTATTGAAACTAATAAATTAACTCAGTAAAGTGGTCAGACACAAGATTAATATATAGAAATCTGTTGCTTTTGTACACACAAATACTATCAGAAAGAGAAATTAAGGAAACAATCCCATTTACAATCACACCAAAAAGAATAAAATACCTAGAAATAAACTTCACCAAAGATGTGAAACAACTATACTTTGAAACTATACTATACACTTATGAAAGAATTTGAAAATGATATAAAGCAATGGAAAGATATCCTGTGTTCTTGGGTTGGAAGAATTAATATTGTTTAAATGAAGATACTACCATAAGCAATCTATAGATTTAATATGAAGTGAAGTGAAGTTGCTCAGTCGTGTCCAACTCTTTGCAACCCCATGGACTGTAGCCCACCAAGCTCCATAGGATTTTCCAGGCAAGGATACTGGAGTGGGGTTGCCATTTCCTTCTCCAGGGGATCTTCCCAATCCAGGGATCGAACCCAGGTCTCCTGCATTGCAGACACAGGCTTTACCATCTGAGCCACGAAGGAATCCTAGATTTAACATAACCACTATAAAAATAGCCAGGATATTTTTCACATAACTAGAACAAATAATCCTAGGCCAAACTAGAACAAAAAATTTATATGGACCCACAAAAGATCCCAAATTGTCAAAGCAATCCTGAAAAAAGAAAGAACAAAGCTGGAGGTGTAACTCATCCAGACTTCAGACTGTAGTACAAAGCTACAGTAATCAAAACAGCATGCTACTGGCACAGAAACAGATACATAGACCAATGGAACAGAATAGAGAACTCAGAAATAAACCCACACATCTACGGCCAATTAATCCAGAACAAAGAAGGCAAGAATATACAATGAAGAAAAGATAGTTTCTTCAACAAATTGGGCTGGGAAAACTGGACAGCTACATATAAGACAAAATAATTAGAACATTACCTCACACTATATACAAAAATAAAATGGCTCAAAGACCTAAATTTAAGACATGAAATAATAACACTTCTAGAAGAGAAGATTGATGGTAAACACTTTGACGTAAATTGTACTAATATTTCTTTGGATCAGTCTCCTAAGGCAAAGGATATAAAAGCAAAAATAGAAAAATGGGACCAAATTAAACTTAAGAGATTTTGCACTGCAAAGGCAATCTACAACCAAAGAAGACATTTGTAAATGATATGACAGATTAATGGTTAGTGTCCAAATTTATAAACATTTCATATAACTGAATATCAAAAAACCAAGAACCCAGTTAGAAGATGGGCAGAAAATCTGAATTGACATTTTTCCAAAGAAGATATACAGATGACCAGCAGGCACATGAATAAAAATCCTCAACATTACTTATCATCAGAGAAATGTAAATCAAAACACACAATGAGATATTACTTCACATCTGTCTAAAACTGGCTACCATCAAAAGTATACAAACATTCATGAGGGTGTAGAGAAAAGGGAACTCTAGTATACTGTTGGTGAGATTTTAAATTGGTATAGCCACTATGGAAAACAGTATGTAGTTTCCTTAAAAAACTAAAAGTAGCACTACTGTATGATTCAGCAAAGCCACTGCTGAGTATATATTCAGAGAAAATGAAAACACTAATTCAAAAAGATACACACACCCAAATATTCACAGTAGCATTATTACAATAACCAAGATACAGAAGCAACCTCAGTATCCATCAAGAGATGAATGGATACGTAAGGTGTGCTACACACACACACACACACACACACACACAGAGGAATATTACTCATCTAAGTAAAAGAACTGAATTCAACCATTTGCAACAACATGGATTGACTTAAGAGAATATTATGCTTAGTGTAATAAAGACAAATACTCTACATTAGTACTTATATGTGAATTCTGAAAAATGAATAACAAAACAGAAATAGACTCACAGGTATACAGAAGAAACTAGTGGCTACCAGTGGAAAGAGGGAAGGGGGGAGGGTCAAGATGGGGTATGGGATTAAAAGACACAAATTACTGTTATAAAATATGTAAGTAACAGGGATATATTCTATAACACAGGAAAAATATAGCCATTATTTTCTAATAACTTTAAATGGGCTACAATCTATAAAAATATTGAATCACTATATTGCTTACCTGAAATTAATGCAATATTGTAAATCAACTATATTAAAAAAAAAACAAACCTAAGGTTACCATCCAGAAAAAGAAAGAAACTGGGGAGGGTATCACTACAATGAAGAAAAGAATGTCACTACAGATCCTATAGGCATTAAACAACTAATAAGGGAATATTTTGAGGACTTATGACAATAAATTTAATAGTTTACTGGAATGGATGATGTCCTTGAAATATAGAATTTACCAAAACAGATATGAGAATAGAAAATCTGAATAACTCCATACCCATTAAGTAAAATGAATTCATTATCAAAAAAACTTCTAGGACCAGAGAGTTTAAATGGTGAATTCAAACATTTAAAGATTCCAGTACCAATTCCTTCAAAAAATAAAGAGGAAACACTTAACTACTATATTTCAAGGGCCAATATGACACAAAAAAATGACAAAAATAAGAAAATAAGTTTACAGATCTATATTGCTCACTAATACATATGCAAAAGTCATCAACAAAATGTGACCAACTCAAATCCAGCACTACAAAAACAAAAACCTGGACAATATATCAGGGCCAAGTGGATTTATTCCAAAGATGCAAGGTTGGTTCAACATTCAACAAATCAGTATAGTTTACCATAATAATGGAGAAAAAGGGGACTATCATTATGATCTCAGTAACTGAAGAAAAAAATTCAACAAAATTCCACTCATTCAAGGTCAGAAATTCTCAAAAAAACCCCCAAACTAGGAATAGAATAAAATTTCCTCCATTTGATGAAAACATCTATAAAAAACCTAAAACTAGTATCATAGACAATGGTGAAATAGTGGATGCCCCTACTTCAAACCTGAGAACAAGTCAACCCCCATCACACTTCTATTTGATTTTGTATTAATGGTTCTAAATGGTGTCATAAAGAAATAAAAAAGCATAATGATTGGAAAGGAACAAGTAAAACTGTCATTATTTGCAGAAAACTTTTTTTTTTAACATGGAAGACCCTAAGGAATACTAAGGAGCAACTACTGGAACTATTTAACAAAGCCACGGGACATAGGGCAATATACAGAGGAAGGAAAAAATATGTGTGTGTGTGTGTATGTATTTACATACTTGTAATAATTAGAAGATGAAAATTTTTAATTTATAACAGTAATATAAAGAAATCCTGAATAGGTAATAATAAATTTAACAAAAGACATGCAAGATCTCTGCGCTGAGAATTATAAAACACTGTGAAAAAGTAAGTGACCTAAATAAACAGAGAGTTGTAACATGTTTATGTATTGGAGCACTTAACATTATGATGATGTTGATTCTCCCTAAATAGATCTATAACAATAAAAATACCACAAATACTTTAGTAACTTCGATAAGTTTATCTCAAATTGTATATGGTAATTGACATAGGTCAACTTTAAGCACAGTTGAATGGTCCATGCCACCTGATTGCAAAGTTTGCTGTAAAGCTTTCATCAAAACACTGTGATACTGGCATAAGGAAAGATAACTAGATAAATGTTACAAAATAGGGAGTCCAAATTTAGGTCCAGACATACACAGTTAAATGATTTTTGACTAATGTGCCAGAGCTGTATAGTAGGGAAAGGATCATCTTTTCAACAAATGATGCTGGAACTATTGAATAAATGAAAGGGGGGAGAAATGAATCTTAACACCTATATCACACCAAACAATTAATTTGAAATGGGCCTCAGAATTAAGTTAAGAGCTTAAACTACAAAGTTACTAGAACAAAACACAGAAGAATATCTTCATGATCTACTTGCACAGAAGCCAAAAAGTACTAATCATAAACAAACAAACTGATAGATGCCTACAGCTCCTTTTGGGGAGAGGTCATTCATGATTATGGTCAATGTGGACACAACGCCCAACACAGAAAGATCTTTGGCTTATAGACCAAAAAAAAAAAAATATTGTCAGCCATTTTAGCAAACAAAGAATGCCACCACCAAGCCATCAGTCATGGCAGCTACCACCAGTGGTAAACCCTGAAGGACATTCAAGATAGGAAAAAATAGGCTATTGGCCCTAAATACTTAAAATGAATATCAGAGGAATAATTTCAGTGAAACTAGACTCCTGCATCTTCCCATACTTAGAAAGGCACCAAAGTTATGAACTTGAATGCCTGGGTTTTGTGTGTATGTGTGATTAACAGCGAAACAGGAGGGAAGGGGACAGGGCACAACTTTTAAAAGAATGACAGAGCCATAGGACATGATACAGACTGGTTAGAATCAACCAGGTTCAAGATAGTGGAAGATGCGGCTTCCAGCAGACCTTGAGTCTCATTATACACTTCCTGTGATACATTAGCATGCTAAAAGACATGTCCCCCAGCACCATGACAGTTCTGAGGCTAACCACCAAAGACCAAGAACTGGGCAGTGGCCCAATTCCTGGAAATCCCCACATTTTCCCCAAAATAATTGGAATAATCTTCCCACTCATTAGCCTATGAAATTACCCCAGCCCATAAAAACTAACCATGCCACATTTGAAAGCTCATGCTCTCTTGCCTTCTGAGAAGGCCCACACTCTGCCTACAGAATATATTTCCCTCTAAATAAATACACTTCTTACCTATTACTTTATCTCCAAATTCTTGCACAACAAAGCAAGAATCTCAAATTCACTGGCAACAGCAGTAATCTCTTCATGTTCAACTACAAATTTTTCCCCCCAGCAAAGTCTCCTTTATATCCTGGCTCCTCCCTTACCTCTTTGGAAACTTCCACAAAGCTATCTGAGAGGCTGTTTACATGATATAGTCCTTAGCAACAGCCTCAAATAAACTGTAATTCTCAACTTTTAGGCTGTGTGTTTTTTTCAGTTGACAGACTTCTGGGTTAGGCTTTTTTTGTTTTATCGGTCATTTCTCTCAAAAGGGAAGCCTCACTACAAGCTCCCTATCTCCTCTCCTGTACAGAAAAAAGAACTGAGACACAGAAGTTGAGAAATGAGTCATCCCTGAGCATTGGTGGTGTCAGCAAAATGGCAGAGTGGGCGGCTCCAAACTCCTATCCCTCCACATAAACACTGAAACACAAGCAGCAACTGTGAGAATCAGCTTCTCCAGAACTTTTGAAAAGGGTCGAAAGTTTATAGCAACCAAACAAATGCTGAATTAGGAAAAAGGCAACTTAAAAATGATAGGAAAGCTTTGTGGCATTTTTACTTGTTCTTGCTACATCCCCTCCCTTGCTCAGCAGCAATCTTGACATCAGCAGCCTCTACTCCCACTGTGGCGCTCTATCCCTGGTTCCAGAGGGAGCAGAACAGAACTTACTCACAAATTATTGTGTTTGTCTGTCCTAACCTGTCTGGGGGGTAATAGAAGGACTGCTGTACACAGCTATCTCTGTTTTTTGATTCATTTGGAACCCACACGGGGAAGAGGGTATGTGTGACAAGCACTGCTGAGAACTCTGTAAGACAAACATAAAATCCACTGCTTCCTGGGGACAAAAGATTAAGGCTGAGATGTACAATAGACTGCCGAAGGACTGGGAGGAAAACCAGAGAGAGATTCTTTGGGAAATTAGGACAATTCAAAAGTGTCTGTGTATACTGGAAAATTCAGAAAGCAACATCCATGCCCAGTCCAGAAAAGACCTGAGAAGACCCTAAGCTTTTACAGTTGGCTGTTCTCCAGGCTCAGGGCAAGCAGGAAGTGAGGGCTGACAGAGTTTTAAATCACTAGGTGTAAAGAGATGGAAATACCAGGCCACCTTACCTGTCTACTGAACAACGTGTATGCAGATCAAGAAGCAATAGTTAGAACCAGACTTGGAACAACAGACTTGTTCAAAATTAGGAAAGGGGTCGTCAAGGCTGTATACTGTCACCTGCTTATTTTACTTATAAGCAGAATATATTATGCGAAATGCTGGGCTGGATGAACCACAAGCTGGAATCAAGATTGTCAGGAGCAATATCATCAACCTCAGATACACAGGTTACCACTCTAAATGGCAGAAAGCGAAAAGGAACTAAAGAACCTCTTGAAGAGGGTGAAAGAGAGTGAAATGCTGGCTTACTCAAAGAAACTAAGATCATGGTATCCTGTCCCATCATTTCATGGCAAATAGATGGAAAAACAATAGGAACAGTGACAGACTTTATTTTCATAGACTCCAAAATCATTGTGGACAGTGACTGCAGCCACGAAATTAAAAGACGTCTGCTCCCTGAAAGAAAAGCTATGACAAATCTAGATAGTGTATGAAAAACCAGAGGCATCACTTTGGTGGCAAAGGTCCATCTAGTCAAAGCTGTGGTTTTTCCAGTAGTCGTGTATGGATGTGAGAGTTGGGCTATAAGACAGCTGAGCACTGAAGAATTAATGCTTTTGAATTGTGGTGTTGGAGAAGACTCTTGAGAGTCCCTTGAACTGCAAGGAGATCAAACCAGCATCCTAAAATAAATCAGTCCTGAATATTCATTGCAAGGACTGATGCTGAAGCTGAAACTCCAATGTTTTGGCCACCAGATGTGAAGAACTGACTCCTTGGAAAAGACCCTGGTGCTGGGAAAGATTGAGGGCAGGAGGAGAAGTGGGCAACAGAGGATAAGATGGTTGGATGGCATCATCAAATCAATGGACATGAGTTTGAACAACCTCCGGGAGATAGTGAAGGACAGGAAAGCCTGGAGTGCTGCAGTCCATGGAGTCACAAAGAGTCAGACACAACTGAGTGACTGAACAACAACATATGTTTAAAGCAGTGCTCTAGAACACAAAGAGTAGGAAAGGTAGAGGTTTTGTTTGCTTTATTTAGTTTCTGGATTTCAAGAAAATCTGTCAAACACTAACTGAATGCAAGTTAAGTTTTCAACAATTAAGAAAAACAAACCCTGGGGGAGAGGCAGAATCTAGCTTCCAGAGGTTACACACTATAATATTTGAATGTCTAACTTTGAGCAATAATAAAATTATAGAGCATACAAAGAATCAGGGAAATATCCATTCAAAGGGAAAAAAAAATGAATTGACAAAATTGTCCACGAGGAAGCTCAGATACTGGACTTATTGGACAAAAACTTTTAAGGTTATTTTAACTTTACACCTAAAGCAACTGGTAAAAACACAAAACTCCCAAAATTAGTAGAAGGAAAGAAATCATAAAGATCCAAGCAGAAACAAATGAAAAAGAAATGAAAGAAACAATAGTAAAGATTAATAAAACTAAAAGCTTTGAGAAGACACACAAAATTGACAAATTCTTAGCCAGACTCATCAAGAAAAAAAGAGAGAAGAATCAAATCAACAAAATTAGAAATGAAAAAGGAGAAGTTACAACAGACAATGCAGAAATACAAAGGATTATAAAAGACTATTATGAACAACTATATGACAATAAGATAGATAACCAGGAAGAAATGGACAGATTCTTAGAAAAGTTCAATCTTCCAAGACTAAACCAGGAAGAAAAAGAAATTATGAACAACCAAATTACAAGCACTGAAATTGAAGCTGTGATCAAAAATCTCCCAAAAAACAAAAGCCCAGGATGAGACAGCTTCACAGGAGAATTCTATCAAACATTTTAGAGAAGAGCTAATGGCTATCCTTCTAAAACTCTTTCAAAAAATTACAGAGGAAGGAACACTTCCAAATTCATTCTATGAGGTCACCATCACCCTGATACCAAAACCAGACAAAGAAAACACACAAAAAGAAAACTACAGGCCAATATCACTGATGAACATAGATGCAAAAATCCTCAACAAAATTTTAGCAAACAGAATTCAGCAACACATCAAAAAGCTTATACACCATGATCAAGGTGGGTTTATTCCAGGGATGCAAGGATTCTTCAATATACAGAAATCAATCAATGTGATACACCATATTAACAAGTTGAAAGATAAAAACCATATGCTCATCTCAACAGATGCAGAAAAAGCCTTTGACAAAATTCAGCACCTATTTATGATTAAAACTCATCAAAAAATGGGCACAGAAGGAACCTCCCTCAACATAGTAAAGTCCATATATGATAAGCTTAGAGCAAACATTATTCTCAAAGGTGAAAAACTGAAAGCATTCCCCCCAAGGTCGGGAATAAGACAAGGATATCCACTTTCGCCACTGTTATTCAACATAGTTCTGGAAGTCCTAGGTAAGCAAATAGAGAAGAAGAAAAAATAATAATAAAAGAAAGCCAGGTCGGAAAAGAAGAAGTAAAGCTCTCACTGCAGACGACATGATACTGTACATAGAAAACCCTAAAGATAGTATCAGAAAGTTACTAGAGCTAACCAGTGAATTTAGCAAAGTTGCAGGATACAAAATCAATACACAGAAGTCACTTGCATTTCTATATCCTAACAACGAAAAATCAGAAAGAGAAATTAAGGAATCAATCCCATTCACCATTGCAACAAAAAGAATTAAATATCTAGGAATAAACTTACCTAAGGAGATGAAAGAACTGTACAAAGAAAATTATAAGGCACTAATGAAAGAAATCGATGAAATAAACAGATGGAGGGATATTCCATGTTCCTGGGTAGGAAGAATCAATATTGTGAAAATGACTATACTACCAAATGCAATCTACAGATTGAATGTGATCCCTATCAAATTACCAATGGCATTTTTCACAGAACTAGAACAAAAACGTTCACAATTCATATGGAAACACAAAAGATCCCGAATAGCCAAAGAAGTCTTGACAAAGAAGAATGGAGCTGGAGGAGTCAAATTTCCTGACTTCAGGTTATACTACAAAGCTACAGTCATCAAGACAGTGTGGTACTGGCACAAAAACAGAAATATAGACCAATGGAACAAGATAGAAAGCCCAGAAATAAACCCATGCACCTACAGGAACCTTATTTTTGACTAAGGAGGCAAGAATATATAATGGGGCAAAGACAGCCTCTTCAATAAATGGTGCTGGTAAAACTGGACAGCTACATGTAAAAGAATGAAATTAGAACACTTCCTAACACAAAGATAAACTCAAAATGGATTAAAGACCTAAATGTAAGACCAGAAACTATAAAACTCTTAGAGGAAAACATAGGCAGAACACTCAATGGCATAAATCAAAGCAAGATTCTCTATGACCCACCTCCTAGGGTAGTGGAAATAAAAACAAAAGTAAACAAGTGGGACCTGATTAAACTTAAAGGCTTTTGCACAGCAAAGGAAACTATAAGCAAGGTGAAAAGAAAACCTTCAGAATGGGAGAAAATAATAGCAAGTGAAACAACTGACAAAGGATTAATTTCCAAAATATACAAGCAGCTCATACAATTCAATACTAGAAAAACAAACAACCCCAATCAAAAAGTAGGAAAAAGACCTAAACAGACATTTCTCCAAAGAAGACACACAGGTGGCTAACAAACACATGAAAAGATGCTCAACATCACTCATTATTAGAGAAATGCAAATCAAAATTACAATGAGATATCACCCCACACCAGTCAGAATGGCCCTCATCAAAAAGTCTACAAACAATAAGTGCTGGAGAGAGTGTGGAGAAAAGGGAACACTCTTGCACTGTTAGTGGGAATGTAAATTGATACAGCCACTATGGAAGACAGTATGGAGATTGCTTAAAAAACTAGGAATAAAACCACCATATGACCCAGCAATTGCACTCCTAGGCATGTACCCTGAGGAAACCAAAATTGAAAGAGACACATGTATCCTATGGTTCATTGCAGCAGTATTTACAATAGCTAGAACATGGAAGCAAACTAGATGTCCATCGACAGATGAATGGATAAAGAAGCTGTGGTATATATACACAATGGAATATTACTCAGCCATAAAAAGGAATGCATTTGAGTTAGTTCTAATGAGGTGGATGAACCTAGAACCTGTTATACAGAGTGAAGTGAGTCAGAAAGAGAAAGATAAATACCATATTCTAACACATACATACAGAATCTAGAAAAATGGTACTGAAGGGCAACAATGGAGAAACAGACATAGAGAATAGACTTACAACATGGGGAGAGGGTAGGAGAGGGGGAGATGTATGGAAAGAGTAACATGGAAACTTACATTACCATATATAAAATAGATAGCCAAGGGGAATTTGCTGTATTGCTCAGGAAACTCAAACCCTAGAGGGATGGAACGGGGAGGGAGAAGGGAGGGAGTTTCAAAAGGGAGGGAATATATGTATACCTATGGCTGATTCATGTTGAGGTTTGACTGAAAACAGCAAAATTCTGTAAAGCAATTATCCTTCAATAAAAAATTAATTAATTAAAAAACTTTTATTTTTCACAGAACTAGAACAAATAATTTCACAATTTGTATGGAAATACAAAAAACCTTGAATAGCCAAAGTAATCTTGAGAAAGAAGAATGGAACTGGAGGAATCAACCTGCCTGACTTCAGACTTTACTACAAAGTCACAGTCATCAAGACAGTATGGTACTGGCACAAAGACAGAAATATAGATCAATGGAACAGAATAGAAAGCCCAGAGATAAATCCACGAACCTATGGACACCTTATCTTTGACAAAGGAGGCAAGGATATACAATGGAAAAAAGACAATCTCTTTAACAAGTGGTGCTGGGAAAACTGGTCAACCACTTGTAAAAGAATGAAGCTAGAACACTTTCTAATACCATACACAAAAATAAACTCAAAATGGATTAAAGATCTAAATGTAAGACCAGAAACTATAAAACTCCTAGAGGAGAACATAGGCAAAACACTCTCTGACATAAATCACAGCAAGATCTTCTATGACCCACCTCCCAGAATATTGGAAATAAAAGCAAAAATAAACAAATGGGACCTAATAAAAATTAAAAGCTTTTGCACAACAAAGGAAACTATAAGTAAGGTGAAAAGACAGCCCTCAGATTGGGAGAAAATAATAGCAAATGAGGAAACAGACAAAGGATTAATCTCAAAAATATACAAGCAACTCCTGAAGCTCAATTCCAGAAAAATAAATGACCCAATCAAAAAATGGGCCAAAGAACTAAACAGACATTTCTCCAAAGAAGACATACAGATGGCTAACAAACACATGAAAAGATGCTCCACATCACTCATTATCAGAGAAATGCAAATCAAAACCACAATGAGGTACCATTACAAGCCAGTCAGGATGGCTGCTATCCAAAAGTCTACAAGCAATAAATGCTGGAGAGGGTGTGGAGAAAAGGGAACCCTCTTACACTGTTGGTGGGAATGCAAACTAGTACAGCCACTATGGAAAACAGTGTGGAGATTTCTTAAAAAACTGGAAATAGAACTGCCATATGACCCAGCAATCCCACTTCTGGGCATACCCACTGAGGAATCCAGATCTGAAAGAGACACGTGCACCCCAATGTTCATCACAGCACTGTTTATAATAGCCAGGACATGGAAGCAACCTAGATGCTCATCAGCAGATGAATGGATAAGGAAGCTGTGGTACATATATACCATGGAATATTACTCAGCCATTAAAAAGAATTCATTTGAATCAGTTCTAATGAGATGGATGAAACTGGAGCCCATTATACAGAGTGAAGTAAGTCAGAAAGATAAAGAACACTACAGTATACTAACACATATATATGGAATTTAGAAAGATGGTAATGATAACCCTATATGCAAAACAGAAAAAGAGACACAGAAGTACAGAACAGACTTTTGAACTCTGTGGGAGAAGGTGAGGGTGGGATGTTTCAAAAGAACAGCATGTATATTGTCTATGGTGAAACAGATCACCAGCCCAGGTTGGATGCATGAGTCAAGTGCTGGGGCCTGGTGGACTGGGAAAATCCAGAGGAATCGGGTGGAGAGGGAGGTGGGAGGGGGGATCGGGATGGGGAATACGTGTAACTCTATGGCTGATTCATATCAATGTACGACAAAACCCACTGAAAAATAAAAAATAAAAAAAAGAAAAAGAAAAAAAAACTTTTAAGGTTATTTTAAATATACGCAAAGTATAAAGTACTTACCAGGTGGCACTAGAGGTAAAGAATCTGTCTGCTAATGCAGAAGACATGAGACACAGGTTTGATCCCTGGGTTGGGAAGATCTCCTGGTGGAGAGCATGACAACCCACTCCAGTATTCTTGCCTGGAGAATCCCATAGACAGAGAGCCTGGTGGGCTATGGTCCATAGGATCACAAAGAGTCGGACATGACTGAAGTGACTTAGCACACACGCAAAGAATAAAAGAAAACTAAGGACAAGGACTAAAGGAAACAAGCTACAGTTGTTAAGAGAAGGTCACTGTCATTAATATTGCCAGAAATAAGCACTGTTATGTTATCAGATTCCAGATTTTCACCTTTTCCCCTCAATTCTTTTATTCCCCTTAAACATTATAGTGGTTTATTTTAGTTTTTAGATAATTCTGTTAGAGGAAACACTAACTGAAACTGCCAACGCTGGACATGCAAGACAGTAGCCACTTGCACGAATTACCAGGAGATCCTGGTAAGGAACACGGAACTAACAAGCGACCACCAACTGGAAGAATTCAGGAAAGGTACGTAAGTCCTACCAACCTCCCAGAATCCTTCTCACTGGAATCCATCTTGGCTGAGCAATACGCTCACCACCAGGAAGGACTCTGAGTCAGAATGATTGGCTGAAGACAATCTGGAAACTAATTCCATCACCATAAAACCTGAGACTCTGAGCCACGTGGCAGAGCAGTCTTCCTGGGTTCCCTTACCCTCCTGTTCTCCACCCAGGTGCCCCTTCCCAATAGTCTTTTGCTTTGTCAGTACTTGTGTCTCCTCCGACAATTCATTTCAGAGTGTTAGACAAGAGCCCTCTTTCGGGCCCTGGAACGGGTCCCCCTTCCTGCAACAATTCCATATATATTTAATATTCAATTATTTCATTACCATCAAAATATAATTTATCTCTATTATGACATCTACCATCACTGTGTATGTTTTAAAAATTAAAATTTAAGAGGTTCTACTCATTTGAGTATTAATTCATTTAGTAATAAATTAAAAGTAGGTTTTAATGATGTTAATTATGAGGGCTACTCCATTTCTTCTATGGGATTCTTGCCCACAGTAGTAGATGCAATGGTCATCTGAATTAAATTTACCCATTCCCATCCATTTTATTTCACTGATTCCTAAGATGTAGATGTTTATTCTTACCATCTCCTGCTTGACCATGTATAATTTTCCTTGATACATGGATCAAACATTCCAGGTTCCTGTGCAATACTGTTCTTTGCAGCACCAGATTTTACTTTCATTACCATCAAAGGTTTTGCATTCATTGTCAGCAAATCTGGAAGACCCAGCAGTGGCTACAGGACTGGAAAAGGTCAATCTTCATCCCAATCCCCAAATAATGTGCTAACCATCCAACAACTGCACTCATCTTCCATGCTAGTAAGGTCATGCTTAAAATCTTGCATACTACGCTTCAGCATTATGTGAACCAAGAACTTCCAGATGTCTGAGCTAGGTTTAGAAAAGGAAGAGGAACCTGAGATCAAACTGTCAACATTTGCTGGGTTATAGAGAAAAGCAAAGGAATTTCAAAAAAAATATCTACCTCTGAAGTCAGCTTCATTGACTATAATAAAGCTTCTGACTGTGTGGATCATGATAAACTGTGGAAGGCTCTTAGAGAGATGGGAATACCAGACCATCTGACCTGTCTCCTGAGAAGTCTGTATGCAGGTCAAGAAGCAATGGTTAGAACCCAGTATGGAACAACTGATTGGTTCAAGATAGAGAAAGTACTACAGGGCTGTTGGCGGTCACCTGTTTGTTTAATCTATATGCTGAGCACATCATGAGAAATGCCAGGTTGGATGAGTTACAAGCTGGAATCAAGAGAGGCAGGAGAAACATCAACAGCCTCAAAATACCACTCTAATGGCAGAAAGCGAAGAGGAACTAAACAGCTTCTTGATGAGGGTGAAGGAAGAGAGTGAAAGAGATGGCTTAAGACTAATTATTAAAAAAATCTAAGATCATGTCATCTGGTCCCATTACTGCATGGCAAATAGGAGGTGGAAAGGTGGAAGTAGTGACAGCTTTCCTCTTCTTGGGCTCAAAATCACTGCAGATGGTGACTGCAGCCATGAAATCAGAAGACGATTTCTTCTTGGCAGGAAGGTGATGACAAACCTAGACAATGTGTTGAAAAGCAGAGACATTACTCTGCCGACAAAGATCCATATAGTCAAGGTGATAGGTTTCCCAGTGATATATATGGTAGTGAGAGCTGGACCATAAAGAAGGCAGAACACCAAAGCATTGATGCCTTCGAACTGTGGCATTGGAGAAGACTCCTGAAAGTCCCTTGGACAGGAAGGCGATCAAACCAGTCAATCTTAAGGGAGATCAACCCTGACTATTCACTGAAAGTGAAAGGTTGCTGCTGAGAGATAAGACGCCGGGATTCTTGGCCTTCGGAGGAGACAAATTCAATCTGGGGCCAGAGACTAGGCTGGATCACTCAGAGCTTTTGTGCAATAAAGTTTTTTTAAAGTATAAAGGAGATAGAGAAAGCTTCTGACATCAGCATCAGAAAGGGGCAGAAAGGGTACCCCACTGCTAGTCTTCAGCTGGATGTTATATAGTCCCTAGCAGTCTGTTAATGAAAAGAAAGGAATGTCTTAAAACTCAGAAAGGCACCAGATAATTCATCCCAGGCCATAAAACGATTGACTTGAATCTTGTAGAAGGGCAGACTACCATACAAATAGTTTCGTTTACATAGATTAGGGGAACAATATCTGAGTATAACATACTGGTTTGTCAAGTAGGTTCTGAGCCATTTGACGGAACGACTTGAAGACAGAGTCTGGGGTAAATGCATAGCACATTAACATAGCTTAAGACAAACATTTCCATAAGAAAAATGTATTGGTTAACTCAAGGTTTGAGAATAGTTAGCTTCAGGTGAAACCAGGTGTCATGGCAACACAGTATTTTAAGAGAAACCTCCTTTTAAATTTGTATAGAGAAGGAAAAAGATATCGCTAGTTTGTTTCTTCCTGCTGCTTAAGAGAGATAAAAATTTCTGACACTTGTAGTTTATTTCCTCTGTTTGGAGACCCCTGGCCGTCCTGCCTGTTACCCTCTGATGCTGAAGCTGAAACTCCAGTCTTTTCGTCATCTGGTGCAAAAAGATGACTCACTGGAAAAGTCCCTGATGCTGGGAAAAATTGAGGGCAGAAGGAGAAGAGGGAGTCAGAGGATGAGATGGCTGGATGGCATCACAAATGCAATGAATATGAACTTGGGCAAACTCTGGGCGATGGTGAAGGACAGGGAGGCCTGGTGCACTGCATTCCATGGGGTTACAAGAGTCGGACATGACTGGGCAACTGAACAAATCGTTTGAGCGTTAGTTCATTTAATAATAAATGAGAAGAAAGAGTTTCATTTACTGGTATCATGAGCTGCATAGAAGATTCTTTCAGGATGGTTATAAACTGATTTTTTTTTCTCCTTTTCATTCAAAACAGAGCTCAATGTCAGGGAAGAC
Source organism: Muntiacus reevesi (assembly GCF_963930625.1). NCBI lineage: Eukaryota > Metazoa > Chordata > Mammalia > Artiodactyla > Cervidae > Muntiacus > Muntiacus reevesi. Next base: position 43,377,413 of record NC_089256.1, read on the forward strand.
TATCTTTAAAAGAATTACTGACCCAAACAGAGCACCCATCAAATGAATGTGGTATAGGTCAGGGGCTCTGCCCTCAGGGGGATTATGATCAGGCACAGGTGTCATATTCTGCAGTATAATTCATAAATGAGTTCCAAGACTCTGAGAAGATAGATACTGGGGTTCCAACTGATACTGTGAGCAGGACCCTGTCGGGCTCGTGGGCACAAAAGCCTTTCTGTGTCCTCCACTTACTGATTACAGGAAATAGACTTCATTCAGCCTCCATGACCTGCCTTGAGTTCCAAGGGAAGGTTCAAACAGATGCTAGGTAGGGAAGGGAGGGAATACAGAGACAAGGGAGGAACAGTCAAGAAATAGTAGTGCAATTTCAGGACAAGATTCTGGTTTCCCCTCAAGAGATATACATAACAATATCTTTCAGCTGTTTTGTGGATACGGAAATTTCACCAGGTGGGAGGAGCTAATGGCATGCTGCCCAGAAATACATAGACCCCAGGCTGGTTGAAACTAGAAGCTTGATGGTGCTGACTCCCATCACCTACCACCAACCAGTCAGAAGAACAGCGGCACACTGATCACACCCTCTTTGAACCATTGCAATAAAACTCTTCACTATCCCCTCCACATAGGGACACGTGGCATTTGAGGGGCCCACTGTAGCCCCCTTTGCCTGGCAGAGCAATAAAGCTGTTCTTTTCTACTTACCCCAAACTCTGTCTGCAAGATTTAAATTGGTTTCAGGGTACAGAGGCCAGATTCACCTTCAAAGTTTGATTGATGATGGTGCCTTGGAGCAATTATAGGGTCTGAAACAGTTGAAGCTCAAGTTTAGTGACTCCCCTAAGTAATTTCTAGGAAGAGAATATTCTTGGCACTGCTACCACTTATGAAAAATGGGACTTCGTTCAAAGAGAAGGTTCCTATTCTTAGTCTTCTTGGGTCCTTCGCTACTATCTTCACCCAAGGACAAAAAGGGAGAGGGTCCCCCTAAGACTGCCCCATGAGGACAAGAGCTGCACCTCCACATGCCCTGCCCTGGCTGCCCCCTTTTCCAGGGGCCTCCTTGAGCACACCCCGGGGGAATCCTAAGAGATTTTGAGAAGGATACCTGTCTGGCTGATAAACATCTATTTCCCTCAGGCTCAACCTGAATTTTTACCATTAGTGAAAATTTTTACTTGGTGGATTTTACTGAGGATTATAGCCTCCTGAAAGACAGCCTCTCAAATAGCCCTGGGAAACTACTCTGAAGAGGTAAAGGATGAGCCAGGATGTAATGGAGTTCGAGGTTGGAAAACAAACACACACATGGTCAAACATCAAAAGATTTCTGTGAATCACAAAGAACAGACGTCTTAAGTTAATGATGTTAGTGCTTTTCTGTGTACAGGAGGATGCAAGAGTCTGGACTCACTGAAATCACTTCTTAGCGACGCATCTTAAGTACCGAGAGCCAGTGTCCGAAGCACAGGCTGCTCCCTGTTTTTCTGCTCCCTGATCTCCCCGCAGGAGCACTGCTGCAGTGGCTAATGGCCTGATCCTTGTAGACGGGAGGGCGGCCAACATTCCCTGTCCACACATGACTCCTTTAGTTGACTCTCTCTGTTCTCTTTTTAAATACAAATACTCCACCTTAAATTAGTCACCCTATATCTGGAAAAGGATGGCTTACCTGCTGCTCTTGAAAGCGCCATTGACAGCTATGAGAAGTGTAAAATCCCGCCAAGGATTCACAATGTAAGACATTGTGAACTGGGAGGGAAAAGGTGAGACTGACCTGATTCAGAAAGACAGGGACTTTGTGAGCCACGAGTAAGGTGAAATGGCTATGCTCTGTGATCTCTTCTTTGTCTTCCTACAAACAGGAAACTACAAAGAGGCCAAGAAGATCACTGAGGTGGCGTGGTGGTAAAGAATCTGCCTGCTAATGCCTGGATTCAAGAGACGCAGGTTTAATCCAGGGCTGGGAAGATCCCCTGGAGAAGGAAACGGCAACCCCCTCCAGTATTCTTGCCTGGAGAATCCCGTGGACAGGGGGTCATGTGTCCATGGCGTCACGAAGAGTCAGGCACACAGCACAGTTCCTCAGAGGGAGGGAAAACACGAAGTAGATTCACACTAAGAAAACTCCCTCTGCTTATCAGATCTGCTTTTCTCTTGCCAGCGGCTTAAGGGTTTCACTCTTCTTCAGATCAGCTCAGCTCAGTTCAGTCGCTCAGTCGTGTCCGACTCTTTGCGACCCCATGAACCACAGCACACCAGGCCTCCCTGTCCATCACCAACTCCCGGAGCCCACCCAAACTCATGTCCATTGAGTCGGTGTTCTGGCTGCTGCAAAAGAGTAGAACAGAGGCCAAGGGCTCAAATGTCTCCTACTTCTCAGCTGTGCTTGAGGCTGACTGTCTGGGAGCATCAGTGTGCTCTTCTTCATAACTAGAGTGTACTCTCTAGGTGTTACTTAGTTTAGAGCTGTGCCTAAAATTAAAACTGTCCATACAGACTCCAGAAGCCAGGCAGTCCTGCCGCCTTTCTTCTGTCTTTTGATCACACAAGAGATCCAGAGGGAAAGGAATCCAGAAGATCCCTGGAGAAACCTGAGAGCAGTTTCTCTACCTCATGGTTTTATGACCACTGAGTGGCTCTCAGTTTCTGCTCCTACTATAAATAATTTGCTGTTTTTATAAGAGAGATAAGGCCAGGACCGTGTGAGCCAGGAAGGATTGAGAGAGGAAAGCTATGTTTTTTACCCGTGACTCAAGCTTCTGGCACGCTGCCTTACCTAAGCTGTGTGCATGCCAATTCACTTCAGTCGTGTCCGACTCTGTGACGCTATAGATTGTAGCCCACCAGTCTCCTCTGTCCATGGGATTTTCCAGGCATGAATCCTGGAATGGATTCCCATGCCTTCCTCCAGGAGATCTTCCTGACCCAGGGCCTGGAACCATTTCTCCCATGTTCCTGCCTTGCAGCCAGATTCTTTACTGCTGAGCCACCGGGGAAGCCTCTACCTAAGCTGGGATCTGCCTTTTTTTTTTTCTTTCGTGACCGTGGAAATGCCTGTCTTTACAAAAAGGCCTACCTTTTTTTTCCTTCTAAGACTTTGGGTATTTTTAGAGAAGCTTTAGTTTCACAGCAAAATTCAGAGGAAGGTACAGAGATTTCCCATGTACTCTCTGCTCTCAACACTCACAGGCTCCCCCATTATCAATCAGTTCAGTTCAGTCGCTCAGTCATGTCCAACTCTTTGCAACCCCATGAATCGCAGCACGCCAGGCCTCCCTGTTCATCACCAACTCCCGGAGTTTACCCAAACTCATGCCCATCGAGTTGGTGATGCCATCCAGCCATAACATCCTCTGTCGTCCCCTTCTCCTCCTGCCCCCAATCTCTCCCAGCATCAGGGTCTTTTTCAACGAGTCAACTCTTCACATGAGGTGGCCAAAGTATTGGAGTTTCAGCTTCAACATCAATCCTTCCAATGAACACCCAGGACTGATCTCCTTTAGAATGGACTGGTTGGATCTCCTTGCAGTCCAAGGGACTCTCAAGAGTCTTCTCCAACGCCACAGTTCAAAAGCGTCAATTCTTCGACACTAAGCTTTCTTCACAGTCCAACTCTCACATCCATACATGACCACTGGAAAAACCATAGCCTTGACTAGACGGGCCTTTGTCAGCAAAGTAATGTCTCTGCTTTTTAATATGCTATCTAGGTTGGTCATAACTTTCCTTCCAAGGAGTAAGCGTCTTTTAATTTCATGGCTGCAGTCACCATCTGCAGTGATATTGGAGCCCCCAAAAATAAAGTCTGACACTGTTTCCACTGTTTCCCCATCTATTTGCCATGAAGTGATGGGACCAGATGGCATGATCTTAGTTTTCTGAATGTTGAGCTTTAAGCCAACTTTCTCACTCTCCTCTTTCACTTTCATCAAGAGGCTTTTTAGTTCCTCTTCACTTTCTGCCATAAGGGTGGTGTCATCTGCATATCTGAGGTTATTGATATTTCTCCCGGCAATCTTGATTACATCTTGTGCTTCTTCCAGCCCAGCGTTTCTCATGATGTACTCTGCATAGAAGTTAAATAAGCAGGGTGACAATATACAGCCTTGACGTACTCCTTTTCCTATTTGCCCCTCACCAAAATGGGACATTTGTTATAATCATTGAACTTACATTGACGTATCATAATTACCCAAAGTCCAGAGTTTATATTAGAGCTCACTCTTGGTGTTATACATTCTTTGGGTTTGGAAAGATGTATAATGACGTGTGTCTAACATTACAGTATCTCATAAGAATATTTTCACTGCCCTTAAAGATAATGGCAACCCACTCCAGTATTCTTGCCTGGAAAATCCCATGGACAGAGAAGCCTGGTAGGCTACAGTCCATGGGGTCGCAAAGAGTCTGACACAACTGGGCGACTTCACTTTCACTTTCAAGATCTTCTGTGCTCCCAGAAAGAGCTACTTAGAATCTTGCAAATAAAGTTTCCTGGGATGAGTTCTTAACCATCTTCAGCTTTCCGACCCCTATGGCTGTGTTCATGCTTATAGCTTCTCAGGGCACCAGAGGCACCACCAGGCCCCGCCTGCACTCCCCAGGGCACACCCGAAAGGCTGCATCCCCTGGGACCCAAATCCAGCATTTCACTAGGTCCTTCCTACCCAAGTCCACCTCCCAACCATGTAATTCTACATTTCCCAGTCCTAACAGAATCCCCTGTGGACAATCAGAAAGTTGACTGAAAGGAAAGAGCCTCCTGCTGGGGGGTGCTGGTCACCAGCCCTGCTGCAGGTCTCTCACAGTGGGCTGTGTGAGTCGCTCTGTTTTCTGCACTTGACTGGGAAGAGCAAAGCAAGCACGCACTTGAGAAATGCTGACCCCTAGAAAACCTGGACTCAAATCCTCCTTATCCCTTGGGAGGGGCAAAGTGAGTGGAAGAGAAGAAACCAACTTAACTAAAGACCAAACAAGAACTGTACTTAGGTATTCTTGCTTTTCTCATCAAGAGGGCTGGATTAGGACATGAGTTCAAAATAAAAAGAATTTAAACCAGGAAATAGTGTAAGGAAGCCCAAATCTTCACACAGTTCTCTTTCCCACCTGTCTAACCAGCAGTTCTTCTCCCCTTTCTCTCCCCTTCCCCCATTCCTTTCTCTTTGTGGCCAGCACCCTGCTTACTGTTGTCTGAAGCATGTCCCTGGCTCACCCCCTACATCTCCATAAAGCATCCTTAAAAACAAAGCAAGCAGAAGAAACATATGCTGGGACACTCAACACTTCGGGCTCTCATCCCCTCTTTTCCCCTGAGAGCTAGAACAGCCATCAGCAGCTGGTGCTGGGAACCTAAAGGCTCAGGCTGAAGAGTAAGGTCTGCTGGGAGGGCCTGGTGGAAGGAAGAACCCTGAGAACCTCTCCCAATGGTCCATGCTGCCTGCTCCTGGTCAGCTGACTGTCCTTAGGCCAGAGCCACAGGTTACACTCCTGTGAGCTGTGCTCAGACCCCTCATTCAGTCTTTCCCTCTTCTTGTATGCTTGCCTCTCTCTGACACGAACATGCAGTATCAAGTCAAGTAACACTGTCCAGGAAAGTAGCTTCAGACAAAGGAGGAAGTGTTTGAGACCTAAGTTCAAATTAACTTTATCTCAGGGTCTAAAATGCACAGACACATGAAATTTGCTCAGAACTGATTAGACAAAGCAGATGCTAGCAACATTCCTCCCCTTCTCCTGTTTTACAGTGAAGACATCTAAGGAAAAGTAGGGGGCACATAATGAGAGTAAATACGGTAATGTGGTCATTTGCAAGTTCAAGTGCTGGACTTGGGACTTAGGAGTGCCAGATGGAGGCCATTACAGCCTATCTCTGGCCTGGACTGAAATGTGGGTGAGAGACAAGATTGGCTCAGATCCTGGGAAATAATAACCTATGACTATAGTACAGGGAAGAGGAAGCGCTGCCCTGACTGCAGCAGGAGCCGTGGCTGTAGCCTCTCACCCAAGTGAAGTGTTCACTCCTGAGGAAAGAAAAAGATCAAGCTAATGCTCCAGTCTTTAACAAGGCGGCTACTTCAGGGATATTGATGTTCTGATTGATCCTTTATTCCTGACTGTTCAAAGTGGACCTCAAAGGGGAAATCGGAGCAAAGAAGTCACTACCTAACAGGTATGGTTTTTTCTCTCCCTTTTGCTGGTGGTGAATTGCCCCCAGTTCCATATGAAAGAAGCGTGGGAACATAAATGTATCTCAAGTTTGAGGTCAGCAGTCACAATGGGGTGTGTATGTATTGGCCTTGCTGTTCTCCACATTTCCAGGATGAAAAAAAGTCATCAAGGCAATCACTTAATATTGTCTCATTAACAATGCTTCCTTATCCCTCACTTGCTGCCTAGAGGAATAATCACAGTGGAAGCCTCAACCACACATGCACCGCCATGAGTCACACATACAATCAGCCCCCTCTCTGTTATACAGCTGGAGTCTCCTGACTCAGAAAATACCAGTGTTGGGGACTGCGAGTTTTGGAGTTACAGGAGCTGGGAGCACCCCAGCCCTGGTTCCTCACAGCCTGCTGTGTTAGCGTTGGCATGCCTTGGAACCAAGGCTGAGACAAAGCAGCATGACCGTCACAGGGCCTCACACCCTCAGAGAGGGGTCCCTCCAAGGCCAGCCCCACCCTGTGTAGCCCTGGGGCAGAGCTGGCTTTGGACCAGTGAGTTTGCTGCCTCTCGTGCCAGGAGAGACACCTTGTCCCACAGAACGGAGCCTCTCCTACATGTGCTCAACACCATCAAGCCCTCTTAACCCCACCTCACAGCCCAGCCTGGCTGAGCCTACGGCCAGAGACTCTGCTTTAAGGCAACTCCACATCTGGGGAGGTTCAGGAGTCACCTCTGAGGCCACCAAATCTTGGCTCTGTTGGCAAGCACTATCCTCCCCAGTGCCATCCCGTGGATAGTTGTGCAACTCTGCTGCTGGGAAGGGTGATGGTCACCACCACGATGGTCATGGTCAATGGATTATCTCCACTGGGATGGGTGTTTGGTCTCTAACAATATGGCCATAGCCTAAAATATTCTAAGCAAGGCTGCAGAGGCTACTGCTTATTTAATTAGTTGGTTAATAAGAAAGATTATTTTTACATAAATATTCAAATGCATTTAAAAATATTTAAATGAATTTAAATATTTATTTAAAACACATTTTAGTTATGTAATAAGCTTAGTCTAAACAAGGAATTGGCAGACTATGACTCACAGGTGAAATGTGAGCCAGGTTTTCATAAATAAAGTTTAATGAGAATGCAGCCATGCTCATTCATTATGTGGCATTAGCTATAACTGATTTTGCCCTATAACAGCAGAACTGAGTAGTTACAAAAGAGCTGGTATAGCTACCAAGGCCTGAAGTATTAACACCTGGCCTTTTACAGAAAAAGTTTGCCAATTCCTAGTCTCAAAGTATTAACTTGTCTCTCAATTATTATGGAATGAACCTAGTAGACTAACTGACTAAACCATGGTTAGTAATAGCTTGTAAAAATTACAAATGCAATAAGTGATACACACTTCTTGTGAAATGAAAAATTCTCTGTTAGCCATAGATGAAGCAAAATTCTCTGCTAGCCATCCTGCTGGTGCAGATCCCCTGTTCCTCCAAAGGTAACTGATCAGTTTGGTGTGCTTACTGCCAATGGTCTCCTTTGCATCCACACATACATATATGCCCTAACATACTATATGCATTGTCTAATTATTCTCCTCGATATTCCACTCATATTTTCCCTCCCCATATTCCATATGGAAACTTTCCATATCTACGTATAGCTTCATCTCATCAATTTTAACTGCTATACACTTTTGCAGAGTACAATTCTTTCATTTAGCCATTTCCTTTTTGGTAAATATTTTAGCTGTTTCCAAGTTTTTACTCTTACCAACAATACTACAGTGACTTTTCCTGTTTACATCTTCTCGTGCCCACCTTCAAGTGTTTCCCTATAGGAGCTACTGAGAAGTTGAATTACTCCATCATAGAATATGTGCATTTTAATCTTTAAGACTGTCAGATGGCCTGCCACAGTGCCTGTATAATTTTATATTCCCTCCAGCCGAGAACAATAGTTATTATTCCTCTACACCCTGATGCTTGCTACTTATTAAACATTTGATTACTTTCCCAACTCGATGAGTGAGAAAAGTAGCCCATTTTAAAAAATATTTAAATTTCTGTGATTACTAATATATTAGTTTGCCAGACTGGCAAGTACCACAGACTAGATGCCTTCAGTTCAGTTCAGTCGCTCAGTCATCTCCAACTCTTTGCAACCCCATGAACTGCAGCACGCCAGGCCTCCCTGTCCATCACCAACTCCCGGAGTCCACCCAAACCCATGTCCATCAAGTTGATGATGCCATCCAACCATCTCATCCTCTGTCATCCCCTTCTTCTCCTGCTCTCAATCTTTCCCAGCATCAGTGTCTTTTCAAATGAGTCAGCTCTTCGCATCAGGTGGCCAAAGTATTGAAGTTTCAGCTTCAACATCAGTCCTTCCAATGAACACCCAGGACTGATCTTTAGAATGGACTGATTGGATCTCCTTGCAGTCCAAGGGACTCTCAGGAGTCTTCTCCAACACCACAGTTCAAAAGCATCAATTCTTTGGTGCTCAGCCCTCTTTATAGTCCAACTCTCACATCCATACATGACCACTGGAAAAACCATAGCCTTAACTAGACGGGCCTTTGTCAGCAAAGTAATGTCTCTGCTTTTTAATATGCTAACTAGGTTGGTCATAACTTTCTTCCAAGGAGTAAGCGTCTTTTAATTTCATGGCTGCAGTCACCATCTGCAGTGATTTTGGAGCCCAGAAAAATAAAGTCTGACACTGTTTCCACTGTTTCACCATCTATCTGCCATGAAGTGATGGGACTGGATGCCATGATCTTAGTTTTCTGAATGTTGAGCTTTAAGCCAACTTTTCCACTCTCCTCTTTCACCTTCATCAAGAGGCTCTTTAGTCTTCTTCACTTTCTGCCATAAGGGTGGTGTCATCTGCATATCTGAGGTTATTGATATTTCTCCCAGAAATCTTAATTCCAGCTTGTGCTTCCTCCAGCCCAGCGATTCTCATGATGTACTCTGCATAGAAGTTAAATAAGCAGGGTGACAATATACAGCCTTGACGTACTCCTTTTCCTATTTGGAACCAGTCTGTTGTTCCATGTCCAGTTCTAACTGTTGCTTCCTGACCTGCATACAGGTTTCTTAAGAGACAGGGTCAGGTGGTCTGGTATGCCCATCTCTTTCAGAATTTTCCAGTTTATTGTGATCTACACAGTCAAAGGCTTTGGCATAGTCAATAAAGCAGAAATGGCTTACAGTAAAGAAATTTATTTTCTCACATAAAGGGCAGAAAGTCCAAGATTAAGGTGTTGGCAGGTTTGGTTTCTCCTGAGGCTTCTTTCCTTGGCTCACTGATGGCGCCTTCCTCTGTGAGTCCATCCCTGGTGTCTCTCTGTGTCCACGTTCCTCTTCTTAGAAGGCGACTCATCATATTGCGTTAGGGCTCACCCTAAGAACCAGACTTGAGCTTAATCCACTGTCTAAAGACTCTGTCTCCAAATACAGTCTGAGGTCTTCGGGGACACAAATCAACCCGTAACAATCAGTGAGGCTGGGCATTTTTAAAAAATAACTCCTCACCATTCTATTTCCCTCTTAATTGTCCATTCTTTAACTCATTTTATATTGGTCCATCTTTTCTCACTCATTTGTAGGAGTCTAATATTTATTCTTGATGATAACCCTTTGGTATATACACAGTACTCTAAAATTGTCACTTGTGTTTTTAACTTTCACCATGTTTTTAGTCAACAGAAGTATTTACTAATATATTTTTTGCTATTATTATTTTGATATAGGTCCTTTTATTGATTTTCTCCTTTATGGACTATGCACTTTAGTTCTTACATAAGAAAGTCTTTTCAACAGCCAAGATTATATCAATATTTTGCCACACTTTTATCATTTAAGAAATAGATCTTTAGTCTACCTGGAATTTATTTCTATTAATTATTTCAATTGCATTTATTGAAAAATCTGTCTTTATTCATTTGAAATGTAAACCTCTATCACATACTAAGTTCTCTATTTTACATGTCTATCCTTGGATTCTATATTATTTTGTATCTATTTCCCATTCCTGAGCCAATTTCCATTATAGCTTTATTGTTTTTAATTGATTTTTTTCCACTAAAATCTGTTTTGTTTAGATATTTCGTGATATTTCATCTTGTCACCTCATTGAATTCTCTTTATTGTTGTACAAGTTGCTCTGCTGATTCCTTTGGAATTTCTGGGTAGACTTATTAAACATATGTAACAAGAGTTTTGTTCTTTCTAATTTTTACACAGTGTTTTGTGTTTTTGTTTTTTTCCTGGTCTTACTGCCTTCATGGCCTTCTAGCACAGTGCTAAATTAGAGCCATGACAGAGGACAGTCACAGGGCTGATGTATACAGTTGTCTATGTTGTATATGAGACAATTCTAGGAATACCATTCGCACTTAGATGTCTTAATTAGTTTTGTCATGTTCCTGATTTTAATTCATTGTTATTTTCTTACTGTGAACTTATATTTCTTGGAGACATCTCTACAGGATTCTTTGGGCTGGGGTTGTGCCCTGGTCACAACCTGGGAATAACACAGGAGTGTGTGTGGAACTCTTTCTTGCACACTGGGGCCTTTTGATCTGAAGAGGGTTGGGAAGAATTGTCTGCCACTTGATACCTGCTCATCTACCTGCCATATCTCCTGAACTTCTGTGAAACATCGAAATAACAAACTGAATACCCAACTCATAGTTAAGATGAGGAGACACAGCTAAACCTTTCATGTAATATATGAAACAATTCTCCCAGGTCTCTATGAATTCCAAACAAAGAGCCAAACCATAAAACTACAGGCAACAAGAGCACTTCACATGCATGTTTAAGAGACAGGCAGTTACATCAGAGGTCAGTGTACCTTGTTAAATATTGGAAGGAGGGTAGAGGTGTACTTTTGACTTGGGCTGATCCAAGTCGAGGAATGAACCTTTTGACCTCTTTGATAACTGTGTCCCAGGAAGCACAAAGGCCAAATTTCATTTATGGCCACCTAGAGATAGAAGCTGGCCTCTCATAGTTAAATTCATACAAGGTGATTTTTGCTGAGTTTCCTCTGGGTGTCTGTCCCCTGCCAGGGCCAAGGAGGGGGAGTCTTTTGTTCAGAGTATTTGATTCATTTGAAAAAAAATTGTAAATATATGATCTCATTTTATCCGCATGAGTTTTGTGACAAAAATTTAACTTACATATTGTATCTATTTGCACTATAGAAATAATCAGAAAACAGGGGAAAGAAAGGCCTATAACTTACTACCTTTGTGACCTTGAACACACTTCAAAGCTTCAATTTCCTCATTTGTTAAAAAGATAATACAACCTGTGCCGCCCTGCTCAACTGGGGATAAGTCCTGCTCTGCCCACCTCAGCATCTCCACGTGAGATAATTTTGAAATCATTTGGTAAACAAAAAAACCTGTGTAATGTGAGTTGGTAAGTTTACCAAACATCTCCCTTCATTGAACAAAACCAAGTTTTTTAAGCTTCGCTGTTGACTTCTTAGAAATTCAATTCTTATGTAATTTCCTTTAACCTGCTTTTTTCCCCCTCTTTACCCTTTGGGCACACACACACACACACACTGCAGATATATTATAAAATATACATGTTACATATACAGAAATAAGATGTATATACAAAAAATATAAAAAAAATAATCCTGCTGTTTCTGAGACTTTCTATACCTAAGGACATGCTTTTTCTACCATTTTCCCTTTCATTTAGACTCTTTATGGCTTCAACTCCAAAATGCTCACCCTTTCCTTCCCATAATCTCAGTAACTGGGTTTCAAAGCTTTTCAACTCGACTCATTTCAAGATTAAATGTATATGTAACTCCTCCCCACACCCTTTTCCTGGGAAGGATCTTACCCCAAAATGTGTATTGACTTTAAACAACAACTTATGACGCCAGTCATTTTGCGTGTGTTTGCCCATCTCTATTTTCCAGAACGCCAAAGATGTTTTTATTATCTTACCCTCTCCGCACTACTCTGTCAAGTTCTCCATCACATCCTTTTTGTGTCCTGCTGATTTTCCGTCTGAGTGGTTGAATCCTTGGGTCTTTGTTTGCTGCTCAGTGTGGATGCAAACCAGCAGCCCCAGGGAGCAGTCAGAAACGCAGGAAGGAAAAAAAAAAAAAGAAAGAAAGGCTGGAAGGACTCAAGCCCATCCTGATCCGGGATTGGAATTTGCATTTTAACAAGCTCCTCAGGTGATCTGTATTCCTGGAAAGCTGGAGAACCCGCATCCTAGATGAGAAGCAGGCACAGGGTTAGCTTAAGCAGTGGGGCTTCTAAAGCGGCCCTGGAGAGAAGGGGCACAACAACTTTAATGCCTCACAGAGACTAAAAGTGGTTTAAAAACTAAGGCCATCCAGGGTCAAATGCAGATTAACTGACCTGGGTACCCTTTTATCCCTCACTGTAGAGCTTCTAACCACTGTTGGTACTTTCCTTTTTGCTCCTTCTCTGCCTCATAGCTTTGGCCTCCTCACAGCCCTTCCCGGCTGTCCACCTTCTGTGTGCCTGAGATCTGTGGGCACCCACGCTGGTCCAGGATCTTGGCTTTTCTCTCTCTTCTTTGAAATAGAGTGTAATCACTTTTAAAAACATATGTTTATTTAGCTGTGTCAGGTCTTACTTGTAGCCTGTGGGATCTTTAGTTGCAGGAAGCAAATTCTTAGTTGCAGCATGTGGGATCTAGTTCCCCCAACCAGGGATCAAACCAGGGCCCCTGCACTGGGAGAGCAAAGTCTTAGCCACTGACCAGGGGAGATGCTTGGCTTCTCTTTTCACATTCTCTAAATATTTGATCAACAACTGTTTAGTGACAGGTGATTTTTTAAAACCGTGTACAATATACTTAGTATTCACCTACCATCTTAACATTCAAGTCTATGGTTTGGTAATGTTAGGTGTATTTATATTATGCAATCATTCTCCAGAATGTTTTCATCCTATAAAACTGAAATTCTATACTCACTAAACAACAACGTGCCTTTCCCTTCTTCCCACAGCCCCTGGCAACCACCATCCTACTTATTTTAATTTTATTGACAAAATAATTGCAATATAATTGTGTGAGTTTAAAGTGTACAATGTGATGATTTGATATACATTTACACTGTAGAGCGATTGTCAAGATCAAGATAATTAGCACATCTGGCCCCTCGCAAAGTGAACAAAGTTAACTCCTGTGTGTGTGGTAAGAATGCTTAAGACATGCTCTCAGCGACTTTCAAATAATAGTGTTACTAACTGCAGTCACCACACTGTACACTGCCACCATCCCACTTCCTGTTTCTATGAGTTTGATTACCCTAGGTACATCATGTAAGTCATATCATACAGTATTTGTCCTTTTGACTGGCTTATTTCACTTAGCATAATGTTCTTAAGTTTCATTCATGTTGTAATATGTGTCAGAATTACCCTCCTTTTCAAGACTGAAAATATTTCATTATGTATATATCATATTTTGTTTATCCATTTATCTATTTAAGGATATTTTGGTTGCTTCTGCCTGTTGACTGTTGTGAATAATACTGTTGTGAACAAGGGTGTGCAAATATTTCAAGACCCTGCTTTCAGTACAGAAGTAAAATTGCTCAATCTTTGGCAATCCTGTTTGTAATTTTCTGAGGAATCTCCATACTGTTTTCCATAGTGCCTGCACCATTTTGTATTCCCACTAGCAATACACAAAAGTTCTAATTTCTCCACATCCTTTCCATCCCGGGTTATTCTGTTTTTGTGATAGCATCCATCTTGCCTGTAAGATAGGATGTAAGATGAAGTCTCATTATGACTCTGATTTGCCTTTCCCTAGTGATTAGCAATATGAGCATCTTTTCACATGTCTGTGGACATGCACTTCACAGTCAAAGTATGTCATTTATTCTGCACAGTTTTCCACCCAGATGACTCTTTGAAAAGTAAAATGTTTAGATAATAAAACAGTCCACTCATTCCATGTAAACAACCCTCCACCACACACGACTCCGTTTCTGATTCCATATACCTTCACCGTATACAGGTGAAGTGGCCCTGCGTATAGGCACATGAGTGCTCCTGACCACTCCACAGAGACCAGTCGGCACTGTTAAGGAGGCTTTTTTTAAATGTTTTTTTTTTTTCCCCGTGGTAGGAGTCACATAATATAAAACACACCATCTGAACCATGTTTAACTGTGCAGTTCAGGGTCACTAAGTACATTCACATCGTTGTGCACCCTCACCATTACCCACCTCTTGACTTTTCACCTTCCTAAACCGAAACTCTCTCCTCATTAAACATTAACTCCCCATCCCCACTCCCTGCCTCCCAGCCCCTGGCATCTACCAATGTACTTTCTGATTCTACAAATTTGACTATTCTAGGTACCTTGTGTAAGTGGAATCAAATAGTATTTATCTGCATCTAATGTATGCAGAGGACACCACCCTTATGGCAGAAAGTGAAGAGGAACTAAAAAGCCTCTTGATGAAAGTGAAAGAGGAGAGTGATAAAGTTGGCTTAAAGCTCAACATTCAGAAAACTAAGATCACGGGGCATCCAGTCCCATCACGTCATGGCAAATAGATGGAGAAACAGTGGCTGACTTTATTTTTCTGGGCTCCAAAATCACTGCAGATGGTGAATGCAGCCATGAAATTAAAAGACGCTTATTCCTTGGAAGAAAGTTATGATCAACCTAGTTAGCATATTAAAAAGCAGACATTACTTTGCCGACAAAGGTCCGTCTAGTCAAGGCTGTGGTTTTTCCAGTGGTCATGTATGGATGTGAGAGTTGGACTATAAAGAGGGCTGAGCACCAGAGAATTGATGCTTTTGAACTGTGGTGTTGGAGAAGACTCCTGAGAGTCCCTTGGACTGCAAGGAGATCCAATCAGTCCATCCTAAAGCAGATCAGTCCTGGGTGTTCATTGGAAGGACTAATGTTGAAGCTGAAACTTCAATACTCTGGCCACCTGATGCGAAGAGTTGACTCATTGGAAAAGACACTGATCCTGGGAGAGATTGGGGGCAGGAGGAGAAGGGGACAACAGAGGATTAGATGGTTGGATGGCATCACCGACTCAATGGACATGAGTCTGAGTAATCTCTGGGAGTTGGTGATAGACAGGGAGGTCTGGAGTGCTGCAATTCATGGGGTCGCAAAGAGTCGGACATGACTGAGTGACTGAACTGAACTGAACTGAATGTATGTTGGAATTCATCTTTAAGGTTAACTAAATATATGTTTTAAATCTGCACCTCAGGGTGAGGACTACCTTGGTAGGAAAGAAAACAATTTATGGCTTACCTCATTACCGATTTATTCCAACAACAGTATAGTATTCTTGGAATCTGGTGGCCCGCTTGGCAACAGCCCAGACATCAGGCCCTTTAATTTGGCCTCGTCTGTGTTTCTGACATTCAGATTCACCAGGAAAGGATCCGAACAGGTCAATAGATCCCATGCCACTGGAGAGAGCAATTACACCATCACCCACAGGCCCAGGAAGCTGATGGACCCCTGGTAGGCACCTGGACCTGGTCCAACCAGGAGCCCCTGTGAGGGCAGTGTGGGTGGGACAGGGCTACCTAGCCTCATCCTCCTCCAGCAGGGTCAGACTGGCAAGTTTATGAGTCTCTTTCACAAGGACAGAGATGGGAGGCTTTGAACATGCGAACGTAACACTGCTTAACCCCTCGTGTAACTGTGTCACAAACACTGGCATTTTATCTGACACGTCCTGTCTTTTTCTAATGCGAGGAGAGGGAAAAGTAGCACTTTTTGCTAACAAAAGCCTTCCTTGATCTCATGCATTTCAAAATCCCAGATCTCACTGTAACTCCCACTTGCTGCCAACCCATTCTTCCCCAGTGGAAGCCCACTCCTCCCATCTCAGAATTGCTAGAAGGAAGTGTGCATGCTAAGTCACTTTAGTCGTGTCCAACTCTTTGCGACCCCATGAACTGTAGCCTGCCAGGTTCCTCTCTCCATGGGATTCTCCAGGCAAGAATAATGGAATGGGTTGCCATGCTGTCCACCAGGGAATCTTCCTGACTCAGGGATTGAACCTCTGTCTCTTACATCTCCTGCATTGGCAGGCAGGTTCTTTACCACTAGCACCACCTAGGAAGCCTGCCAGAAGGAAGAGTGCCACTCAAGCAAGATAAAGGGTTAACAGTGCAGCAGGGAAGCAGGCAGTGTCGACCACAGGCCAGGCCGTCCCTCCCTGCCTGATTCCTGATCCATAGAAGGGGCCTCTCTGAGACTCCTTGTTTTGACACTTTTGTCAAGGTGTTCAGGCCTGACAGCAGCATCAGAATGGAACACAGAGAGACTGGGCAGTCAAGGCTTCATTGGTCTGAGGGGTAAGCTCCCCTGGAGACTGCAACAGGCTATGTGGCTTAGTTTTATAGGGTGTATATATATGTATGTGTGTGTGTGTGTTTTATATATATATATGTAATTTTACAGGTTTTATATTTTATATAATACATATAAACATGTAGTTTTATAGGTACAACAGAACCAGAGCAGAGGTGGATTTTAGCTAATGAGGCTTAGGTTTCTGGGCCCTCATTTACATGACCTCTTCCCCACATCATATGCTTTTGTAACATTTTCAAAAGTAAGACATCAATCACAGTTGTTTTAGATGCTTTCTACTCACCACCACATTTTCCTTGAAGTTGAGCGGGGATGGAATGGCCCTGGGTGTGTCTGGGCCCAGGCTACGGGCAATGGTTTGGGGACACATACAGCATGGGTACACGTCTGCAGTTACAGATGCAGGGCGGAGTTACTGCTAGCTACCCAGTGTGGATGCCGTTCCAGGAAGGCCCCCCTGCCTGCTCGTCCACCGAGCTGACAGGAAAGACAGGGCCTGACTGTCACCGCCTCACCGCGCCCTGTGGCGTCCAGCACAGGCTAGAGGAGGGACAGAGGTCTGAAATGTGTGAAGGCAGAACTTAACTGACAGAGAATTCCTCCAAATACAAAACTTCCATGAAATTTATCTTGATAGAGGTTTTCTTATTTGACAACAATCCTTGACTTAGTTGTGAAGATGAAACTTTTCTCTATTATCATAATAAAAAGCAAATTTTGATCACCAATGCTAGAGGAATGATCTTTCTACTCTTTATATTTAAAATGACATTACAAAATCATTGTTCTACAAGGAATATAATTCACTCTCTATTGCTGTTGTAGTAATACCCGAAACTGGTGGCTTAAACAATACAAAATGAACTGTCTTACAGTTCTGGATGTTCTAAGTCCAAAATCAGTGCCACTGAGCTAAAGTCAAGGTGTTGCCAGACTGGTTCCTTCAGGCAAGGACTCCCTTGTCTCTTCTAGATGCCACCCACACTCTTGGTCTCTTCTTCTATCTTCAAAGCCGGCAGCACTGACCTCTTTTCCATCATCACATCTCTTTACTTGAATAAACCCAAGAAAGTCTTTTGAGGACTCAGGTGATTAGACAGAGCCCACCTGGGCAATTCCCCATCTCAAGGTCTGTACCCTCAATCACAGCCGCAGAGACCCTTGTGCCATGTAAGGAAACATATTCACGTGTTCCAGGGATCAGGACACAGATATCTTTGGGTCGTAATTCTGTCTCCCACAAGGAGACAATCAAAGATACCATAAAGGAGTGTCAGACAATTAATTAAAATGTTGCGCTATCTTTCCGGACTTCATGATGTTTGCTACTATCCTTTTTAATATTTGTAATTTATTGTGATTTCTCTTCTCATTCTTTTTCACAAATACATATTCTCTTGATACCTAACTACACACCTGCAACTCTGCATTCTGTTTTATAAAGAAAACTCCCACAATTGTATAAACCTCAGACCCCACAGAAGCTGACTCATGGCACCTCTACTCACCCACTGACTTAAATGAAAACTTGATGAAATCTCTCCCACTGCCAGCTGGAGAGTGTCTACTGCTGGCCAGGGTGGGTGACCCGTGAGCTCACAGGCCAGCAGGAAGGCCAGGGAGTGCCAAATGGGGCTGACCGGTGTCTCAGAGTAACTCTCCTTCCATCTGTGCCCTGGAGAGTCACCTCCCAAAGCAGATGCAGCATATGGACACTCCCCAAGACAGGGGTCCCCAGCCTCCAGGATCTGAGGTGGTCTGAGGTGGAGCTGATACAGTAATAATCAAAAACAAGTGCACAATGAATGTAATGCACTTGAATCACCCTGAAACCATCCCCTCCACCTCACCCCCCTGACCCCTGGTCCTTGGGAAAACTGTCTTCCACGAAAGCGAACCCTGGCACCAAAAGGTTGGGAATCGCTGCCCTAAGGATTGCCCAGAATGACAGGCAGGGATGGGGGGTGAGGAGAGAGTGGGCCATGCACAGAGGGACTCAAGGGCCTCTGAACTACTACCCTGGGAACAGCATAAATCTCTTGCTTGGCAAATGTTAGGATTCTCCTGGGTTCAGAGTTAGCTATTTCTCCCTTGTTATGGCTACAACACTGCAGTCAGTCTGATTTCCTCTCTGGGGTTCTTTTTGGGGCTCAGCCTGAACCAGCAGCCCCCATGCCGTTCTCAAGCTCCCTTATGAAAAGCACCGGCCCCCGGCAGTTTCTCTTCCGCTGCCGTTCATCTGCCCTCCTGCCCTCCTCATTTCCTAACCCGCCTCCACTCCTCCACTGGTGCAATGCTCACAGCTGGGACCCTCACTCTGGCTTCAGTTTCTTTCACTCCGCTCTTGACTCTTTCCAAACCACAGTCCCCCATTCTCACTTCCTAGGTGATTATTCTTTGTGTTTTCAGGCACATTCCAACACCCTGACGAGGGCTCCTCTCCTGCTCTAGTGAGAATTACTCCTTCTTGTACATCTCTGCTAAACTTCAAAACCCTGGACCTCCTACTGGGCATTTTTCTTGTTCATCAAGATGACCAAGGCCCACATCAATACTTTATTTCTGCCCTGCCGGCCCAGATATCGCCACAGCACTGCTCACATCGTCTCCATGTGACTCCAAACGTCACTAGCTGATGGCTTCCCACCTTCCTTCTCGGCCCCAGGCGAAGTCTTCCCAGCTCCTGCTAGTCCTTCCCTTTCACACTTTCCTCCTGCAGCTGAGGAGCATTTATGTCATGTTTTTCCCTCGTGTTTTCTAATCTGGAGTCATGATCAGCCACCTATCCTGTATCACTGGCCATCTCAGATCGTTTTAACATTGGAGCTGGGGGGTGCTGCATCTCACAGCTTAACCCCGAGGACCAGGAAATCCCAGGTCCTGAAGCAGTCTCAATCAGCCTAATTTCAGAACCTGAAATTGCTGGGTGCTCTCACAGCACCAGACTCCCCTTGTGAGCCTCCTGTAACCCGTCGTCCTTGTCTCTTGGTCCCGGTTCAGCCTGGGTTCCATCCAGTTCCCATCCTCGAGGCTGCCTCTGCGGTCCTCTCCTGGCGCCCCCGTCACCCACAAGCCCTGTGCTACTCCCCTCGCTCCCGCTCCAGGGATGCTGGCTCCTTCTGAAGCAGAAACAAGCCATGTGTTCTTTAGGCTGTCCCCCCGTACCCCCTGGTCTCTGGACACACCACTCTCCTTCCTTTCTCCCCAAATTCAAATTTGTCTCCCTGAACAGCCTGTTCTCCATGCCGGGGGTCCCTCTGGGCTGGCTTCTGAGGGACACGCATCTCCACAGTTCTTCCTTCACTTCTCTCCCTGATGGATCAGCCTGTGGATAGACACAGATCAGCTGGTAACATCCCCAGAACAGCACGCTTTCCTGTTCCTTTTCATTCTTGCCAAAGGCCATGTAGACCTTTTCCATCTTATTTATGAGGCTCCCGAGCACCAAACAAGTGAGTTGAGTAGAGAAAGTGAGACAAAGGTCAGTGGCAGGGGCTAGGCCATCTTGACAATGAGAGCGGGACAGTACCTGCCGCATCTCATGCCCCAGGGAGCAAAATCCAAAGTCCTCTGACCTTCAGATGTGGGACAGGTGGGTCCTATTTGGTTACAGTTAGTCATCCCCATGTGTAGACCCATGTATGTCATTCCCTTCTTCCTAATTTAGCAGTGGCCTGCAGACCTTAGCAAATGAAGTAACTGTATTGTTTACATCAGTCTGGTCAGGCCATGCTCCACGCACCGAGGACTGAGCCTTCAGCAATCTCAACGATTTCTTAGGCAGCACACTGTGGAACCAGTCTGAATGTGCAGACCACCCCAAAGCTCTCCAAAGATCCCTCACTGAAGCTGGTTTTTCTAAGGGCTTAATTAAGACCCTGGTGGGTGAGAAAAAAAGAAAGGACTCTAAAAATATACAATGACAAAAATATTAATACAAAGGTTGAGAACCAATGAGTCTGCAGAAAATGGGCCGCATCAACCCTGGAAAAAATGCAGGTGCTTTTAGTGGTATGCCCATCTGCTCATGTGAACCTCTGCTTAGAAAGTGAAGGATCTGGAATACAGATGGAGCTTCCCTGGGACTGGTCAAGAGCCAGTGGGTGAACACATGCTCCTCTGACCATGAGAGGGAGGACCCGCAGCTCTCCAGAGGGTGCGGGACCAGAAGCCTCTGGATGTGGCTGGAGTGGCCGCAAAGTTCCTTGGTCCCTTCTGCTATAATCAGCATTGAGATGGTAAGATCTGAAGATCTCAGGGAATCGCCTTCTGCCCAAGAACAGAGAGCTACCTCAAAGGGATTACATGACATGGAGGACCTGCCTAGGAAAAAGTCTGCACAGAAAGTGGGTTTAACAAATGGCTCACCCGTTCAGAAACATACCTTGTGAAGCATGCAACTGGATGCTGAATTAAGAACACAGGCTCTGGAGTCAGGCTGACCTGGGTTCAAATTCTGGCTCTACTTCCTTCTAGCTAAGCAATGTCAACTCATCACTCACTGAGTAGGTGAGGACATGTGCACTCAGGGCAGCAAGCCCCAGTCATGCATAATTTATTAATTTATTCAATCAGTTATTGATGGCCTTTCCTTGCTGAGAATTTAATTTATCCCTTCTTTAGTATATTCAGCCTAAATACTGCATTTTACAATTAATTATTTTTTGCAAAGACCTCACTAAAAGAGTATTTTACTTTCAGAGAATACAAGAGTTGATCATTTCAATCCTCCGCTAGAGTTCACACTTTCACAGGCAGCGAGGAGCAGGTGCAAACCTCAGAGTAAATACAGCTAGACTGGATGGAAACTGCACAGATAACTGGTCTTATTAAACTCATATGAAAGAGAGATGTGGCTGGTGCATACCATCACCTAGTCGCTGTCGTTTTCCTGTCCACACAGTGTCATTCTGTAAGGAGGACTGATGTAAGAGTGGCATAGGAACAAGTTTGGGGGTGTCAGCTGGCACCCTGTCCACCCCAGTTCAGATCTACATCTAACAAAGCTCCAGGCGACCTGCTTCCATAATCTCTTGCCAAGTGACAAACCTCCCCCAAACTTACCAATTAAGCCAACCACCATTTTACTTTCTGTCGTGCTACTGTGTTTTGACGGGGCTCTGCTGGGAGTTCTTCCACTCTACATGACACAGGTGGACATTAAGCTGTGCTGGGACATCTGAGACTGCTCACTCACATGCCCAAAACCTGAAGGGGACAGCTGGCAGGAGGGGTGGGGACAGCTGGCAGGAGGGGCAATGGGCCTTCGTTGCCCGGGTCATCCCAGATGGTCATCCCTCTTCACGTGGACTCAGTGTGTGGCAGCAGGGTAGACAAGCCTTCTCACATGGTGGTTAAGGCTCTCCAAAGGGCAAAAGCAGAGGCAGCCAGACCTTCCTATGGCTTAGGCCCAGAACTGGCTCTGTGTCACTTCCTCATATTCTTATGGGTTTAAGCAAGTCACAGACCATCCCTGGTTCATCCTGAGAGGGACTATACCAGTTTATGAAAGTGAGAGGTGTGTTTTATTGGGGACCATCTTTGGAGAACACCTGTTACAGGTGTTCTAAACGGGGCTTTATGAGAATATGAGAGAATGAACTACAGAATATACTAGGTCTGCTTATTTAACTTGGGCCAAACAAAGCAAAAGTTACACCAAAAGTACTATGGAGTGAGATCCTGGTGTTAATTCTAATGTCACCTCATTAGGGAATTGGGGAATGCAGTAATCAGACACAGATTAAGTGTATCTCTCTCCTCTGTCCTTTTGGAAACATTTCTTTCATCCTCTTGATGTGTATCTACTGAGCTTCTGTTGTGACACATGCATTGTGTCATGATTGTCATGCCTCTTCTTGGGAAGGGCACTTATACCAACGGCTGAGGGACGGCCATCTCAGTCTCCTACTGTCCAAAGTTGCTAATTTATGTGCAGAATGCCTGCCACTGTCTCCACAGCCCCAAGTTCTGCTAAGCCTAATGGCTCCTGAATGAAGCTGAAAATATCCTCCAATATCTTAGTTATAAAATTTTCCCTTCCTGTAAAGCTCTTTAATTTGGGAACACTTTTTGCATCTGAGGAGCAGTTAGAGGGTCTCATAGCAGACCCTGGAGTTCTGCCAAAAGAGTGACTTTCAGCTTCTGGAGCATCTGAAAAAAGACCAACATAACAGAGTATCTGGTGTGTGGAAGACGCTCAACACATGTTTGCTGTTGTGATAACTGTTTTGATGACTGAATGAGTTCTCTTTTGCAAAGGACCTAGAGCACTGAGTTTCAAGAATTCTTAGTAATGATTTTAGTATCTTTTTGCCTCATCTCTTTAAAAAGTATGTATGTATATGTGTTTATCGAGGTATAACTGACATAAGTTTACACTAGTTTCAGAGGTAGGATGTAATAATTCTGTACTTGTACATATTGTGAAATGATCACCACGGTCAGTGCAGTCAATATCCATCACCATCCTTTATTCTCTAGTACTAATCCTGAACCTTAAGTAGCCCCAGGTATCTGTTGAAACCATTTGTCTCTTTTAATGAGAATTTTTAATATACAGTACACCCCCTGAACAACATGGGGGTTAGGGGCACTGACCTGCACAGTCAAAAATCTGTTTATAACTTTCGACTCCCCCACAACTGCATTATTGAGTCTGCTGTTGACTAGAAGACTTAACAATAACAACAGTCAATTAACACATGTTTTATATGTTATATGTATCAGTCTTACAATAAAGTATCTCACAATAATGTAAACTAAAGAAAATGTTATTAATAAAATCATAAGAGAAAATTAATTTATAGCACTATACTGTATGGATACTGTAAATTCCCATCATCTGCTTACAAGATGAATTATTGATCAGTACCTACATCATTATGATATAGATGTTATACATATTACTAAGAGTAGATATAAAAATGAAAAGATAATGTGAAAAAGAAATTCATATTTATTTATAGGTATAACAATTCATGCATTGATAGGTAAGAAATAGCAATACAATTGGTTTATGGTAGTCTAATACAAGTGAAAGGGTTGTTTCACAGAGCCTGGACTATACACTAAATGAATCATCATTTGGTTTTTATGACAAACATACTATTGAAAACACTGTGACATTAAATAAAAGTACCTATGATGACAAGATACACAATTTTTTCAGTTACAAGAGAGGCATACTACATGGTAATGTAAACAAAATTATAAAACAGTAAGAAAACTAACACATTATTGATTTTATGTGAAATACCTCTCATCTTATGCCTATGTAAGGAAGACTAATATCTACACATTTTAATGCGTTCAGGAGATATCTATAATTTTTTCAATATTTCTAAGCTATGTGGTTCATCTTAGGAGTTTTTCAAATTGCCACACATCTCCAAAAATTTTCCAATACATTTACTAAAAAAAATCTCCATACAAGTCAGGACCACTCAATTCAAGCTTGTGCTATTCAAGGATCAACTGCATTTACATTTAATTATCAATGTATTTGCTCTTTCCATCATGCTATTTCAGTTTCTCCTCTCTCTATGGTTGGACTTTTCTTTATTCTTCCATTTTTTCCTTTCTACAAGCTTTTAAGCTATGCATTCTATTTCCAGACTTTTAGTGGTTGCCTAGAAGTCTTATGCAGGAGATGCAGGTTCAGTCCCTGGGTTGGGAAGATCCCCTGGAGAAGGGAATGGCTACCTGCTCCAGTATTCATGCTTAGAGAATTCCTTGGACAGAGGAGCCTGGTGGGCTACAGTCTACGGAGTCGCAAAGAGTTGGACATGATTGAGCGACTAAAAAAACTTCAGAAATCTTAACAGGCACACTGTACTAATTAAAATCTGATTTATTATCTTTCTCCTCCTTCAACAATATTGAACCTTAGAAAACTTTCATTGTGATCATTCATCTTCTTTTTTTAAAAAATATATATATTTATTTATTTTAATTGGAGGCTAATTACTTTACAATATTGTAGTGGTTTTGCCATACATTGACATGGATCTGCCATGGGTGTATATGTATTCCCCATCCTGAACTCCCCTCCTGCCTCCCTCCCCATCCCATCCCTCTGGGTCATCCCAGTGCACCAGCCCCGAGCACCCTGTCTCATGCATTGAAACTGGACTGGCGATCCTTTTCACATATGATAATATACATGTTTCAATGGTCCCAAATCATCCCACCCTTGCCCTCTCCCACAGAGTCCAAAAGACTGTTCTATACATCTGTGTCTCTTTTGCTGTTTCGCATGTGGGGTTGTTGTTACCACCTTTCTAAATTCCATATATATGCATTAGTATACTGTACTGGTATTTCTCTTTCTGACTTATTTCACTCTATAATAGGCTCTGGTTTCATCCACCTCATTAGAACTGATTGAAATGTATTCTTTTTAATGGTTGCATAATATTCCATTGTGTATATGTACCTCCATCTTCTGACTTACATGTTTTTGCATATTTTAGTTGTGTTTTGCTTTTCTTTTTAACTCACAAGCATTGTTATCATTGGTTTATATAGTTGTTTGTTCAGACTTTATGGTCAATTTTTATTCATTTTACAAATCTGATTGGTCAGTTTCATAGGCTTTTTCTCTTTCTTTGATTGTCAGCCTCTTCTACTATTTATTTAAACTTTCTTTACTTGATAATTCAGGGTGTCAGGGTGTCTTTGCAGGTCTAATCCTGTTGTAAGTTGTTTTCACTGTCTCCTGCTCATGGTGCCATGTTAATTTTTTATTCATGATTATGAATTTTTGCTCATACTCCTTGAAAATTACTTGTGTGATTCTTTGTGTCTAGGTGGAACGTGAGTTTCTCTACAGGGTGGGGTGGGGGGCGGGGAGGATTAATTCTGCTTCTGTGGATGTCTGGGAGCACTAACAACCTACAATCACTTTAAATCAAATTCTTTGTGGCTTTTCTGGACACGCAAAGTATACATTTTTTCCTACAAGCCTGTATGAGGTCAGAATTATAATTCAAAAAATCAGAAAATATTTCCACATACCTGGTCAGTTCAAGTTTCCAGTCAGTCTATTTTATTTGCAGTTTTGAAGGGTCAGGGTCATGGGACAGATTCATTTCTAATTCATTCTTATATGTGAAATGGTCAGCTCTCATCTGTTATGCTGTTAAAAACAGAAATTTGTGTGTTGAAGTTTTACTAGAAGTTTCATTTTGTTTTTAGAAAAAGCAACATCATCTGTAGTGTGGTGGCCTAGAGAGACTTTGGGAAAGAATAGTGAATAGGACAGTTTCCAGTGTCTGCCCACTGTCCTCTATGCCTACTCCCAAGAAGAATTCAAGTCACACCCTCCAGGGGAAAGTTGCCTGGGGATGACATCTAGAGTACAGCTCTATGAATGGGTATGAGTTCTTTGATTACTCATTTACCCCTCAGCTTGACTGGGGCCTGGGTATTCTCTCTCTGCGTCATGAGCCTGGCTCCTCTCTCTCCCCACATCTGCTTATTTACTCAATGGAAAACAGGTTTTCTGCTCAGTCTTTCCAGTTCTCTCTGGGAGTCTAGGCCACAATACACCCGAGGGGCCAGCTCTCTGGGCCTCCTCAGTTCCAGAACAAGTGTCCTGTCCCATGGACAGCCCCATGTTCAGGTCTGTGACCAGCTCATGGCCTCCTAATCTGAGTCTATCCAAGTTATTACTTCTTTGGTCCAACCCAGACACTCCTTTCTTTTTCCTTCTCATTTCTTCCTCTAACTTTTCTCTCCCCCATGTTCTTTGTCCATGTGTTTTACTCCAAGGCCTTATTATTGAACACAAATATCATGGTAACAACTTTCTCTCTAACTGTAGTCCTCTATCCCCATTTATTCTATGGAAAGTCAGCTCTTGTGTCCACAAAACCAAACATGAGTGATGCACACTGCAGCTGCCTCAGCACACCCCTGGCCAGGGTTCTCATTAGTGTTTTCACTTCTAGTCCAAGAGGCTCAGAAGCAAAGCTGGAGGTGGGCCGTGAAGAAAAGTGGAACCATGCTGACCTCGTGCACTGTGGAGAAGTTGACTCTGCATCTACAAATTCCATCACTGGTGCAGATGAGGAAGAAGAGGGTCCCCAGATTTGCCGTGTATGTGGGGACAAGGCCACTGGTTATCACTTCAATGTCATGACATGTGAAGGATGCAAGGGCTTTTTCAGGTAGAGTTACCTGTCAACTTTTCACCTACCTGCTACCTCTCACAAAATGGGTCACATCTAACTGGGACTCTGCCATTAGTTCCCTGGGCACCATCTCAGGGCCTCAGCTTCAGAGGACCAGGTTCAGAGTGTGGGCTGGTGGCCCATCCAAAGGCCTCCTAATTAGTCTCAGGAGAACCATTAACATCTGAGAGGAAATCTTCATCTTCTATTTTCCCACTCTGCTCAGGAAAGGCCCCTTTCCATTAAGATCTCCCTTTGTTTCTCCATGTGCTCTTGAATAAAATAGCAAATACATCAAATGAGTCCATAAAAGAGGAGAAAGAATTTGAAAATCCACAAAATTCAAGAGTTCAAATTACTCTTAAGGAGTGGTGTTAAGTAAAGAATGGCATAAAATAAGTGAAGAATATGACACACCGGCTCACCTAGAAACAGAGATCCAAAATATTAAGGACTAAAAAGTCCCAGCTCACAGAAAGACAGGCCCGAACAGAAGGATCATGTTGCTCAGCTGAAGAAAGAACAATGACACTGCTCGGTGCAGGCTCAGACCATGAGGGTAAGAAGCCAGCCAGGAGAGGAGGGAGGGCAGCTCGCCCTGCAGGGGCACACTTGGGCCCCTCGTGCATTCTGAGGACAGCCAGCTGACTTGACCTCTGCAGAGTTCCTCCTGATGGCTGGACATTTAAATGGAAACGGACCCCAGCACCAAGATCCAGCTTGCAGTCCCGTCAAAGCTGGGCCGCCAGTCAGTTGGGTGCAGGGGGGAGCCCAGTAATGGGCCTAACTGGGACCTGGGTATTCTCTCTCTGCATTGTGAGCCTGGCCCCTCTCTCTCTCCTCATCTGCTTATCTACTCAATTGAAAACAGGTTTTCTACTCAGCCTTTCCAGTTCTCTCTGGGAGTGGGGTGTCCAGGCCAGGAGGAGCCCAGTGATGCACTGCAGCAGCCGAGGACCCACCCACCTCCGCCCCCACTCCCGCCCATAGTAAGGAAACCCCGGTTTAGGAGCTGATGTGGTCACATTTGAGGCCCCAGGGGTTAGGTCAGCTCAGGAAGCTCTCATGATCCAGGGAGAAATGGACATCCGTGTGGGTCACTGTCAGCCTGTGCTCAGCTACAAGCAACAACTCTCCACTCACGGTGTTGAACAACAAGGAGAACATGTCACCTCGCATAGTCTAGAAGTCTGAGGCCTTCAAGGGGTTGGTGAACCCAGCAGTCAGACCTTTTTCCTCTTCTGCCATCAGAGAGTGCCTTCCCTGCCTGCTCCACTGAGGGCAGCAAAGTGCCAGGGATTCAGGCTGGGAGCTACAGGGCTCAGCTGAGGAATAGAAAGGTCCCTCTTGTCCTCTAAGAGCAAAGAAATCTTCCCCAGAAGACCCTTCAATTCACATCACCTAAACCAGGGCCCCAGCCAACTCTAGAGCAGGTCACTAGCAAGGAGCCCCAGACAGATCCCTGAGCTGAGCGTCCACCAATGAGGCCGCACCACAGTGTCCACACTGGCCACACAGCAGTGTCCACCTCCCGTGTGGATGCTGAGCTGGGCGTCCACCAATGAGCAGGAAGGACACCGGAGCCAGACCTGCATTCTCCCTGTGGCTCACAGTAGGGGTCAGAGCTTGGATCCTGGTATCAGGCAGACCTGAATTCAAACTTCAACCTGTCCTCTACCTCGAGGACATTGAGTGCTCTTTCTTCTCATGGACTCCATTTCCTCATCTGTGCCAGGCAGATGACCAAATGAATTTCGTAGGGTTCTAAGAACTAAGTTTGCAAAGCTCTGCACAATCTGTAGCCCTGCATCCAATCCACAGTATGGCTGATAAACATGGGCTCCTTATCCCAGTCACCCAGGAGTCTCTTACCCAGCAGGGGAGCAGGTGGGGCCTGAGAAATACACCCCCTGGCTGTCTGGCTCCTGGCCTCAGGTCTCCTGGATCAGCCCCCAGGGCCCACTCAGTAGCCACAGTCCATTCTTCATTTTTCACACTGCTGGACCAGAGCCAGAAGCCAGATTCCAAAGGAGAATTTGTTTCTATCTATTCAGCTGTGAAAATTGGGGGCAGGGGGATAAATTTCGGGCCCCACTGACTGGGTCTTCTGGCGAAGTGCAGGATGGCTGGGCTGTGGGGGAGGGTGTGTGTGTGCTGGGGTCTCTAGAAGGAATTTACCACCTTGTCTCCCATCTGGTGCAGCTGTCTGGGGACATGTGGACGCAGCACCCATACACTCCACTAATATGGGGCTCTGAGCTTCTCTGTTCCCCTGTGGCAGTCAGCAAGGGGAAGCCTTTTTCCAGTGAGGTAGAAAGTTTCCCGTAGTGTACCCGGTCCTCTGGCCTCCCAATCTAGAATGGGGCAAGATTTCCTCCAGTTCCCTCTTCCAAGGAGAAATCGAGGAAGAAGCCACCTCCACAGAAACTTGGCCCAGTTCTCCTGGGGTTCCTGGGGGTTAGGAAGAAGGGGAGAGGGTGCGGGCCTCAGGGTGCTGAAGCATCCTATGACGCTGCTCCGGTGCAGGCCCTGAGCAGTGTCCACCTCCCGTGTGGATGCTGAGGACAGTCTAGTTCCTGGCTCCCATCCTCCAGCAGGCTTGGAGGCCTCTGGGCACCCACAGAAGTCTGAAGAGCCCTGGTCTGTACCTTTCCTATGAAGCCCACCCAACTCAGAGGCAGAGGCAGAGCCCACAGAGGGTGTGACCAGTGTCCGTGTCAGGGGCGGACAGGAATCCAGGGTGCACAACGCGGCCTATCTTCTGCTCTCTGTCCTCTTGCAGGAGGGCCATGAAACGCAATGCCCGGCCCCGGTGCCCCTTCCGGAAGGGCACCTGTGAGATCACCCAGAAGACCCGGCGCCAATGCCAGGCCTGCCGCCTTCGCAAGTGTCTGGAGAGCGGCATGAGGAAGGAGAGTGAGCAAAGGCTGTGGGAGCGGGCATGGGCGTGTGAGCCGCGGTGTGCACGAGAGCATGCATGTGCGCGTGCACACAGGGGCAGACGTCAGTCTGAGGCCCCTGCCCATCCTGGAGGGACAGGAGAAGTGGGGTGTTTTCTCCATTCTTTGTTCTGGGAGGCCTGCTTCTCTCTGGCCAGGGTCGTGCTCCACTCTCCCCTCAGTTGTGTTTGCATGATTGGTTTTGTGCCCTTCCTAGGTGTTTTAGTAAATTAGGGGATGTGAATTGGGAACGAGAAGCTGGAGACTCCTGGTGTGCTATGACCTGCACCTTCTACCAGTGGCCCAGACCTAGCATCCTCAAGGAATTGTGTGCAGCCAGTGGCAGAAGGGTTCTCATTTCCCCTGTCCAGCTTTGGTATAATTGTGCTCCCAGGGGCTCTGAGATAAAAGAGCATGGGAAAAGGCTGGAAGCTTCCAAGGTGTCTCAGTCACAGAGGGACATGAGACCTTGGGCAGCCTTTAAAGGGCCAGGTTCCCTGGGCATTGGCAGAGAGCCTTTCCTGCAGACCAGCTGTGCCTGTGGTCCCCTCCCCACCAGGACTCCCTCCCCCAGAGCTTTGCTCTGCACACACTAGTGGGCTCCATGAATTCACGGATGACCTTAAAGCCCCAGGCTACATAGGAAGTGGCTAGAGAAGATACATCTTGCTAAGTAGTAGCCCAGTTCTCTGAGACCCAGAGATCCTGGGAGACTCTCAGGAGTCTTAATGGTATCTGATACACCAAAAAAAAAATAATTGGGTGCATTTATGAAACAACTATTACATAGCAGCAGTTATATTAGGCACTTCCCATGCAGTGTCTCATCCTAAGAGCAGTGTGAGGTGAGCACTGTCACTCCAGCTTACCACAAAGGAAAGAGAGGTGAAGAAGCCCATCAAGGTCACCACTACAAAGTGGCAAGGCCGTCATTGAAGCCCGTTGCCTTAAGATCCAGAAGCCACAGCAATTCCCACTGTTCCACGGAGTTGTCTTGAACCCCACAGTCACAGGCAGCACACCCGTCCTTCCCCCAAAGTGTTTCTCCAGAGGAGTCCAGAGTCCTGAGAGTCTGGAAAAGGGCAGGATTCTTGTCACCAGTCTGTCCCCATCCTCTGCTGCTGCTTGAGTCTGCTCCTGACTGTCCTTGCAGTGATCATGTCTGATGCGGCTGTGGAGCAGAGACGGGCCTTGATCAGGAGGAAGAAGAGAGAACGGATTGAAACTCAGCCCCCTGGAGCCAAGGGTCTGACTGAAGAGCAGCAAATGATGATCAGGGAGCTGACGACTGCTCAGATGAACACCTTTGATAGCGCCTTCATTCATTTCAAGAATTTCCGGGTATGAGGCTTTTGAGATGGCTCAGCTCCTGTGCTCGCTCCTCAGGACCCCAATCTCATTCCCAGACTTTCAGGAGCAGCAGCAGCACCTGGGAACTTGTTAGGAATGCAGATTCTCAGTTCACCCCTGAATCAGAACCTTTGAGGGCAGGGCCCAGCAGTCTGTGCTATAAGACCCCTCAGGTGATTCTAACTTATGCTCAGGTCTGAGACACTCTGTTCTCTCCTTCCATAGCCTGTAGAAATGGAGTCTGAGTCAGAAATGGAGTTATGGACAGCTGAGTTGCCCCAGGGTTGCTGGCATTCAGGGCTTTATGAGGTTGCAGAGTGGGCATGACGTTTGTGAACTGGTTTTACTGATCCAGGAAACTTCAGTGCCCTCAGCCATGGCAGCGTTGTCTGACCCTAGTGCCCTCTTTCACCTGTGCCCACAGGTATCTTGTGACCCATCCAGTTCAGAGAACGTAGCCAGTGGCCCCCAAAGTCTGTTCTTTCCATCTCCAGCTCCCAGATCCTTTCCTGAGTTTCTTGAGTGCAAGTTCAGGGACGCTTGGGACACACTCCTCGATGGAGGCCCCCTCACCTTCCACCAAAGCAGGAAGCTAACCCATCTCTGAACAGACAGGAATGTGAGGGATCGTGAAGTCAGAGATCCTCCAGAGAGAAGAGAAGAAACCAGTGCTCTGTGTGTGGGGGTGGGGTGGGGTTGTACAGGCCTGCCTCTGTGCATCCTCTCAGGGAGCATCTGTGGTTGTGTGCGCCTGTCTGGGAACAGGGAAAATTCCTTTGGGAGAATATACTCTGTCTCCTCTCTCTTCTCTCCAACTTCCGGCTCCTGCCCCAGCTGCCAGATGTGCTCAGCAGTGGCCGCCAGATTCCAGAGCCTCTGCAGATTCAGTCCAGGGAAGAAGCCGCCAAGTGGAGGAAGATCAGGGAAGATCTGTCTTCAGTGAAGCTCTCCTTGCAGCTGCGGGGGGAAGACGGCAGTGTCTGGAACTACAAGCCCCCAGCCGACAATGGTGGGAAAGAGATCTTTTCCCTGTTGCCCCACATAGCTGACGTGTCCACCTACATGTTCAAAGGCATCATCAACTTTGCCAAGGTCATCTCTTATTTCAGGTAGGACACAGGGGCTGGGTGGACAGTGTGGAAAGGAGCAGGTTCAGAGCATCTGGGGTAGATTTCTCTGAATTTGTAGGATGCTTGTGCCAAAAGATACTCCTTTACCTCTGCCCCCCAGGGCACCTGGTCATGTGGGGGAGTGGAGCCCTCGCTGTCTCTGTGGCTCATTAGCTTTGTGACTGTGGCCTGCCATTTAACCTGTGGCTCAGCTGCCTCATCTGCTAGACTGGGGCTAATGATGCCTGCCTTGCAGGGTTTTTATGTGAAATAAGAAAACCTCTGGAAGAGCTCTCAGCACATATATGTGGATGTTCAGAGAGTGATGCCCCTTCCCCATTTTCCTGCCAAGGGGTGGGAGTCACAAGTTGATAGTTCAAGAGCAATGGAAGAGTTGGAAGGAAAAGGGAGGAGGCCCATAGAGAGAAGAAGAGGGCTGGGAACAGATGCTGTGTCGCCAGCAGTCCACAGCTAGAGAAGGCTGAGAAGGAGGACGATGGGCCGGGACTCCCAAAACTAGGCATGTAGGCACCAGCCACTGGGCAACCGGGGTGACTGAGAAACTCTGGACCCTACTACTGGTGTGGTGGCAACCACAGCCCCACAATAGGGAGCCTGTCACAGTGTGAAGTAGCACCGGGCGTGTCTTCCCTGGGGTTAGGCCCCCAGGCCGGGCCTGGGCAGGTGGAACTGAATCACACACGGAGCCCTGACTCCATCCACTGGCAGAGGGCAGGTTCTTTTCCAGGAGCCCATGGGTTCTCCTGTGGGTGACAGGCAGGACTTATTTACTGGAGTGAGGGTGGTCACAGGCTGGAGTGGGGTTCATATTTTGGCAAATTAGGTCACGGAGCAGGGAGAGGGACCCACTTTCACCCGTGGGCCCAGCAGATCCCCCTTGACCATCCGGTGACCCAGGACTTAGCGCCAGGGTGGGAGGGCACTCATTTCTTGTGACGATCAGCTTTGAGCACAACCACCCCAGGAAGCAGGCGTTACTCTCAGCTTCATTCCACAGATAGAAAACTGAGGGTCACTAAGGTTAAGGCAGGTGCATAGGATCTCAGTTAATCAGAGAGGCCAGCTTCGGAAGCATACAGCCTTCAGAGCCGGCCCCCTGCCGGGTCCTGGGTGGGGCACTGTGGGGGGACACAGCAGGAAAAGATCTACTTTGTGGTATTTGTGGCTCAACCTTGCAGATCTAAAAGAAGAGGCTAAACTCCTGAGGAGACCAAAGCCAGGCACAGGTCCTCTTCAAGAACTCCCTTCTGGGCTTTTAGGTAGAATTCCTCCATTAGTTGGGAGGGCTTCCCTGGTGGCTCAGATGGTAAAGAATCTACCTGTAATGCGGGTTCGATCCCTGGGTTGGGAAGATCCCCTGGAGGAGGGCATGGCAACCCACTCCAGTATTCTTGCCTGGGGAATTCCCATGGACAGAGGGGCCTGGTGGGCTATAGTCCATGGGGTCGCAAAGAGTCAGACATGATTGAGTGGCTAAGCACAGCAGCCAGGTAGGAAGTCACTGTGTCAATCTAACACAGGGAATAGAAGCAGCCACTGTGGCTGGGCCTGTGCTGTGTGGGGTTGGGGTTCAGGGAACTCAGTCTGCCTGGGGAGGAACAGTAGACAAGGCTAATTCAAAACAGACAGCAGGAAGCAGACTGCCCCGCTGCATGGCACTCACGCTGAGGACTGGCGCCTGCAGAAGGACTGCTCTCCGGAAAGACCTCTAGGAGGCATAGGGACTGCTCGGCCTGAAGGACTAGCAGGATTTACTTAAGTGAAGCTAAAGGGCTTCCCTGGTGGCTCAGCGGTAAAGAATCTGCCTACAGTGCAGGAGACCTGTGTTCGATCCCTGGATCCGGAGGACCCACTCCAGTATTCTTACCTGGAGAATTCCATCAACAGAGGAGCCTGGCGGGCTACAGTCTATGGGGTTGCAAAAGAGACATGACTGAGCGACTAAAACACTTCACTTCACTTCAAAGGTGTAACCATTCCAAATGGGGAAACCTAGGCAGAAAGTATGGGCCAGGGACTAGGAGCCCAGGCTGTGCAGGGAGCTGGAGGAGAGGCGGCTGGGCTGTAAGGGGCCCGGACACCCAGCCACATCAGCAGTGGAGAGTCCCTGAAGGTGGCAGGGGCCCAGAGGAAGATGGCAGTGAGGAGGACTCTGCTTGCTGGTTGGTGAGGGGGAGAAAGTGGAGGCAATTCGAAGGCTACTGATATCGTGCTCAGGGGCAGGAGCCCATCCTACCTCTTCCGTTCGCCACCCCCACCCTGATTCAGAATTATAAGAGTGGGTGGTGGCCGGTGGCAGCTTCCTTGGAAGCTGGCATTCCCTCCTTATCCTTGCTGCCAGGGACCTGCCCATAGAGGACCAGATCTCCCTGCTGAAGGGGGCCGCCTTTGAGTTGTGCCAGCTGAGATTCAACACGGTGTTCAACGCAGAGACCAGGACCTGGGAGTGTGGTCGGCTGTCCTACTGTGTGGAAGACCCTGCAGGTGCCCGAGAGATGCCTGTCTGTCCTGGCAGAGGGTGGGAAAACAACCGTGGAGGGAGGAGAGGAGCCACACCAGGATCTGCGGGTCCTGGGACCGCAGTGCAGGAGATCAGGCCATGGGAAAGGGGGCCTTGGTGAGGGAGATCTGGGTCCTGAGTCAGTTTCCTGAGAAGTGGACCCCTCCAGCCTGCACCCACCCACAGGTGGCTTCCAGCAACTTCTCCTGGAGCCCGTGCTGAAATTCCACTATATGTTGAAGAAGTTGCAGCTGCATAAGGAGGAGTACGTGCTTATGCAGGCCATTTCCCTTTTCTCTCCAGGTGAGAGCCCCACCTGCCTTGCCTGGCCTCCCCTTGCCTGCTTTGTTTCCCCAGGCTTGCTCACACCCCGTCAGCTTCAGCCAAGGGCAGGGGCAGCATTCCTTCCTTTGCTTTCCCCAGGGAAGTTTCCTGACTGATGACCTTGCCCTCCATTCACTGCTCAGCCAGGATGGGGACTCCAGCTGTTTGCTCTCAGGGTAGCAACACCTTCACTTCCTTGCCTGGGAATCCTTGGTTCTCTGGAAGGTGGTTGGCTAGTTATTTGTCCCCTCTGAGATGGACCAAGCCTATCTTGGCCCCCGTGGCCTTTCCCTCCTCACCAGACCGTCCAGGTGTGGTGCAGCGCCTCGTGGTAGACCAGCTGCAGGAACGGTTCGCCATGACCCTGAAGGCCTACATCGAGTTCAACCGGCCCCAGCCCACCCACAGGTGAGCAGCAAGCAGGGAGGGTGTGAGGGGGTATGAGCCTTGCCCCCAGGGCCCTGCTTGTCCTGTGGCAGCCTCTGATTACCAGGGCTTTAGGGCCCTGTTTTGTGGCCTTCACTGAGGTCTCCTACACAGTCAACTAGAACTACTATTTGTTGAGAAGAGCCAGCCCTGGTGCCAAGCAGTTTACATGCACATCATATTTAATCCTGAAAACAGTCCCATGCAGCAAGTGCTACCATATCCTGCCAGGGACTGGAGGCTCAGGGTGGCTGACCCCGGGGCCCACAGCCAGACAGGTGGGGTCAGAGGTAGGTCCTTGCCGGCCAAGTCTACAGCCCACACCCTGGAGCACTAACTGCCTAACCACCTCCCAGGACAAACTCCAGGTAACAGGGGAGGAAACTCCTTGGTCCTGGTCACCCAAGGGAGGAGGGCTGCTTGTTCAGGGCTTGGCCAGGCAAGGCCTCCCACCCCATTCCCTGGGCCCCAGCAGCCCTTGTGACCTGGTACCAGGCTTGGGCCGTGACCAGGGAAGGCCAGCGCTGGGTGTGCCTGTGCGAACGTCAAACCTCGGGTCCTTGCTGGGCCTGCTGCAGCTGGCTCTTGAGCTTGGCTTCATGGGATGCTGGGTGTCTTGCTTTGCCCAGTCCTCCCCTGTATGGAGCCGCGAGGCATCGTGGGGAACCTGAGGCATTAGGTGTGTCTCAGACGCTGGATCCCAGGCTAGATCCAGGAGGGGGATTGCTGCCGGCAGCCCCTGCCTCCACAGCTTCTCCCCTTGGTCCTGATGCCCGTTCATTAGCCATGGCAGTGAGGTTCCCCCCAAACTGACCTGTTCATGCAGTGTCTGGAATGCCTTGTTTCCCCACGACGTCCCTGTGTGCGGAGACTCAAGCCTGGAGGAGGGGATGTGGGTGGGGAGAGTGGTCCACACCTCAAGGGTGCCAGGCTGCTCTGCCCCCTTGTCCACAGACGCTGCGGAAGCTTAAGGAATTCAGCCGAGCCGTGTCTCTTGGCTTACTCGAGAGGTCCTGAGATGAAAACCCTCAAACGTGTGCAATTTCAGAGGGGCTCCAGCTTTGGGGGTGGGGGCAGGGCGGGCTGTACCGCCAACTATTCCCCTGACTGGCCGGCAGGTTCTTGTTCCTGAAGATCATGGCCATACTCACCGAGCTCCGCAGCCTCAGCGCCGAGCACACCCAACAGCTACTGCGCATCCATGACGTTCACCCCTTCGCCACCCCACTCATGCAGGAGCTCTTCAGCACCACAAATGGCTGACTGGCCGCCCCAGGGCAGCCAGAGCCTGGGCCCTCGGAGCCGGAGCCACCATTCCTGGGGCTGGACAGATGGACGCCGACAGTGCGGACAGGTCCTGCTTCCCCAGGGGTCTCCAGAGACAGCCGTGATGATGGCGGGCTAGCGTTCCTCAGCCCCCAGCTCGGTCTGGGGAGAGCCAAGCCCAAGTGCCTTACATGGAGACTGCGCTGGCCCCTAGGTCAGGCCCTTAGAGAGGCAACGCACCCTCTCCCCTAGAAGAGGCCCTGGGTCTGGGCATCTAGTGTCATGGTGGGAGAGAGGATAGGATGCCTGGGGCTGGGGCATCTGAGGGTCTGTGCCCACATCCAAGTTCATTAGCTTCTTGGGTTTTTTCACTGCTTCATCTGCTACCCCACACTTGCCAGCCATTCCCAACCCACAACATCCAGTCCCAAGTTGCTCTGTGAGTTCCAGGCCTGTGTCCTCTAATGCAGGTGCATTAGAGTTGAGGGAGTCCTTTAGAGAGAGGCCAGAAGGCCTGCACTGTCACAAGCTTGTCATAACCTCTTCTGTGTATTCTCCCCTCCTTCTGTTTCCATTCATGAAAACACATCATTACACACTGACAATATGCAACCTGCCGTGGGGAGTACACGCTGACTCAGACATGGATCCTGACCTTGATGGGGGTGTGTGACTTGATGCAGGTCAACTTCACAACCAAACTGGGGCTGGTTCCTCCTGAGACTGGAACACTGAGGACTCCGTGATGAGGCTATATGGATGGCAGTTAATAAATGTGTTCCTGTTTACACATGTTTTCAAAGCTAGAGTATGAGAGCCTCTGCTTTATAACCATTTTGAGTAAAAATGTTTCTGCATTTTTCGCAAATTACATTTTCATTAACTTTACACAGGGCATCCCATACCTAAGAACCAGTCTTATCACATATGATCCTATGGTTAATGTCAAATCAAGGCAAGAGGACTTAAATAATTAACTTTCGGTTAGAGACTTAAACTTTTTTGGCCTTCCTTTCTGGGGGAAAAAGACATGTGGGGATGGTGAAAGAGAAATATATTTGTATATATTTGTTTTTACAATACATATTTTACTATTGCCCTTTACGTATCTGAAGACTGTTGGTGTGAGAACATAAAAAATGCATTAACTTGGCTTGTTCATAAAAATAATTATTCCATACAAAAATTTTACATATCATTCAAAATGTAGTAATTTTAAATGATTAATATTTTTATGCAAATGAAGCTACAAGTTAACTGAATTTTAAGGAACAGATATTCACTTTTACCATTTTTCAAGGTCACACTTGGAGAACTTAAGTCATTGAGACTATACATCAAAGCTAACAAACATATTCTCTGTCACCCCTCCAGATTCCCCAGCCTCTTCTGCATCAAAGGGATGTAGAACACACTAACTTTTAGAGAACAATCTGAGGGGAAAGTTCTTCTTCCCAAACACATTGCAGATTTTGCCCCCAGTGTCTAATTATATTTAGAAATATAAATATATTCCTGTATCATATACACCTCTTCTTTCCCATTGAAATAACTTTGAGTGTGCTATTCACTCAAGAGCCTGAAATGGTTGTTAAGTGTAGACTACGGTAAGAGCAAGGTGATTAAGGTGGGATGTAGAAATGCCCATTCCCAGTATTGATTTTAAAAACATCCAGGCAGTTTCACAAACATTGAATTGATATGTATGTATGAATTACACATATTATAAAAACTAAGGGTAGTCCAAGCGCAGTTAAGGTTCAAGGTTAGGTGCACCAAAGAGGTCAAGCAGGATTCTTCCTTTCAGCAGCTTTGTGCATGTTCAGTTTATAGGGCTAGGAGCCAAAGTCAACTTTTCTACTCTCGAATGTTTGAATTTCCCTGTTACTCCCTTCCCTGAGCTCTTGAGCAGTAGAACTTAGCATCAGTTTCTAGGCATCCCTGAGACCCCCATTCTTTTTCTAGGTCTTGCCTCAGTCAGGTGAGGATGGAGTCAGTCTCCAAAGCTCAGGAGAGAAGCCCAAGTAAGTTACTGCTTACCTTCTGGCTCCATTAAGTCAGAGCCACTCTGCCACCAATCTCTACCTGGTCTGGACTTTAAGAATCCAGTTAAAGCCTGGATATCGACAACTCGTGGGAAGGCCCATTGTGTCCTCTCTTTTCTGAAAAGAGATGTTAAGAGAAACATACACTTAATGGGCCATTCCTTCACAGCCTGTGACAGCTCGTGGGCTTCATCATATCGTTTTCCACAACAGCTTGTCTTCCCCTTAACATAACTGCAACCCTCAGAAACCTGAAGGTGCTAGTGAGTGGGTGAAACAGTCCTGCACCTGAGAGGGGTGAACACCCCAATGCTTTTGTTCACTTCAGACTTCTCCACAAAGGGGAGTTGCAACCTGAGTGCTCCCTTTCATAACTACCCTTCTCAGTGGGCACCCAGGGTTACTGCCCACCTGAGATATGATCTCAAAGGACGGGTTCATCACTACTTCTTCAAAGTCCTTAACCCATTACACAAGTGACATCTTGCGTATTTGTGCTGACCCCCAGCCTTCCCCCCCCAAACCCTTGCAACTGGTAAAAGTGTTTATTTTATAAATATTAGCCAAGCCCAGCACACAACAATAAATAGAGGACCAGACTTTATCCAATATAAATTTGTTTTTATTGAAGCAGCAGTCACATGACTTTATATCTAGCCTTTAGATTAGGCCTGACGGAGTGAGCCAGCCCTAAAAAAAATGATGTTTCTTTTTGCACTAAGAGACATAACATGTTTACATACATCATCCAGTATTGGAAATGAGCAGACTCAAACACAACATGTGTTGGTTTACCTGGGAGGTACAGCCCCACCATTTGTGGTGTTCATATAATTCACAGATACTCCCAAAGACCATTACTAATGGGATGAAAGTTAAAAGAAAATAACAGCTACACCAGACCATGAACACAGGAATCAAAGACAGCAGCTTATACACATTTTAAAAAACTTGTCCCTTTCAGGCTTGCATTCTTTCTTTTCAAAGCAGTGTCTGCATCACTTTCTCAACATCAACTCCAAAGGTTTCCAAGATGGAAGCTGCACCTCTTGGGGCTATACAATGGAATAAGATCATTTAAGAGAACGAGAACTAGTGTTGATATCTTGACTTTTGTTAACAGCTTCGTGTTTCTCTAATTGGAGGAATGAAGTGGTGATGTGACTACATAATGCATTGGCAAAATAGATAGGGTGAAGGAAATAAGGTTGGGTACTGAAATAAAGACCACACACTTGTGAATTTTAATTTCATTTCCAGGCTAACCTACTTTTTATTTAATGCAAATTACAGTACCAGTTAACTATTTCCAAACCAAGTCACATAGAACGAAATGTATTTACAAGGGAATGGGGAAAGGGAAAAAAAACATTGAGCATACTTTTCACAAAAAAGTTTATATTTAAAATGAAAAAAAAAAATCAGTCACAGAGGCATTCAAGTAGTAATAATGTTATACAGATTTTGCTTTTCCTTTATATCAAGACAGATTTGCACAAGTGTTTGCAATAGTTTGTATACAACCCACAGTCCTTTATATATATATATATATATAATAATAAATTTTGTTTTTTAAATTTGATTTTAAGATGGAAGTGGTCACACTAATTGGTATGTGTACAGGCCCAAGTGATCAATCGGCAACACATTTATGAATGCAAATTTTACAGGCAAGCACATTTTCATACATCTATCTG
Source organism: Muntiacus reevesi (assembly GCF_963930625.1). NCBI lineage: Eukaryota > Metazoa > Chordata > Mammalia > Artiodactyla > Cervidae > Muntiacus > Muntiacus reevesi. Next base: position 43,417,827 of record NC_089256.1, read on the forward strand.
TATCTGCCTGTAGACAGATATAGTAAGGAAAAAAAACTTAAAAATTAACACAAGGAAGTCTACTTTGTCAAGTTAACCCCTTATGTACTGGTTGTCATTTTGCTTTTATTGCAGAGGTGCAAATGGAGCAACAAACATGAATCAAACATCACAACCCTTGTGAAAAGAATCCAGACCCCAGAGATGACTTTCAAAGCCTCTGAAACAGACCGTAGTCTGGGGCTCTACTCTGCTTCGAGTTATTTTCAGTGGCTCAGGTTTCTACCAGAAAAGACAGATTTTACTATAAAGCATACTTAATTTTTCTATATAAGGGATATAAGGGAGAAAGTGTTCGACTCTGTGATTAGATGATCACTAACATGAACGAGAAATCAGATACAATTTTGGTTTAAAACAAAAGAAAAACCCCCAAGCTCCTGGGGATCTGGCATTGGCCAAACTTCCTTTGGAAGATTCCAAAGTTAAATCCCTCAAAAAGGAAAGGGAAAAAGAAATGAAATGCCAGTGTCTTTATATCCACAGGGATAGAGAATACAATAGTCCTCTTAGAAACCTTTGCATTGGTGCAGACAAGATGACTGGTTAGGCAGGCTTCGTTAAAACACAAATAAAAAATATGTGTCTAAAAATTAAGAGGACTTAAAAAAAATGACACAACATGTTGCTGGAAAGAAGGTGCAGTCTTCTGCCTCGCTGGAATGAACACATGATATTTCAAAAATAGCAAGCTTTGGTTTGGTAAAGTTTTTTTTTTTTCTTCTACTTGAGACATCTTATATGGAGTACTTGGAGGCAAAACACATAATTTTGATTTTTTTTCTTTTGAAAAAGGCCTTCATGATGGGCACACAGTAAGAAACAGATTTTTTTAAAAGATAAATTAAAATGACATTTCATTGAATAGGGGTAGAGGTGACAGGAGGGAGGGAAGTTCCCTTGTGAAAACAACAGTCCTCACCGTGTGGGCGGCAATCGTGCAGCAGCCGCTAGTAATTGCACCACAGCATTTTAGACCATTCGTGTATCAAAACCGATACAAGTATTAAGAAATATCGATTTACAAAAACCAGTTCTCTCTCTCTTTTTTCTCTCATTTGGGAGGGAAGTAGATGAAATGGAGAGAGAGAGAGGGCAGAAGGCTCCTGGAATCTGCTGTTTGTAAGACCCATGGTTAGGGTTTGGGGGAAGAGACGAGCAAAATCTACTCTATTCCATATTCTCCGGCTCGAGGGCTCCCTGGCACTACAATACGTCCCTGGATGAAATGGAACTGGTCACTGCTACTGAGGAGGAAACAGATGTTCAGAACCAAAACAAAGGTAGGGCTTGAATGAGATGAGATTATGAAAATAATTATGGTTTCCTCTTCCCACTCCTGAGCATGGCAACTGTGGAAGGGGCAAAGACACTGTTATAAGTGAGCCATTACTTCAAAGGGAAGGGGGTGGGACAGGGAGACATGGATATTGAGACCAATTAAAATCTGCAAAATGAAGAACAGAAACAAGAAAACAAACACATGGAAGCGAAGGCACTCCAAACTATATAGATACACTATACATCGCTAGAGTTATTGTTACAATAATACAGGCCGGTACCTACTGTACAGAGTTAAAACTATATGGCTTTAAAAAGCTCGTCTACAATTTGTCTGATTATTAAACAGAATCACTGCCCTGAACAGTAACTTTTTGCTCATTAATAACAGTTCCTGGGTCCACATATTTACATACAAAACAATAGAACTTAAATTTAAAAACATTGAAAGAAAATATAATGTACAAGCTTGAATTTGGTGAGGAGCTTTTATTATTATTATTTACAAAAAAACATTATTCAGAGACCTGGATCCCACTTGTATAAAAGAGTTCTGTGATCCCACCACGATCCTTGAGAAGGAAAAATCACGAACCTCAGCCCTCACACACACACACAATTAAAATGAGAGAAAAACATTTGACTTTTCTCTCTTCTTCTCTTACCCCATTTATGTGGGAAAGTGTTTCGTAAAAGAAGCACTGATTTTTATGTTCTCCAGCAAGTATACCAAGTTCAGAGTAGTGTCCACATGTTTGGCTGGGTAGTTTGGTCTCAAAGTAGGTCCACTTCTGTGTCACAGACCTGCCATCCAGCTTCTTTATAAACCCTTTCTGAAATGGTCTATCAAAGCCATTCCCTTTAAGAATTATGCTGTCAAATACTTTGATTCAGACTTCTTTCCAATCTTAATTTACTCTCAGAAGCTCATTATGAAAAGTAAAATGCAATTTGTTTGATTTGGTTTGACTGAGTGTGCTTCCTTTCTCACGAACTCTGATATAACCAGAGGTTGGAGAAACCCTTCTGTGGCTTAAGAGCTTAGCTAGACAGTGAAAACTAGGATGGCTCACAGATGCCTCTCTGGATACTGGTTCACGTCAGCAGGCAGTACGACTCTCTCAGAGAGCCACACACACTTGGTTAAGAAGCAGGACAGGGTGCTGGGACCTGCGTGAGGGCTGCCAAGAGACTCCACTTCCAAATCACCTGGCGGGCGAAGCCCCTAACATGACCTAAGGTGACAACAGGGAGGGTGAAAGGTTACACACAGTCTGGGGCTCAGCTCTGCAGCCCTGCAGTTATCAGCTAACCTTGGAAAGGTATGTGGGGAAGGAAGGAAGGTAGGCGGGAAAGGCGGCCATCACTCAAGTGATCTTTAAATGTAAAGTACAACTGATTGTGCCTTAAAGATTCATAGGTCAAGTAATGGCCCATAAGCACCAAGGTGTCTAAGGTTCATTTTAGAGTATATAAGGCCCACATAGATGTCAACCTTAAAAATATAAAACAAACTAGCTGTGAAAATCTATTTCCTCACTGCCAACGTAATCCTTCAAATCTCCTTGCTTTCCAAGGAATATTGCTTTTTCTTCAAAAACAGAGACTGAGTCTTACACTGTTCACTGATTATATGAAGAAAACAAAAACTCTTAACTAGGTGTAGGGGGAAACATCCTCATGCTTCAACTAGTCAAATTTGATATTGTGGACAAAAACAGAAAGACAGAACAAAACAAAAAAACCCCAAACAAAAGGCAGTACTGAATCTATGTATATAACACATATACACACATTTATATAATCAGTTTTCCTATAAAGTCAGCAGGTACAAGTGACTGTTTTTATCATTTTGATGTGTAGTTTTCAATATTCCTACCATCTAAAATCATCATGGCCTATCTCACATGCATCAATAAATAAAATTTTAAAAGCTTGAGGTTAAAAAAGCTGAAATTAAATAGATTCTGGATTTGGAGTTAAAATTAGAACTATATGCAGAATGTAGCAATTTCTGCAAGCTCAATTTGCAATTAAAAAATACGAAAAATAAACCAGTAGACTGTTACAATTCACATTATTTAACTACAATGTCTTCTCAAGTGTATCTTTCCAAGGGAAGCAACTTTAGAAAAAAAAAAAATTTGGACAAATTCATTCACAGTGGTGAGATCTGCCTGGCCCATCCTCCTCTTCCAGGTTCATCAGCTTTTACCTCTGCAGCCAGAGTGGCCGGCTCAACACCCTTCATGTTCTTCTCCTAGGTCACTAGATTAAAACTGAACCAAGTTTTATAGAGAACCTTTGGTCTGGCAAACAAAGACCCACACAAAGAGCACACATGCTTCTCCCCTGACAGCTTCAGAAGTTTCTTTACCTACAGAAGTTTCTTCACCACTAGCATTGATAAGAGTAAAATAAAACCTTGACATCAATTAAGAATTTTCCCCTTATAGATTCAAACTTTATTGACCTCCCGGGTTACAAATGACACACATTTCCTTTGTCTGCCACACCTGCCATTGACAAGCCAAAGGGAAGTCTTCAAGTACCCAAGGATATGGATTAATTTTACAAGTGACATTTAAGTCCCCATTGAGTTACACCTGCTAAGCTCCCAACCAATTTCAAGCTGTGCACTATACCCAAGTCTTACACTTGACTTTAAAAGAAAACAATGTTCAAAAAAACCTCAGCACAGAACAAAGTCGTCTTCTTTTGTGGAAGGGGCATGAGGCAGGAGTCCTGTTTTTAAAGTATACAACAGCAGACTTTTGATAAAAAAAGATTGTCGTGGGAGAGAGACTGTGTGTTCTAGTGCTCCGCTTTCCCCCTCCCCACAACCCCTCCCACCCCTGGATCTCCCTCAAGTGAGAATACAATGAAACTGGTTTGTATTTATAGATATTTTACAAGGTTAAATAAGAACAACAATAATAATAAAAAAAATTGAACACTAAAATGAATAGGTTTTTTTTTTTCTCTTTTTAATTTTCTTTCCAATCGTGACCAGTGTTGCTGAGTGACACTCAAGTAAACTGGTGGTTGTTCCTGTGCAGCTGGCTGCTCGGGACTGTTCAGGAGGAGTCGGAAGCTGATGCAGAAGCGGCGTTATTGGTCTGTCCACGGTCTCCAGCATTAGCATCTGCAAATTGAAAGCCCCAAGAGATAGCATGAACAATGCTGTAATAACCCAGAGAGAAAACAACATGAACTCAACTGCAGACTGAGAGCTGTATCTGGAGTGTTGTTTTAAATATGGCCAATACTATGACATCTCAGTCCCTCTGCTGGATCCCCAGGTTGGGAAATCTGTTGTGGGCGCTAGAACTTTTACAGCAGTGTGAGAACTTCTTTCGTATAAATGTTCTCCAGTTTGTGGGTTGTCTGCTAGGCAGTCTACGGTGGGGCTAATGGTGACCTCCTCCAAGAAGATTTATGCCACATGCCGTGCCTTCCAGGTCTGCGGTAGCCAGAGTCCCTCCCCCCGAGGCAGACCACTGTTGACCTGTGCCTCCACAGGGGACACTCAAAGACAGGTCTGGCTCAGTCTCTTGTGGAAAATTCTTAAAGAGACGGAAATACCAGACCACCTTACCTGCCTCCTGAGAAACCTGTATGCAGCTCAAGAAGCAACAGTTAGAACCAGACATGGAACAATGGACTGGTTCCAAATTGGGAAAGGAGTAAATCAAGGCTGTATATTGTCACCCTGCTTATTTAACTTATATGCAGTGTACATTATGCAAAATGCAGGGCTGGATGAACCACAAGCTGGGAGAAATATCAATAACCTCCAATATGCAGGTAACACCACCCTTACAGCAGAGAGTGAATATGAACTAAAGAGCCTCTTGATGAAGAGGAGAGTGAAAAAGATGGCTTAAAACTCAACAATCAAAAAAATTAAGATCATGGCATCCGATCCCATCACTTCTTGGCAAATAGATGGGGAAACAATAGAAACAGTGACAGACTTTCTTTTCTTGGGCTCCAAAATCACCGTGGATGGTGACTGTAGCCATGAAATTAAAAGATACTTGCTCCCTGGAAGAAAATGATAAACCTCGACAGCATATTAAAAAGCAGAGATGCTACTTTGCTGACAAAGTTATGTCTAGTCAAAGTTATGGGTTAGTTTTTCTTGTAGTCATGTATGGATGTGAGAGTTGAAGTGTAGAAGGATGAGCATTGAAGAATTGATGCTTTTGAACTGTGGTGTTGGAGAAGACTCTTGAGAGTCTCTTGGACTGCAAGGAGATCAAACCAGTCCATCCTAAAGGAAAACAGTCCTGAATATTCTTTGGAAGGACGGATGCTGAAGCTGAAGCTCCAATACATAGGCCACCTGAAGTGAAGTGTTGACTCATTGGAAAAGACCCTGTGCTGGAAAAGACTGAAGGCAGGAGGAGAAGGGGATGACAGAGAAGATGGTTGGATGTTATCACTGACTTGATGGACAGAGCTCCAGGAGATGGTGAAGGACAGGGAAACTTGGCATGCCACAGTCCATGGGGTCGCAAAGAGTCAGACACAACTGAGTGACTCAACAACAACAACAACGCTTTGAAATCTGAATTTCTTTCTGCACAGATCTAATATGTGCCTTGGGTGAGTCTCGGTGCAGGAAGATGGTGCCTCTGCATAAGCTACAGACTTATGCCAGAGAACATTTCTATCAAAGCTCTTGCCATAGTTGGGATTAGCATAGGATGAATATTCAACTGGAATCCAGCTTACCTGAAAATAAATGAACAGTGCACAGCTTGGAAAACTTGCTAGAAATTCTGAATGGTGTTATAATATGCCATCTGCTTAAGTGGGTGAATGAGTGGAGGCAATGAAAGCAATATGGGTCAGTGTTGATAGGCAAAAGCACCAAGCGTAAATCAAACTCGACTGCTTGCTTTCTAAGTATAGTCCTTCTCCATTATTCACAGAAATGGAAGACACAACCAGCAAAGAAATAGCCATTGAAGGACCAGTTCCCTTATTCAATTCAATAAAGCATCTTACAGTCAAACATCAGAGCATTTGAGCTTACTTTGCCTAATACTCTGGAAATACATATATCTTTACTACTTAGTTTAATCCACACCCCACCCCCCAATACACACACTTTTTAAGGTCCACTATTATTTCAAAGCCTCCAGTAACATTTAAAAAGGCATTTAACTGTGTCCAGATTGGCTCTCCATCTTGGGTAGGCAATATACTGCTGTTTCAGTGGCTAGTCAAGTTGCATCTCTGTCTTACACACATGACTGGGATATATGGCTAGGCAAATTTCCTCTCAAAAACTTCACACTAAGCCCTGATTAAGAAGAGAGGTGGCCTGACTGAGATGGGCAACTTCCAAGAGCCACCATCCTAGACGTCCACCACTCTGAGCCATCAAGGCTGGAGACACCAACAAAACAGAAGTTCTATCTCCCTCTGGAGACTGTAGCTCTCCTGTGTCCTATGAGTAAATTTTATGGCTGAATGCAACATTTGGTCCTTGAATCTATCTACTTTGAATTTTTTAATTGAGCAGAAAACTGACCCCAAGGACACACTGCACTTCTAGCTTAAGGAACTCTTGTTGTTGTTCAGTCGCCCAGTCATGTCTGACTCTGCAACCCCACGGACTGTAGGACACCAGGCCTCCTTGTCCCTCACCATCTCCTAAAAGTCTGCCCAAGTTCATGTCCACTGCATCAGTGATACCATCCAGCAATCCCATCTTCTGACACCTTCTTCTCCTGCCCTTAATCTTTCCCAGCATCAGGGACTTTTTCAGTGAGCCAGCTGTTCCCATCAGGTGACCAAAATACTGGAACTCTTTAAGGATTAGATACTCAGCTTATCATGTTGATGGCTACTCTTTTAAAAACTATACTTCCTTCCGAAATATCTGATTATTCCTTTAAACAATCTGCCCTTATACTTAACTCAACCTTCGGGGAAGAAATGTTTCTATCTCTTAATATGAATGGTTGTGTTCATTCGTTTTATTTCCTTCAAAACAGCTTAAAAAATGCTTCTAATCCTATTTTCATGCAAGTAAGTGCAGGCATTATGACATAAGGGTTCATCTATTAGGTCCACATTGCCCATGGCATGGCATCACATTAATTTATCTGTATGGCTCAAGGACAGGTGGCAAGAGAGGATATATGATATTTAACATAGAACCTATGCTCCAAAGGCAGGTAAACAGTCTTTCACATCAACCAGTTAGTAACTGTACCTAATACTTCATTCATAACTCCTGTTTTTTCTTGTACATGCCCTGCTTATCAGGAGTTTTATTCTTAATGATCATTCAAATTCTGTGTCTCAATAACCTAACATAAATTTCTATTCAGGCCACAGGTTCCTACAAGGCTTTTGCAGGAAAAATGTTCATTTTCATAATTTAGGCACAGGCTGCATTAAAAACAACACTCCTGAGAAAGCCTGGAAGGCACAAACATATGTCAGAATATAACACTCCTCACAAACCCTGCCATTGAAGCATCTCTCATGCTCTGGACGACACTCAGAACCTATGCATGATTATCATCAAATAGAACTTCTCTCTCATTTTTAACATGTGAGGATGACAGGTGAAACTGTCACATTATGGTCTTCCTCAAGTCTTTGAGATCCACCAGTCATCAGGAATTTATCAGCACACATATCAGCATTGTCACACCCCTGGCCATGCTGGTCATTAGCTATCAGCCAACACTCACCAGGACTCATCTACATTGCCAGCCAGCCCATTATTACTCTTTGGCAATATCCTATTTAGCTACTAATCTGCAGACCTTGTACTGGCTATTATCTATGAGTTTATGACACTCCCAAAACTATTATGACACTCCCAAAACTAGTCTCTTCCTTGGATAAATCCAAAGACCTGCTGATATGATTATAATAAAAAGCACAAGCCTTTTAAGTGGACATATAATAAAAAACAAAATCACCTTCTGAATGATAAAATTTTAAAAGACATTCGTATTCCTCAGGTTTGTAATTTAATGATCTCTTATTTTTCTTTGAATCATTTCCAAATCACTTGATGAGTAAAATTTTAACAGTTAATTACTTTGATTACAATTATTCTTGATATCTAAAGTCACAGCACTGAATTCATTCATCAAAAACAAAACCAAAGAATAAGCCCAAAACCTCTGCCCAGTGCAATCAACTCTACTTAAAACCAGGTTGCCTGGTGCACTGGGAGGACCCTGAGGAGTCGGGTGGGGAGGGAGGTGGGAGGGGGGATCGGGATGGGGAATACGTGTAACTATATGGCTGATTCATGTCAATGTATGACAAAACCCACTGAAATGTTGTAAAGTGATTGGCCTCCAACTAATAAAATAATATTTAAAAAAAATAAAAATAAAAAAAAATAAAAATAAAAAAAAAAAAAAAAAAAGAAAACACAAATTAGAACAAAAAAAAAAAAAAAAAAAAAAAAACCAGGTTATAAAAGTCCTTGCTGAGAAAAAGAAGAGAGTTCTCTATTTTTCAGAGGGATATAAAACAAACACAAGGAGGAGAAAAGCAAAACAAACAAAAAGATGTGAACTTCCATAAATTCAACAGTAGCTCCAACAGACTGCCTGGTTTATTGAACGAGCAAAGCTATGTTTTTAAAGTTCTTGGTATATATACCAGTTGTTACCTCTGTAACCTTGGGCAAATTATCTCATTTCTTTGTGCATTCATTTTTCCCGTTTTCAAAGTGGGTACAATAATTGTGCCTATTCTTACAATGAGGGCTGAATGACACGTTTGCAACGTACTTGGTATGGTATCTGGCACATTGATAAGCACCCAGATGTCAGCAGCTGCTATCACTGATGCTGTGGTGATGGTGGTGGTTATTGCAGTCACACTAAATTATACATTTGTGTATTTCTAGATGTCTCTTTTATCTTTCCATTTATTGGACAATTACTAAGCACTTCTTAGGCCTTATTAAATAGATGGTGGTATTATCACCGTTTTATGTATGGGAAAATTGTGGGTAGAGAGGTTAAATAACTTGTTCCATAATCACACAGCTATTAAGTTGTACAATGGAGTTTCATACTCAGTAAATACTTGTAAAAAAACTTTTGTGAAATTGGATTCGACTTAAGGAAGATAAACAATCTTAGCCTGTTTTTAAATCATAAGGCCAGACTGCATCACTTTTATCAGTACATATGTAAAGGGAAGGGAATGAAGAATCAAGATGAGCTTTGTTGCTTTTAAAGAGTTGTTGTTTAGACATAGAGAACAGACTTGCGGTTGCCATGGCAGAAGAGGGTAGGGGAGGGAAGGACTGGGAGTTTGGGATTAGCACATGTAAACTCTTTCATAGGATAGACAAACAAGTGGGTCCTACTACACAGCACAGGAAACTATATTCAATATCCTGTGATTAAACATAGTGGAAAAGAATATTTTAAAAAAGAATATTAAAAAATCATTACTATTTAAATGTTTGAGAAAAAAAGTTATAGAAAGTGCAATAAACATCTAAGTCTAGTGACTGTTTATCAGAATTTTAAATTAATGAACATTTAAATTATAGAGAGTCCATGGACTCTCTATAATTTAAATGTTCATTAATTTAAAATTCTCAAACATTTAAATAGTCCTTGCTGAGAAAAAGAATAGAGTTCTCTATTTTTCAGAGGGATATAAAACAAACACAAGTCTGTTCTCTATGTCTAAACAACAACAGAATGATTACCTTTATGGGCCATAGGAGACAAGCAGAAAAGATTTCCTATCAAAGGGAGAAGAGAGGGCTTTCATTCAGACCTAACCCCTGCATAATCCAATATGATTTACAGAGTCTACTTCTATTAACCAAAGGGTTATTACATTAAAACAGATCAGTGAATTTATAATAATAAAAATTACCAGGATTGTATTTTATTATCTAATTTTCTTTTTTTTTTTTAGCTGTCAATTTAAGTTTTATTACCTTCCTTTTTACATTCTGATGCTTGAGACAACATGAAAGAACATAAATCATGTAAATAGTACCTTATTTTCATGGAATTCTAGTATCAGAGGGCTTTAGTGTATTTTAAAGATATACTACAATGAAATTTTGTGGTACCCTTTTTGCAGAGCAGAAGGTTGTAGAATCTAATCTAGTCTTCTCATTTCTTCCCATAGACAGCTCTGCCAATGAAAAGGGGGCAGTAAAAACTATCAGACAGGCAAGAGCTGGTTCTCCACCCTACAGTATCCTGAATTTAAATGTGTGTATTTCTCACAGGTTATTCATGTGGGGCATACTATTTAAAGTATCCAATAAATCCTCGTGGCTCCTAACATCAGGCCTTGCAGTATATTCTATTCAGACGATGAATTTGTCTTGTCAGTCTCATACTTGTTTTCTCTTATTAGGGACAGTTTCTAGAGCAAGTGAAGATCTGAGAGGCAGAGTAGGAAATATATGTGTTCTCTTTCGCAGGCTTGTGATTTACAAATAATTAGATGTATACAGAAAGTCTCCAACGATTCAAAACTTGTATCTGGGTCTAATTTCTTTGTTTTCCTTATGTAGACATCAAATTTCCATAATATGTAAAAGGGTTAGTTCAGTTCAGTTCAGTCACTCAGTCATGTCCGACTCTTTGCGACCCCATGAACTGCAGCATGCCTATTTTCAAATAGTTTGAATAGGATACACAGAGATAAAGGTGTTTTGTAAACAACTATAAGTGAAGTCACTCAGTTGTGTCTGACTCTTTGTGACCCCATGGACTGTTGCCTCCTAGGCTCCTCTGTCCATGGGATTTTCCAGGCAAGAATACTGGAGTGGTTTGCCATTTCCTTCTCCAGGGTATCTTCCCAACCCAGGGATCAAACCCAGATCTCCCACATTGTAGGCAGACGTTTTACTGTCTGAGCCACAAAAGGAAAGATTATTTACTGACTTCCAACATTCCTAGAAACCAATGCTCATTACCAGCCCTCTGATATACCATAAACCAACAAACCAAGGATGGATTTGAGGGAGAAAGGAGAGAACAGTCAGCTTTGGGGGAAGAAGGGATAAGATCATTCTTTTTACACTGTGGTAGCCACCCTCCAAGATGGCCTCAATGAGGCATGCACCTCTTGATGTCTATACCCTTGTGTAATCCCTTCCTCTAATAAATAGGGCCGGACTATGTAACACACAGGATATCACATAAATAATGGTGTGTGACTTCCAAAAATCTGGACATAAAAGACACTGTGGCCTCCACCTTCTCCTCCTTGGATCACTTGGTCTAGGGGAAGCCAGCTGCCTCAACACGAGACACTTGTATAGCACTCCACAGAGGTTCACACAATGACAGGCTGGGCCTTCTGCAAATGCCAGCACAGATTCACTCCCCACAGGAATGAGCCATCCTGCAAGTAAAGCTTCCAACCCCAGGCAACAATCCTTCAGATGCCTGCAGTCCTGGCTGACATTTTGGCTACAACCTCATGAGAAACCCTCACCCAGAATTACACAGTTAGGCTGCACAAAAGCTGTGTGAGGTAATAAATGTTCACTGTTAAGCCGCTAAATTTGGGGTACCTTGATACATAGCAGTAGATAACTAATGTATACACTTTCACAAGCCAATGGGAGCACTACTGACCAAGTCCCTCTACAAAATTTGGTATGCTCCTAATAAACTGTTTAAGGAATGGACGACTGCAGCAGCTGTCCGTTTGTTTTTTCCCTAATCCTGAGAAGAGTCTATGGTTCTATGGCTCTGGTACTGGGTATGGCAAAGGGAATTTGTACATGTATTGAGACCCATAAGTATGACCTTAGAGGTAAAAATGACAAGTTGGGCAATCCTATAGTGAAACTAAGGGCAAAGCTCTAAAGTATTAGATTCCCCCAAGAGTACACCAGGCTGTGACTTTTGTCCTAGAGTAGATTTTTATGTTCAGAATTCCATATCTGATACACATATTTTCCAGGAGAGGAGTCATAGATTTATTTTCAGATTTTTAAAGATCTGTAAGAGCTGCTCGATAATCGAGTCATGGATTTGATGGGCAGCTGTCTCAATACTGAGGAAACTGCACCATCTGGTTGCTTAGGTGGTAAACCAAAAGTTCTCACCCTGATCCCTTACTCTTACACTTACCCTGCCAGTGCATCAGCAAGTCCTGTCCATTCTCCCTCCAAATGTGTCTGATCAAAAGTGTAAAATGTAGAGCGGAAGGAGAGTGAAGGGAAGGGCCCCCATTTATAAACTGGGGCCAAAAGGTTTAAATAGAAAAGCAGAAAATAAGGGAACAGGTTAGGTGGAAAAGGACAGAGAATAAACAAGGGAGTTGGGGTTCCAAAGGTTCAGTATTCCAGAACTATAGGTCTACAAAAGTCAAATCTAATTGATACAAGTGTTCACTGTCTGGCCCAAAAGCAATAATGGAAATGTTCTATCTGTACTCTCCAAAAGGATGACTGTGAGCTACATTTGGTCATTTAAATTTAACTGAAATTAAATAAAAATAAAATGTAGTTTCTTATTTACTCCAAACATGTTTTCAGGTTCTCAAAAGCTATAAAATCATTATTGGCATATCAGTGAAAGAGTATATTTCAGATATATCAAATCCTTTTTTGTGCTTTACATGTACTTTATAAATATACTTGGGAACTTTAAGTATACTTTACTTAGTTTCTTTATTATGCTCTCCTAAGCCCATTTTGTGCATTTCTATTCATGAGCCATCCTAGTTTTATAATTTAGAACGGTCTCATGACAGGTCGACTCCCCTAAAAGATAAAGTTCTGGAGCCTTGGGCTATGTTGTGTGTATTGTGTACACCCTAAGGTCCTAATTTGAGATGTTCCCATTCAAGCTGTTCTGAGTGGAAATGCCTCTACTTAAAGCTAGGTCTCACATTAGTGTTATTAATGGACACATGAACAAGCAACACTGTTACTCACAAAGAATTAAAGGTATATCCCAATGTTACATTTAAACTAAAATCATACTCTACACTAATGAAACCAAAGTATCAGCAGTAAGGAAAAGCATTCAATTTTTGTTTTTTCTCTTTATAATGTCTACCATGATTTTGATAATTTTGTGTGTATCATAATGAGGGAGCATTTCTCAGCAAAATATCAGCACTTCTCTTGTCATATTATTACTAGGAAAAGGTGTGGCATGAGATACCATGGTGGATTCAGTCATTTAAAAAACAGAACCGAAATTCAGGCACCAGTGAGGTAATCAATCCAGCAGCAAACCTGGAGGGCTTATCAACAATACTGTTTATACTTGGTCGGCTGGCAGCAGAGAGACCTTAGCTGCTGTGTGTTCAGAGGCAGAACACGTTTTAATTAAAAGGCTTGGCTGTTCAAGGTAAAAAACAAAGCCATGGAGACAAAGGATGTGTTTTCTATCTTTTAAGTTAAAAAACTTAGTTGACAAATAAAGAATAAGAAAAGGCATATGAATATAAACAGGTGACTTCAAGTAAGGTACTGAGGAACACTGGAAGAATACCCAGAAGAATGTCTGATAGGATATTCACCGACTCAATCAAGAAGATTTTACAATACTTTTGGAGGAAGGAGGAAAAACCCAGGTAAAATTTTTGACTTAATAGGAAACAACATGTTTTACATTAAAATAAGCAATTTCCTAGAAGTGATACTTAGCACTGCTGTGGTGAAAATAATACCAAGATGGTATGACTCTAGGTGTCTATATGCAGCCTCAGTAAGTGAACTTGAAATCCTAACAGAGGGTAGATACAATCTCAGATACAGTCTCACTGGTGTCAGTGAATTTGTCCAAGTGTCACATATGGATGGAAGTCTATACTTCAAAACTTCAAACACAAAACCAACAGGAGGAAATGGGCATAGAACTGTCCCTAACAAAGATACCCACCTTCTTCATCTACTAAGTTGGTAATGCATAAAAATATAGATGTGCTCATATACACTCTGTCCCCCCACCTCCCTCACCCCGCCCCCCACCACTCTGGCCGGCTAATGCTGAAGTAATGGAGAAATTAAAAAATATGTGCATTACCAGTGTAAAATGGGAAAAGCTTTCTGGACGACAATTTGACAGTATGTACTAAAAATTTAAAACTTCCTTACACCTTTTGACTCAGGAATTCCTCTAAAAACTGGGACACAACTCAAATGTCCAATAAAGAATTAGTTAAATAAATTATGGTATAGGCTTAGAATACTAGTTGAATACTATAAACTCATATTATCACCTTCCTCCATATACCGTAAGTCCATTAAAAAAAAAAAAAGCCAGTCTCTCTGTTTACTCATGACTAGACTAAACTATACAATATAGTGTTACCTTTGATTTTCTTTGGAAGTGAGAATATGGAGAGTCTTATTTTCTAAAATAACTAGATATTACGATATTATGTTTTTTTTTTCTTTCCAAACATAACTAGATACTATGTTTTTAAGAGAAAAATCCTTACATTTGAATTTAAGATAAAGCGAAAATAGACAGGAAGAGTTACGAAGAACACCATCTGAGGGCACACACTGTGGATTCTACAACTAGACAGGATATGGATACAGCTTTCCCAAGTGCACACTATAAAAGCACCACAGGCCAGTGATACTTGGGGAGGGGATGAAGGGAGGTAACTGTCATTTTAGAAAAGTAAGTATTCAATACACTGACTTAATATAACATTCTATTTGTCAAATTCAGTGGAAACAAACAATGGGAGAAATTATTCTGGGTTTAATTCTGTCCAGCTAGAAAAAAACTGGCTGGTGATGGAGAAGGTAACAAGGTGACAGGAATTCTGTGGTAAAAATAACTGTAATAGAAAAAGGGACCACTAGCCCTGGCTAAATCTGAACTATGACTTTAGCAAAATGCATTTCAAAAAGTTCAGGGAATAAGTAAGTATGATTTTGTAGTTAGAATCTTCAAAAGGGGCTAATACCTGACAAGAAATAGAAAATTATAAAAAACAAAATTCTGACCAACCAAACAACTGCATATACTCTCTTTGCAAAGTAAAAGGAGAAGGACCAAAGAACCCAAATAAAAGGGTTTTCCTTGATGAGCTCATAATTTAAAAAGTAGGGCACACATTCCAGGAAGAATAGAGAAATAAAAATGTGAACCTGTCAGAACAAGCCAAATTCAGTTTAAATGAGGTTAACAGCAAAAGGTTTTCAAAGCAAGACCAAGAAAAGTTAAGCCCTCTGACCAGGTAAAAAGACAGAGAAGACAGACCTTGTCCAACTCTTATCATGATTCCCTTTTCTGTTAGAAGGGTTTTCAACCTGGAAAGGATATAACAAAAATCCTAATAAACAAAATGCAGCCCAAGGAAGGTGAGGGAAATCTATACATTTTAAATGTCTTTAAAGCCAGAATCTATAGTCTAAAAACACATTCTAAAACAAATTACAGAAATTCAATTTACAGATATTTAAGCACTAGAAACTTCTTTTAAGTCTTTAACAAAATTTTTTCATTTCCATCTTTGACACAGTTTCTTTCTTGATGGAAAAAATCTGAAAGTTTTCTTGACAAAAGCAAAGTATTTTTACTAATTTTCATAACATTATTATATAAATGAATACTGTAAGGTTGGTCTCTAGTTTAGCAAACAACAAGAAGGGTAATTCAGAGTTAATTACAGAGCATCAGAAGAATAATCCCTAGTGAGCCTGTCTAGTCCCATTTAACTTATTTTATCAGTAACCTTGGTAAAGGCAAAAAAAAAAAAACCAACCAAAAACAACAACAACAAAAAAACCAATAGGCTCTACCTTGTCCTCTTTGATATGTTTTATTAGTTGTTTAGGGAGAGGCAAAAAATTGGTATGTTTATAAAATGTGCAGATGACAAATAACTATATAGAAAACCTAACATTCTGATATTTTAGAACATATTCAGGAATAGGATTTAAAATTCTCATTAGTATGGAGAAGATGCTAGCCATAGTCATCATTAAAATCTGAAGGACTTTTGCAAGTAAGAATTGGGTTGGTTTTCTATAAACCCAGAGTAGGGTCATTGAGTGGAAGAGGTATAAGGGAATAAATTTCTAACAAAGTGATACAAAGATCGAATGTGCTACTGAATATTCTAGTTTCTGAATATATACAAGTATGGGACACTAGGCTTTCAGTAGATAATAAGGAGGGTGAAATGAAATCAGTGGTTTTCAAATTTCTTTTAATAGCAGAACCATTGCACTGGAAGAAACCTTACTCAGAGGACTAACACGAAACAGAGAGAAAATTGCTTTAGTTGAAATTCCCAACTACATCTTACACTTAACTCATCTGGCACTGGATCAGATGATCTCTAAAGTAATTCTTATGATCAGTAAAACTATAATTCCTGAAGATTTATTATTCTACAGGGTCCAGATGAATGGTCTCCCAAATGGAATGAATGGGAGAATCTGTTGGGGGTGTGGAGAAAAATCAGATATATACAAACACTGAAATAAGAAATTATACTTTATGGTCTGAGAAGAGTGTATACACTTTTCAGAAGTTTCTCATGTCAGTCAGAGCCATGGTCAGATATAATGCCCCCAGGAACCGATGTGTTTTAAAAATGATTTAAACACCGAAATTTTTTGAGGGAAAAAACCTCCATATCCACTGATTAACCACAACTGTTTTAATTTTTGTATATTTCTATCTAGTCCTATCCACATGCAAATACACATTTAGGCCCAGTTACCAACATGGTACGTAGGATTTTAAAATTTTCCCCATGTAATTTAAGATGAATACTTCCACAAATCTAAGTTTCATAATAACTATCTTTTATAGTTACATAAAAATAGAGATTTCATAATGTATTGAATCATTTTCCTACTGCTGACCATTCATATCATATTGACTCTCCTTTTTGTTATTATATAACTTGTTGTTTACTCACTAAGTCTGACTCTTGCGACCCCATGGACTGCAGTGTATGTACCATGTTGGTAACTGCCTAAATGTATATTTACATGTGGAAAGGACTGGATAGAAGTAACTACTCTTATTTAGTTAGAGGTACATACTGCAATTCATTCACCCAAAGGTGAATTATTGTGGTGCTGTAGCTAGGGTGGGTGATTAGAAATTCTAATTTTGAAAATTCTAAATTAGAAAAATTTCCAGGTTCAGATTTTCAAGGCCGAAGGCTTTGGAGTGTAATATTTTACTTCTTCATACCTTGGAGTAGACCTGGAAAAATGCTTTGTCATGTAGGCAGGCATTCACTTCCTCCCTGCTTGGGTGGAGATGGGATGTCCATCTATTCAGGTGAAGAGTCATATATTTTCTTGTCATAAAAGAATGGATGTCAACCCTGTCTTTCACATGGCTGGTTTTCAACACTTATGAATCTGTCCTTACTTGGCAGTAACAATAAAGTGGTGTAGCAGTTTCTTTTCACTGAAGGCCCATGTGACCAGGCAAAGTGTTAAGCAGTTTGTACACTTTATATCTTACTTCTCATAACTCTAGGTAGTGGGTATTTACTATTCCTATTGTATGCATAAAGAAATTGATGCTGAATGACAGCAAAGAACATGTATATTTTAAGATCTTACTAAAGAATGTAACTTATACTACCAAATACTTATTTAAAATATGTATACATGCACATACATATGGATTTACTTAAATCTGGGCCATTAAGGCCATACAGTCAATCCCTTCATCTAGATGAGCATCTCCTAAGATATGTTAGGTGACATTACTTGGCTCCCATAACTTTGGCCCCAAAGAAAACTGTTTTGCTTTAACCATATTGTAGTGCTGTGCCTTTAGCTCATACTGAGGGGCATTTTAAAAAGTTTCCAAATGGAGTCACCATTACATTTATTGTTGAAATGGTGATAAGAGTTTCATTTACTCTCTCTTGTGTGTGCACGTGCTCAAGCGTGTCTGATTCTTTGAGACCCCATGAACTATATAACCTACCAAGCTGTTCTAGCCATGGAATTTTCCAGGCAAGAATACTGGAGTGGGTTGCCATTTCCTCTTCCAGGGGATCTTCCTGACCCAGGGATCAAACTTATACCTCTTTCAGCTCCTGCAGTGGCAGGCGGATTCTTTACCACTAGCTTATAGTACCAAATTTGCAGCCCTAAAGGAGAACCACTTCTCAAATAGCAGGGTCAGAAATGGTGTGCTTCTCCTAAGCCACCAGTGTGCTTTTTATCTAATGAAGTATATGGGAAATTTTAAACAGATATCACTTCTTTCTTTAGCCACTAGGAAGCTTAGTGAAATATCTGAAATCCTTCCTGGTATTAAGATACTTAAGGCATGCATTTCTTTAAACTAATTTTAGCCCTTAGTCTACTATTCCTATAAAATTCCTCATATCCTGATCTACTTCAACTTTAAAATAAATTTTCAGGATCAAAGCTCAATGCCAGTTTCCATATTTAAGTTGAAATCTGATCTCAATAGCTATAAAAATGTATATACAGCAGTAAAATTATTTTTGATGACTGCTGTAACTTATATCAAAGCAACATCAAAATCAGGTTATACTAGGCTCCTACCAGGCAGACAATTTGCCCCAAATCTTAGTTGTAATCATTAACTAGTATTTCACGTTAAGAAAATCATTTAAAATTACCCAAAACTTACCAATCATAATTCTCATTGTATTCATAGTCTAAAACAATTCCTATAAACTAGATCAATAAGTAAATGTGCTAGCTTGGGATTAGGGTCTATTCAATGTTTTAAACAATCAACACAATCTAACCTAGGCCAATGATTTAAGTTGATTAATAGCTCATTGAAGTAATTCTGTCTTCCTTCTAAATACAGGTCATAGTTAAAAGCAAAACAAAAAAACTATTTTTTCAATTAAAAAATTCAAAGCACATTTCAGTACATATTTGATCTGTCCCATATTAGTTGAGGAGAGTATTGCCACTCATTGTATAGACTGAGAAAATGAACAGTACATTATTAAAACTAATGAAGTTCAAATGACTTTCTCAAGGTAGCATGTGCTGATGAAACTAGAACTAGAAAAGAGACCTTTTTTCCCTAGACTTTTTCTGGAGTGAAGATGGGCCACAGATTAGAATGAAATGTTGTCAATCTTTATTAGCAACATTCAAAAGATATAAGATTGGACAGGAACAATCAACTCTGTCAGACAACAGAAGGTAGATTTTGACCTCACTGTTGAATGCTAAGAACTAGTAATGCAAGGTTTTATTTTCTGGAGCATAAATGCCCTTGGGCAAACAATCTGACCCAACTAGGTTCAATGCAACAGATAATTAAGTAAAAATGGAGTCAGCTTCTGACATCTGCATTTTGGGGGGTGTGGGGGGGGTCCAATTATGCTACCGATTTCTAACTTCATTTTAGCTGTCCTTCGGAGGACCTTCAGTTCACTCAAGGGTTGAGTATTTTCAGAACATCATAATGTAATTCTAATCAAATGAGGTCCCAATGTGAACCAGCTCTAGGACCAGCGGGATACCTGAGCTCTAACCTGGGAGATCATTTGGGTATTTTGGGGGGACAGGGGATAGACAAGATTTAGTCATATTCTGATCTAAGTCTTAGCTAAATGAATTTGCATTGCAGCTTCAGCCCTTAAATGATTAAATTACACCAACCTACATTCAAACTTCTTGAAAATTTGCCTCTCCAGTATATTAATATAATTTACATTCAGGGTAATGGAATTAAAGTGAATTATCTTCAATAAGATTACATTTCTGCAGACCATTTTCTGCTATAAGCATCTCATTTAATATATTAATCAAGAAATTATACAGAAAACATGACTTTTAAAATAACAAAGTGACATCACTTATATTAAAATAAGTTATTTATACCTTATATATAAAGCATATGGGGTCCTTTCATGCTTTTTAGAAATTAAAGCAACACTTTAGTCACATTTAATCATTTGGCTATGCTATGTTTTTGACAGCTGGAAGGTACTAAACATTCATATTCAACAAATGATATAAAATGGAGACAAAACCAAATCATGCGTTTTTAGAAGAGACTTCTGTGTTCTCACCTGAGGCTGCTGTGGTATTGGAAGGAGTTGAAGCAGCTGCTTGAATCCGAGCATGAGGAGGAATAAGGATGGTAGCTAGAGGTGGATTACTTGACAATTCTAGAGAAAAGGTAAGATACATGTGTTAAGAGTCCATTCTTAACTCTGTTCTGAAACTATTTTATTGGTATCAGAAGACATGGCATTATAACACTGGTTTAACAGAAAAAAAGACACGATAAACCTACATCTGAAACTAAATCATGAGCGAGTAATTAACCTATACAGCAATGCCACCAATATGTTGTGATACATAACAAAAGCAAAATTCGGGTATCTTTGAGAACTAAAGATAGGCTGGGAAAGGTACTGGCCAAAAGTTTGAGGGTAAGCGTATTAATAAGATATGTTTCCATCATTCATTAACTTAAATATACTAGGTTTCCCTTTGCTACTCTGACAATATTTGACTGCAGGGGTTGACAGTGATAGGATCACAGAAAAGAAAATATAACTGCAGTCTGTACATTGGCATGCACAGACCAACTTAACTTGATGGCAGGTATGATTTATCCAAACAGTAGTGGAAACAGGATTTAAGAAACATGTTAATTCTCATTACTTTTGCTGAAAACAAAAATGTCTACTGAATCCTATTTTGCTTTTTAACTTAGTAAGACTGTTACCTTTTAAAAGTTTAAAGTGGCTTTTATCTGCATGTGGAAGTCTCTCGCTGTCAACTGTATGCAAACTGGCTTTCTTTAAAGAATCAAGTGCTGTATATGAATCTTGAGAAATCATTTTAAGATGATATTTGATCTAATAATGTAAACAGTTACTGAGACATGGTGGTGAGCTTGTACATAAAAGCATCTGGTGTTAATTTCAGGTAATATGATTATTCTTCCAGTCTGCCTGGGATAACCCTGGTTTGTTCTGGCATTTAACTAGCGAGCACTCATTTCTACTCTAATAAGTGTTGTTACAAACAATTCTACCTATTGTTCTAATAATTTAAAGGAAGGTGTTAGCTACAGGAAGGTGTTATCCTCTGAGCTACAAGTAATAATTACAGCATGAACTAAAAAAAAGTTAGGAAATAGTGTTTTCTTTAAAGCAAAATTCATATAATATAGAATTAATCATTTTAAAGTATATACTTTTGCTGTATTCAGTACATTCACACTGTTGTACAACCATCACCTCTACCTAGTTTCAAAAAATTGTCATCACCCTAAAGGGAAACCTTAAGCAATTACTCACCATTCATCCCTCCTGCCAGCACCTAACAAGGGAAATATCATTTACTTAATGCAGAACTTTAAAAATGTTCTGGTACAAAGTCCCTGGAAATATTGACTTAATCAACTTGGTGCCTAAATATCTAAATTTTGTACTAAATCTGATACTCAGATTCTGGTAAAAAGAAGCAACATGCTGATGTCAAGATATACGGAAAATGAATGGCAGGAAAAGCTCAAAACCGAGAGAAGACCATTCATTATCTTTTCCCCTTCAAAGAGAAGACTTAGGTCATCTCATCAAATAATAACCTTCCCTGAGTTGGAAAACCACTGCCTTAATGATCAGGTTTGAAGAAATGCTGTTTTCTCATAATCAGCTGTAGTAGCTATTTCAGTTTTCACTGAGATACAGAAAGAACCTATGTAGTTTTACTTAAATCAGTCCAATTTTAATGCAATCTCACACCTACAAAAACAGGAGAATCCCTGATAATTGTCAGGGCTGATGACTTTCCGGTTCTAGGAAGAGAAATTAATGCAAAATGTGGTAACTACTCTTCAGTAATCTAAAAGACAGTCAGATTTACCATCCCACTTAAAACTAAAATTTCCTACAATAAAGAAGCTTCTTTAAAATCCACCCATCCATCTACCCACCCACACCCTCATCCAACTAACACTACTGGGCATGAAAGACTATGTGAGGTCCTGGAGAGACAGGTAAAAAGATCGTTGTCTCTGTCTACTCAACAGAAATGGAAAAATGGAAGGACAATTATACAAATAAGCTGGCAAGAAAGGTAATGAATCAACTTAAGACAGGTGCACTTTTAAATTAAGAGATTTCTATGACCATGTACCCAACATCTAAAAGAAAATCCAGGGACTTCCTTGGTGGTCCAGTTGCTAAGACTTCATGCTCCCAATGCAGGGGGCACAGGTTTGATCCCTGGTTATCAGGGAATTAGATCCCACATGCCACAACTAAGACTTCACATGCCACAAGTAAAGATCCCACATGTCGCAAAGACGACTGAAAATCCTGTGTGCCACAACTAAGACATGGCATAGCCAAGTAACAAACATTTTTTTAAAATAAGAAACCATATTATCTTCATTTAAGTATTTTTTAAAAGCATATACAGCCTTTTAATTACAGTCCTGTTGTTGACTTTCGGGCACAGATGCTGTTAGGCTATTTTCTTCCTTTTGTAAAAGTATTTAAATTTATTTACTTTTAATTGGAGAATAGTTGCTTTACAATATTGTGTTGGTTTCTGCCATATATCAATATGAATCAGCCAGAGGCATATGTCTGTCCTCCCACTCAAACATTTGAAAAAAAGAAAATGCAAAAAAGGAAAAGATGACCAGATATTTTAAGAGCTACAGTTGAGATAATCTTTAAAATAAATTGAATATAAGTGGTTTGTGGTCACATACTGCCCACTTTCTCCCAATCACTCACTCATTTACCAAATCACCTATTCTTGTGTATATGCACATCCAACTGAGGGCCATGGTGGTTTTGTGGTTTTGCACACATACACGTGCAAGGCTTGAGAAAAACAATCTTCTTTTTCTCTAGGTAACACAGGAAACAAGGAAGCCCATAATATTAGTGGGGCTAGCCATGGAGAAGAGGTGGGAAAGAATGAGACTGTGTTATCCCAGAGACATGGATCAAAACAAAATGGAAACAGGTTCCAGAAGGCTTTAAAAAACTTAATGTATGATAAGGATTTCTTCAACCAACTGAAGATGCCATAAAACTACTCATTAAAAAAATCACATAGTTTATCAGTAAACATTAAGAATGCTTTGATGGTGAATTAATCATTATATGGCCCACCATGAAAACACAATGCATAATTTGAGCAAGAACAAAATGAATTTAAAGATAGCTATCAATAAGCCAACCAAGACAGGTATCAACTGACCAAACGGATAACCAAACTCATTTAACTAAAATTTGCTACACTATTTACATTAAAAACTGCAGAAGAAAAATTTCCATGAAAGGACTACCATTAAGTCAAGCAATCTTTTTAAATGTTAAAAACAACAACAAAACCTAAATCTAGTTGCTGGAAAAACTTGAAGTTTCCCTTAAAGTTTCTCTTCATCTAAATGTAAGATTTCCAAATTTATTTATAAGGGCAGGTTTTTTATTTTTAATTTAAATTTTTTGGGGTAAGGGGTAGGAGTAGGTGTAGGAAGAGGTATATATGTATGTTCAAACTGTGCTGAATGAAAGCTGAGGATAAATTTGAGAATAGTAATCAATGTAGAAACCAGAGGGAAGAAATCAACTCTTTAGTAACTAAACCTACTCTTACAGTAATAATAAAATACCAGGCATAAGGTAGAAGGGAATCTTTTTTCTTTAACTTTGAAAGGGCTCAACCTGCAAACCCCCAGAAAGAGTCACTAAGAGAGGCAAATTTTCTTTTTCTTCTACAAAGAATTTGAGGTCTTCATGTGTGTATGAGGTCTCTTAAGTATAAATGAAAATGACCAGTGGTTGTCTATATAATCAAAACTGCTATTTTTCTCCCTATTCACAAAAAGGTTTAAATGATTTAACAATGGCATGCACATTTTATTTGTGTACTTTTCTGAGGAGTAATTCAAATGCTAGGATGGTACACTTTGATCTTACACATACTGAATTCTAATGTTGCTTATCTGAATATATACCGTTTAGATGAACAAGTAACTCCAGCACAACTACTTCTCTCCTAACAATTTCAAAGGGCCCAGGAAATCTCTTCAGTTTCTGTCGTTGACGACATACTCCACACACACTCAGAAAAGTAAACACTACACTAAACAGGAGATCAGACAAACAGTAAACAAACTGCAAAGCCTGCTCCTGCTGCTTGATGGCACTGGCAGTGTCTCATGAGCGGACTACATTGACAGCTGTATAATCCCAACTACTCTGCCTTGAACTGCCCAAGAGGGGGGGTCACAATTTATACTAGTCATCCAAAAATGTGTGAATGTATTTTGTAGTAAATTTATAGTAATGATACACTTAGAAGTTATCTACCAAACTGGTAGTATTTTTAAAGTCCTGGTGATTAAAAAGAATAAGCTTTAGTAACCTGAAAATGTTATACTCAGAACTTCATTCTTTTTTTTTTAACTAGAGGATAATCATTTTACAAGGCTGTGTTGGTTTCTGCTGTACAATGGGAAGAAGCCGTGTATATATAAATCCCTTTCCTCCTGAGCCTCCTCCCTTACATCCCACCCCTCTAAGTTGTCACAGAGCATCGAGTGAGCTCCCTGCGTTACACAGCAGCTTCCCACCAGCTCTTTTACACATGGTAATGTGTATATGTCAACGCTTCTCTCTAGAGAATGGACCCGTGGACACAGTGGGGGAAGGAGAAGGTGGGACAAATCAAAAGAGTAGAACTTCATTCTTGATGGAATGTAATAAACGTAGCGTTACTGTAAGTTGTTTTATCCAACTAAAAATAACCTTTTTGAGCATTTAATAATAACAGGTACTGCTAACATGTTGAATTCTATAGGGATCATTTTGTTTCCATTTATACCATGATCATCAGCATATGTGAACAGTGAACTTCCAGATGTTCAAGCTGGTTTTAGAAAAGGCAGAGGAACCAGAGATCAAATTGCCAACATCCGCTAGATCATCAAAAAAGCAAGAGAATTCCAGAAAAACATCAATTTCTGCTTTATTGACTATGCCTAAGGCTTTGACTGTGTGGATCACAATAAACTGTGGAAAATTCTGCAAGAGATGGGAATACCAGATCACCTCACCTGCCTCTTGAGAAACCTATATGCAGCTCAGGAAGCAACAGTTAGAAATGGACATGGAACAACAGACTGGTTCCAAATAGGAAAAGGAGTACGTCAAGGCTGTATATTGTCACCCTGCTTATTTAACTTATATACAGAGGACTTCATGAGAAATGCTGGGCTGGAAGAAGCACAAGCTGGAATCAAGATTGTCAGGAGAAATATCAATAAACTCAGATATGGAGATGACACCACCCTTAAGGCAGAACGTGAAGAGGAACCAAAAAGCCTCGTGATGAAGGTGAAAGAGGAGAGTGAAAAAGTTGGCTTAAAGCTCAACATTCAGAAAACTAAGATCATGGCATCTGGTCCCATCACTTCATGGCAGATAGATGGGGAAACAGTGGAAAACAGTGGCTGACTTTATTTTTTGGGCTCCAAAATCACTGCAGATGGTGACTGCAGCCATGAAATTAAAAGACGCTTACTCCTTGGAAGGAAAGTTATGACCAATCTAGATAGCATATTAAAAAGCAGAGACACTCCTTTGCCAACAAAGGTCTGTCTAGTCAAGACTATGGTTTTTCCAGTGGTAATGTATGGATGTGAGAGTTGGACTGTGAAGAAAGCTGAGCGCCGAAAAATTGATGCTTTTGAACTGTGGTGTTGGAGAAGACTCTTCAGAGTCCCTTGGACTGCAAGAAGATCCAACCAGTCCATCCTTTTTTTTTTTTTTTCTCAACCAGTCCATCCTAAAGGAGATCAGTCCTGGGTGTTCATTGGAAGGACTGATGCTGAAGCTGAAACTCCAATACCTTGGCCACCTCACGCGAAGAAATGACTCACTGGGAAAGACCCTGATGCTGGGAGGGATTGGGGGCAGGAGGAAAAGGGGACGATAGAGGATGAGATGGCTGGATGGCATCACCGACTCGATGGACATGAGTTTGGGTAAACTCCGGGAGTTGGTGATGGACAGGGAGGCCTGGCGTGCTGCGATTCATGAGGTAGCAAAGAGTTGGACATGACTGAGGGGCTGAACTGATACCATGATTTTACATATCACATGCTTTCAAGCTCTGTGTTCTTAGCTTTATTTCTCATTTTTTTCTTTGTCTTTCTGGAGTCAATTCATTTTTATAATCAGAATTTTGGAGCTGTAAGTATACTTAAATATACTTTAATCCAACTACCTCATTTTTGTTAAATCAGGAAACTCAGAAATAGTGCACGGCCAAGGTCTGCACCTAGTTAGAGAGAGCAGGAAGGAGACTTTAGGTCTGACTTATTCTATACATAATACTGCATCTTTTTATTATTGCATCTTTATTGCCTTGGCTATAAATCACATACCACTAATATTCTGGTCTTCCTGGAAGTGTATCTGTCCAAACTACACACAGAATTTTAAGTCAAGATATTAGTCTTTCACTGTTTGTTCCTATACCATTCCACATTCTCTCTAGTAGTACAGTTAAGGCAGCAGAGCCACTCAAACCTCTGGGAGAGAGAAAACAATTCTTACAAATAGTTTGATAATTTAGATCCTAAAATTCTGAGTACAGTCAACATTATACATCAGTAATACTCTGGCTACCTGAACTAAAACTAACTTGCCCACCTTTAGCAGCACTCATGAATTTCCTAAGCATTCCCTGCAGTGTATGTCCTTGGTTTAGTTTTCAGTAACCTAGAAGAGTATAGCTTACCTAGAAATTTTACTCTTCTAAATTTACTCTTACTCTAAATTTTGCTCTTCTCTTCTTTAGCTATAAAGTATCAAAGAATAATTCTGACACCAAATCCTTTGATAAGTATAAACAGCTCAATCTCTTATGTACCAGAATATCCACTTATTTATACCCAGATTTCCTTAAGTCCATTTATAAAGATCTTTTATAGATATTTTTCATCCAAAAGAACACAACAGAGAAACAGGGATAGTCACATAAAAAGTTTACAGTTTATTTATTTTTAAAAAGGGACTTCCCTGGTGGTGCAGTGGATAAGAATTCACCTGCCAATGTGCCAATGCAGGCAACCCAGGTTCAATTCCTGGTCCGGGAAGATCCTACATGTCGTGTGGCAACTAAGTCTGTGTGCTACAATTACTGAGCCTATGTGATTCAACTACTGAGCCCATGCCCCGCCACAAGAGAAGCCTGCACGCTGCAATGAAGAGTAGCCCCTACTTGCCGTAACTAGAGAAAAGCCTGTGTGCAGCGATGATGATCTAGCACAACCAAAAGATTAAAAATAAATAATTTTTTTAAAATTTAAAATTAAAAAAAAAAAAAAAGAAAGAAAAAGGAGGGGCCTTGTAAGTTAGAGCAATGCATGAGTTTCTATTTAGGATTTGATTTATTTGTTGCTGTTTAGCCTAAGTTGTGGCCAACTCATCTGTGACCTCATGGGCTGTAGTTGGCCAGGTTCCTCTGTCCATGAGATTTTCCAGGCAAGAATTACTGGAGTGGGTTGCCATTTTCTTCTCCAAGGGATCTTCCTGTCCCAGGGATCGAACTCACGTCTTCTGCATTGGCACGTGGATTCTCTACCACTGGACCACCAAGGTAGTCCCATTTGATTCATATCCTGCATGTTAATATAAATCAAGAGCCCCTATCTTATGTAGACTTATTCTTGCTATTATAAATTATAATAAACCTAACCCCCAAAAGCCTCTACTCAAGGTAAGAATATCAGAAGACATTTTACAAACTCAAGGTGGTTGAAGTACTATATCCACTTTAGATGTGGCTGAGGATAAGGTAGGGTAGAAGAAAATGTCCAGAATATAGAAAACCTGATAAGAAGGTGGGCTGACGGTATTTCTGTGTATCTCTATTTCATAACAGAAAAACTGATTTAAAAATCATTGCCTTAAAGAGATGGGGCCTCAAAAAAAAAAAAAAAAAGATATGGAGCCTCTAAATTATCACCAATAATGAGTTACGATAGATTTTATAAATAAGTAGTCTATTGCTTTCAAATGAAGAAAGTACAACACTTTGGTAAGTTGGCCTTCTGTAACACGTGCTTTTGTTGCCACCTCTAACATGTCCTCAGTCCCCTGCTTTCATCACTTCCTTTAACACAAAGCTACATTCATCTAAAAAATCTTTCTTTGATCCTTTCCCCATTTCTTTTTGTTTTCTCTCACTCTTCCCTTTACTGTCCTTTTTAAACTTGTTCTGGAACCCGTCTGCTTTCCTCATGTCTGGACACTCCTGTTCCTGTATTCAAAGACATCCGCAGCCTGCCTGAGTTTGCATGTTGCTTTCTAGATGCTCCAAATATCCAGTTTTAACTTGCATTTAAGCAGTTGTGCCTTCTTCTGGTCTAACCAATAATCTACTATTCCTCCTACTTCCCCACAAATGTAGCATCCCCTCAGATAATCCAGCTAATTGATAGAGTGGTAGATTCTTCAAACCAAGTCACATTAATGTAAACAGTTGATAATCTTTACTTATATCTGCCCACCCCCCATCCTATCACATGACCTTGGGGGGAGCAGGGAGACAATGCTTTACTGGGTATAAATCTCATAAAAATTGGACAGAAAATTTGAATTGAGGATGTGTGTGGTGGAATTAGTTGGAAACTCATCTTTAAACACACAAAATCACCTATTTCCCTATACATTCCAGTCTTGGAAAAGTAAAGAATCGGTAAACAAAGAAAACTGACTTCTGTTGGGATTTCCTGATTCTATTTGCCTCCTAAGGTTTGATTTAGTTATGTCCAACCTTTGAGATCCAATGACTGAGGGCAAGTAAGAGAATGGTTACTTTATGGTATGCTGAATATCTGTGCTGGCCTCCAAGTCCTGGAAATAGATAACACTGTCAGTCTGGAGATCCTAGTTCACTGAAGCCCTAGTTCTAGAAAAAAGAGAGGTGTAATAGTCTACGAGTTATAGATCCAGAAGATCAGAAAGATCTCAAAGTTTTTTTGTCCGGTATCCGTTCACCTCTCTTTTCCCTCTAGTTGATTACAGAAACACTTGTTTTGATTATATGAAAGTAATATTAGTTACAGTTTATGGCTATTTACTTATGGCACAGTAACAAACATCAAATTGTAGTTAGCTGTAAGCTTTACTATATTTTGGGGCTTCCTTTGTAGCTCAGTTGGTAAAGAATCTACCTGCAATGCAGATCTGGGTTTGATTCCTGGGTCAGGAAGATCCCCTGGAGAAGGAAATGACAACCCACTCCAGTATTCTTGCCTGGAGAATTCCATGTACAGAGGAGCCTGGCAGGCTACAGTCCATGAACTCGCAAGAGTGGAACATGACTTAGTGACCAAACCACTACCAACTTATTATATTTTACTCAAGTGTTTGATCTTTGTAGTTTTGTTCATATGGTAGGTTTGCTTTACTAATTAAAACAACAGTTCCAACAAGTAAAAGGAAAATTAGAAATGCCCAATAAGTTCTGGTTGAATGAGTTAATAAATACTGTGTATACTTAAAGTGGCATGTATCAAACACTCAAACATAGACTGAGCACCTAGTATATGTAGATCAGGGGCTACCTTTAGTTCATCTGGGGAAAGTAGTACAGACTTCACTGAAAGTTTGCTAAGGATAGAGAAGGGTTTTATTCTACCTACAGCAGGACACTCACTAATGACACCCACCATCCCTCTATTCTCTCTAGCTATACAACCAACTGGAAAGTTAGTTCTCTTTCTTTAACCTCTTATTCTGATCATCCATTAATTGTTATCAATTAGTAAAGTGCTTTAAAGTTGCAAGTATTTGTGAGTATGTAGATAAACGGGAAACCTTGTAACATTGCTAGTAGGAATGTAAAATGTGCAAGTCATTATGCAAAATAGTTTGGCAGTTTCTCAAGAAATTAAATATAGAATTACCATATGATTCAGTAATACCTCCCAAACTGAAAACACGTATTCAAACAAATTCATACTTGTACATAATAGTCATAGCAGAACTATTCACAATAGCTGGAAGGTAGTGACAAACCAAATGTCAATCAACAGATGAATGGGTAAACAAAATGTGGCATATCCCTATGCTACGGACTGAATGTTTGTGTCCCCCTAAACTTCATATGCTGAAGCCCTAAATCTCCAACGTGACAGTATTTGGAGGTGGAACCTTTGGGAGGAAATTAGGTCATGAACAGGATTAGTAAGAAGAGACATAAGAGAGGTGATCTGGTTCCACCATATAAGCAAGAAAGGAGCCGTCTGCACACCAGGAAGCAGCCCTCATCAAATACTGAATGTCAGCATCTTGATCTTGATGTTCCCAGCCTCCAGAACTGTGAGAAATAAATGTTTGTTATTTAGTCACCCAGTTCATGGGTGTTAGAGTTGCCTGAACTGATTAAGACATGATATAATGAAAACTATATTTGTTGTTGCTTAGTCATTAAGCTGTGTCCAACTCTTTTGCAACCACATGGGATTGTAGCCCGCCAGGCTCCTGTCCATGGGATTTCCCAGGCAAGAATACTGGAGTGGGTTGCCATTTCCTTCTAGGGGATTGTCCCGACCCAGGGATCAAACCTAGGTCTCCTGCATTGGCAAGTGAGTTCTTTACCACTGAGCCACCTGGGAAGCCCATAATGAAATATTATTCCACCATAAAAAGGAATGAAATACTGATACATGCTACAACATGGATAAGCCCTGAAAACATGCTAACTGAAAGAAGCCAGACACAAAAGGTCACATATTATGTGGTTCCGTTATATGAAATATCCAGAAGAGGTAAATCCACAGAGACTGAAAGCAGACTGGTGGCTGCCAAGGGTCAAAAAAGGAGTTAGTGGAGACTGAATGCTTAATGGGCATGGAGTTTTCTTCAGAAGCAATGAAAGTGTTGTGGAATCTGAGAGAGCTGATAGCTGTACAACACTGTGAATGTATTAAACATCACTGGATTGTCTACTGTAAAATGGTTTATCTTACTATGCTACATGAATTTTATCTCAGTTTTTAAAAAAGCTTAGAAATTCATAAAATAACTTAGCTGTTTTAAACTTTATTTTCTTTAGTAATAATGGAAAGTTATTAGCCAGTGACTAAAGAATCAAATGTAATTACTTCAGAAATGATGTATGTGAACAGTGAAACAATCTTGATTTTTTAAATCTAATCAAATAAAAGGTTTAAGCAGTATTCTCAGTTTCAATGAACACAAACAGGTGCATGCACACATTGAAGAGTATGGATTAAAATATGTCTTAATTTAAGGAGAATTATTCTCCAAAATATATCCATCATAAATATCACAAGATGCATCATGTGTATGCATCTGAGTTTCTACCAAGTTGTTTACTTAACAAGGGGCTGTCTTGATTTGTATATTTTGAGAAACAAAGTACTTGCTGGAGGAAATCCTTAGCATGGGAAAAAAAAGATCAAGGTTCCCTTTAAACTTTGGGAAACTTTAGTTATCTGACAGAAATGGTAAAAAATGAGGCAAAAAAAAAATCTAGCACTGACTTAGTAGCTTCTCATCCCACGATCCACAGTTTTACTGGATGCCACCGTATGCAAATAAAATGCAGTGAGCTCAAACCCAGTGCTCTATGACAACCTAGAGAAGCGGGATGGGGTGAGAGGTGGGAGGGAAATTGAAGAGGGAGGGGACATATGAATGTCTAGGGCAGATTCATGCTGATGTACGGCAGAAACCAACACACTATTGTAAAGCAAATATCCTCCAATTAAAAATAAATAAAATTTAAAAAGTCTTTTAGATACTATGTTATAAAGCAATCCACTAAATAATTATATTATGCATAATATGACACATTTATGTAAATAGATGGATGTAGAATTTCCAATGGTGGTCTCAGGTAGATTCAAAAAGAGCTTCATATCAAAAACTTTAGGCAATGTACCCTAAAAAACTATACAGATGGTTCAAAAAGTAGCTCTACTGATTACAAAGATACAGATGTGAAAGATGCATATAGAGTTTGAAAAATATTGTTCTATAAAATTTGAGATTTTAAAAAAATCCTAAACTACTGTGTGTGCGCTCAGGCTGACTCTTTGTGACCAACCCCATGGACTACTGCCCACCAGGCTCCTCTGTCCATGGACTCTCCAGGCAAGAATACTGCGGTGGGTTGCCATTTCCTTCTCCAGGGGATCTTCATGATCCAGGGATCTCTTGCCTCTCCTTCACTGACAGGTGGATTCTTTACCACTGAGCCATCTGGGAAGCCCAAACTAATATTAACTTTATATAATTTAAATCTATTTGAGTTAACAGAAAGAATCCTTTTGGGATCTTCTAAATGAGAAAACAGAGGATCACTTTATATTCAAGGGTTATCAGCATTAGTATTAGAAAAGAGCTACACCATAAAATCATAAAGTGATTACTTTGAAAGCTAAAAGTAATTCTTTCAGGACTGTGATTTTAATTTTCTCTATACTTCCTTTGCATTTTTAACATTTTCTTCCATCTAAACGCATTACTCTTGATTAAAACAAAAGCAGTTAAGAATTAAAAATAAAATTTATTTTCTCAAGATGTCTAAAATTTTTGACACGGAATTAATGAATTTCTGTTGTGGAAGAGAACAACAGTCTTCCAGTCAAACCTTCTGCCAAACAGGAATAATCTTACCTACAATATTTGACATCATCCAGCTTTTCCCTGGTATACAGATCAGTATTTTGAAAACACCGTGTTCCACTATTACCAGGTGAAAACATCTTTACTGATTCCTAAATATTTATTTAGTCTCTCTTTATGCCAGGGGCTGGGGCCTTTATTTGAGGTAGTTTTTCTCAGGAGTCCCTTAAATCTTCACTTTCAAGGCTCTATATTTAATTTTGCTCCTTTGTATACTCTACCTGGTTGTTCATTAACATCTTAGAGAGGCATAGTCAGGACTTAAAACAACATTCCAAATGATTTCTGATCAGCCCAAGTCAAAATTAATAGTCACAGGAAACCTGAAGATTTTTCTTTGATGAATGAGATTACATAAGCATTGCTAGTAGCTACATAATACTGACAATTTAAGATTATAGTCAACTGAATCATCCTATAGTCAACTGAATCATCCAAGTCTATTCTACTAGCAACTCACATCTTCCAAATCTAAAGTTTAAGAAATGTATTTTTCCACAATCAGTTTTAAAAAAGCTTAAAAGGGGGAAATTTTTTTGCTTTATAATAAAGTAAATTATATCTATTTCCTGATCACAGAAAGCTCTCTATTCCTTCTATATTTTTAGCTTGACTAATTAATCAAAACAAGCTATCTATTTACTCCTTGTTTTATCTACAGGGAATTGGACATGTTTAATGTTCAGTTTAGGAAGAACATCATCAGCAGCAGTGTGGCTGATGAATGAATGCAAAATGACCATCCCTGGGCTTTTTAGAAACCATCAATACACAAACTCAGTTTTCCTATCAGTGTTTTCTTAGCAGTAGCAATGATGCCAAGGCTCAGGAGAGATGAGAATTTCTCTTCCAAATCCCTTATATAAGTTCTAAGATGGGCTTTATAGGACTCCAGTTTTCTCTGTCTGTATGGCATCTAAAATTACACAAATATAGCCACCAATTTATTTCCGGGTTAAGAAAACTTGATATAAATCCCTGAGAAACAAGGAATTTTAACATTCGAGACATAAATCTGAAGATTAAATTGCACGTCAATATTATTAGTGATAAACCTTACTCAGTGAAATCTCTGTAACTTCTCCAGTACCAAGATTTATCAGAATCTGCTAAAAATTAGAGAAGTTATGCCTATTTGAAAAATTTAATCTGCCTTTATTTTCTTCAAAACCATGTAAGTGTGGTAGCCTAGTAAGTGGTTATATAGGATGCTCCCTTCATGTATAAGTACTTAATATGCCTACTTTTACCTTGCAAAGATTTAATAGAAAATTAAAGTTACACATGTGTAACTTTCCCAGAAAATGGTAAAAGGATTAAGTGTTAGGAGTTACCTTGAGTGGTGAAGTTGAAGAGTGCAGGTGTGTCTCGCCCATTTGGTAGTTTGACATTTGGGTCCCGTAATTCATCAAAAAATGAATGTGCACAAGCTTCCAGTGGTGTCAGTCGGGCAGTTGGTGTATACTCCAGCAGACGGCTACACAGTGCAATCGCCTCGGGTGGAGTTCGGGGTCGGAAGACCTACAGAATAAAAAAAAAAGAAAGAGAGAAAGTACAGTTACTGTTTCATGTAAGAATCTTTGCAAATTATCATCTGAGTACTGAGTTAATTCCCACCATGTACAAAAACATGGTTGCATTTGTGAAAGAAACCTTTTAGAATGAAAGGAGTTAACTGCATACAATTTACCACATTGGGGTGAACTGCTAATTAAAGATTATATGAAAAAGGCTCAGAGAAAAATCTAGGGGAAATGGAAAAAAAAATCTATACAAGCTAATCATAAAGGAGTACAATCAAACATGCAACAATATATGACAGGCACAAAAGAAAGTCTCAATTCTGGGGGCAGTCACAACTAGAAGAATGCAAAGTTAATTTTAAAGTTTTGACTGCTGTGGTAAGAGTTATAGGGTTTGCCTCTTTGGTGTGACTTTCTTTTTTAGCAGAAAAATTGTTGACAATCAACGGCACTGTTCAAATCTGGCAATTAATATCTTTTAAAAAAGAAAAGCTGTTTATTCTTTAATGATTTGGTATTAACTTTTCAATAAACAGAGCCTATTATTATTTGAAGAAATTCTTCAATATCCAGGACTTCTCAAAATGTCCAAAAATATTTTCTCAGGTAGCTGTTATCTTAACACGGCCAGTTTATCCCTCATTTGAATTGATATTCTAGGGTTTTAATCAGGAATAGAGAAACTGATTTTTCATTAAGAACATTAACTCACAGAAAAAGTAAACTGAAAGCTATATTAAGGCAAAATGCAAATAAATAAACTTATTTAAAGGAAGAGAAAGCTTTCTACTCATCTATGTCTTAAAACTTCAAATAAATACATAGAACTATGAAAAATATACTTTGTTTTAAATTATGGATAGTTAAAGAATAAAAGCAAAAGGGAAAAACAAATAAACATAAACATCTGGACAGAAAGCTTTTGAAATTAAAGAAAAATGAAACACATATCCCTTGACAGAAGAACACAGACTCAAGTAGGGGCAATGGTGGAAGCTGACAGACACAAAAGGGAAAACAGATGTGTAAAAATGGAGGGCAAGAGACCTACAGGTGAGGAGAGGACATGCAGACTGTGACAAGGCCCAGAGGAGTCTGAGAGGCTTGTTTCCTAATGAGAAAGGCTCATGTAACATTTTGCTATTCACCTAGGCTGAAAGCAGGAGAACTGGTTACTACTACAGAACTCATTAGATTATGAGACTATTTATAAGAGTACTTTCTACGCTGAAAATCCTTTTTTCATTTTGAAACAAAGTTTATTATTAATAAAGACATTTTCCTTGGAAATTGAGAAATCTTGGCTTGAGTAGGTTATTAGAAATTTATTTGTGAACATTAAAGATCTTAGTTAATTTATTTGGCTGTGTTAGAAAACCCTCTCCACAGTTATAAGCTGCTTTATTTTTTTGAATAATCTGACTTGCCTCCATCAAGAGCTAACGTACTATATTATTTGAAATGTTTACATCTTTCACTGTTTGTGGTCATTTCCCCCTGCTCTTGCTCCCCAACCAGAACCATAATCAAACTCAAAATGTAGAAGAAAATAACCAGTGGAAACATTAAGAAATTTTTTATGAAAATACTAAGCACTACTGACTTATTTTACCCCTGAGGGAAGTTTGTATTTATTTGACAGCACGTGGATTTATTTTATAAATGTTAGCTAGTCTAATAAAAATGCCTCTGACCAATAACGGGAGCACAAAAGTAGAATTAAAAGCACCACCACCAAAAGTAGAAATAAGTATCTTTTAACATTCAAATGTAGGATAGGTGGACAGTGAGTGTATTTTAAATGAAAAATTTCTGTGTTACCATCTGTTAATAAACCAGTATTTTAAGTGTACTTCTGATTACTAAAAAGAAAACCATCCACGTCTTTTTTGATTTCTTACTGACTAAAAGTCACCATCAATGTTGGTACTAAGGCACATAATAGCTTACTCTGCCAGGAAACCTTAACTCACAGAATCAAAGAGTTAGAAAAATAATGAAAAGAATTCATTCTAAGAACCTACATTAAAATCAAGACTTAACCTGCCTTTTTAAAAAAGTACCCATTATTATTTCTAACCCCTTGAGAGATTCCTGATGAGAAAAGCCTTGGTTCAGTAATCTACGGATAAAGGTTAAGAAAATTATGTGGGGTTAAATCCCAGCATACCCAAAGTCCAGATTTCTGACCATAAGACAGGGTGTGGTAGCATGCAACTTGCAAAAATTATAGGCCAAACTAGAAAGTTTTTCTGAATTATCTTTGTGTCTAAAGGAAAGGAAACCAGTAACTACTGCCACTTGGCTTTTAATAATGAGGTTTCTGCTGCTTTTCATTCCATACTAAATTGTTTTAAGAGTCGAAATCTTTGGTTATGTGGGGTTTTGTCAATATTTATTCTTGTAAAAATACTTTTCAAACCCCATTCCTAAACTTCAGCTTAGTTATCAATAAATCATTCAAGAAACTGAGACTCTAAATACATACTACAAGCAAAACC
The DNA here is from genome assembly GCF_963930625.1 of Muntiacus reevesi. NCBI lineage: Eukaryota > Metazoa > Chordata > Mammalia > Artiodactyla > Cervidae > Muntiacus > Muntiacus reevesi. The sequence goes on from NC_089256.1 coordinate 43,454,821, forward strand.
TACACCACACAGCTACCTACTTTGTTTTTATTATTACATTTCAAGAATGAATAACTAGCTTTTCAAAAAAGTTTTCCCCCCGAGTTTTATAGACCTGCCCTGAAATTTTGGGAAAAAAAAATTAAGTACATACCCGCACTCCTGAGGTGAAATGTCCTGTTCCTGACGAATCCTAAAGATGAGAATGCAGTGAAATAATCCAAACAGGGGAAGTCAATCCAAAAGAGAATAGTCCAGCAAGGAAAAATATATCCAATGTTATAAGAAATCCATGGTGTGGAGGGGGGGGACATAGAAAATGTTTATACAGTTATAAACTTTAAACATCAGTCTGCACAGTAGCAAGTCCAAGTTTTAAAAATTATTTCACCACAGTGTATGCAAAAAAAATTTGATTGCGCAATGGTGAGGCACAGTAAAGAAATTAAATTTTAATTTAATTATGTTCTGATGCCAGTGCATTTATTAAAAAAATATAAAACCAAAAAAAGTTAAAATCAAAATGAAATCTAGAAGTAAAATTCCCAAAGTAAAGTGTTTGGTCTTCTACGACCTGGATTCATTGTCCATTGACATGGCTGGGAGGGGGCATATCAGCCTGCTTTTCAAGATGTGAGTTCCCAAAATGCTAATTTTTCTCTATTAATGAATTCCAGTAACACAGTATAAACATTTTTGCTAAATTATTAGTGATGAGAAGAAAGTGATAAATTTATTTAATTTATAGATTTCAAGCCAGATATTTTCAATTTGTGTGAGCTAAGAAGGATCAGGCCACCGCGGATTATTCTCCATTTTGGATTGACTTCCCTGATAAAAGATATTTACTGACATTCTCATTATCTTAGGACTCTTCAAGAAATTGACATATCACCTCAGAAGTGCGGGTATAAACTTACTTTTTCTATTGTGGGCTTTGCTCCCTTATACCCTTTCCTTTTTGGAAAAACTCACTGAAAAAAATTCTGTATCTCTGAGCACTACAAATTCAACACAGTTCCATCTGCAAATATGCCCAATTCACCCACCAAAAGCTAAACAAAAATATATACAATGAACAATACAACTAAGGGACAGTCACAGTTATAGGTGACATGCATAGTAAGTAATGTAAACCAACACCTAGGCACAACGGAGCCAAATATGCAAAAGGGAGGTAGCAGGGTCTATTATGTCTAGGTATTGAGAACAAAAAATGGCAGAACTCACCAGTAGCTGTGAATTCCCTTGGCTATTCTAAGAGAATTTAACATTCTTTTAGGATAGTTTCCAGTGGGGGAATTAAATATTTTGCAAAAATAAATAATCCGCGGATTACTTTTAGTCTGCAGACTAAAATTTAGTTCACAAATTAAAATCCGGCCCATTAGGATAAAAATCTCTCATGAACTTAAAACACAACCAGGTGGACAAAAATAGAAAACCAGACTAAAAAAATGAGAGCACAAAGTAAGACTCAACTGGGCCAACTAACAATTAGTGCGCAGACTAAATATGGCCAGCCAAGAATGTTAGCAAGGCCATGAAGAGCCAGCCCAAAACACTCCCTGTAAAAACTAAAACCAGAAGTAAGTAAATAAAACAAAACAGAACAAAGCAAAAAATAAAGAAATAAAAGGAAGAAAGAAAACAAAAGAGAAAAGAAAAACTGAAAAGAACCAAAACACTGACATGAACTTTTAAGTGATTCAACTACTACCTCACCTGTGCAGCAACTCATTTTCTTAAATTGAAACAAACTCTTATCACAATACTAGTCTAGAGAAGAAACTAGGAGAAAAAAAATTTTTTTCCCCAAAAATAAAGTCTCTGTGGTACTGAACAAATGCAAATGAGTTCTTAATGGAAGAGTTATTCAAAATAAACTTGCATTTGGATAACTCAGAAAGTACACAGACCATTTTCTCCTTCACATGTCCTAGAATAGACTTTTGCCATCAAACATCAAATTTCAACCTGGAGCTAACTGTTATGACTGAATCTTAAGCCCCTTAAAATTACCATTTATATACCACATCGAGGCCTATGGTTGATTCTCATAGCATCAGCTCTCAACAATTCCACTATATTAAACAGCCAACCAGAGCAATGTAAAAATGCCTATGGGACAATGATAATTAATCTAAATAGAATGGAGAACAAGTACTGTGCCTTGTTCAGTAGCTCAAGCAGCTATTCCTCTTCAAGTTTTCATTGTGATAAATGTACAGTACAGACACTGTTCACTGGTCATACACAAAATACACAAGCGTTCAATGTTAAAAACTGATTAACCATGAACACTTCTGAAGAGCAACCCCAGTATATAAAATTATTTGCAATTTGTAAAGCTATATGCAGGACTAAAAGTGAGACAATGTCGTGGATTTGCTGACTAGTTAATGAGTTAATTAACTAATAAAAGAATTTAAGTCTACTGAAGTGCTCGTGTACAGCACATAATTCTTAAGAAACACAAACATCCTTTCCTTAGCCACAATTCAATAAAGTTTAGCTTCACTAATTAAAATACACATAAGGAATATAATATTGGTATCAGCATTAAACTATGCCACAAATTCCTTCTTCTAGGAATTTGCTGATAAAATACTATAGAAGTGTGATTTACCAAATATCTACTTATCCAATTTAATCTTTCATTGTTCATAAAATGGTTACTATAGTCAGGTTGATATTCCTAAGAATATAGGAATATTTCCTTTTCATCCATACCTTCACACCTTAAGGGACAGTCTCCTAAGCTACAACAATTCCTAACTTTAGCAGCACCTAAGCAAACCCAAGGGCTTCCCAGGTGTAAAGAATCCACCTGTTAATGCAGGCGACACAAGAGACATGGGTTTGATCCCTGGGTTGAGAAGATCCCATGGAGCAGGAAATGGTAACCAGTATCCTTGCCTGGAAAATTCCATGGACAGAGGAGCCTGGTGGGCTATAGTTCATAGGGTTACAAAGAGCCCGACACGACTAAGTGACTGAGCACACATGCATGCAAGCAAATCTAAACTGTCCTTCAATAGTACCCACCCTCACCCACCAGTCCTCCTATCACCTTTAAAAGGAGGCTCCCTTTCCCCTCCACCACCCACACTGAAGATCCTCCCTATGATACCTATAGTATGTGAAAAACCTTGAAACACCAACAGCACGTAATCAAGTATATGGTTATATATTATTCAATACTTGCTTAAACTGACTCAGAGATATATCACCCTTAAATGTTTCCAAGATGGAGACTATATATTTTAAGGTTTTTTGGTATCCTTTATGGTGTCTAGCACAGCACTGATACATAGGAGATAAGTGTTTTAAAGAACAAATGATAAGTCACTAATTTTTGCCTTTTTTAAATTGACCCTCGACCCTATCCTTTGCTCCCCACAAGTGATCCATTCTTTCTTTTTTACCTTATTCTTCTCACGTATGGATTCACCACCTTAGTAGTTGGATTTTAATGTGCAATAGTTTCCAAAGAAATAGGGTAAAGCCAGTATAAACAGAAAAGTGAAGAGGTCTATTCATATAGCAAAATAGATGTTAGAAAAGAAGTGATTATTCTAGCACTAAAGAAGATGGAGGTAAAAATTCAGTAGGGAACATAGTGTATTTATGGGACAAGTGATAGTGTACTAGTTGAGGTCTGTAGGCAGATGGGTTGAATAGTAATATTGAAACTGATTACCTGAACAGCAGACAAAACAGACAAATGACAAAATGAGGAATCAACAGAAATCCCCAATATAGTTTCATGCTTTCCGGAATACATGAGCAAAACAAAGAAGAAAGGCCAGAAAAGGCAGAGTGGATCAGCAAAACAACAACAACAAAATGTTTGACAGGGATTTTTGCTTTGTGCTAAGACCCTTTGAATGTATTTTTGGTAATGGGTGAAACTAGTTAAAACAGGTAAGTTTACCAAATGAAAATTCATCTTGTAGTCAAAGACTCAGGAAAAAACATTATGAAGAAAGTCATTTAAAAAAATAAAAGTGGGCCTTTTGGTTTAGCTTTAAGCATAGAGAATAACACATGTAATAACCAATTCAGCTAGTCTGATTCCTTTGATGGCTGAAATGAGCTCAATTTTTTGCTTACTCTGTTAGCTAGTTAGAAACACTAGTATTCACTCATTTCACAGCATGTGGACTGTGTTCTAAGAAATCAAATATGTAAGGATTGATTTTTGTGGATAATGCTTTCTGGGATACTTAAATCAATGGTCTAAGTTCCCCACATATCCTACAGACAACTATTAGTCATGTATACCCAAGTCTCAGCAACAAACATTTTTAGGTAACATATTCATTTTATTATCAACAAAAGAGAAATGAGAAGCTGCTACAGTACATATCCAGTATGACTTGGAAGGTATTACAGGAGTTATATGGTGGGAATAATCACACAGAGCTTGGACAATTAGATGTTTCATGGGAGAAGATCTGAAGTCTTGACAAAGGTCAAGACTTAGTAAGCAGCGAGAAAGAACACTCTAAGTGTTCACTAGTAAGAGGTAGAAATGAATGTGGCTTTTCCAGGGAACAATCAGGAGAACAGTTTGATCAGATCAAGAAATTCAGCATGACTGCATGATCCCTTCAAAGTGAGCAGGACAACACTCTCATATGTAGTTAAGTTATTAAACAGTACTCAATCGAAAGAAACCAAGGCCCTTGGGATTCTAATCTACTTCCTCTACTAACTAGATATATCACTCATGAATTACATTACCCCGAAAGAATATACAGACATCTGTGTTACCTAACTCAGAGGTCCCCAACCTCCAGGATGTAATGCCTGATGATCTGAGGTGGAGCTGATGTAATAATAGAAATAAATTGCACAGTAAATGTAATGCGTCTGAACCATCCTGAAATCATGCCATCCCTGGTCCATGGTCTTCTCCAAAACCAGTCCCAGGTGCCAAAATGACTGGGTACTGCTGATCTAACTGACCTCACAGGATTATTTAATACTGGAATAATACAGGGGAATATTTGCTTTAATTTTAACAAAAAGTGAGCACAATCAGATACTCAAAATAGGGAATAAACATATACAACCATTACAATGTTAACTTTATTAGAAATCCTTAATCTATCCTAACTGAACACTAAACTTTTAAATTCATTGCCTAGTTACATGCATTTAAGGGTGAGGGAACTGGAGAACTTGGGAAAGATTAGGTTTAACTGACTAAATGCCTCAGGAAAGGTTAAGAGCAGGACAAAGAACTAAATCTCTCGTTTTTCTGGAAAGAAAAGCAGAAATAATTAGAAAGAGAGTGACTGGATAATCTGTCATCCAAAGTGGGACAGTGAAGAGTGTGAATAACATGCCATTAATAATCATACTGGGCAAACATAAATTGGGACATATAATCACTCTTCTCACTATACGTATGGTATGTAAAAATTTTCCTATAGGCAATGAGGAATCAGAAAATTTTCAAACAGGAGAGACAACATCACATGTGCTTTAAGGAAGATGACTTTGACAGCAGTGAGGATGTGAAAGATATGAAGGAGGGAAATCAGGAGGTAGGAGGTTGTTTCAGTAATTCTATGATATGATGTTGGGCTAAAGTCAGGGCAGTGGAGATAGAGAGGACAAATCCTCTCTATGCATACTTGTTTTCAAAAGAACCTGAAGAAAAGACTAACAGCTAACTGCTTTCTTACAAAAGCAAAGAGCAACATGAGGCACAAAGAACGGGAGCAATGCTTATACTAGATCCTTACTTCATACCTAAATAGACTGTCATTTACCTAAATCTCCATGTACCAAATACAGAATTTCAGCTTCTTCTCTTCTTCCAACCAATCTCCACCTCTATTTAATTCTCAATTTACTTTTGCTATCATTTCATTTTGCGTCCCATCTGGCTTTTATTCTTTTAACTATATAGCATACACCAAAAGGCAAGTATTTATCTTCCCCACCATCACTCTCAATACTGGTCCCTGTTTCAAAACATTAGTATATATATTTCCTTTCCAACTTAAGCCACTAATGCTTATTCAATGAATTAGGTTGTTCTGGCTATTAGGTAATAGTCAAGGGCATCTTACTGGATTTCTGAATTCTCAAGATCCCTGCAATGTATCACACTAGGATTATTTCATTGTTTTGTTCTTCTGTTTGCTATCTTTCTTATACATCTGAATACCCTCACTCAATGCTTCCAAGGAAGACATTTTCTTCCTTCATCTTTTTGTCTGCCTACTTTTTTTGAGAACAGGAGCTCCCGGTTCTGGGGATATAGCTGTACTACAATATTACATGATCAAAAAAAGGGTTTCAGCAAATGGGGCTAAAGTAGGTTTTAACAGAAGACTTCGATAAAGGCAAAGCAGATTTTGTTTCCAGACTCCCGTTTACCTGCCCTCCAAAGGCAAAATGCTTTTTCCTTTAGAGAACACTATGTATGTTAAAAAAAAAAAACAAAAATCTCCACTGGCTGCCTAGCATAAAAGAATATTTCTCAAGCTGACGTTCACTATCACAAAGGAGGGAAGACTTTCCTCCAGAAATTTAAAATTTTGTATTCTTATTTTGACAATAATCTACTCTTAATAATCAATGCAAATATATTCTGGATCATCTGGAAGACAGAGTAGTGCCATGGAATTTGTGTGTCTGAATTTGGTTTTGTGTTTACAACCACAGTAACAGCAACCTAATGGTGTGCACTAATGAGAAATTAATGTAAGTGTCCTATTATATAGTAAATGCATTTATACCAAGTGAGAACCAAATTATGCCACATATATGAGTGAAGAATTCACAAGAGTTTGAAGACACAAAATAGATGGGAGAATTGAACTATTATTCTATATATGGTACAAGAATAGAAGCCTAAATAAAACAAAAGGGCTTTGTGTATATTATTCAAGTTGGAAAAGTATTAGTGTAAGACATCTGGAATTCACAAGGGTAAAAGATGTAAAGCATGCAAATTCACCATTAATCTTCTATTGCTTGCATGGTAACTATATCATTCCTCACATTCCATCCTGGCTAATACTTGAAGAGATATAATCAAGGGGAAAAAGTACAGAATATGACACACACTAACACTGGTGGCAGTCTTGATTTTAAAAAAATGAGGACAAGGACAACTAAATAAGATCTCATGACCTCATTTCAGCATTGTACTGCTTAGAAACTCTATACACAGGATGAATACTTAGAACAGATTGAACCAAAAAGAATTTTACTTTTCTTTCTTCCTTAAAATAACATGTTTATTTAAAAAAATATGGAAATGCAGAACAAAGAAAATAAAATCACCTATACTCTTCTTACTCAAACTACCATTAGCATTTTGGAATACTTTCCTGTATTAATTCAATACACAGAATTCTCTTTGCTTCTTGTTCTTCTTTAACATGGCTGAAATCATAGTATACTACAAATCACTTATTACACTGTAACTTGGAGTAACTTTGCTAGATTCAAACTGTAGCTCGGATTCTAAATCCAAATAGGGCACCTATGATTCTGAGTTTAGAACCAGTGAGAGGACCTAAATATCTTCTGACTCAGATTCAAAATAAACTTTAAATACCAAGACCAAAGGATGACTTATCTCAGAACATTTAGTGTTTACTGAAAACTTAAAAAGAGGGTGGGAGAGAGAGCAATGTCTTGATCAGTGAAAGCTACAACTTATTATTCTGGCAGTAAAATTATTACTGAGGTCTTTGTTTCTAAATAATGAATAATTAGTAATAAGAGGATTTTCTGAAGTGAAGTGAAGATATTTGATAACTTGAAGCAAAGAAACTTGAATAATACAACTTAGCAAGAGACCTACTTTGAATCTGGAAATGTAAATTATTTAACCGAAATTACTTTACCTATTATTATAGAAGATATATAACCAATTAAATGAACTTGTCAATGTTCAAAACAAACTGTTCTATGTACATTTTTAAATATACAAGATCTCTGATTGAAATATGCATTAGAAAGTTGAGTATTTCCAACCCACAAAATATATAATGAAATATAAGAGTAAACTGGGAAGGGGGATATATGATGGCACATAACTAGAAGGTTAAAAAACTTGGTGTTAAACACACACACACATACACAGAGAAGCAGCTTAATCCTGACTTTGTCAGTCACATATGGAAACATGGATAAGTCATTTGGCATGTTTAGCTAGAGTTTCAGAATCTATAAAACAAGAGAGTCACTCTAGCTATAAACCTTATTGAGATTTTTTTTTCCCCTCTGCATACAATCTCACAAATCAGACATGAAAATATTTTTTAATAAAATCTCTCTACAATCACTTCAATTAACTATCAATACAAAAAATAAAATTTTCTCATAAGTTAGTACTTATGCTCTTAGAATTGGCTCCAACTAAAAGTTGAAGTTAGGCTTTTCCAAAGGCTAGTGACATCCCGTGGGCATATCAACTGCTTTCAACATATACTATTAGTGAGACCAAATCTTCATTTCACTCTTGCTCCCAAAACACCAATAGGAAAGTAAACAAGAAAAGAACACAAAATATAATCTATGTATCAGTAGTTTAAAAAGAATAAAAATATATGTGATACTGAATGTAAGTACCCTTAACTATGTAAAGAAATTACTTCTGAATTTTAAAGAGTAAAAATTTATATATAAGATCCTGCACTTAATGAAATTCTTTATTTGAAAACTACGCATATGTACTGTCCTCATCCTACAAATAAAAACCCAGATTGGAAACTTTCTACAGGAAATCAATGGGAATGAAGCTATATACAATCAATGAAACACTGATGCATAATTATCCAATTATTTTTACATGCAGAAGTGCTGTTGTACTTTGTACTCTGACAGCCACCTAGTCTCAAAATAGTTTAGTTCAAGAACAATGAGAAATCCAACTTCTAATTAACTACTGGTTAATGTAGTTTTTAAAAAACTCTTTTTGACTCACCTTAGTCCAAGGATGTGCCTTAATTTGAGGGAATTTGAATTCCGTGTAGTTTGGGTTCATTTCTCTAATTTGCTCCCTTGTTGGTGTCCCCAGGACCTAGATAAAGAAAGAAAGTTATTACCATAATTTTCTATATACTTATATAGTCTTTATGTTTTAATGTGCTGGTTTCACTGGAAAAGGAATTCCAAAGTTATAAAATATGTAACTCATTAAATAGAGCAGACTTTATAGAAGACTTCAATTTCTGACTGGAGAACCCAAGCTACAGGTACTATACAGTTTTATGGTAACAGTCATCAAGTTTGTATAAGAAAGGTCACTCAAAGATATTCAACTAAAAATCAGGCATCTTTGTTCTGTCTAGAAAAACAATCTATTGTGATGACATCTGAAGTGAGAGTATCTTTTATTCATTTATCCATCAGTAAAGTAAGTCAAAGGTTTTATTATCAAAAAACTAATTAGGAGAACCTTGGTTAAACATGGTCATCAAAAATTCCACTCAATCACTGAATATTAAGTGAATGTCCCTGTGTACTATATGAAGAATACTAAGAAAAAGAGAGATTCTAACTATGAGAAACTTACATATTTGTGTGTGGAAAAATTATAACTATAATACAAGATAAAAATATATTGAAAATATATTGAAATATATTGAAACTATTGAATATATTGAAAATATATTCAAAATAATTGAAAATATATTGAAAATACTTCATTACCTCCAGGACTGTATCAGGCGCCAAACGAAGGAAAAGTATATGGACTTGACTGTATAAGACAGATGATGGGAGGAGACATTAAGTACTAAAATGAGTACTTTGAAGAAAAATGACACTTATTAAGTATCTTTATAACTCTAGTGCCCAATATAAAACAAGTTTGTTGAAATAAAATGCTAATCCATTTAATTCAAGGACAGTTGCACAGAAGGAGTAGAATGTAAAGTACTTCATCAGTGGTGAACAAAAAGGGCAAACTAAGAATTTCAGGTGTTTGTTGTTATTATTTCTAATTCTCTAGACTTCATTAAAACTTTCAGAACTTAACCAAATTTTTTAAAGTTTTATTCTTCAAAAGACATTCATATAAAAACAAAGTGTAAGCTAGACTGAGTAGGTACTGTGTAATTTAATTCATATAGAATTCTAGAACATCTTCTGCCTACAGTCACAGAAAGAAGATTCACGGTTGTGAGGAGCTGGAACAAAGTATTACAAAGAGGTACTAGGAAATTATTAGGGGTAATAAATATAATACAACTTCCTTTCCTTCCTGTAGTAGAATTCCAGCTTTACAGAGAAGCAAAGAGTATTGAGAAGGAAAACATCTGGTCTTTGTAACTGTAGCTATCAGATATTTGTAAGTTAGGAGCTATCTATATTTAAAATATGAAAAATAAAAGTTTTTATTTTAAATAATAAAGCAAGCCCTTATTTTCTAAATTGGACTCTTGATGAAGGGTATATGTGTGTACATGTGTGGGAAAAAGGGAAAAGAGTGAAAAAGAAGGGAGAGTGAACTTATTGATAATTCTGCCTTCCAAATGCAACTCCACTGGATTTTTTTAAATGCTAAAGAAAAACAACAATGTTAAAAAATGAGTATTTAAAATGCATACTTTCAGTGACGTTACAATCCACTAATTTCATTTTAAGACATATACTCTAATCTAGAGAAACTCTTTATAATATATACTAGTCTGTAATAGGGGCTTCCCTGATGGCTCAAGCAGTGAAGAATCTGCCTGCAATGGAGGAGACATAGGAAACGTGGGTTTGATTCCTGGGTCAGGAAGATTCCCTGGAGGAGGGCATGGCAACCCACTCTAGTATTCTTCCCAGGGAAATACCATGGACAGAGGAGCCCCGTGGCGAAGGTCCATGGGGTCACAAAGCGTAGGACACAACGGAAGCAACTGAGCATACACACAGTCTGTAACAATACAACATTGCAGGCCAAAGCAAAAATCCAAAAGCAGAATTAATAAATAACGTGTGGCACAGTCATACAATGATATACTAACCAGCATTGAAAATAAATGAACTAGAGCAACATGTACCTTATAGGATGAATTTCACACAGTGGTGTGTTTTCACTCAATAATGGCTTTATGTAAAGTTTAAAAACTGGAAACACTAAACTATGTTTTAGTTTACATGAAGGTGAAAGTGAACTGAAGTTGCTCTGCCATGTCTGACTCTTTGCAACTCCATGAACTATATAGTCAATGGAATTCTCCAGGCCAGAACACTGGAGAGGGTAGTCGTTCCCTTCTCTAGGGGATCTTCCCAACCCAGGGATCAGACCCAGATCTCCCACGCAGCAGGCAGATTCTTTACCAGCTGAGCCACTAGGGAAGCCCAAGAATACTGCAGTGGGTAGCCTATCCTTCTCCAGGGGATCTTCCCGACCCAGGAGTTGAACTTGGGTCTCCTGCATTGCAGGTGGATTCTTTACCAGCTGAGTTACCAGGGAATCCTTTAGTTTACATAGTTAGACTAAATTCAAGGCATGGAAATATTCACTAGAAAAATCAAGTATAGATTATTTAGCTTACTAGAAATAATGGAGGAGGAGGGACTGTGACTGGGGTGGGCATAAGTAGTTCTCTAATTCTAATTCTTAATATGAGTGGTACTTACATGGATAGTCACTTTATTATTATGCTTTAAACTTAATACATTTTAATATATCTTGTATTAGGATATATTTCACAATAAACAATAATGACACTTAAGAAATGCCCACTCTCAAATCAGTGAGTATTTTTTGTGCAGTCTCCCCTTATTTATTCAGCACTTTGTTAGCACAAGGCACAGTCCTAACTCTCTACAAGTTGGTAAAAATTCCAAAAGAATGAGGGGTTGCATATAGACCATCAGTAAATCCATCTTTTTACTGTATGAACATAGATCATATGAACTTATCAGCTATTTGGCTGACTTTTCCATATTTACACACTGTATAATGAAAAAGGCAGGATGCTCCTTGAAGTGAATGTTTCAATTCATATATGCTTTTTATTATAACCTAACAATATTCCTGGTGGAAGTAAATCTGTGACATACACAACAAACAGCTGAGAAACACATGACATGCATACAAGATTTGCTTAACATAAACATATAAGTTATAATAATTTATTTTATGTGAAAGCAAGAAGGTATACTATATGTGTGCATATGTGAAGTCACTCCCATATTATCCCTAAACTGTCTCACAACCACTTAGATCTAAACATTTATCCCAAATCTTATATGTGAAAAATTTCACATATGAGAAAAGTTGCATTTTTTTTTAAACTGTGAAAATGTCCTCCCTTTATACTAACTACCGATTTTCTAATATTTTTCAATACATTTGTTTCATTACATTTCCGCTCCTCCATGCATATATCAATCCACCTTATTTTCTGATGCCTTTGAAAATCAGTTGCAGACACTTATTAGCATACATATAATTAACTAAGGTTCAGTATTTCTGACCTTTTCATCTAAGCATTTTTTACATAACTAGAATTCTCATTCGATATATACCAGGGCATGGATGTGGAAAAAAGTCTTTTATCACAATGGGAGATTATCTGCTTTGATGTATAGTTATGATACAAAAAAGATTCTTAAATATACTTCCGATTGGTGGTCAGAGTTTGTGTTCTTTATCTTCAAAATGTGGATATTTGTGACTTTTAAGAAACTTAATTACTATTAATATATAGTAAATGGAATCACTGATATATTCACTATCAATTACTCAAAAGCAATTAACCAAATAAACTGGCATATCACCACAAAGTGGCAAAGGGTATCTTATTACTGTTACAGCCACATGACCTTGAGTCACTAGAACTATTAGATGGACAAAGTGAAATTCCAAAGTCACTGTCTGTTTTATGTTTAATTTCTCTTGTCAAATATACAACTATTATAATAATTTTTCTATTCTTTTTCTTGTCACTTTAAAATCTTGAAAAGCACATTCTCCCCAGGCTGGCTAATAGATATGAAAAGTAGATGGGAGATCCACTAGTCCAGGGATTGGCCAACTTTTTTTAAGGGCCAGAAAGTAAATACCTTAGGCTTTGTGGGCCAGAGAGCCTCTGTTACTAGTCAATTCCACTATTGTAGCACATGTGATCGTTTCACATGTAGAATTTTGATTGGAATGTTAAATGGCAGGAAGTCCTATGGATGTGCACATTGTAAGTAATCCTATTGCCTAGAATTTTTAATCTCAAGGCCTAAGTTGTAGAACATTCTTGTTACAGAACTGCTTTGTGTATAAATATTGTGTTAACTAAAAAGCCTTATATAATAAAGTATAATTCTGTATAACTTGGCATCGGTAGCTCAATAAATCTGGAATATCATGCAAAGGCTTGCATTATTTTAAAAGAAGACATTACTATGGACATCTCTTTTTAGTAACTACTAAGTAACTGATATTAGAATTACTCTCTAGAGTAAAACAATTAGAAAACTGACTGACGAAATATTCTTAAGGAGAAGGCAAATATGATTCAAAAAGAAGGGAGTAGGGAACTGGTCAACAGATATAGGTACAAAAATGACAGAGGGCAGAATTGACAAACAAGGGCATAAAACAGCTATTATAATGAGGAAACAAACAGAGGATTAAAAGAAATACAATAATTGCGCAGTTGAAAAGTATGATATGTGAAGTCAAAATTTTTCTAGAGGTCTAACAACAGATAAGACACCACAGACGACAATCAGTGAACTTAGAAAACAAAACAGAAACAATCAAAGCTGAAGCATGGAGGTAAAACAAGCTGGAAAAACATAGGTACATGTGATTGGAGTCTAAGAAAGGGCTTGGAGGAACAGATGTCGAAAAAATATATGAATAAATAGTGGCCAACATTTTCCCAAATTTGATGAAAATGCCATGAAACCCAAACAGTATAAAAACCAGTGATAAAGGGAAAGTTTTTCCCAAAGCAAAGAGACACATTTTATACAGTCAACAATAATAACAGCTAACTTATCAGAAACAATGCAAGCCAGAAGAAAATAGAGACCTCTCTTTTAAAAAAAGGAATGAGAAACTGGAAACCAAGAAATTCCATATCCAGTAAAAATATCCTTCAAAAGAATGACGGGAACAGAACCAAGATGTCTTGATTTCCAGTTCTCTCCATTAATTAAACCACATAATAAAACTCAGGGCTACTTCTCTCCTTGAAATAGTGGAAAAAAATAAGACAAACAAGACATTGTTAAGCAAACAAAAGCTAAGAGAGTTTGTCTCCAGATTTTCACTATAAGAAAATACTTTAGGATGAAAGGAAACGAATGGTCATTCCTATCTACACTAAGGAATAAAGACCACCAAAAATTATAAATACAGACTATATGTATGACATTTCCCTTTTGCTTTTACTTATTTTTTTAAGTTGGTCACTGTTGTATTCACTTACTTTTTGATTTATTTATTTTTAACTGAAGGATAATTGCTTTACAGTATCGCACTGGTTTCTACCAAACTACATCACGAATCTCCCCTTTGCTTTTAAACTGGTTTAGAAGAAGACAGTGTTTAAAACAAAATGAAGTATTATAGAAGTAAAATGTACGACAACAAGAGCACAATGGACAGGAAGGGGAAATGGAAATATGCTACTGTAAGGTTCTTACTTTATATGCAAAGTGGTATATTATTATTTGTAGACTGTGATAGAGCAGGATGCCTATGTTTAATCTTAGAACAAACTTTAAAAAATGTAACATGGCAATCAATATAGCTTAAAAAGTCAACAGGAAAAATAAAAAACACTCATTATAAACCACAAGATAGCAGTAAAAGAGGGAGAGGAAGAAACAAACAATAAAAAGAAAACAAATACCAAGGTGGAATATTTAAACCCAACCATATTAATAATTACATTGAATGTAAATGGTCAAACACTCCAATTAAAGGCAAAAACTATCAGACTCAATGCAATATCAGAAAATTGTAGACTTCAGTACAAGGAAATTGAACAAAAATAAAGAGGGACATTTCCTAATAAAAGCAAGTTTAAGACTAAATTTAAAATTATTATAAATACTGTATGTTGATGAAAATATAAAACACTGAAACTCTCATACACTGCTGATGGAAGTGCAGAACAGTAAAACTGCTCTGGAAAACAGTTTGATGATTTCTTACAAAGTTCACACACATTTATCACATGACAGCAATTTCAGTCCTGTTCTTTATTGAAGAGAAATGTAAACACAGGTTTGTTTAAACAAAAAGAGAAGCTTTACTCATAACAGCCAAAACAAAAAACAAGTCAAATGCTAATCCACAGGTAAATGGATAAACAACTCTTAGAATAGGTAATACAAAGATGGATAAATCACAAAAACATGATGTTGAACTAAAAAAGCCAGATACAGAGCGCACACACAAACACAACATAATTCCATTCATATGAAATTCTAGAATAGGAAAAACTAACCTGCGGTGACAGAAAGCAGACTAACGGTAACCTGAAACAAAAGATGGGAGACTGCAAAGGTACACAAACAGGGTGATCAACTGTCCCAGCTTACCTGGGACTATCCTGGCAGATCTCTGAGTCTTGGGCAATCTGAGACATTTGGTTACCCTAGGCGGTACACAAGAACATGTTTGGGGATGACAGACATGTTCTAAATCTTGACCAGGATAGTATAAATGTCTGTCAAAACTCATTAAACTGTACACTTAAAATTGTTATACTTTATTGTATGTAAACTACACCACTATGAAATTAATTTAAAAAGTAAAAAACAGACCATTATGTAATTTGTGATGCCATTACTATACTAAACACAACCATGTTTATCTTTCTTCTGTTGCTATTTTAAGGCTAGCATTAAAAGTATCAGAGTCTGCCAAACCTTAAAATCAGAATTATTTTATATACAGTGCATACAGTCTTTAAGAAAGCTAAGATGTGAATTAAGATGCAAAGGAATGTAAGGATGCAAAGGTAAGACATAATTGAGAGGCATTAAATTTTTTTTTTCAGTCTCCTAAGTCACTCCACTCAATTAACATATTTACTGAGTTCCCTTGCTCAAGGAACTGTAGGGCAGAAAGACTTGTACATTATAGTTAGCTGCTCAGTCATATCCAACTTTTTGCGACCCCACGGACTGTAGCCCTCCAGGCTCCTCTATCCATAGAATTCTCCAGGTAAGAATACTGGAGTAGGTAGCCATTCCCTTCTTCAAGGGATCTTCCCAACCCAGGGATCCAATCTGCGTCTCCTGCATTGCAGGCAGATTCTTTACCACCTGAGCCAACAGACAACCCCTGTACATTATAAATCAACTTCAAATAGCCAAGATCAGTACAACAAAATAAGCACAGAGATCTATGAGGTGAAAGTACTACAATGAACTGGAGTAAGGAAAAGATTCAGGAAAGGATGCTGGAAGGAGAGACAAGAGCTAATTTTACTTAAGGAATCTAGGAAGCAAATGAATCAGACACACATTCTATGCACTCTAGGTATGAGGTAGAAAACAGCATGATTTGGGTAACTGTATCAGTTGAGTGTTGATAGAGAATAAGGATTAGATAATGGATAGATAGCAACATTAAAGTCTTAAAGGTTAACAAGTGAAAGATTATGAAGAGCAAAGATTCTGAATGCATCACAATCTGCAATCAATAATAACAACAACAAAAAACAAGTCAACTATCCCATTTCTACTTTTGAGTATATCTTTTATATATTAAGCTTCTACTAGGTTCAGAGTATATTTCTACTTGACTTATTTCAGCTGATTTATATTTGGAAATCATATACTTAAACTTTTTCATTTCATACATTAGAAAAGAAATGTATGTTTGACATGGACCCTAACACTTCAGACACAAAACAAGTCTCAGGGTTCCCTCAAATTTTAAGAGATGGAAGATTAGTTTTTCCCCAGAAGCTTTTAAGACTAAAGGTACATTTAAAAAATAATTATTATTTCTGGATTTCCTAAAAACTGAGTGCCCCACAACTTAAAGAAAATGAAACTGCACATAATATTGTATATACTTTTCTATAACTATGGTATCTCTCACACAGTAAAAGGAGGGGGATGTTCAAAATGATCACACCACTGCGAAGAGTATGTACTCTGAGTTATCTGCTATTAGAATAGGATCTTTCCATTTATTGCAAAAAAGCATTTTTTAAGCCTACTATCCTAGAATGTCATGGGGGTAGGTGGTGGAAAGACTCAAAGATCAGAGATTAGCCTGTCACAACCCTTTGGGAAGTTGTTCAACTTTTATGATTAAATCAACTGTTTCATTTGTATCCAGTCCCATCACATTTGTTGTACAATTTTTTACATTCACTTAGCTTCAAATTTAGCTAGACACCAATAAATATCAAGTGATGAATTATGATTCATGTCTTCAAAGAAATAAAGCTAAGAATCATCTGACAAAAGCTCTGAAAGACACTTCTTTCACAGCTTTGCGTTTTAATAGCCCAACACCAGAGGTCGCCAAACTTCAGCAAGAGAACTACATGTGTGGCCTTTAAAACAAACTTGAAGCCAAAGAAATTCTATTAGAAATCTGTTACTCCTCTGCTTAAAATCCTTCAGTGGCTTCCAAGTGCTTACAAGCTAAAAGTGTTCTGGCCACTGCCCACACCTCCAGCCTCCTGGTAAACTGATACACTATCCCCACCATTCAGAACTTTATGCTCGAACCATAAAGTAACACATGATAGACCTGACTTCACTAAGCATCCCTGTCCAAATTAGCACATACGCCCTCCATTCCCTTCCTCTCACTGGTGAGTATCTTTGCATGTTTCAAGATTCAGTTCAAGAATTTCCTCTTAAATGAAATCTTTCCAGATAGGATTCTCTCCAAATAGGATACTTCTGCCTCTGTACTCTGATCATCAGACTTCTGGGGTCAGAGCTGCCTTACCTCCCCTCAATAAGTCTCTGAACTCCTTGAGGGCAAAGACCCTCTGTGTAGGCCCAAATGGTTCACTAAATCAACATGCTGTTAATGTGATGCATCCTGAAAGACTGAAAGGATACATGGCCATTATGAATTCAATCAAAGCTTTTAAAATAAGCAGATAAAAAATTTTGTAACACAGAGGCAGGAGAAATTTCTGCATAAAAGAACATTTATTTAAATTGGATAACTGTCAGGTTAACTGGTCTATATCATAAATATGACAACGTGAAAACCAAAAATCATGTCACTGAGCTACTCTATTTCAAAATATCAGTACTCTACTGACACTGGAATCACTACATTTTCACTTCCAAAGGATTGATATAA
This sequence comes from Muntiacus reevesi, assembly GCF_963930625.1. Classification (NCBI taxonomy): domain Eukaryota; kingdom Metazoa; phylum Chordata; class Mammalia; order Artiodactyla; family Cervidae; genus Muntiacus; species Muntiacus reevesi. Next base: position 43,473,077 of record NC_089256.1, read on the forward strand.
AATGTTATGCTCTCTGGTATATATCCCTACAAGTTACGGGTTTTAAACTTTTTAAATACATTATATGTAGGTAGCTAAAATACTTAACTATCAAAACAAGACAAGTGGAGGCACTCAGTTGTGTCTGACTCTTTGCAACCCATGGACTATAGACTACCCAGGTCCTCCACTCATGGGATTTTCCAGGCAAGAGTACTGGAGTTGGTTGCCATTTCCTTCTCCAGGGGATCTTCCCAACCTAGGGATCGAACCCAGGTCTCCTGCACTGCAGGCAGACGCTTACATGCAGATTTCATACAGTTTCTATTGACCTCTCCTATAATAAATGAGTGAAATTTTGGTATAAGGATTTTTGTGTGCAGTTTGCAATGTTTCTTTCTCAGGGTTTTCCTCTGATCTCCAAAAGGCAAGGAACCTTCCCCCATCCCCAAAGCTAAAGCAGCAGTAGCAGCACAATCATTAAAATCCCATTAGGAATATTAGTGAAGAAAAGAGCATCAAGCTGTCATGTTATTTTGAACACAACAAAAGTATTTGAATAAATTATTCAAAAGTATTTGAATAAATCCTTTTGGCTAAAGTATTTATTCAGCCTAAACTAGTACAGGAGGGTCCCTTTGTGTGTCCATGATTTACTTCGTTTAGCCCTGTGCCACCTGTCACTTAAGTGAATCTGAGTGCTTTGCAAAGCTATGGTCAGTTTACTGCCTTTCTTAAAATATGGTGGAAACAGCAACACACCCTTTTCAGAAGTTCTGTAGGTAGATGTCTTCAATTTTGTCTTAAAAAACAAACAAAGCTTTGAGATATACACCCCTCTATAGAACTTACTTCTTTTTTACTATATTCAGTGGTGTACAACCATCAACTGCTATCTGATTTCAGAACATGTTCATCATCCCCAAATTAAACCCTGTACCCATGAGCAGTCAACTCCCATTTCTACTCTCCCCAATTACTGACAACCACTAATCTACTTTCTGTCTCTACAGATTTGCTTATTCTGGACATTTCATATAAATGGAATCACATTAACATGTGTCCTTTTGTGCTTGATATTTTCTGTGATAGTCTGTATTTGACATTTTTCATTCATCAGCTGATGGACACTTGAAATGTTTATACTTTTTTGGCTATAAATAATACTGCTACAAACCTTTATGTACAAGTTTTTTTGTAGATAAATGTTTTCAAATTCCTATGAAGGGAATTGCTGGGTTGTGTGGTAACCCTATTATTTTGAGGAAGTGCAAATCCATTTTTTGTTTATACCATTTAACAATCCCTCGAGCAATGTATGAAAGTTTCAATTTCTCCACATCCTCTGGTAAGGATTCCCAGGTGGCTCAGTGGGTAAAGAATCCGCCTGCAATGCAGGAGATGCAGATTCAATCCCTGGGTTGGGAAGATCCCTTGGAGGGCATGGCAACCCACTCCAGTAATCTTGCCTGGAGAATCCCATGGACAGAGAAGTCTGGCGGACTACAGCCCATAAGGTTGCAAAGAGTTAGACACAACTGAAAAACTAAACACGCACATTACCAATACTAGTTATTGTGGGTCTTTATTTTGGCCATCCTAATAAATATGATCTAGTGTTCATTACGGATCTGATTTGCATTTCTCTAGTGACTAACAATGTTGAGCATCTTTTTTTGTGTGTCCTTACTGGTCACCTGTATGTCTTCTTTCGAGAAATGTTAATTCGAATCCTTTGCCCATTTTTCTCTTGGGCTATCTTTTTATGGTTGAGTTGTACGAGTTCCTTACTCTAGATAGAAATTCCTTATCATATATATAATTTGCAAAATTTTTTTGAAATTCTGTGTGTTGCCTTTTAATTTTCTGGATGGTAGCCTTCGGGAAACAAATTTTTAAATTTTGATGAAGTTCAATATATATGTTTTTTCTACTGTCACTTGTGCTTTTGGTTTCGTGTCTAAAAAAAAAATCATTTACACCTATGTTTCTTTCTAAGAGGTTTACAATCTTAGCTCTAGGCCTATACATTTTGAGTTAATTTTTGTACATGGTGTGAGAGGTAGGGGTCCAACTTCATTCTTTTGCATATGGATATCCAGTTGCCCAAATATCATTTGTTAAAAAGACTACTGCTTCCCCATTGAACTGCCCCGGAAGCCTTGTCAAAGGTAATCTGACCATAAACATAAAGGTTTATTTCTAGACATTCAATTGTACTCCATTGACCTACATGCCTATGCTCATGTCGGTACTAAACTTTCTCACCCCCCTTTCTTGACGTTTAACTGACAAAATCGTAAGACATACTAAATGCACACAGTTGTGATTTTATATACATACACATTGTAAAAGGATACCTATACTATCTAGTTAATTAACATAGTCATCACCTCACACTTTTCTTTCTTCTCTTCCTTCTTCTGGTGAGAACATTTAGGTCAATAGTGTTATCAGCTATAACCAGCATGTTTTACATCAGATTCTCAGACCTCATTCATCTTAGAAAATCTGTCCTCTTTACCAACCTCTCCTCATTTCCTCCACTCCCTAACCCCAGGGGCAGCCACTTTTTTACTCTCTCTGATTGACTTTTTTCCTTTTCTTTTTAGACTCTACATACAGGTGATACCATGGAGTAGCTGTCTTTCTCTGTCTGGCTTATTTCATTTAGCATAATGCCCTAAGGTCTATCCATCCATGTTAACAAAAATGGCAGAATTTCCTTCCTTCTTGTGGCTTAATAATATTCCACTGTAGATGCACTATCTTGATTACTGCAGCTATAAAATAAGTTTCAAAAGTGGGAAGTGTGACTTTTCTTCCCTAATAAAATTTTATATTTGGCAACAAGTAGTTTCCTTCCCCCAAAAAAGGTGATTACTGTTTTGATTACGCAAATTATTCACTATAAAGTAAAACAAAGTCATTCGTGGTTAATACATAGTCACAGTGGTCATTCCCCGCCCCCCCAAGGTGAATGTCAGCCATAGTTGTATGTTCAAGGTAAGGGTATATAACAAAAAGAGGGGTGGCAGATGGGATTAGAATCTCTTGAGTTAAAAAAAAAAGAAAAAGAAAAAGAAAAAAAACACCTCACTATATTTTCCAAACTTGTAAAAAAATCACACTCCCCTTTGACACATGTAAACATTTTATACACACATCCCCTAGCTCTTGCTTCCTCTGAGAATCACTAACACTACAGTTCTTAGTGTTATAGTTTTTGTGGTGTTGTAGCACCACAAGCCAAGATTTTCTTTGTGTTTTCCTTCTATTATATGTATCAATAAAACAATAAGAATTGTTTTATAAATATGAAATATCAATCAGTATGCTTTTAACAAAATAAATGCCCCTCTACAAGAGTCCAGTGTTTCTTTATATTGAACCCTGAAAATAAACAAATATACAGAAGAACTCAAATTGCCACCGTGGAGAAGAATCTACAGTTGATAAGTGTATTATATTCCACAAAGAGTAATTTTGTGGGTGGTTGTCTGACTCAGGTTCTAAAATATAACTACTAATACAAAAGTTTTGAGGTGACAATGTCATGAAACTTAGGTTTATAAGAAATAAGTTTCTTTGAATAAATAAAACATATTCTGGCAACTTAGTAAATCACTTTATACTGCTTGTTTGGGATAAGTTAATTTCAAATGGATGTCATTATTCTCAAGTCAAAAGCTAACTAGACCACATTGCCATGACACCACTTTTTCATGCCTGGGCACACTTACATATAAGCATATAGAGATTTAACCAAGTGTGAGTAAGTTACTATAGAGTTAGTAAAATTTCATAGTAGCAACATAAAACTGATGTTTTTTCTGGCCTATGTACAACATATTCATGTAAAGATGCAACTGAGAAATTTTACATTAAAATGATTTTTCTAATACTCATTTACTTATTTTTAAAGTGCTGACACTATGCGTGTAGTATTTATACTGCAGGCAGTTACTATAAATTGTAACCATTATTCTTTGCACTAGAATAGGGATATTTAATCTAGATATTCAAGATAGGCTTCAGAAAGTCCAAGGTTCACCTGATATCATATGCCAAATTTTAGCATATATGTTTTTCTGGGGGTGAGTCCATTGCTATGAAAAATTTTCAAAGAGGTTCATGATGCAAAAGCAACTAAAAGTTGCTGCTCTAGTCAGTAATAAACACAGAAAAATGTAAACAATAAAACAAGAATGAAAAAACAATAAAATATTTTTATATATATTACATATTATACATTATAAGTAAAAATCTGTACCACGTGGTGTGCTTACTAGTTCTGGGGAGTGGAAAAGGGCAAGAGAACTAAGTTTAATATGTTGTCCCTGTAGTCTGTTAAAAAGAAGAGCTCCATGAAAACAAAAGAAATACCATCAAGTAACATATGATTAAGCTCCAAATACGTGTTGGCAAAGATACATCATGGATCCATCAAAAAACTTAGGAAGAAAAGTAATTTATACTTATTAAATTCTCATTAGTCTCTTAGACCTCTGTCTGAAAGACTATTTGATGGTGAAAATGTCAAGCCAGGACACAGGGCATACAAAGGTGCTAAACAATCCATAATACGGAGATAAATGAAAGCTAGTATTTGCAAAGCAAAGATGAGGAAGGTAACACTGAGCTGTACTTGAAAGCACAGGAATCCACTTTTACAGTCTTGATTAATTTAGATGAAGTACAATTAAACTTAGCCCAAAGACATCACAAACTGATTTAGTATATTCATTACAATAGGATTTAGGAGCATTTTCCTTTATTTTGTGGTCACACGTGAAAAACACTAAATTAAGTGAGTTCTAGATAATAAGTTGACATTAAGTATCATATTGTTTCCCCGAGAGCTACAAAATTCCATGAATAGAGGACACCAATTTAGCTAAAGATGAATCAGACAGATTTTCCTACCACCCAACCCTTCCCAGATGTGGCAGTCATAGTACTGATCTTCGTCAGCATCATCGTCTTGCTAGGATTAAAGGGTTAAACGTGGAAACATGTGTCAAGGGCTGAGCTTGGTGTCTGGTGCAGAGGAAGTGCTCACTGGGTAGCAGCTTTTATGACTAGCAGCATTTTACCAGTATTTGAAAATGCAGACCTCTGAGGGGCCAGATAATCACTGATCTATTTGTCTAAATTACCGTGCAAAGCCCCTGGTGGCTCAGACAGCAAAGAATCTGCCCGCAGTGCAGAAGACCTGAGTTTGATCCCTGGGTTGGGAAGGTTCCTTGGAGAAGGCAATGGCAACCCACTCCAGTATTCTTGCCTGGAGAATTCCATGGACAGAGGAGCCTGGCAGGGTATGGAGTCGCAAAGAATCACACATGACTGAGTGACTAACACATGCTGCAAAGAGTCATCAGTCAAATCGAAAGACCAGGAAAACAATGATTTAGATAGATATTTGTAATAAAATGCAACCCTCTTAACTCTATGTAACTGTATCTATTTGTTTACTAACAAAAGATTCTGGCATAAAACAACTGAAAACATCCGTTCTTTTTCAGTTTCTGGGATTACAAAAAGATGATTTAAAAAAAAAAAAATCAGTATCACAGAACAGTAAAAAATGAAAACCTTCCCCCCTCTCTTTTTTAAAAAATAATTTTATTTATTTGTTTTTGGCTGTGCTTGGTCTTCACTGCTACACGCAGGCTACTCTCTAGCTGCAGGGCATGGGCTTCTCATTGTGGTGGTGCTTCTGCTGCAAAGCAGGGGCTCTGGAGCGCATGGGCTCAGTAGTTGCAGAGCACAGGCATAGTCGTCCTATGGCATGTGGAATCTTCCCAGATCGGGGACTGAACCTAATCCCCTGCACTGGCAGCTAAGACTCCTCACCACTGAACCACTAGGGAAGTCTTTAATCCCACTCTCCACTCTCTTTAATCCCACTCTCCACTGCTAAATCTTCTGCTTTTTCAAGCTTTTAGGTACCACAAGAAACAAAGTTCACCTACTTAACTATAATAAAATAATCAAAAGATTATTTGGATCTCACTGTTTTCCACAGAAACTTTCCATTGTTTTCCAGAAACTTTCAAATTCCTAAAGTTTCTGCTAGAGCTAAGATTGTACTAGTTCTTTCCCGTGTAAGAAACATCTATGTAAGTATCTAAAATGAGTAACTACTGCTAAGAGAAAAGTATGACATGAACTTATTTACCAAAGAGAAACAAACTCACAGACCTTGAAAAGAAACTTATGATTACCAAAGAGGGAAAAGGATGGGGGAGGGATAAATTAGAAGTTTAAGATAAGCAGATAGAAACTACTATTATATATAAAATGACACAAAGTGAAGTCCTACTGCATAGCACTGGGAACTATATTCACTATCCTGTAATAAACTATAATGGAAAAGAATATACATATATATATATACACACACATACACACACACACCTGAATCACTTTGCAGTACATCATAAACTGACACAACATTGTGAATCAACTATACTTCAATAAAAAATTTTTAAAGGCATCTACATGTTTAATGTCATGTTTTTCTAAAAGACATAAATCCAAATTTAAAAAGGTAGTTACTATAGCTATGAAAGCTACAGAAAAAATCTATTATCAGAAAGGTGTACTCTAACTACTTCTGTCTTTAAAACTTCCATTAGAAAGAAATGGTCAACTTATTACAAAGCATAAATAAATATTTATGAAATAAATCAAATTATATCTCTAGCAACATTAATATTTAAAATTGGAAATTCTACAAAATGACTGATTTCTATCAAATATTCAGTTCTGTGTTATTTTAATCCCAAAATTGAACTTTAGACTGAAGCTCACCTTGCCTTACTTGAAGTTTGTGTTTTAAAATTTGGAGGGGGAAAAGAAGCTATTAGTGAAACCTACAGCAGTCCCAGGTTCAGAATTTCCTAGACTGCATCATCTTGAGTATATCCGGGGAACTTTGGGGAAATCTTACATTTATGTAAGGAGTTAATCATATCTTTGAGAAGCTAAATATATAATTTTTTTAAAAGCAATCATCTATCACTTCACTTTTACATTATTCTTCTCAGAATCAATTATGTAATTCAGAATAGAATCTACAGTCCAATCTATGCAGTCAAAAAAAAAAACACTTCGTCAACATATACTTCTTCACATGAGAAATACAATTAATTATTTAGTAAAACAAAAAAGTCCACAAAACAGATGGTATTTTTGTTTTAACATACACATGCACAGAAAAGTGTATAAAAATATTCATAGAAGTTATTTTTCATGATGTACTAGAACAGTAAGTGATTATTTTTGTTCTCCTTGTATTTGTGTCTGGGTATGTTTTCTGCACTAAGCACATAAAATTATACCATACATAGTGATAAAAAAAGCAATCAACATTAAAAAAACACTACCTTCTTTAAGTCTTCGGAAGACTTTTTCTAAACAACCCCACTGGTATGATTGATGACAGAAGTGCCAATGGACAATGCTGCATCACTGAACCTATGCTTGTGAAATTTCTGACAGATGTACTCCCAAAATGTTTTATTTTCCCCAGGTATCTGAAACCACATCAGATTTGTCTTAAGATTATTTTAACTAGTATGTTAAGGAAGAATTTAAGAAATCCTATTATCTGAGACTTTCCAAACAGAATCTCTCTTATCTACAAATGCTTTGAAAAGTTAAGCACTTTTTTGATACTCAGAGATTAAAAGGTATAATAAGATTCTGATCTGATAATCCTCTGTATGAAATCAATCTCAGAAAGCTAGGTGTTTTTCATGCTTAAAAATGATTTTTCATGACTTTCAATGCCATACTGCCCTATACTTCTAACTTACTCTGAAGATATTTTAATTTTACTCTTAATATTCTGTAAAAGCATTGTTTGAGGATAGATAGGGAGGAGATTTAAAATGTTACGCTAAGTTAGCTCAGTTTATAATACTCTGTGTTACTTATTCTATGAATTATTGGCATGGACATCTAAGCCAATAAAGTTTAATAAACAACATATACAATAACAATCACACTAACTTTTCTTATTAATTCCTAGGTAATTCCAAATTCATCGATGAACACTGATCTAGCAGCTTAATTCAGCTTAACTATTTCTTGAAAACTATTATGGTGCCTTTGGATATTAAAATGTAACAATAAAAGAAAGTTCCTGCTCAGAAAGTTTGTTGTTTAGTTGCTAAGTCATGCCTGACTCTTCGTGACCCCATGGACTGCAGCACGCCAGGCTTCCCTGTCCTTCACTATCTCCCAGAGTTTGCTCAAACTCATGTCCATTGATTGAGTCGATGATGCTATCCAATCATCTCATCCTCTGTGACCACTTTCTCCTCCTGCCCTCAATCTTTCCCAGCATCAGGGTCTTTTCCAATGAGTTAGTTTTTCACATCAGATTAGAGCTTAAGTTCAGCTAAGAAAGTTTATAATTAGGCAATTCTACCATTTATAAAATTTATGAAGTTTGCTGTACGATTGTTCCTTTTCTGCATAAACTCAAAGAAAAGAGTAACTATTTTATGGGTTTGGGGGTATATCAGCTACCTCCAGATACTCAAGAGGAATACACATGAGGTTTTCAAGAAAGAAAATGGAAAGAGAGCAGAGAAGAAAAGTAACACAGATTCCCTAGTTTCCAAAAGAACTAAGGGCTCAGGACTAACATCTCAAAAAAACTGAGGCTGGAGTTGGGCACCTGGGAGACCACTTTTCATAGAAAACTCAAATCTATTCTTGAAGTCCGGATTAGCAGAAATGGCAATATTCGCTTAAAATATAAAACGTCTTAATAACATTTAACTTTGAAAGCTAACCTATACAACTCTTTTCTGACATACAACTTAGATCAGGAAAACTGGAACAGTTACGTTAGAATTAGTTATGCTTTCTTATTTCAATGAAACATCACAGATATTCAATATGTAAAGTACAAGTGTACAGACAGGATCAACAAGACTTAGAGCTATATTAAACACACACAAAATTCCTACAATGTTTATTAACCTCCATGCAGTAAGATTTAAGAGCTATACTACACACACACACACACACACACACAATGTCTATTGATTAAACTCAATGAAATGTATAACTTCAGGTCACCAAATGGGTGGTAAATTAATACTGATATTTTATCTACCCTGGGTGGTATTGCTTAAAAACTGTAAAAAGGGCTGAGAAGTTTGATATTCCAAACTGCCCTGGGACGTTGTCTAACATCCATTATAACACCTTCAAAATGTCTATATAGTGATCTTGGAACTTAGCTAGGTGATGACAATCTATAAGTGCAAGATGACAAGATAATATATAAATGAGAAGTGTTTTGTTTTAGAGTCGGCCTACTACAACAAATTAATCATGGACAACCTGCAACAAATAAGCCCTAAATAAAAATGAAGTCATCAAACATCAATAACAAACTGACAGTTTCTACTAAAATTAAATAAGAACAAACCAATATTAGTAGAAAATGGAATTAGGAGGGCTGAGAAAAAGTGGTAAAATAAGCTTTGGACTTAAAGTTTTACAAGATATGATGGCAAGCATGAAATATATGACTTATCACAGTTATCCAGCTTAGCTTCTAAGCAATTTCATCTGTATTAATCTCATGTACGAACTCATTAAAAGTAGTGACAAAGAATAAACCATCACATGGTTCTAAATTATAATTGGTAGAGAAATGACACAGTTCTAATAAGCTAAACATATATGCCAAATTAAATGGTGATATGTACAGAGAACTGTGGTGTGGTAAATTCAAATACATTAAACTGAAAGCCTGGGGATAGAAGAAATGCTGATTGGTTGTATTGACTTGATTGGTCAGCAAACTATGGCCCAATCCAGAGGACACATGACTATGTGGATCACAATAAACTGTGGAAAATTCTGAAAGAGATGGGAATACCGGATCACCTGACCTGCCTCTTGAGAAACCTGTATGCAGCTCAGGAAGCAACAGTTAGAACTGAACATGGAACAACAGACTGGTTCCAAATAGGAAAAGGAGTACGTCAAGGCTGTATATTGTCACCCTGTTTATTTAACTTATATGCAGAGTACATCATGAGAAACGTTGGGCTGGAAGAAGCACAAGCTGGAATCAAGATTGCCGGGAGAAATATCAATAACCTCAGATATGCAGATGACACCACCCTTATGGCAGAAAGAGGAACTAAAAAGCCTCTTGAAGAAAGTGAAAGAGGAGAATGAAAAGGTTGGCTTAAAGCTCAACATTCAGAAAACTAAGATCATGGCATCTGGTCCCATCACTTCATGGCAAATAGATGGGGAAACAGTGGAAACAGCAGCTGGTTTTATTTTTCTGGGCTCCAAAATCACTGCAAATGGTGAATGCAGCCATGAAATTTTTAAAAGACACTTACTCCTTGGAAGGAAAGTTATGACCAACCTAGATAGCATATTAAAAAGCAGAGACATTACTTTGTCCACAAAGGTCTGTCTAGTCAAGGTTATGGTTTTTCCAGTGGTCATGTATGGATGTGAGAGTTGGACTATAAAGAGGGCTGAGCGCTGAAGAATTGATGCTTTTGAACTATGGTGTTGGAGAAGACTCTTGAGAGTCCCTTGGACTGAAAGTAGATCCAACCAGTCCATCTTAAAGCAGATCAGTCCTGGGTGTTCACTGGAAGGACTGATGTTGAAACTGAAACTCCAATACTTTGTCCACCTGATGCAAAGAACTGACTCATCTGAAAAGACCCTGATGCTGGGAAAGATTTAGGGAGGGAGGAGAAGGGGACGACAGAGAATGAGATGGCTGGATGGCATCACTGATTCAATGGACATGGGTTTGGGAGGACTCCGGGAGTTGGTGATGGACAGGGAGGCCTGGCGTGCTGCGGTTCATGGCGTCTCAAAAAGTCAGACATGACTGAGCAACTGAACTAACATGAACTAAGAAATGATTTTCAAGATAAACATTTGCCCTCAATTCGAGGTTATGAAACACTGACTTTGAACCATGATTAAGAGAATTTTCACATGCTCCTCAAAAGAAACTCATTCTTCTAATCAATAGACTTGCACTACTCAATTATTACATTAATTTGAATTTCATCAATGAAAAATTTGTGAAAATTTGTTTTTCTGTTTTCTGTCCTGTTTTCTTTTCTGTTATGTATCTCAGACATCCGTGACTTCCATTTTTTGCCGACAAAGCCTAAAACGTTTTATCTAGCCCTTTACAGAAAGTTTGCCAACTCCTGTATTAGAATACTAATTTGAATAATAACAAAGAATACAAAGGCTTTTAGGAAACAAGAAAATCAAACTATCCGAACTTAGATCTGAGTGTAGTGTAGGAATTGGGAAGGATGCAGATCTGCTGAACTAAGTTGAAAGCTTCAATCTGAAACTGAAAGATGAGTTACCAAAAAAAGATGGCAAATAGCAGTGATCTCAGGTACAAATCATAAAGAAACTATATGGATAGTAAGGAAGATTCTTGATCACACACGGTGTTTTCAATCACACCTGCACACAGTGATACCTAGCAAAATCATTTTTTCAAAAATATTTTTGCAAATCAAGTACAAGGACTTTAAAACAACTTAATCACAGTCCAGGAAATAACTAGTAAAAGTTAAAAAGACCCAACAAGGACATACTGTACAGTACAGGGGAATTTGCTCAATACTCTGTAATAACATAAATGGGAAAAAAATTTGAAAAAGAATGGACACATGTATAACTGAATCACTCTGCTGAAACCAGAAACCAATGCAACAGTGTTAATCAACCATATGCCATCATAAAATAAACTTTTTAAACAATAAAAAAATATATATATAAAAACAAAAACTCTTGAGGCTTGCTCAGCCCAATAAAAACTAAATTCAAGCTGTCCAGATATAGAACAGGATGCATTCCAAAGCAGCGATATGATGCTTGAAGTATTCAAGAAAACACTGAAAAACCATCTCCCAGGAATGTAACTAAGTAGGCTCTCTCATTGGATGGAGAATTGGGACAAACAAAACCGTTAAGGAGATTTTCAATTTTCCACTTCTATGAAACATTTGGAAAATCAAGACTAAAACCCAATAGAAGGTAGGTGTTGCTTCAGAAGACAAACTAAGCTTATAATCAACCATTTAGTGGTCTGAATATAGAGACACTAGATATTTCTAATGGGGGAGGTTTGAGAACTTATTTAAGATATCAATATTAAAAGCTTTAAAATCTTAGTGCTTTTATTCTCAAGAGATAATATCCAATATCCAAGATAATAATACTTTCTATGATGTTGTTAACAAAGGTTTTGACAGACCTAATAAATAAAATTATATTAAACCCATACGTAAAAATTCTGCTTCTATCAAGTGGTCTAGTCATACATACTCATTTTTTCATTTTATAAACATTTAAATACTGACTAAATACAAGCATCTCCTAAGTGCTCAGCAGAGTATTACGAGCAGAGCACATGGTGAACAAAAACAGAAAAAAGACACAGTTTCTCACCTTGATTATTTCCACCAATTGATCCACACCACTGTCTCCTGGAAATATTGGCTGTCCTAGCAACAGCTCAGCCAACACACAGCCTGCAGACCATACATCTGAAGAGAAAAGAAAATAAGAGCTTATTAATATAGCTTATGTTGTGTTAAGAACTGATACATTTCCTAATTTTACTTTGATCAGAATGAATACCATAAGGAAAAGATTGTATAACCCAAAACAGGGGAAAAGTCATCAAATAATCCTTAATAGATTTTAAAACCGTGTTACACTTACTAAACAGCAAACAGGGTGATAAGAATATTCTAATAAAGGGTAATATCTTTATTATATGTAATATCTACATTAATTATCCAGTATCAGATGTTCAAGTCTTCAACAACCAAGTCAGAGATTATAGTATGAAAGCATAGAGCATGATTATTTACTTATTATACTTAAAAATAAGTCAAGTGATACAATCTCTGCACATTAGCAGGTGCTTATAGAGAGTAACAAGAAGGGTTCAATCTCCTATACACAGGAGAGTAAGCCAAATGTAAATTTCAGAAAAAGAAAATTTTAATATTTTAAATGGCTAACTTTTGTCTTGTAATATAACTGACAGAAAATGTGCTTAAATATATGAATATTTTAAATGCAAAGACAGAATAATACACTGTATTTTACAAATTATAAAATATAATTCACTTTTGAGTCAAATAAGAAACCTCATCTTGACAGAAAACTTAAATAAATTTTAAAGATTTTTTAATAAATTTACAAAAGGAAAAAATAAAGCATATATCCTGGCTTACCCACAACAGTCAGTCCTGGTCTAGATGACTTCCTGTGATAATAACGAAAGCATCCCCTTTATCTCTTAAAAGTATTACCAAATGGAAAGATACATTTTATGGGCACTTTATTTAGAGCCCACTACTTAAGACTTACTGCAAAAAAAAAAAAAGCTAATTTTCTGGATTCCTGGGTTTTGTATGAACCAACAAACAATGGCTTTAGAGAGATGAACATAAATTGTCACTGGGCTTTCCATCTATCAGTAGGGAAGGAGAAAAATGACTAATGGCATGCGTGGCAACAAATAAGAATTTTGACGCCGTAAGATGAGCTATCAGAAGAATTGGAAGCTAACACAATATTATAAATCAGCTATCCTCCAATATTAAAAAAGAAAAAAAGAATTGGAAATCCTTGCTCCAATAACTACTTTTTACTGGCCTAGACAAATAATGACACAAAATTCATTTAAGAAATTCAAGTTGATTTTGCCCAGCTACTCTTCTAACAACATTGTTAAAAAATGCTTCTAAACTATATTTGTATTAGTACACTTTTAAATATCTTTTTGTTTACAACTCTTCCAGAGTCTTAAGAAGCAAGTATCCTATATGTAAACAAGGAGGCCAAATCTAGGCTTGAGAGGGTTCAACGGCCCCAGCTGCATCAGTAGAGTATGGGGAATCCTAAATCTAGAAAGTCAGAATCTGGTTTTAGGAGATTTACTTTACTTTAGACAAGTAAATGTGAAGGAGACTGCTGGAAAGCAGGTACTCATAACATCCAAAAAATGGATTCCTAATAGAGAAAACATACTACATTGGCCCTTCTTTTGTGAGAAGATTCCCAAAGAACTGCTAAGCACATGGACATTTACAGAAGTAATAAACTCTTAAGAGGGTCAAAGGTTTATATAAACATGTCTTAATATGTCAGATGATATTGTCATGACTTTTTAGAAAGAAGCAAACCACATTTATTTTAGGTGAGGCTGACAGAACTCACCCCAGTATGAATCTCATTCCTGGTATGCAGATGATTAATTTCATATATGTGAATGAAATATAAAGCATCTAGAAAATCCAAAGACTATCCAAAGATTAAGGGCTGAAATTTGCTCTTTGGGAAGAGTCAAGTTAACACATACCACAAAAAGAATACCACTTTTTCTACAGTACTTTCATTAACATTTTATTTAATCCATATGGCCACTCAGAAAGGTAAGCAAAACTGTTACTAATCTTTTTTACAGTTTAGCTAAGTAGTAATAAACCTGGAATTCAAATTCAGGTCTACTCTAACCAAAATATCCCTTTCACTATTTCTCATTTGATCCTGAATAGAATAGGCCATATAACATAGCCATAATGAAACTCTGAGCATTATAAACACACACACACACACACACTCTCTCTCATACTCTATCCAGTGGAGTAGGACACACACATACTCACTTACTCACTCTATTATACTCTCTATCCAGTGCAGCAGGTCTAAAGTATGATCTGCAGAGCCCTGAGCCTCCTGGACCTTTTCAGAGGTCCTGAGGGCGAAGTTATTTTCATAAGAACCCTCAGATGTTATATGTCTTTTTCACTATGCTGACATTTGCACTGAGGGTGCAAAAGAAATGGTGGATAAAACTGCTGGCCTCTTTGCACAAATCAAAATGTTCCTTGGCATTTTGCCTTTTGGCAAAAAAAAAAAAAAAAAAGCTAGTATTAGTAATATACTGTGTAAAGGTCTTTGTTCATATTAGAGAATTTTAACTTGTATAAAAGACAAACTGTCCAAGTTCTGATTTTTCCTTGACTTTCTGTTATTGTGTGGTTTTGTTTTTTGTTTGGTCTTTGTATGCTTTTGTTTGTTTTTGGACTAAGGAATTCTCTTCAAAAACAACATATAACAATAAAATAAACTACCTGCATGCCTAAGATTGTTCCTTTCTTAGCTTCCTATTCACATCCAACTGTTCAAACTCTGTATGTTCACTCCTGCTAGTGGGCTAAACGAGGCAGAAGAGGTGGTCAACAAAGAATGAAGCAAACTGTCTACTCGATGCCTTCTATCCTTAAAGATCTGTGACAACTGCTGCAGAACCAGTGAGTTTATTCAAACTACTAATGAAAAAGTTAGTAAATTTTTTAAAGCGGACTTAAAAAAATTAAATAATCAATTGAGTCAGCACAGTATGAGTGTCAGTAATATGGTAATCCTATCACTTTAATCATAAACTTAATGGATGAAAATTCTCCAACTGGTGATCAAGCTCAGGGAGAACTATTTCAGGGGAATTTTTTAAGTGAAGAAAAGGTATACTTAGAATTTATTTAAAATTTTAAGTTTAAAATAACTGTAATCTTAAAGAAATCATACAATCACAGAGGAGTAGCTTTATTATTCTCTCATAATCTAAGAAACCTAAAAGTAGAATAGTAAATATATTTTAAATTCTATACATTTTTATATATAAATCTTTAAGAAGAAACATATTTCAGGGCATATTTATCTTTATATTTAAGTATAGATTAGTACTACTAAATTACTAAAAACAAGATATAATGTATAATTACAAGCTATTATATTCAGATACAGTACTTACCTATACTAGAGGTATAATCAGTGGCTCCAAAGATCAACTCTGGTGCCCTATAGTACCGAGAACAGATATACGAAACATTGGGTTCTCCACGGACCAGCTGCTTTGCACTAATAAAAAAAAAATAAAAAGCAGAAATTCTTTAAATTAAATCTAAACCATAAAAGAACCTTAACTGCTATCATTTGCAATACAATATTTAATCTAAGGGTCCCAGAATTCCAATCATGCAATATATAAAAAAAGAAAATATGAGCCATAACTATCTCTAACAAAAGAAACATAATTTTAACATACCACTCTGAAAAAAAAAATAGTAACTTTTAAAGAATGCATTTGCCAACTGTCACCTGAAGAAAAAGTTTTTAAAAAAATCAAAAAATGATAAATGTTGAAATTTCTTCTGCTATCTTCCCCTGAATTTCACTCTAAAATACAAAGAAGGAAGGGCTAAAATACAAAGAAATGTAAGAGGTACCTCCCCTCACCAAAAAGCACTGTAATTGATTATACAAATGAATACTGCTTACCCAATGTTTTTTAAATGGGTAACAAATTGGCCACTCTATTAAAATTTGATTTCTGATTCAGAGTGAGTATCCCATGGCTTGCAGACCCAACCTACTTTATTTTTTCCACCATATGGTCAATTTATTAGATGTCTTAACATCTGCTATCCAATAAAAAAGATAGGTCCTTTCCTATAGGGCAGGGATAATTCACAGCCTATGAATTCTAATTCCACTGTTGCAAATCATTAACAAATCACATACTCTCTAATTCAACTTTCCTTTCCAAATACTTTGTGGCATGTATTTTAAATATTAAATTAAAATTAATTTCTTTTGAAATGTCTCAAAATAACTTGAAGACACACTGAAATAAACTGCTATAGAAGCTAATCATTTTGACTTACAGTAACAGGAAAGATAAACTCAGGAAATAAATACAAACAACAAAATCAAAATAGTAAAAAAATAAAGTAACAAAAAAGGTAAAAAAAAAATCTTTTTAGGTAAAGGTACAAGAAAATCAGAGTAGAGGCAGATGAAAATAGTCACAAAGGTTTCAGTTTGGGCTGTCTTTTCTTCCATTTATTTCTGTTCTCTGATAACGCGGACCATAACCTGATCTTTCTTCATCACAAATTTTGAAGGTGGGAGACAATTTATCGACATACAGCAATCATTTCATAAATTAATAAATACTACTCCCTGTTTTAGGCTGTATGAAAATTAAGACACTTTCATAGCATAACTGATAAAAGTTTCTACCTTATAAAGGATTTATTAAATTAACAAGACAGTTTCCAATTACATTGTCATAAAATTCACTATAAGATAAAGGTAATAGAAATACCACAGCCTATAGATTTTTTTCACTACTTGATGGAGCTGCCTTCAAAGTGTATCCCAAACTCTACTTGCTCAAACCAGACGTTTTTAAAAACAAAACAGTAGCTCTGTTATCACAGCCATTAAAAGTGAACTATTCTTACGAGAGAAGTGAAATCCCTATCCCAAACATATTAAAACAAAGTGATTTCTATGTCCCAATAAAACTCCCATAGCAACAGTGTTCTAAAACTATGGTGAGAACAGAAACTCCTAACTTGGTATCTCAAAAATATTTTTACAGTCCACACCAATCAGTCACTCTCAAGCAGGGCACAGACATCCCATAATAATAAAATTCATCTGATTTGGGCATTTGATCCTGTATACAGATGCTTGTTTCAAGCACCAAATAAGAGTTTTTGATTTAAAATCCTTTACCCATTTTTTACAGTCGAAGGACCAGTTAAGAGACCTGCAAAATGAATTGGATCCTGTGATAGATGTCTGAAATTAGAAAACTGTAAAAAGGAGATGATCTAAAAGAACATTTTTGTGAGACTAAGAATTAACTCATGACAAAACAGATGTGCTTTTTTTTTTTATTTTTTAAGATTTTTTCCCAAGAGACAACCTGTGGAAAATATATACTATATTAAAACCAAAATTTAATCTGTGGGTTGATACAAAAAGCGTTACAAAGAAGAAGGAATACCAATATTAGCAGGTGTGGGTCAATATCTATAAGCAGCTGAAATGGAAAGCAAGCATTTGTGAGGATGAAAAAAACTGGAGAGAATTCAAGACATATGATGTCTTAGGGATTACAAGAAGAGAGAGTACTCTAGGTGATTACACTAGAGAGGAAGTGAAAGTTTAACTGCCTGAGTTACATGTGGATACAGGCTTGATTTCATGTTGAAAGGTCAGATTAGAGAGGCACAAAGTGCTCAATACTATAAAGATGAAAGAGATGAATTCTTATTACACTATATGTTTTTCCAAGCAATGCATTTACGAAGACAGAAAGAAAACTGTAACCTGCAATAGAGAAGAGAGAAATAAACTAAATCGTAGAGGAAAAGGAAAAAAACACAGCTACTAAGCCTTTGACCTCATCTCTAAGTTGAGATTAACTCAATACACAGTTAACATGATACACAGTAAGGTATAATAATTAATTTTTTTAAAAATTAGTTCTTACTGAAAAAGGAATATATACACATAATAAATGGGAACAATTTTTAGGAGTTAAATTGCTGGGTGAAAGACTATACACACTTATAATTCTGAGAAAATTTACCAAAACCACCCTCACAAGAAACTGCACTGGTTGATACTCCCTGAATAAATGTAACGAAAGGTAACTGAAAGAACAGATAGGGTAGAAGGGTGGGGTTGAAGATTAGAGAAGGAAGGAAAAGAGAGCTAGTTTACCTTCCAAAGTCACAGAGTTTCAAGACAGCTGTATCAGGATCCAACAAGAGGTTCTGTGGTTTAATATCCCGATGGCAGATTCCAAAGGAATGGATATAGGCTAAACTTCGGAACAGCTGATACATATACAACTGGAATAAAGAGTAAACATTAATTGAATATTTACTTTCTATCCCAAACAACTCAGAATCCTTAAGCAGGAAACAAAGTAACAGATTTCCAAAAAAGAACAAGTGAAATGCTGGGGATTGTTAGCGCTCAATCTTTCTTTAGCAAGCTTCATGGAATTTCTCTATCAACTAGCTAATTATAGTTTAGTTGACCAATGTTATATTTGTAACATCTATATATAACATCTTCTAACAACTTAAAAAAGGAAATTTTACAATTTGCTTTTGTAATTTTTCATTTTACTAACCACAAGACTGTTTTTTTTTTTTTCCTAAACACAAATTTAAAAACTCAGAGGGATATTCCAAATCGTATGACTACCAAGTGACAATCAGACCATAGGTTAGTGTTCGGTTTGGTTTTTTTCGCCCCAATTCATCATCCTTTGTCAGGCCCAGAGGTTATTGATACAGAGGTCTGGGAAAATTCACGTGTGAACTGAGAAAATCTATAATCAATGATCTATTCAAGACATCAGTAAATCTATTAATAGCATCACCACTCTTCTGTTAATATCATTCAGAATTCAGTAGACTTCAAAATGCCATTTAAAAGCATATCTGAGATGACAACTGACATCAGTCAAAGAAAAGAAATTCAATTTTATTACAAAACAAGATACACTGAAAAACTGGGTCTGTGTCAAAGAAAGAAATAGACTTTTGACTGGTGAAAAGGGGGTCTTTGTGTAAAGAACATGAGTGTATCTTAAACTGTCTATCTGTTTCAAGGTCAGTGTTCTGGTTCAGTTATAAATTTTTCTGACTACTCACCTTCTTACTTCTAACCCAAAGTTATATACCATGAAAAGAACTTTTGAAATGATTCAAATCAAAGATAACAGTGTCTTGGTGAAAAACTACAAAAAGACAGTTAAAGGTAAGATAAAGCATTGACATAAAGTATCATCTATAAATGAAGTGTTTTGACTCCTACAAAAATATATCTCATCACCAATTTACATGAAACACTTAGGACAGAGGAACATACTAACAATACTATAGTAATCTCACCAGCAAAATCCATTTTATTACTATAAAGCTTAAAATTGTAACTATTAAGTAAAACTTTTAACACTCGAAAACATTTACAGTCAATGCCATTTTATTTTCTAGAGTTATTTGTATAAAAGGTAAAATGCAAAAAATTGTACTTAAGATATTTGAACTTTTAAACTTAGTGAAAGTTACTCAGTTGTGTCCGACTCTTTGTGACCCCATGGACTATACAGTCCACTGAATTCTCCAGGCCAGAATACTGGAATGGGTAGGCTTTCCCTTCTCCAGGGTTTAAGCTTAAACTCCTAGTTAATTTTCACAATGTCACAGTTAAACAAATAATAATCTGTTTCTAATAATCTACTCCAACTTCATAATTCAGTTCAGTTCAGTCGCTCAGTTGTGTCTGACTCTTCGCGACCCCATGGACTCAGCATGCCAGGCCTCCCTGTCCCTCACCAACTCCTGGAGTTTACTCAAACTCATGTCCATCGAGTCAGTGATGCCATTTAACCATCTCATCCTCTGTCATCCCCTTCTCCTCCTGCCTTCAATCTTTCCCAGCATCAGGGTCTTTTCAAATGAGTCAGCTCTTTGCATGAGGTGGCCAAAGTATTGGAGTTTCAGCTTCAACATCAGTCCTTCCAATGAACACCCAGGACTGATCTCCTTTAGGATGGGCTGGCTGGATCTCCTTGCAGTCCAAGGGACTCTCAAGAGTCTTCTCCAACACCACACTTCAAAAGCATCAATTCTTCGGTGCTCAGCTTTTTTTATAGTCCAATTCTCACATCCATACATGACTACTGGAAAAACCACAGCCTTGACTAGACGGACTTTTGTTGGCAAAGTGATGTCTCTTCTTTTAATATACTGTCTAGGTTGGGCATAACTTTTCTCCCAAGGAGTAAGCATCTTTTAATTTCAAGGCTGCAGTCACCAACTGCAGTGATTTTGGAGCCCCCCAAAAATAAAGTCTGTCACTGTTTCCATTGTGTCCCCATCTATTTGCCATGAAGTGATGGGACCAGATGCCATGATCTCAGTTATCTGAATGTTGACTTTTCAGCCAACTTTTTCACTCTCCTCTTTCAGTTTCATCAAGAGTCTCTTTAGTTCTTCTTCGCTTTCTGCCATAAGGGTGGTGTCATCTGCATATCTGAGGTTATTGATATTTCTCCCTGCAATCTTGATTTCAGCTTGTACTTCATCCAGTCCAGCATTTTGCATTATCAACTCGGCATATAAGTTTTATATATATATATATATTTCTCCTGGCAACAACTTCATAATTATGCTCAATCACTCTAACATGGGTTGTAGGTTTCCCAGGTGGCTCAGTGGTAAAAGAATCCGCCTGCCAATGCAGGAGACCCTGGAGACACAGGTTTGATCCCTGGATGGGAAGTTCCCCTAGAGGAGGAAATGGCAACCCACTCCAGTATTCTTGCCTGAAAAATTCCACGGACAGAGCAGCCTGGTGGACTACAGTCCATGGGGTCAGAAAGAGTCGGACATGACTAAGCATAAGTACTATTAACATGAGTTACAGCAAATAAACAAGATTAACATTGGTATCAGGTTCCCCAAATTAAATAATACCTCAACAAAGTCTCTGCATATTTAAAATCACCAAAAGCTTAAACTTCTGCTAAAGACACACTATATCTATAAATGGCAATAAAACATTGAATATATTAATATTTATAACCATATTTTTATAATTTTATATGATATGCTTGCTCTGCACAATAAGGGATTTAAGAAATTAAATAAAAAGGTGCTATGGGTACCTAAATTAAAATCCATAATTATTTGTGAAAAAATTCATTTGTCAGAAAGATGACAAGTATTTTTAGTACCTGAGTCATGGAAGTTTAAAAGGTGAAGCCTTCACACTTTAAAACTGTACACAAATATAATGAAACAAAGTAGTAGAAATACCTACTTTGCAGCTTTCTCTCCTCAGTATGACGCAATAATATAGTTAAAACACACCCAGCACTCTCCCCTGCTCATAATAAATACCTTCTAAAATGGGAAACTGCTCTATTTTTACATACCTTGACATAGATCACAGGGAGCGTCTGTTTGGCTCGACTATAGTGTCTGGCAACTCTGTAGACTGTTTCCGGAACATAGTCCAGCACCAGATTAAGATAGACCTCATCTTTCTGAAAGAGTTTATTAAAAACAAACCAAAAAAACCAAATTAGGAACTAGTCTTTAAATATTCAAATTAGAGTAAATTCTCTATACATTCACTTACTTGGATTTTTAAAGCAAAGATTCATGTGTTCAATTTTAATTATAAAAAATAAATTCAGAATATAACCTTAATAGCAAAAACAAATCTACCACATTTTTTTAAACTAACAATTTCATGGCAAAAACACAGTCATTTCAATACTGGTACAACTTCTAATTACATTTAAACTATTATTTTGGTTATACAATTTTAGAGGGTATTACCTGTCATAAAATTTAGTATTTTCTAGTTTGAGAATCATGGCCCTCACCTCATATCCTATCAGGAGAGGTGTCACAGTAGTAGAATAAGTACTGAACTGGGATCTAAGAGATGTGCATCGTTAACTGACGCATGCAAGTTATTTAATCTGTATATGCTTCCATTTCTTCAACTATAACATGAAAAGCTGGACTTCAAAATTTCTTTAACTTTACAAAAAGATTTTATAGTTATTTGTAGCCTATAATTAGTAAAATAACCACTTGTCTTCTACAATTAACTGAACAAAAACAAAAGAATAAGTTATAAGGCACTGAGTTATCATACTCACAAGAACACTACAAGTCTTATGTTTAAACATCCATTCACAGCAGCATAAAGACACCAATCCAAGATCAGTGGAAAGAAATAAGGGAATTCCAACTAAGTACCAAGGAGGAAAGAAGGACAGAGTGCTACTACCTTCACCACGTTCATGTGAATGTCAGACAAGCAAACTGAAGCAGAACACAAAGCTGAGAACCCTGTGTTCAAGTCTAGAACTGGTTACCGAGTGGGAAAATCTACAGGCAAAACTTTACAATCTTTTCAGTTTGAAGTCATCTTATCTAACAAACTGAAGTGGAGAATTTCAATTTTCAGCATTTATTATGTCAGCAGTCACTGCAGAGGAAGGAAGGAAGGAAGGGTGCAGATATAAGACATATCATCTAAATTCAGTATGAGAGGGCATTTCAGGAAGACAGAAAACTACATTCAAGATGTGGGGGGTCAAAGAACACAACAGATCTCAGGAAACAGTTAGCATGCCATTGACCCTACTACCTTTACACTTTTCCCCAGTCTTTCATGTTCTCCTCTCTTTCCTCCATACCTAGCTTAAAATCCATAGTCCAGCATTACCCTTACTTTCTAACAAACGACTCGGTAAACAACAGCAAAGCCCTGCTCCCTGTTTTATTTTTTTTGCTCCCTGTTTTTATAACTCTTTTTAATCCTCACCTTCAGCTTATAACCTTGCTTGCACCACTACATGTACCCATTTTCCAGCTTCTGTCCCCATATACTTTCCCTTCACTACTCTAACTAGAGATAAGCTGACCAAGCCCCTTTCTAAGCCAAACTCTGCTGCATGTAAACAAACTACTCTGCTCTTCCTATTCATACTCATTGCTTTAGTAATTTTTTTCCTGTCGATTACTCTCTTTTTGTGAGAGCATTACGTGCTATTATTATGTGCTATTATTTCTCCTATCATTAAAAAAAAAAAAACTTTCTCTCTAATCGCACTGATCACCACCATCCTATTTTCTGGCACCTTTTAACAGCAAAATTCTTCAGAAAAGGGGTCTAAACTGACTTTCTCCAATACCTGGCTCTTCTCCTAAAACTTACTCCAATAGAATTTCACCACCACTCTTCCCTCAGAATTACTCATCAAGGTCAATAATCTCCTTGTTGCTGTATTCAATGCCAATTTTCAGACATCATCTTCCCCCTCTCTTATACCTTACTTAGCAATGATCTGAAATAATCGATCATGTTCCCTTCTTTGAAATACTTGCTTCAGTTGGGTTTTAGAACACTACGCTCTTTTGGCTTTCATCCTATCTTAAGGACAGTTCTCTGGATCTCTATTTCTTCTATTCTTTATCTCTTAAGGAACAGAGGATTCTAAGGCTCAGTCCTCAGATCTCTGTTCTTTGTGTAAGCCCACTCATTCAGTCGAACGGCTCGGTATTACTAAATATTGATGACTTCCAAATTCATATGTATCCTGGACCTCTGCCTTTAAGGATATATTCTCCATGCTAGTATATCCAATATGTACTTGACACTGTTCAGGCTAAAAACCTTATAATCATCATTTCTTCTCCACTCTCTGCTTTCTCCCAACATATACATACATTTCCATATGAAAAGAATCTAATGGTTCTATCTGTAAAATTTATCCAGGATCCCAACCACTACTTACCACCTTTACTGTTACAACCCTGGTTTAAGCTACTCTGAACTCTCACCTGGATTACTGCAATATCCTCCTAAATGGTCTCTCTGCTTCCAACTCCAGCCCTTTACAATCCAACATCAATGAAATATAAAGTAGGTTGTATCTCTTCTACTCCACTTCATTAAGATTTATTCTTACAGATAAATGGTCTACAAGGTCCTACACAAACACTTCCTTACTTCCCTCTGCTCACTCCTCTCTGGAGACAAGAGCTTCCTGCTGTGTGTTGAACACATTTGGCAGGCTCTGGCATTCAGAGCCTGAACTGATCAGTCTTTCAGTCTGGAATGTTCTTCTTCAGATATACACACAGCTCACTCTATTCAACTCCTTCAAATCTTTGCTCTAGTGTGACTTTTAGAGTAGCTTTCCCTAGTTCTTCCATTCCAAATTGTAACCCATTCCTCTACCCCCAGTTCCCATCAACCTTCATCATTTTCCCAAGGATACTTATCACTTTCTAACCAGAGTTTACTTTTTATTGTTGGCTTTTGCCCCATGAGGACTAAGCTCCACGAAAGGAAAGATTTTTGTTTGTTTTGTCCTCTGCTCTATCCTCACCTAGAATAGCATCCAGCACACAGTAGGTATTCAAAAAATACTTGCTGAATAAATGACGATCAGAGGGAATGGATATTACCTAAAAATTAGAATGATGGTCTGCCAAGTTTTAACCAAACAACACGATGAAAAATGGGTATGGAGAAGGGGGAAACTGAGAAAATGAGAATCAAAGTAGCATGAGCAGCTGGAAACCTCCTATAGGAATCCAAGGCCTGGTGCTCGCTTCGGCAGCACATATACTAAAATTGGAACGATACAGAGAAGATTAGCATGGGCCCTGCGCAAGGATGACATGCAAATTCGTGAAGCGTTCCATATTTTTAACAAATGGGACCTATTGAAACTTAAAAGCTTTTGCACAACAAAGGAAACTATAAGCAAGGGGAAAAGACAGCCCTCAGATTGGGAGAAAATAATAGCAAATGAAGCAACAGACAAAGGATTAATCTCAAAAATATACAAGCAACTCCTGAAGCTCAATTCCAGAAAAATAAATGACCCAATCAAAAAATGGGTCAAAGAGCTAAACAGACATTTCTCCAAAGAAGACATACAGATGGCTAACAAACACATGAAAAGATGCTCAACATCACTCATTATCAGGGAAATGCAAATCAAAACCACAATGAGGTACCATTACAAGCCAGTCAGGATGGCTGCTATCCAAAAGTCTACAAGCAATAAATGCTGGAGAGGGTGTGGAGAAAAGGGAACCGTCTTACACTGTTGGCGGGAATGCAAACTAGTACAGTCACTATGGAAAACAGTGTGGAGATTTCTTAAAAAGCTGGAAATAGAACTGCCATATGACCCAGCAATACCACTCCTGGGCATATACACCGAGGAAACCAGATTTGAAAGAGACACGTGCACCCCAGTGTTCATCGCAGCACTGTTTATAATAGCCAGACCATGGAAGCAACCTAGATGCCCATCAGCAGACGAATAGATAAGGAAGCTGTGGTACATATACACCATGGAATATTACTCAGCTGTTAAAAAGAATTCATTTGAATCAGTTCTATGAGACGGATGAAACTGGAGCCCATTATACAGAGTGAAGTAAGCCAGAAAGATAAAGACCATTACAGGATACTAACACATATATATGGAATTTAGAAAGATGGTAATGATAACCCTATATGCAAAACAGAAAAAGAGACGCAGATGTACAGAACAGACTTTTGGACTCTGTGAGAGAAAGCGAGGGTGGGATGTTCAGAAAGAACAGTATTGAAACAAGTATACTATCAAGGATGAAACAATCACCAGCCCAGGTTGGATGCATGAGACGGGTGCTCAGGGCTGGTGCACTGGGAAGACCCAGAGGGATGGGATGGAGAGGGAGGCGGGAGGGGGGATCAGGATGGGGAACACATGTAAATCCATGGCTGATTCATGTCAATGTATGGCAAAAACCACTATAATATTGTAAAGTAATTAGCCTCCAATAAATAAAAATAAATGGAAAAAAATAAATAAAATGAGGCATGGGGCAGGTATACTGTATACTGGCTAGTTAAACCAGACAGTAATAGAGAATCTGATAAACAAACAAGTTTGGATTAACTTAGCAGTCTCTAAACTTGGGCAATTAGGCAGGTAATGAGATAAGGAACATAGAAAGAGCAAAAAGGTGTGAGGGAAAAGTTAGTTGAACTTTTACTTAATGGATATGAGAACATTTTAGGTAGCTATATTTTATAGGTGACTGCAAATACTTAGATGGTTGGTCAAGTCAAATTCAGAAAACAAGAGTAGAGCATAGTTAGACTCAGGCAATAGCTGAAACTATAAGAACAGAACCACTCACTCAAGAGCGAGGAAAGGAGTATAAGATCCTTGAAACTTAAGAAGCAGGAGACCTTAGGGGGACAACTCAGCAACAAGAACTAAGAGACATAAAAGAGCAAGGGAAGACTAGCATCGAAAGACCCACAGGTGAGTTTTAGTAATCTTGAGATGGGGAACAGCAAAGTGTTTCAATAGCAGGAAGGATGCAACTGAAAAGGCTTCTGAATCTGGTATAAAATGGTTCAGTGATGGTGCTGGAAAGAGTAGTTTCAGTCCATGGTGCCAGTAGCAACCAACCTGTACTGAGTTCAAGAGTGAACAGATGGCAGGTGAGAAATTGGAGGCAGTTAATCTAGTTTGTTCTTACAAAATCTTACAAAATCCCTACTGGTGAAAGTAAGGAGAGAACTGGTAACTTGAGGGGAAATAGAAGTCAAATACAAAATTTTAATGTGCTTTTTGTTTGTACTTTTTAATGGCTAAGAGACCCAAATTATTTATAAGCTAGGTGGATAAAAATAGAATAAAGTTTTAAGAAAGGAAAGGGATAACTGATGAAAGAAGGTTCTAGAACATGACAAGAGGAAATCCAAAACTCAAAGACGGTATACTCTGTAATAATTAAGGGGAAAGGTTAGCATGAGTCACACAAACTACACAGAAGTCCCAACTCTGCTACTACAAGTCATGTGACCACAGCAAGTTACTTTACCGCTTGAAGTCACAGTCCACTCTAAAAGTGCTGCTAATGATACATACTTTATAAAAGACTGTTATGAAATTGTAAGAAATGATCCATATACAGCTCTTAAAGCATATTACCTGGCACAGAATAAAGATTTAGTTTTAACTATTATCAATTTTAAAAAGAAACACTACCACATTTTTTTTCTGTACATCTAAAATAAGTGATTAGGTGTTAGGGAGAATAAGTAAAATGAATGCTCTGTCTGATGACCCCAATTCTTATAAAAGGTCATTAATACAGATGTCAAAATTATTCTTTTTTAACTATCATATGATTACAGGTTTCTTGATTTTTAAAAAATCTTTTGACAAAGCTAATCACAATATATATTTATAAATGAACTGGAAATATGTATTGGCAATTTAATTCATTTGCTAAATAATCATACCAAAAGTGAAGAATAAACAGATTAAAAAATGAATACCAGGTTCAAGGAAGATTTCTAGTTGTAGGGCTACATTTATTACACTATGACAAATATGGAGGTTCAAATTATATTTGGAGCAGTAGTTTGCAGATTAATATAAGCCTATTTTTGTACATGTTTTCCTTTATTAAGGGTTGCAAAAGCCTAAACAACAAATGTAGATGTGTGAAGCCAAAATGTATAACACAGTAAGAGGTGGTAGCTGGTAAGATAGATTAGATTAAGATACAATTAAAAGCATGTTACTTAAAAAACAAAAATAATGTGCCTGTCAAATAAAACACATCAGGGGATAGATCTGGCAGTCAATTTACAATTTTCTGACTTTAACAAACTACGTAATACTGCCGCAAACTTAGGGAAAATGCCTTAAAATGGAAGGCCAAATTAGAATTTAAAGGACGCTAGTAGTCTAGAATGCTAAGCCAAATCAACAATAAAAAATTTAAGAAAGATAAATATAAAACCCTATGATTAAAATCAAAGTATCAATTCATTACATAAAAAGACAGATAAGACTTGACTGTAATTCAACTGGAAAATAAATTATAGGTGTAACTGAACAGAGCTCAAAAGGAATCAACACTGAGATGCAGCTAATGAAAAAATTTGATGCAATATTAGGTATTACAGAAGTACTGTGTTCAGATCAACAAAGATAATTCCACTCTACTTTGCACAATTCAGGCTTCACTTGATGTATGAATGATATCCATTTTTAGGCACTATATTTTATTCATAATATTAACAAGATACCAGAAAGGAAGGTTACTAAAACTAGGTCAAATGTCCTCATTTATTACACTATGAGAAATACGGAGATTCAGATTATATTTGGAGCAGTACTTTTCAGATTAATATGTCTATCTTTTTGCTCAAATAAATTCTATTTATTCACTCTTAGCTTGTCAGATTTCCTTAGAACCATAGTGGAGGTCTGTCCATTTTGTAGGTATAGTGTAACTGTCCCTTGACATTTAAAAGTTGTTGTTTTAACTATCTTCATTTTCTGAGACACAGGAGGTATCTTATATTCAAAGGCTCTTTGAACAACCTTTCGCTTTTCATGGCTCTGTGCTTATATTCAAATCAAATCCATTTAAAAAAATGTATATGTAACTGGGTCCTAAGACTAAAACCAAGAAAAACAAAGAAATACTACCACCAATACTGTTCTGAAATAAATGGGCTCAACACATATTCCTCAAATGCTCTTGTTACACCTGCAGATGTTCTGCCTTAAATTAAACAGCCTCAGGAATAATCTTCCCTGAGGGGAAAGTGCCCATTCCTAGGAAATGTCATCACAGCAGAGATATTAATATTTTCATGTTCCCAAAGTAGTTTTGTTTGGAGACTTATGTAAAAGATAATTTAAGAGACTGAGGATACTTAATATTTGAAGAAGAAAGAAAGTCCAGGATTCTGCATTCCTATCACTTGTAATTTTCTGGAAAATCTCAGGCCTGTTTTCTTAACACAATGTCTTTTGAGTTATCAAACAGAATGCCTTAATATTCACAGATTAGCAGAAAATTAACACAACATATAGAGAGTATCATTTAGCTGGAGATACTGAAAACAGCCTACTAACATAATAAGAAAGTACTGATTTCAAAAAACAGTTACTAGGCTTCCAAACTACATGATGTATAATTCTAGGGATATTTCTCTCCATGGTTCAGTTATCATTTTTATTAAAGACTATTCTCTAACCAGTCAATCCTAAAGGAAATCAACCCTGAATATTCACTGGAAGGACTGATGCTGAAGCTGAAGTTCCAATACTTTAGCCGCCTGATGCAAAGACCCAACTCACTGGGAAAGGCCCTAATTATGGGGAAGATTGAGGGCAGGAGAAGTGGGTGACAGGGATGAGATGGTTAGATGGCATCACCAACCCAATGGACATGAGTTTGAGCAAACTCTGGGAGACAGCGAAGGACAGGAAAGCTTGGCGTGCTGCAGTTCATGTCATGTCCAGTCAAGAGTCACGTCTGACTCTGCTTGAGTCGCTAAGAATCGGACATGACTTAGTGACTGAACAACAGCAAACTGCTGATAGCTTCTCCTCTTTGAGCTCCACTCTAAAACTGCTCACTTTTAAGAAATTAAGATGACAAAATTTTGATCACACTTAACAAAAACTCAGCAAAACCTGGGATAATTTCATCCACTGGAAAACAGATACAAATTTCTATGATGCTCTTACCCCAAGTTTTCAACTTGAGCAAACAAAGTTGCTTGAAGATGCAGTTGTAAGCAAAATTGTTATCATTCTAAAAATTTGATGGGATGCAAAGCAGCATGTAAGAGAACCCAGTATAAAGACAACCAACAAAGTATCATGGTAACCCAGAATTCTCCTCAAAATTGAGTTTAGGGTACCTGCACTGCAGAAAAATCTTCAAAGTAGATGCCTTTTCTCTGATGAATGTGCCAGGCTGGCTAAAGATGGAAATAATACTAACAGGAAATGGTATGGATTAGGAAAAAGAGAAATATTCTTTTGCTTGGGAGACTGGGAGAGGGGATGGGGAAGGAGATGAGCAACTAGCATACAACAATGATTAAGGCAAGCTTCATCTTTATTTCACACCTTCAAAGAAAAGAAATACTAAAATTACACAAAATCGTGAAAAAAATTGTACCAGAAGAAAATATATGTGTTTGCAAATATTGGAGGACAAAATATTTATAAGCTATTAAGGAAAACAATGCCAATCTGATTGCATAAAAATGTAAAGCTTAAAAAAACAGAACCAAATAAAAATATGACAATTTGGAAAAAAAACTGTTTACACATGATAAAGAGCTTATTTGTTTTTGTTTAAAATACAAATAGCTCCTGTACATCAATAAGAAAAGACTAACATTCTAATAGAAGAAAATGGAAACAGGCACAAATATATGGCCATACAAATGGCAAACAAAAATGTAGAAAGATGCTCAATCTCATTCATAACTAAAGAAAGGCCACAAGATAACAATGAGCTACCATTTCTTACATATCAAATTGGAAAAGAAAATTCAACCTGAGAAAGCTAAGTACTGGAATGCTGTCTGTCCAAAATGCACCATTATATACTGCTGGTGAAATCCCCAACTCTTGCAGTCTTTTGGGAAGTGAGTGGGCTAAAATATTTATCCCAAAGTGAAGATGAACAGACACATCCAATTTGACTCAGCAATGCTATTTCTAGAAATGAAGTCTATGAAAACAATTCTGTGTATGCAAGTGTGTATGTGCATGCACACACACAAAGATGACTAAAGATTTGTGAAAAGAAATTTAAAATAATCTATATGCCAGAAAGAAAAGACATGTTCAAAATCCAAAACATAACTGAAGCCCACAGTAATTGAATTATGACAAAGGAGAACAGATGGCTAACTGCAAAGAGCTCCCAACGACCAAAGCAGGAACATTTGATTAATAATAATAATAAAAATAGAATGTTTACAATTATGAATGAGATTGAGCATCTTTCTACAACTTTTTTGATTTTTCTAATACTACAAAAAAGTACTATTACATTATAACCCAAAGTATAAAGTAAATAGGCATGAGTCCACACTGATATAAATAAATAACAGCTTAATAAAGAAACAATCATCACCCAAAAGAAATCCAAGTAATTTACCCTTAAGGAAAATAATTCCCCTCTTCTGAGGTGTGGGCTGTGGATAGTGACTTCCTTTCAAAGGATACAGCATGGAAGAGGGGAGAGAGTAACTATACAGTAGAGAAAACTGAAAAATACAAGGTCAGCCAGGTGATGAAGATTAACAGCAAATCGTGTTGACTGCACATACCCTTGATGTGATGTGTTGAAAATGGCACTCTGTGGTCTTTTTCCAAGTAACCTATAGCTCTAGCTTCTTATGAGAAAAATTCCAATAGTGAGGCAGTCTACAAAATTATCTACCTACCACTATTCAAAAATGCTAATGTCATCAAAAACAAGGGAAGTCTGAGAAACTGCCCTGGCCAAGAGGAACCTAAGAGACATAGTAACTAAATGCACTAAGGTAGCTTCAACGGGATTATGGAAGAGAAAAAAAAGACATTAGGTAAAAACTAAGGAAACCTGAATAACTAATTATGTATCAGTAATGGTTCATTAATTGTAATAAATGTACATACTGATATTAGATGTTAACAATAAAGGAAATTGGGTGCAGGGTCTAGGCACATAGACATAAAAGGCCATATTATTATGCTGTTATGGTAACACATGATATGCTGCTGCTGCTAAGTCGCCTCAGTTGTGTCCAACTCTGTGCGACCCCACAGATGGGAGCCCACCAGGCTCCTCCATCCCTAGGATTTTCCAGGCAAGAATACTGGAGTGAGTTGCCATTTCCTTCTCCAATGCATGCATGAATGCTAAGTCACCTCAGTCAGGTCCGACTCTGTGCGATCCCATGGACAGTAGCCCACCAGGCTCCTCTGTCCACGGGATTCTCTAGGCCAGAATACTGGAGTGGGTTGCCACGTCCTTCTCCTACATATGATATACGTGCTCATACATGCACATAGGAAATTTACCTATGTGGAAAGAGATTTGGGGATTTAAGGATTAGGGTCAAGATCTTCTTTTTGTCTACCACCCCTCTGTTATTACAAAAAAAATTTTTTTTACAGTATGAATGTAGAAATATTTTAGTTTCACTAAAATATTATAACATAAAAACAAGGTGATAATTAATAACAAAAAGAAACTTGTAGATTTACATTTTCAAACAGATGATAGTCAGCATCTTACTGTTGTCAATAACATTTATAACTTACAAGGAGGTCTAGATAATTCATTCACTTCAGGGAGTTTTACATTACCTATATATTTATTCTTTAGGTCACACTCCAACAAAAATGTCGGCATTTCCTCAGTAAAAAGTTTCATCAGATTATCTATTTCTATTATACTGTAATAGAAATCACCATGAAATTTTAAGAGATACAAAACTGGCCTTATTTAGGCAACCTCTTTATTTCAGTGAGTAAAATTCCTTGATATCAGTAATTTTCACACAGTAAGAAAGGTGAGAAAGAAAAAAGCCAGAGGCATTAATTTCATAAACTTGACTACATATATACTTAGCTACAACTTTGCATAACATTTCTGCATGTATGTCATTTCTGTAATAGGATTTCATTTAATTTAAAACAGCAACACAACAAAAAATCCTTTTCCTATAGAGAAGTTGACAATTATGAAACTACTTTTACTTTCTCAGCTTCACATCCCACTACTAGCCCCATAACTCCCTATTTTACGTATCTGAAATCCTGAAATACCTGTATCTCCTCTACACAGACTATGCTGTTTTACTCCAACAAATTTTTCAAACATCCTGTACTTCTAACTTGACACATACCTACTCTGCACTACATATCAAAATAGCTCTTCTTTGGGCTTCAAAACCCTGAATAACCAACACCTCTCCTATGTAATTCATCTGCTGACCCCTCTGGATAATTTATTACTTTCCTCCATACTATTTCTGTTCCTAATACAAATAAGTGTCATTCCATGTATCATTTTGCAGTATATTTCTCTCCTGTCCTTCTTCAAATTCAGGTAGAGAGATTTTACACTTTGTACCTAAAACACTATACAATGCAGGCAAATTGAAGTAAGTTTTACAATCTGAAGAGAATAAGTGGTTGGAAAGAAAACAGACTCCATAGCTGAAGAATCTATGTTTGAAAATGGTTCCCATGATTACTAACTATACAACACCAGGCAAATTCTTTAATCACACAAGACTTCCATTTTTCCAATGATGAAACTAACAAAATAGAATATTAGCTACCTAGCAGTATTGCATGATGTTTAAATGAGAAAAATGCATTTTAAAAGCACTTTATAAATCATAAAATTTTAAGAAAAATTGCATTTTTATTTATGATTTAAGACATTATGTAATTCCAGTTAACCAAATGAATATCTCTAAGAATTTGAATTTGATTAAATTACATATAAGGTGTATTTATCTAGTATTTTAAAATAATTATTTTGGTAAATGTTTAATAAAGTACTAGTAAAATGGTGTTAATTTTTTGTGTTTGCTTAAAGTTAATGAGGTAAAAAGATATAAGATGATTAGCATATGCTGTCATTACTTTTTAAATTTATCCCTCTATACTACAGTATGTACCCACTATAGTTGGAGGCCTCTATTTTATTAATCTTTTCTACCTAGAATAACAATTTCACTAAGTAGTCCACAAAGTGTAGAAAATAATAAGAGGGGGAGCAAGGTTTCTGGAATAGCAGTGCAAGGAGTTCAGATTGTCTCCCCAGCAAAGCAAAATGATAAAATGCTTAGCCAACAACTGTGTGAAGTATATGGAAATTGTTCTAAGGGCACACAGCAAGTAAGAAACAAATCTTGGTAAGAACTGCAAGAATCTATTGCATTTTAGCAAAGACCTGTGCCTTTACCCCACCATCCTATCTCCAGGTATGGGAGGCTCTATTCAGCACTCTCTCTGCGCAAGAGCTGAACGTGACTGAGCCACTGAACCACCCAGCACTCTATTCCAGACAGCACCTGCTCCTCTCAGCTCCTAGCCAAGGACTGTGGTCTCACCCCAGGAGGGACAAGCTGCATCCCAAGTTGCAAAAGATTTATCCTAGCCAAGAGAATTGTCTCTTCCTTCCCCCACTCAGTCCCCACAAGTAAGTGAGAGAAGCCCTACTCCAAGCATAGTAGGCTGGAGCCCTAGACAGTCTCATCCTCAATGTGCTCACGGAACAGCTCCCATGCTGGGAGGGCCAACTTGTGAAGACTAGGGGGTACCATTGCTATTGCCCCTCTTTCGGTGCCTTCTCATACAGTAAGCGTGTGACTCTGGGAAAAGTGAGTCCTCATCCAGTTCTAGGGTGGGAGCACAGGGGTTCTGTCCAGGAAGAAAGGCAGGCTATGTGCTCTATTGCAAGACGTTAACTATTTGCAATACAGAAGGAATAACTCTAGCCTATAATTGTTGCCTAAAACCAATGGAAATCTTTGCTGCTGTTCAGTTGCCCAGTCGTTGTCTGATTCTTTGTGACCCCATGGACTACAGCACACCAGGCCTCCCTGCTCCTCACCATCTCCTGAAATTTGCCCAAGTCCATGTCCATTGTATCGGTGATGCCATCCAGCCATCTTTCTCTGATGCCCTCTTCTCCTTCTGCCCTCAATCTTTCCCCTTCATGGATCACACTGCCTTGTCGTGGCAAAGGGGCTTGCATAACTCAATGAAGCTAGGAGTCATGCCATGTCGGGTCACCCAAGATGGATAGGTCATAACAGAGTTCTGACAAAACGTGAGCCACTGAAGGAAGGAATGGCAAACCACCCCAGCATATCTGCTATGAGAGCCTCATGAACTGTACAAAAGGAGGTTTTTGTAGATAGCAATTAAGAGGAAGCTGGTAGGCTCAGGACATAAACAAGGCAAGTTTATAAGTTTAATAGAAAGAACCAAGGGAAAACACAGTCACGAAGAACCTACTTGGTTCTCTGTAAGTTGATAAGGATGTGCACAGCTGCTAGCTGAGCAGGATGTGGGACAAACCTGAAGCATTCCCTGAGTTGCACACAGATACATTGACATACAGCAGAAGTACCACTGCCACAAGTGGCTTATAAACAACCTCTGACCATACACTTGAGTAAACAATAAGCCACTCTGAGCCAACAGCAACTCTCAGGAAGTAAAATCACATTCATCCTGGCAGTGAAAAAGATTGTGAGTGTCCAAGGCTATAGCCTCTCAGGAGCAATGAGAGGGGAAATTCCCATCTATCAGTCCATGGTTCAACATGTGGCAAATAAATAATGAACTTCCTAAACTATG
Organism: Muntiacus reevesi; assembly: GCF_963930625.1. Lineage (NCBI taxonomy): Eukaryota > Metazoa > Chordata > Mammalia > Artiodactyla > Cervidae > Muntiacus > Muntiacus reevesi. Next base: position 43,508,733 of record NC_089256.1, read on the forward strand.
ACAACAGCATTCAAGCCAACCACACATCTAATGGTAAAAGATAAAAATATAACTGGCGAATGAGACTTGAAACACAGCCTTTGACCAATATATGACATTTAAAAGAGGAATGATCTCTAATCAATAACCTTAGCTTCTACTTGAAAGATTAGGGGGAAAAAAAGGGCAAAATAAATCCATAGGAAGGAAATAATGAAGACTAGAACAACAATAAATACTTTGGAGAACAGAAAACCAATTAAAAAAATTAATGAAACCAAAAGCTGGTTCATTGGGAAAAAAAAAATCAACAAAATTGACAGGCCTTTAGCTGACTGACCAAGAAACAAAAAAGAAAGAAGACTCAAATTATCAAAACCAGGAATCAAAGCAGAGACATCACAGCCGACCTTACAGAAACAAAAATAATTTTAAGGGAAAAGTATTAACTTTATGTCAAAAAATAAGACAATTTAGATGAAATAAAAAAAATCACCAAAATGGACAAAAGAAGAAATGAAAAATCTAAGTATGCTTATTACAAGTAGAGTAACTGAATTAGTAATTTTAAATTTACCACAATAAGTCATCCGTTGTAAATGGCTTCACTGGAGAAATCTGTCAAACCTTCAAAGAAGAAATAATACCAATTCTTCATGAAATTTTTCCAAAAAATAGAAGAAGAAAACACTTCCTAACTTATTCTATGAGGCCAGTATAGATACCAAAACCAGACAAAGTCATCATGAACCGGGAAAAGAAAGAAAGATGGCTAAAGAATATGAATAAAGATGCAAAAATTCAGAGAAAGCACTCTATCCCAAAACAGAAGAATACACATTCTTCTCAAGTGCACATGGGATATTCTCCAGAATAGGTCATATATTAGGCCATAAGACAAATCTCAGTAAGTTTTAAAAGACTAAAATCATACAAAGCATCTTCTCTAACCACAATGAAATAAAAACCAGAAATCAAAAAATTCAAAACGTGTGGAAATTATAGCACACTATTATAACAAACTGTTACAGCAAACTTTAACACTGTTAACAGTGTTAACAACCAAACAGGCCAAAGAGAAAATAAAGCAACACATCTTTAAACAAGAACAATTAGAAAACACTTAAGAAATAAATGAAAACAAAAAGAAAATATCCCAAAACTCAATGGAGGCAGCAAAGCAGTACTCAGGAATAAACAGAGAGAAGATCTTAAATCAATAACATAACTTTATACCCTAAAGAACAAGAAAACGAAGAGAAATTAAACCTAAAGCTACCAGAAGAAAGAAAATAATAAAGATTAAACCAGAAACAGGTAGCTCAGTGGTAAAAGAATCTGCCTGCCAATGCTAGGAGACACAGGTTTGATCCCCGGATTGGGAAGATCCCCTAGAGGTATGGAAATGGTAACCTACTCCAGTATTCTTGCCTGGAAAATCCCACGGACAGAGAAGCCTGGAGGACTACAGTCCACTGGGTCGCAAAGAGTTGGACATGACTGAGCGCACACATAAAATAAGAGAACAGAAAAAAACAACAGGTTCAAGGAAACCAAAAGTTGGTTCTTTGAAAAGGTCAACAAAATTGACAAACTTTCAGCTACACTGACAAAGAAAAAAGAGAGAAGACACAAAAAACTAAATCAGAAATGAAAGTAAGGATATTACTGTTGACCTTACAGATATAAGGACTGTAACAGAATACAATGAACAAATTGTACAGCAACAAATTAGATAATGTAGATGAAACTGATAAATTACTAGAAACATACCAATCACTAAACTGACTGAAGATGAAATACAAAATCTCAACAAACTTATTTAACAAGAAGAGATTCAATCAGTGATCAAAAACTTCCCCAAAAGTAAAGGCCAGCACTGGATGGTTTCAATGGTAAATTCTAACAAACATTTTAAGAAGAATTAAGAACAATCCTCTCAAAAGCTCTTCCAAAAATATAGAAAAGAAAAAAAAGGCAAAGTGTTTAGGTTAATTCCTATCATACAGTAAGCACCATATACATTTGGGCTATTATTACTATTTATTTACTATTATCACTATTATTATTGGGCTTCCCCGGTGACACACTGGTGAAGAATCTGCCTGCAATGCAGGAGATGCATGTTTGATTCTGGGTCAGGATGATCCCTTGGAGAAGGAAATGGCAGCCCGCTCCAGTATTCTTGCCTGGGAAATCTCATGGACAGAGGAGCGTGGAGGGCTACAGTACATGGGATCACAAAGAGTCAGACACAACTGAATGAGCACATATACACTATTATTATCATACAGCAAAAGGCTATTTACTTCTAAAAGGTCTCCAAAGTAGACATTATATAATCTCCCCTTGCTCAACAATCATTACTAAGATACACTCCTTCTAGTGCAAAATTGTAAAGCAATAATACACAAACTCTGGAGACAGACTGTGGAGCTGACTCCTAATTGTGTCACTCTGTAGCTTTATGAGTCTTAGGTCACACAGCTTACTTAACTCTGACTGCCTAAATTTCTTCTTCTATGAAACAGGAATAGTAACAGTATACCCATTCTTTACTGGGTTGCAGTAAGGGTGAAGTGAGGTATAAAGTATGTGCAAAAGGGCTTAGAGAAATGTCTGGACACACAGCAAGTGCAATATGTATTTGCTATTACTTAAGTAATTTGTAAAATAGTAAGCTAATGTGTTAATTATACACCATGTGCTATGATAAGCACTTAGATTACATTTTTTTCCTTACAAAATCCCTACTATACAGATGACAAGGGTTGAAAAGGGCTTTCAAAGGTAACACTGCCTGTCATACTGCTATGAAGTGATGGAAATAGGATGCAAACCCAAGTATTTCTGGATACAAAGCCAGAGCTCTTTACTTTTCGTAAAGGATTCACCTCAACCATTTTCTCTCCAGGGCTAGTGACAAACAGGCAAAATCAAACACACCATTCTTCTCCCTGATCCCAGAGGAAGTTGTACAAACCTCCCTTTCTGAACACAGCCCTATGCACAGTTACTATCAACAGCAAAGTTGGTATGAGGAATAATATCAACTGGACATCCTTGCTATTTATAAACTGTCTCTCATACAAAAAGAGGGAGAGTCTTATTTAAGGAAGATAGCTTTAATTACTCCATAATCAAACTATGATGAACCACAGGTAAAACAATTTTATATGTAAGGTTACTTAGAGAAATATTTTTTAAAGAAAACTATTACTTGATCTAAATAAAATCTAAGTCTCTTGTAAAAACAAAAATTGGTTTCCATACTCCTGCAGAATCCCAGGCTTCTACAAACATGAGCTGCAACTCAGAGAAGGCAGTCAGTTGTTCTCATACCCCAGTTTCAATCAGGAACAGCTTTGGTTTTTATCTGTTCTACCTGTAGAACAGAGGTTCTTCATAAATTTCATTTAGGAGGGAAAGGTTTCTACTGCTGAATACTGACACTAAGAAACATTATTCTCTAAGATACTTGGAATTCACAAAAGTATTATAAACCCAGAGTTTCAAAACATTGAAAAAATGTTTCTCTCTGATCAAGGAGAAAGTACTATTTATTCTGAACTAAATCAGAGTCAATAAAATCTATTGGGTAACTTGGAGTATAATAACTGACTACATGATGCTCCAATTACTAAATACTAATAATTCCAACCAGAAGACTACGACTGAGACTAATCTGGTCACATCGCTAGTCCCTGTCCTGACTTAATTCCTCCTTCTGGTTACATTGACTACTCTTTTCCACAACTATAGGCTAAAAGTATATTATGTTTAACTCCCAAAGACAGCTTTTAAAATGGCAGGGTGGCACAAAGTGAGAAGGTCACCAAGATGGCTATTCCTATAACCATTCAGTCAAACTGTGGTCAGTGGAAATATCTGTCAAACATTACAGCCATCCTACCTGAACTTTACCCAGAGCTGGAAAGTGCTTATGGACAAAAATTATGATAAGGCCTTTGGGTAGCTTAACTATATTCTCAAAATAAAAATAACAATAGGGGAAGAGTTAAGAATATTATGTAATACAAAAACTCAGTAGAATATTATATAACCAACAACTAAAAATATTATGAGGCAACAAGGAAAAGCTTTTGAGATTCAGAAGTAATCAACAGAGAGACACCAACAGACACCAGAGTTAAAAAGGGAAAATACATTTGAGGGGTTGCCAGACAGGTTAAGTCTTTGGGTGTTACCACAAAAGGTTTGTTTGAAAGATTTGTTCTTCCCTTTCTGCTCTTTATATTTGTAAGAATTAAATGAGTTAGTATTTGTAAAGCACTAAAAACATGTCAGTGCCTGACATATAGGGAAAGCTATATATATATATATATAAAGTTCTTTTCAATTATGGTTTATTAACAGGATATTGAATGTAGTTCCCTGAGCTATACAATAGGACCTTGCTGATTATTCAGGGAAAGCTATATAAATTAAGCAATCAAAAGATGTTCAAGGGGTTTCGTAGGGAGGCCTGTGCAAATGAATCCCCATGCAATTCAGTGGTTCATGGAACAAATAATCCTGACCTTTATTTATTTTCCTCTTTGGGGTATTATAATGTCTAGCATCTAATAACAAAACCCATAGGGATGCAAAATTCCATTATAATAGTGCTGTGAACATAATAGATGCTCCATAATTTTATTTGGGAAAGGGCAGGAAAAAGAAATGACATGTCAAAACAGATAAGATCAAAGACATAACAGGCAGTTTGTAGGTTAAAAAAAAAAAAGGTAGCATGAACCAAGTAAAGGGCTTAGGAAATACAAGAGCTCAAATACTTATGAGGGCTTATAGTCCCTAAGATAAGCAAATGTATCATTTAAATTTAGGGAAAAAAAATTCAGAAAACACCTAAGAAATGAGAGTCACTAAAGGGCCAATTTGCTAATTATGGTTGTTAAAACCTTAGCTATGACACACACACACACACACACACACACACACACACACACACACGCAACAATTATATATCTGTAGGTATGTACATCACAATCCTGGCTTAATACACAGGTACTTTCCCATATTATAGGCTCTGTCATGGAAAAAAAAAAGAATTTCTAAGGAAATAATCTAAATAAAATTCAATGGAAAATGACTAAATGGTACACTAGGAAATACGTGAAGTAAAAAAGAACTGGCTAGAAATCAAGAGGTATTATGGATCTAAGGAATTTGGGAAGTACATGCACGGTATGTGGGCTTTCCTGGTAGCTCAGACAGTAGAGAATCTGCCTGCGATGCAGGAGACCTGGGCTGGATTCCTGGAAGATCCTCTGGAGAAGGGAATAGCTACCCACTCCAGTATTCTTGCCTGGAGAATTCCATGGACAGAGGAGCCTGATGGGCTACGGTCCATAGAGTCTCACACGACTGAGTGACTCAAACACACACGGAAGGGTCCAAAATATAAAATGAACTTATTCAAAGTGATGTTAATTTAGCCAAAGAGTTTAAGTGCTTATTACTCGTCCTCTCTCTTCACCCATACCAGTGAATGAAGAATGTAAAGAAAAGACTGAATCTGGAAAAAAGGAACAGTGAATAGACAGAAAGAAAAAGACCACAGTAAAACTGAAGAAAATGATTTTCTATGCTTCCAACTCCAGTGGATATAAGGTATTATTAGTCACTGTATCTTTCAAAGAGAAAATTCAAGGGTAAGAGGCTAAGGGGAATTCAAAGCAAGAGATCTTTCTTTATTCTTTGCTTTTACAGAATTAAATGTGATAATAAATAGTGATCACTTACAAGAAGCTCTTTTCCAACTTTTTAATGTAATCTATCCCTAGAATAGGTTAAACTTGCTTCCTAATGTTTAAGTCTCATTCTGGTCCAAAGTCCTCCCACTTCCCGTTCCCCTCCAATACTGCCAACTGACATCATTTCCAAATCACCATTTCCATCACTTTCAACATGACAATACTTCCAAATTGACACCATTTTCCTCCCTCCAATAAACACGTAAACTATCACGGGCTCCGGGAGCCTACAAGAAACACAAAAGTTTTTGAAATATAGAACTTTAGAACTAAACAAGAAAATTCTTAAAAATTAATCCCCTCCATCATTTCATTAGGGTTTTCCCTGGTGGCTCAGTGGTAGAGAATCCATCTGCCAATGCAGGAGACACGGGCTCGACGCCTGGGTCTGGAAGATCCCCTGGAGAAGGATCACTCCAGCATTCTTGCCTGGGAAATCCCATGGACAGAGGAGTTGACAGGCTACAGTCCACGGGGTCACAAAAGAGTCAGACACGACTTAGTGACTTGATTAAACAACGATATCATTTCATTAACATTTTCCTGATATAACTAATGATATTCAATAATCATATTGTGAGGTTAGAAACACAAGGACATGTGTTTTGGAATTCTTCCATTCAATAAGCAAAGCTGTCTTGATGGGAGGACGGGATACAAACTTTTTCTAGAAGAACATCAAGCCCATCACAATATTCAGTAAACACGTTCTAAAGACCTACCTTTTCACCACTGGAGTAGAAGAAATAACGCAATCGGACTATGTTACAGTGATCTAGCTTTCTCATGATCTGGAGCTCTCGGTTCTGAAAAGGAAACACATGAAAATATTTTTAAGGGTTACCTGCACATATTGACTAAGATGCTTCTGAAATAACATTAAGCACTTCAAAGAGCGGACTACAGATGTGTTACTAAAAAGTAACATCCATATGTTACTAAAAGGTATCACCAGTCTGACCATTGCTCTACAGTAAGATAAATACAGAAATCGAAAATAAGTGTTCAGAAACTTTTATTGCAATTTGAAAGAACAATTTTACATCCATGAATCTTACGGTTAAAAGTAGGGCCTATATTTTCCTAAGAGTCACTTTTCTCATAATTCATTTTTATTGTATTGTATAAAAATACAAGTCTTCAATGAACTGAAAAATTTTAAAACTGGTACCTCACTACAAATAGCTTGAGAAGGACTGGTTTATGCATGCAAGAGATATTTGAAATGAGTTATTATTACTATAATTTTTTTCAACTATAATAATAATCAACTTTTCACCAAGCAAATGAATATAGGTGCAAAGAAAACTCTCACATGCCCTGTTTTCCAAAATGCAGTGAAAAATCTGAGTTAGCCCTATTTAGAAGGGCTCAGTCATTAGAGTTAAAATATGATATACTAGAAGGTGTACAGTCCTAAAAATTTATAGATCACACAAATAGTTTTTCCTTAGGGGAGTTTCAAAGTTATGCTTCAAGAAAATAAAACATTAAACAATATGACAACTTCCCAACACTGCAATATAAATTTTGCAGTGATAAATCTGAGGAGTACATATTAATATATACATACAAATAAAGAAGTTAAATTCCAAGAATATACTTAACTGTCAGAAATCCAGTTAATAAAGTCCAAAATATCTATTAACATAGAATACCAAAATACTTGCTAAATGGACAGAAATATAAAATTTCTGTTAAAATGATTTAGAAGAGCTACAATCATAAAGTACAAACCTGGAAATTTGGAAGGTAAGTGATACTATGTTCAGAAAACAAGACCAAAATAAAGGGGTTGGGATGTATTATGGACAAAAGGCCTAATAAGCAGAACTGTTTTAGAGCAGAGTGGGCTCCAGTTCTTAGAAGATGACAGCACAAATAAACAAACATTCCTCTTCCCTAGAAATTTTCAATAAACTCCATGATGGTTCTAGCATGTTCTCTAAAAGGAAAGAGGGAACTTAAGATGACTCTCCTTCTGACTCTTTAAACTGAGTACGAGAGCTGGGCTTATGTATACAGAGATATTTTAAATCCTTTTTATAAAATATCAATCTTTCATTCCATTAGTTGTTATGTTTATAGCTGAAGCAATAAACAGGAAACTCAAGACAGTACAGTATACTCACTTTAACAAGGATAATACCTAGTATTAGACTCTGAGTTCTATTACAGATGACACAGAAAATTTTACAAATTTCAAAACTGTCCATTTTTTATTCCAAATTGAAGCTGTTTTTTGAAGTATGTCTATACTCTGTCAATTCACATCTAGGTAGGTAGTTTTGTGGGAGAATTACTAGTAAGTTAAGACTCCTCTCAGATATTAAGATTTTTTTTTAACATCGACGGCTATATTAAAATAAGCTATTTTTCTAGACCCATTAACCAAGGTAACAGAGAAGTATTACATTAAATTTCCATGTAACTTATGGAAATTTATGGAATTTATGTAAAGACTATGCATATAGGGCTTCCCCGGCAGCTAAGCAGTAAACAATCTGCCTGCAATGCAGGAGGTGCAGGAGATGTGGGTTCCATCCCCGGGCTGGGAAGAGCCCCTGGCGGAGGGCATAGCACAGCAACCCGATAGAGTGTTTTTGCCTGGAGAATCCCACGGATGGAGGAGCCTGGTGGGCTACAGTCCAAAGGGCTGCAGGTAATTAGACACGACCGAAGTGATTGAGTGTGTACACAGATACTATGCATATGATCTTTTATTAAACAGAATATAAGTGAAGAAAGTATATGGACTCAAATATTTATCTACCCTTACTTCCTGTTCATATTCTACTATTTTTGAAAGGAGGCTTAAATTTTCTCATTTTAAAATTCTCTAGAAGATTCAAAAGATAAATTTCACAGAGCAATTTTTAAAGTATTAATCAAGCCAACATTAGACAAAGCCTATGCCTGAGATACATTTAATATACAACTATCCCAAGCCTAACTTTTTACTGAGTCATTCTTTATTAGTGCATGAATGACATACTAATTCTACAGAAAAAAAAGTTGTTATTCTACAAATATAGTGTACCTCTTCTGTGCCAAGCATCATTTGCAATATTAAGGATATGGCAATGAATAAGAATAACAAAGTTCTTAACCTCATGAAACTTTCAACCTATGAAAGACAGTTCAGTTCACTTCAGTCGCTCAGTTGTGTCCAACTCTTTGCGACCCCAAGGACTGCAGCACACCAGGCCTCCCTGTCTATCATCAACTCCTGTAGTTTATTCAAACTCATGTCCATTGAGTTGGTGATGCCATCCAATCATCTCATCCTCTGTCGTCCCCTTCTCCTCCTGCCTTCAATCTTTCCCAGCATTAGGATCTTTTCAAATGAGTCAGTTCTTTGCATCAGGTGGCCAAAGTATTGGAGTTTTCAGCTTCAGCATCAGTCCTTCCAATGAATATTCAGGACTGATTTCTTTTAGGATGGACTGGTTGGCTCTTCTTGCAGTCCAAGGGACTCTCACAAGTCTTCTCCAACACCACAGTTCAAAAGCATCAATTCTCCGGCACTCAGCTTTCTTTATAGTCCAACTCTCACATCCATACATGACTACTGGAAAAACCATGGCTTTGAATAGACAGACCTTTGCTGGCAAAGTAATGTCTGTGCTTTTTAATATGATGTCTAGGTTGGTCACAGCTTTTCTTTCAAGAAGCAAGCGTCTTTTAATTTCAAGGCTTCAGTCACCATCTGAGGTGATTTTGGAGCCCCCAAAAATTAAAGTCTGCCACTGTTTCCACTGTTTCCCCATCTATTTGCCATGAGGTGATGGGACCAGAGGCCAGGGAGGAATAAACAATATATTTTCAGATCATAATAGAAAGAAGGGGCTATTATTTTAGATAGGGAAGTCAGAGCAGATCTCACAACGAAAGTTAAGATCTAAGGACAAATCTGAATCCTATGAGGATGAGAACCATGTGAGGCTAAGCGGAGAAAGCACTACAGTTACAGAGAACTTCAAATACAAATGCCCAGAGGTGGGCTTGAAAGTCAAAGTTGTGTAGTCATGTCTGACTCTCTGCGACCCCTGGACTATAAAGTCCATGGAATTTTCTAGGCCAGAATACTGGAGTGGGTAGCCTTTCCCTTCTCCAGGAGCTCTTCCCAACCCAGGTATTGAACCTAAGTCTCCTGCATTGCAGGCAGATTCTTTACCAGCTGAGCCACAAAGGAAGACCAGAAGAGGACTTGGCATATTCAAAAACAGCTAGAAGAATAATGCGATTGCATCACTGAGTAAAGGAAAAGGCAGGAAACAAGTACAGAGAGACAGGCAGGAGGGTATGTCATATTAACTCTAATGAAACTGAATTCTAAACTAAATGAAAGGAAAGCCAAGGAGGCCAAGCAAATGATATAATCTCATTTACCTTTTCAAATGATCATTTTAAAACTAAAAATAAATGTGGGGGAGGAGGTGAATCACAAGTTGTTTTTTGTTTGAACATGGATCAAGAGTTCTGTTTGAAATCCTGATATTAGACATCCAAGTAAAAATACTGAGGCTCAAGGTAGAAGTCTGGGCTGGAAATCTGTGTCTAGGAGACATTTGTATAAAGAGGACCTAATAACATCACCTAGGGAAGAAGTTTAGACAAATACACACACACACACACACACACACACACACAAACACTCATATTATCTGTATCTCTCTACCAACCTATCTATCCATCTATCCATCCATCCATAGGTATGAAAAGGAGTATATCAAGTGGAGCAATCGATAAAGTAGGGTAAAAAACAAGAGAGGCTATCTTACAGGTCAAGTGAAATAAGTTTTCAGAAAAAGGCACTGACCATTTATAGCAAAAGTTGCTGAATAAGAAATTAAGATGAAAACATAGGACAAATGAATATGGCAAATGAAGGATGTTAGTGACTCTTACAAGTGTGATTTCAGTGGTGATAAAAGTCTGACTAGAGTGAATTACTTTGGGATTGGGAGGGAGACACAGGGAAATAATTAAAAAGTCAGAAGGTTCAAAAAGAAATGAGATTTTCAGCTCTAGCAGAAAGAACAGATCAGCAAATTCGCTCCCCAAAACACATATAAAAAGAACTGTACTGTAGATAATAATCATTTCAGGGCTCTGGAAACCAACCAAAAGCAACAACAAATCAAGAAGCATTTATTCAAGAAAAACAGCTAAGATATTAGAGTTAAGACAGTGGGGGTCAGTGACCGTCTTGCTGGTAACCTACCCTCTCAATCACCTCTCAGCTCAGCCACAGCTCTGCTACCCTAAGAATGCAACACCAGGTGGGGAAAATGACAGAGTGGCAGAATATTAAGAAATACAAAGGGAGATCTTGGAAATGAGAGAGGCTAAATAAACTCTCTACATATCCCCGTGCTGATTTACAGGCTGTGCACACATGGGAGATCCAAGAGGGCCTTGAAGAAAAGTAAAAGCTGAGGCTGATGTAAAAAGTGCCTGAATTTCAAATGTATTCCCCAACCCATGAACAGAATCATCTAAGAAATGATGGAAGCTTTATAAATTCAAAATATTTGAACACAATTTCTAACCAATAACTGGCTGGCCACCAAGCAATGCAGATAGAGAGTCCAATCCTAAGAAATCAGGCTAAAAAATGAAAACTTGAATAAACATTTAATACAGAATTCAGCGGTTTCAAATTGGCAGAAAAAGAGTCTAGATCAGATCCCAGTAAATTGGAAAAAAAAAAAAAGGAAATGAAAGAAAACTCCCAAAAAAACAAGTTTCAGGAGGATAAAAAAAAAGTTAACAGAACCCAGAGTTCTACAATATATTATCTAAAACTTTTCACTGTTTAAAAAAATTGTGAGATGTGCAAACAATAGGGAAAGTAGACCTACACTCAGGTTAATAAAGAAAAGGAGCCAACAGAAATTGACTCTGGGCGGACACAGACACTGGATTTAGCAGACAAGAATAAAAAACTGCTATTATGTTCAAAGAATGTTAAGCTTCTCAACACTTGCCTTGACAGTGAGTTTTTAGATTTGACACCAAAAACAAAGGCAACAAAAACAAAAGTAAGCAAGTGGGACTACCTCAAATTAAAAAAACTTCTGTAGAGCAAAGGAAATCATCAATAAAATGAAAAGACAACCTATGGAATGGGACAAAACATTTGCAAATCATGTATTAGATAAGGGGTTAATATCCAAAATATAAAGAACTCATACAACTCAATATAAAAACCTTCAAATAATCTAATTTAAAAATGGGTAAAGGACTTGGATATTTTTCCAAAAAGACATACAGATGGCCAACAAGTATATGAAAAGATAACTTAACATCACTAATTATCAGGGAATGCAAATCAAAACCCCACCTGTTAGAATGGATATTATCAAAAAGGGGCAAGAAATAACCAATGTTGGTGAGAATGCACAGAAACAGAACCTTGGAAACGTATACTGATGCAGCCTCTATAGAAAAATAACAGTAACTGGTAGATGTACTATTGGTAGAGATGTACACTGATGCAACCACTATGGAGAACAGTATGGAAATTTCTCAAACTACTAAAAATAGAACTATCATAGGATCCAGCAATTCCATTTCTGGGTATATATCCAAAGAAAATGAAATGACTAACTCACAGAGAGACCTGTATTCCCATGTGAACTGCAGTTATTATTTACAATAGCCAAGACATGGAAACAATCTAAGCGTCCATCAACAATTGAGTGGATGAAGAAAATACGGTGTGCGCGCGCACATATGTATGAGAGAGACACACACGGAGGATTATGCCACAATGAGAAAGGATACCATGCCACTTGAAGCAACATGGATGGATTTTGAGGGCATCATGCTAAGTGAAATAAGTCATACAGAGAAAGACAAATATTGTATGATAACAATTAAATGTGGAATCTAAAAAAGCCCAACTCATATAAACAGACTAGAAAGGTGGCTACCAGAGGCTGGAGATTAGGGAAAAGGGGGAGGTGATCAAAGAATATAAACTTCAAATTATAACAGAAACAAGTTCTGAGAATTTCAAACATAGTATGATGACTATAGTTGATAATACTGTATTGTATATCTGAAAGTTGCTGAAACAGTAGACCTTAAATGTTCTCACTACAAAAAATCACAAGCTGTGATATGTTAGCAGATGCTATGATGGTAATCATTTTGTAATACACAACTGCATGAAATCAAAATGTTGAACATTAAAGTTACACAATATTATACATCAATTATATCTCAATAAAGCTGAAAAAATTAAAATATACTAAATATATATGTTCAAAGAATTAAAGGAAATTGTATTTTAAAATTAAAGAAAAATACGATGACAACCTCAGGACAAGTAGAAAATTTCAGTAAAGAAATATTAACATTTAAAACCTGGAAATACTAGAGCTGAAAAGTGTAATAACATAAGTAAAGGATTCACTATGGGCTCATGATTAGATTTAAGATGGTGTTTTAAAATATCACACCCACCGAACAATCTAGAAATATGTATAAAGTTAATCAAAAAAAGACCTACCAAAAAATGTATACAGGCGATATCATCAAAGAGGAAAAATAAAAGAAAATATGTTTGAAGAAGTAATTGCTGATAAGTTACCAAATTCGATGAAAAGCACTAATCCACTGAACCATAAAGCTTAATGAACTCCCAACAGGATAAATACAAAAAGATTCACACTGAGGAACACCCCTTTTGAACTGAAACCACAAAGGAAAAACAATGAAAGCAATAACAAAAAAATGATTCGTCATACACATGGGGAAAACAATATAATTAACAGCAGACTAATCATCAGCTCAACAGAGGAAAAAAGCCGTAAAATTTAAAAAATTCAGAATGCAGAAAGAAAAAAAAAAAATCTGTCAACCAAGAATGTTATATACAGAAAAATTACTCTTCAAATAGGAAAAGATTTTTTTTTTAAATTTCAGGCTAAAAGGAAAAGACACCAGAAGGTATTTCAAATACACAAAAACAAACAGGACCACTAGAAATGGTAAATACAAATGGGAAAATAGAAAAGATCATATGTTTTCTCATTTCATCAAAGACACAAACTGTATAACCCAATTATGATAACTGTGTTATTAGGCTTATAACAGAAGCATGACAATAATAGCAGGAAGGAGCAAGGAGAAAATGAAGCTATATTGGAAAAAAAGCTGCTGCTATATTAATACTGGAATTAAGTCAGTAACTAATCTGAAGCAGACTGTAATACATTGAAATGTACATTGTAATTTCTAAAGCAGCCACTAAGAAAATAATTATTTTAATATTAAAAATCAACACTGGACCTAAAATGGTACACTAAAAAACGTGTTCAACACAAAAGGAGGCAATAAATGAGAATGGAGGAACAGGAACGACGTGAGAGGACTTCCCTGGTGGTGCAGTGGGTAAGAATCTCCCTGCCATGCAGGGAGAAGCCACTGCAACACGAAGCCCTTGCACAAAGAGTAGCCCTGCTTGCTGCAACCAGAGAAAGCCCACCCAGAACAACAAAGACCCAGCATAGCCAAACATAAATAAATGAATAATTTCAAAAAAAAAAAAAAGAGAGATACAGAAAACAAAAAGCAACATGACAGGGGCAATTTCAATCAAATGAAAAACTATATAAAATATGATTAAGCATATAATCAAAGCCAGGTTGTCAGACTAGATAAGAAAAAGAAGCAGGCTCCAACTATATTCTTTTGGTAACGGGCATGCTTTATTTTCAGATTCAAAGACAACAGCTTGAGCATAAAAATATGGGAAAAAAAATATACCATGCAAACAACAACAAATGAGATCTGGAATGGCAATGTTATAAGGAGATAGTAATTTTTAAGAGAGGTAGAAATATTCCCATTTCTTACAAGATAAAGCCTAAATCACTTCATAATCCAATCCCTCTTTATCAACTCAATCTTTTCCTCCATTCAAGGCCAATGTGGTAACTAGACCCTACTTCTCACTCTCTGAGTGTATCATTTCATTCCCAATTCTAAGCCACTCATCACACTTAGCGTGACTGGAATGTCTCTACCCTCCCTCCCTCCTACACACATTCTACCCATCCTTTAAGTTCCTATTAAACTCCCATCTCTTTCACAAGGCCATCTCCAGCTGCCCCCACTCACACTAATCTTTTCCAACATCTAAATTACTTAGCACCTAAGAATTATTTTGGTATTTATTATATATACTCTCTTGGCTTTGTTTTACTTTACAACTATAGTTCATTACTATTATACAACATATTGTTTTTCAAAAAGTAGCTTATGAAAATCAGATATTATATGACTGGAAACACACACACAACTTGCCCAACCAGCTTACTCTAAGTGCCTGTAGAGCAAAATATGAATTTTGTCTCTATTAATACATCACCCACCGGGCTCTCAAAGCCTGGCCAAATTCACCTTATTTTCTAGGCAGTGGAGCAGCTAGGGCTTCGTCTCTCACCTCTTTTCAGCTATCTCAATTATCTCTTCCAATGTCAGGGCTTCAAGGCTGATGACTCCCAATGTTGTACTGCCAGAGCAGATCATCTCTCCTGTGTACTCCAAAATCTTTGAGCCAACTGCCTACTTGACAACTTCTCTAATGCACATCTTAATGTGACCCAGCATGAGCAGTATCCCTCATCTTCTTTAAACCCGTTCAACCCACAGGCTTCAGGTCTTGGTACTGAGAACTCTACCGTATCAGCTGTGCAGGCCAAAAATTCTGAAGTCTTGATTCCTCTTTCTCTCTGACCTCACCTTCAATTTGTCAAGAAATACTGTTGACTTCACCTACAAAATATATTCAAGATCACAACAATTGTACTCTGAAGCATTTAACAGAAACGGAAATTTATGTTTACAGAAAAACCCTGCAGCTGAATGTTCACAGTTTTATTCAATAGCTATCAGATGTCTTTCAATAGGTGAATGGATAAACAAATTACGGTAAATCCATACGATGGAATACCAGTTAGTAATTAAAAAATATGTATATGATTTCATTTATACAGCACTCTTGAAATAACATTAAAGAAATGGGGAATGGGTCACTGATTGTTGCAAGGGGTTAAACTAGAGGTTAGGAGTGGAGAGATGGTGGGAGAGAAATGAGTATGGTTACAAAAGGGCAAAGAAGGGTGGAACTGTTCCATATCTTGACGTCGGTAGTAAATACACAAACCTACACATATAATAAAATTAGGTAGAATTAAATACATACACACACATATACACAAAGTAGTATAAGAAAATATGGAGACTGAAAAGACTGGTGGATCACACTAATGTCAATAATCCTGGTTGATACTGCACTATAATTTTGTAAGATGTTATCAACTGAGGAAAACTGGGGAGAAAGTACAGTATTAGTAATAATTCCATGGTTATCTACAATTATCTCAATATAAAAACTATGTGTGTATGTGTATGAATGTAAGTGTACCTCTAGGATTTGATCATTTCTCAATACCTCCCTAGTGCAAGTCTATTGGAGTCTTTGGCTTAAATTACTAAATAACTTCCTAAATGGTCTTTCAACTTCCTGTTACTTTCCATATGCTCAACAAAGTAGGCAGAGGATCTTATATTCTAAAATGTAAGGCAGGGGATTTCCCTGGTGGTCTAGTGGTTTATTTTTATTTTTTTTTTTTTCAAAAAAATTTTTTTTCTTTTATTTTTACTAGTTGGAGGATAATTGCTTTACAATATTGTAGTGGGTTTTGTCATACATTGACATGGATCAACCATGGAGTTACATGTATTCCCCATCCCGATCCCCCCTCCCACCTCCCTCTCCACCCGATCCCTCTGGGTCTTCCCAGTGCACCAGGCCCGAGCACTTGTCTCATGCATCCAGCCTGGGCTGATGATCTGTTTCACTATAGATAATATACATGTTTCGATGCTGTTCTCTTGAAACATCCCACCCTCGCCTTCTCCCACAGAGTTCAAAAGTCTGTTCTGTACATCTGTGTCTCTTTTTCTGTTTTGCATATAGGGTTATCATTACCATCTTTCTAAATTCCATATATATGTGTTAGTATCCTGTAATGGTCTTTATCTTTCTGGCTTACTTCACTCTGTATAATGGGCTCCAGTTTCATCCATCTCATTAGAACTGGTTCAAATGAATTCTTTTAAACTGCTGAGAAATATTCCATGGTGTATATGTACCACAGCTTCCTTATCTATTCGTCTGCTGATGGGGATCTAGGTTGCTTCCATGTCCTGGCTATTATAAACAGTGCTGCGATGAACACTGGGGTGCACGTGTCTCTTTCTGATCTGGTTTCCTCAGTGTGTATGCCCAGAAGTGGGATTGCTGGGTCATATGGCAGTTCTATTTCCAGTTTTTTAAGAAATCTCTACACTGTTTTCCATAGTGGCTGTACTAGTTTGCATTCCCACCAACAGTGTAAGAGGGTTCCCTTTTCTCCACACCCTCTCCAGCATTTATTGCTTGTAGACTTTTGGATAGCAGCCATCCTGACTGGCATGTAATGGTACCTCATTGTGGTTTTGATTTGCATTTCTCTGATAATGAGTGATGTTGAGCATCTTTTCATGTGTTTGTTAGCCATCTGTATGTCTTCTTTGGAGAAATGTCTGTTTAGTTCTTTGGCCCATTTTTTGATTGGGTCATTTATTTTTCTGGAATTGAGCTGCAGGAGTTGCTTGTATATTTTTGAGATTAATCCTTTGTCTGTTGTCAAAATGGCTATACTACCCAAAGCAATCTATAGATTCAATGCAATCCCTATCAAGCTACCAACAGTATTTTTCACAGAACTAGAACAAATAATTTCACAATTTGTATGGAAATACAAAAAACCTCGAATAGCCAAAGCAATCTTGAGAAAGAAGGATGGAACTGGAGGAATCAACCTGCCTGACTTCAGACTCTACTACAAAGCCACAGTCATCAAGACAGTATGGTACTGGTACAAAGACAGAAATACAGATCAATGGAACAGAATAGAAAGCCCAGAGATAAATCCACGAACCTATGGACACCTTATCTTCGACAAAGAAGGCAACGATATACAATGGAAAAAAAGACAACCTCTTCAAGTGGTGCTGGGAAAACTGGTCAACCACTTGTAAAAGAATGAAACTAGAACACTTTCTAACACCATACACAAAAATAAACTCAAAATGGATTAAAGATCTAAATGTAAGACCAGAAACTATGAAACTCCTAGAGGAGAACATAGGCAAAACCCTCTCCGACATAAATCACAGCAGGATCCTCTATGACCCACCTCCCAGAATATTGGAAATAAAAGCAAAAATAAACAAATGGGACCTAAAGAAACTTAAAGGCTTTTGCACAACAAAGGAAACTATAAGCAAGGTGAAAAGACAGCCCTCAGATTGGGAGAAAATAATAGCAAATGAAGCAACAGACAATGATCTAGTGGTTTAGAATCTGCTTGCCAGTGCAGAGCACAGGAGTTTGATTCCTGACCTGGAAATATTACACAAGCCATGAGGCAACTAAGCCCAAGCACCAGAATCCATGAGCTCTAGCTATTGAAGCCTGCATGCCTAGAGCCTGTGCTCTGCAATGAGAGAAACCACCAAAATGTGAAGCCCACGCACTGCAATTAGAGAGTATCCCCTGCTCACCACATGTACAGAAAGCCAGAGCACAGCAACAAAGACACAGTGCAGCCAAAAATAAAAACAAACTAATTTGAAAAAAGATCTAAGTCAGATTGTGGTATTCTCTAATTAAAAGCTCCAGTAGCTCCCCACTCTGAAGAGAGTGAAAGCCAAAAATCCTTACTATAGCTGACAAGGCTGCTACCAATTGCCCCCCACACCCCCCCCCCCCCACTATCCTCACTCAGGGACCTCACTACTTGATGCTCCCTCACTTCCCACCTACCATACTAACTGTCTCCAAGTTCCTCACCTACTTCAGAAACCCTGTCAGTTTTTGTATTTGCTATTCCCTCCATCTGGAACCACCTTCTCCTTGGTATCTAAATGTCTAGTCCCTTTCACAGACTTCACTGTTTCCTCAAATGCCACATTGTTACACCTTAAGTACTCATTCTTAACATTCCTTCTCTTTCCTCTTTGCTTTTCCTCTTCTCCAGAGCAACAAGTCATTGAAAATAGTTTATCTATGTCAGATATTTATTCATTTTTGTCCACCTCTTCCCATTAATAGATTTTTGTTTTATCCAATGCTGTCTTATCCCCCAAGACTAGAACAAGACCCAAGTCAGAAGAAATACTCAATAATCAACTGTTGAATGATTTAAACTGGTAACATAAAATAATACCTCTATTGACAAAAATGATACATCACAATGATGCACTTCATTTTAAGAAATTTCATGGCCAGTGAAAATAATGAAGGAGGAACTACAAAGATGAGTAAATTCTCAAATTATGAACCCCTCAACCCCTCAAAGACTCCATTCCAATTCAGAAGAATAAAGCTATGATATCTACATTCTTTAAAATCACTCACCAACTTAACATTCAAAACGAGACATAGCAAAGCGCTCTATACTCAAAGGGCAATGATGTAGGCCTGAAAATAACCCCCTTTGGTCAGGCTCTAGCCCATGAAAAAATATATACATATTCCTTCACTGACATATACTCTTAAGTATGTCAATGAAAGAACATCCTATGTGTCAAGGAAAGAAATATTCTTAAGAGTATATGTCAACGAAAGAACTCAGGAAGCTACAATTACCTTAATAAAGTCTTGCAAGATGCACTGATATCCATGGAATTCTCCGGGCAAGAATGCTGGAGTGGGTTGCCATGCCCTCCTCCAGGGCTCTTCTTGAACCAGGGATTGAACACGGGTCTCTAGCAATGCAGGCATACTCTTTTTACTGTCTGAGCCAGCAGGGAAGGATGAGGTTAGAACTGGTTATTTCCCTTCCCCTACTTAGAAGTCTAGAGAAGAGCAGAGTTGGGCATTTCTTTTCCTCCCAGTTCAGTTAGCTCTGATAGGTTTTTGTTTTGTTTTGTTTTGTTTTTTAAGGGAGGTCTTAAGAAGAAGAGAATGCTTTAGGTCCATTTTAAAATTACTACTTTTTTTCTACATCCTGCTTCCAGCAGGTATTTTGTAGCTCTTCACTGTGAGAACCTGGTAGGTCTCTCGGAGGTAAAACTGAGAAAAGTGTGGTGGTGGCACAGTACATCTCTGTGACCTTGGGTTAGGCAAAGATTCTTAGATATAACACCAGAGCGCAAAGACACACAAAGAAAAATTAGATAAATTGGGTTTCATCAAAATGAAAAACACATGTGCTTCAAGGTTGTGCTATCAAGAAAGTTGAAAGACAACCTATGAACTGAAGAAAACATTTGTAAATTATATACCTGTAAGGGGTCAGTATCCAGAATTAAGAACTCTATTCAACAATGAAGAGATAAATAAATCTGTTTTTAAAAAAGCAAAGGAAGGATTTCTGGTCTCCAGTATGGCACAGAAGCTTGGAAGTTGTCCCTCCCATCTTCACAAGAGCTGAACAAACTGAAAACCAAAACTCTTCTTAATTCCATCAGAGAATTGATGTCACAAGGCAAGCTGCTTCTCTAAAAGCTGCAAACAGGTAGAGACACAGAATCACAGCTTACTGGAGAAGAAGCCCAGGAGCAGAAATTGCCTGTGGAACCACTCCAGCGAAAACCTAAACTGTACCTGACGGAAGTGCAAGTGTGAACAAAACTCAGAGTTTAAAACCCCAGTGGGTAGACCACACCTTCCTCAGTTTTATCTCCAGGACGCCTAGACAGTGTATTAAAAAGCAAAGATATCACTGTGCTGACAAAGGTCCATACAGTCAAAGCTATGGTTTTTCTAGCAGTCACGTATGGATGAGAGCTGGACCATAAAAAGGCTGAGCGTCAAAGAACTGATGCCTTCAATCCACAGTGCTAGAGAAGGCTCTTGAGGGTCCCATGGACTGCAAGGAGATCAAACCTGTCAATCCTAAAGGAAATCGACCTTGAATGTTCATTGGAAGGACTGGTGCTAAAGCTCCAATATTTTTGGTCACCTGAATCAAAGAGTCGACTCATTGGAAAAGACCTTGATGCTGGGAAAGACTGAAGGCAAAAGGAGAAGAGGGTGGCAGAGGATGAGATGGTTAGACAGAATGACTGACTCAGTGAACATGAATTTGAGTAAACTCCAGAAGACAGTGAAGATGAGGGAAGCCTGGTATGCTGTAGCCCACGGAGTCACAAAGAGTTGGTCACGACTTAACAACTGAACAACAACAATATGATAGCAGAGAAATACAATGATGAGAAATGCATGTCTCAGACTTTATTTAAGAAGAGTTTTCTAAGGAAACCCAAAGACAAAAGGAGAGACAAAATAAAAAGACACCAGAAAAAATTTTAACTTCTGACACCTATAGCTATAGTAAACAACAATAATAAATCTAACTCTGGCCAGATAAACACAAAATCTCATGCTAAAGGTCTATTTACTTAAGTGATTTTTACTCAGTATATCATGTTCAGTTTTCATTATAACATTACAAAGAATACTAAAAGACAAAAATCAGTGTGACTACATAGAGAGTAGGCATTAGAACCAAACACAACAGAGATTTGGGAATTATCAGAGTAGGCATTAGAACCAAACACAACAGAGATTTGGGAATTATCAGATTAAGAATTTAAAAGAAGTATAATTATTATGCTAAGGACTTTAATTTAAAAAGTAGATAATATGCAAGAACAGGTGGGTAACATATACAGAGAAATTCAGAAACCCTAAGGAAGATTCAAAAGAAATAAAAAAGACTGTAACAGAAATTAACAATGCCTTTGATGAGTTCATCACATACTGGACATGACCAAGTAAGGAATCAGTGAGCTTGAAGAAATGTCAATGGAAACTCCCAAAACTGAAATGCAAAGAGAAAAAAGAATGAAAAAGACAGAACAGAATATCAAAGTACAATGCAGGACAATTACAAAAGGTATAGCATATGCATAATAGAAATAACACAGGAAGGAAAAACAAATGAAAAAAGCATTTGAAGCGATAATTGAGACTTCCTCAAAAATTAATGTCAGACACTAGACCACAGATGCAGAAAGAGGACGAATACCAAAAAATCTATACCTAGATATATCATATTTAAAATGCAAAAGATCAAAGACAAAGGGGAAATATTGAAAGAAGCCAGAGGAGGGGAAAGAAAACCTACCAATTGACAAACAAAGATAAAAATCACATTGAACTTCTCCTCAAAAGTCATGCAAACAAGAGTAAAGTAAAATATTTAAATTGTTGAAAGAAAGAAAAAAAAACCACAAGAATAATTTTGCTTTGTACAAGGAAAATTATTCTTCAAATGTAAAGGAGAAGTAAATATTTTTCTCAGAAAAACAAAAATTGACAGAATGTGTCAACAGTAGACATGTCATCCAAGAAAGGTTAAATACAAAATTCATCAGAAAGAAAAATTACACAGGTAAGATCAGGTCCGCATAAAGAAAAAGCATTAGAAACAGTTGATCTTTTTTTTTTTTTTTTAAATTTTTCAGTGGGTTTTGTCATACATTGATATGAATCAGCCATAGAGTTACACGTATTCCCCATCCCGGTCCCCCATCCCACCTCCCTCTCCACCCGATTCCTCTGGGTCTTCCCAGCCCACCAGGCCCGAGCACTTGACTCATGCATCCCACCTGGGCTGGTGGTCTGAGAAACAGTTGATCTTTCTACCTGTTAGTTGATCTAACAGGTAACCATTTGTTCAAACAAATAATAGCAACAATGCATTCAGTGATGATATTTTATAGATAAGTGATATTAATGACAGCAATGTCATAAGGAATGGAAAGGAGTAATTAGGAATACTGTGCCGTGAGGTACTTTCACTATCAGTGCAGCAATATGGTGTTAACTGAAAATGGATGTCAAAAGGTGTAAAATGTACAACTGCAGACTCAAGTATAACCACGAAAAAAGGTTTAAAAGTATAAAAAATATGCTGAGAGGAGAAAGAATCGTATAAAAAGCCCAGTTAAAAACAGAGTAAGAAAAACAAGACAAAAGAATAAACGAAGAACAACTTCAATGAATAGAAACAGTAACAAATATAGCAAAAATATGACCCAACTATATTAATAATCTCTTTAAACATCAGTGCCATAAATGTACCACATGAAAGGCAGAGACTGTAAGTGAACTGAAAAAAAGCAAAAACAGAAAAATATTTAAGTTGCACAACTAGTTATAAATCAATTATACCACAAATTTAAAACATGAATTAAAAAAAAGTTTTAAAAAGCCCCCAATCTATATAATCAGAAAGAAATCCACTTAAAATTCACAGATTTTAAAAGACAGAGATACATTAAAAGTAGAGACAGAGGGCTTCCCTGGGGGCTCAGTGGTAAAGAATCTACCTGCCAACACAGGAGACACGAGTTTGATCACTGATCTGGGAAGATCCCATATGCCACAGAGCAACCAAGTCCGTGCACCACGACTACTGAACCTGTGCTCTGAAGCCGGGGAACCACTACTGAGCCCACGTGCTGCTACTACTGAAGCTCAGGTTCCACAAGAGAAGTCACTGTCGTAAGAAGCCCACCCACAGCAACGAGAGAGGAGCCCCTGCTCACCATGACCAGAGAAAAGCCCATGCAGCAAGAGACCCATGACAGCCAAAAATAAATTAACTCATTAATTTCTTTATAACAGTAGGCATGGAAACATCAAGAAAACATCAGACCAACATCACTTTTAGCTACTGATGCAAAAAATGTCAATAAAATACTGGTAAACAAAACTCTAAAACTCACTGAAAGGATTATATACCATTACCAAAATTTTAAAACTTTTTATGTTATGTTGGAGTACACTTAATTAACAATGTTGTGATAGTTTCAGGTGTGTAGCAAAATGAATCAGAAGATCTTCTACGCCTTCGTCTTTTTTGGTATTAGTGCTTGGAGCACAGACTTGGATTACTGTGACCTTGAATGGTTTGCCTTGGAAAGGAAACGAGATTATTCTGTTGTTTTTGAGAATTACACCGAAGAACTGCATTTCAGGCTCTTTCACTGACTATGAAAGAGTCATAGTATTTGGGCTACTCCTTTTCTTCTAAGAGATTCTTGCCCACAGTAGTAGATATAATGGTCATCTTAATTAAACGCACCCACTCTCATCCATTTTAGTTTCAGTTCAGTCACTCAGTCGTGTTCAACACTTGCTACCCCATGGACTGGCAGCACGGCAGGCTTACCTGTCTATCACCAACTCCAGGAGCTTGCTCAAACTCATGCCCATCCAGTCAGTGATGCCATCCAACCATCTCATCCTCTGTCGTCCCCTTCTCCCCCCACCTTCAGTCTTTCCCAGCATCAGGGTCTTTTCCAATGAGTAAGTTCATTGCATCAGGTGGCCAAAGTATTGGAGGTTCAGCTTCAGCGTCAGTTCTTCCAATGAATATTCAGGACTGACTTCCTTTAGGATTGATTGATTTGATCTTGCAGTCCAAGGGACTCTCAAGAGTCTTCTCCAACCACAATTCAAAAGCATCAATTTGTCGGTGCTCAGCTTTCTTTAAGTCCAACTCTCACATCCATACATGACTATTGGAAAAACCACAGCTTTCACTAGAGGGCCCACTGTTGGTAATGTCTCTGCTTTTTAATGGTGTCTAGGTTTGTCATAGCTTCTCTTCCAAGCAGCAAGCATCTTTTTCATCTCCTGGCTGCAGTCACCATCTGCAGTGATTATGGAGCCCAAGAAAATAAAGTCTCTTACTGTTTCCACTGTGTCCCCATCTGTTTGCCATGAACTGATGGCACCAGATGCCATGGTCTTAGTTTTCTGAATGTTGAGTTTTAAACCAACTTTTTCACTCTCTTTCACTTTCATCAAGAGGCTCTTTAGTTCTTTTGCTTTCTGATAAGGGTGGTGTCATCTGCATATCTGAGGTTATTGATATATCTCCTGGCAATCTTGATTCCAGCTTGTGCTTCTTCCAGCCCAGTGTTTCTCATGATGTACTCTGCATATAAGTTAAATAAGTAGGGTGACAATATACAGCCTTGACGTGCTCCTTTTCCTATTTGGAACCAGTCTGTTGTTCCGTGTCCAGTTCTTTTTTTTTTTTTTTTAACATTTAAAAATTTTATTTAAATAGTTTTAAACATCCTAACTATTCAATGTTTAATTCATGTTTCATTTTATTTTTTTATTTTTTTTATTAATTGGAGGCTAATTACTTCACAATATTTCAGTGGGTTTTGTCATACATTGACATGAACCAGCCATATAGTTACACATATTCCCCATCCCGATCCCCCCTCCCACCTCCCTCTCCACCCAACTCCTCTGGGTCCTCCCAGTGCACCAGGCCCGACACTTGTCTCATGCATCCAACCTGGGCTGGTGATCTGTTTCACCATAGATAATATACATGTTGTTCTTTCGAAACATCCCACCCTCACCTTCTCCCACAGAGTTCAAAAGTCTGTTCTGTATTTCTGTGTCTCTTTTTCTGTTTTGCATATAGGGTTATTGTTACCATCTTTCTAAATTCCATATATATGTGTTAGTATGCTGTAATGTTCTTTATCTTTCTGGCTTACTTCACTCTGTATAATGGGCTCCAGTTTCATCCATCTCATTAGAACTGATTCAAATGAATTCTTTTTAACGGCTGAGTAATATTCCATGGTGTATATGTACCACAGCTTCCTTATCCACTCATCTGCTGATGGGCATCTAGGTTGCTTCCATGTCCTAGCTATTATCCGTGTCCAGTTCTAACTGTTGCTTCCTGACCTGCACACAGGTTTCTCAAGAGGCAGGTCAGGTGGTCTGGTAAGTCCCATTTCTTTCAGAATTTTCCACTGTTTGTTGTGACACACAGTCAAAATGTTTAGCATAGTCAATGAAATAGAAGTAGATGCTTTTCTGGAATTCCCTTGTTTTTTTGATGATCCAACAGATATTGGCAATTTGATCTCTGGTTCCTCCGCCTTTTCTAAATCTAGGTTGAACATCTGGACGTTCTCGATTCACGTACTGTTGAAGTCTAGCTTGGAGAATTTTGAGCATTACCTTGCTAGGGTGTGAGATGAGTGCAATTGTGCAGTAGTTTGAACATTTTTTGGCACTCCCTTTCTGTGGGATTGGAATGAAAAGTGACCATTTCCAGTCCTGTGGCCACTGCTGAGTTTTCCAAATTTGCTGGCATATTGAGTGGAGCACTTTAACAGCATCATCTTTGAGAATTTGAAATAGCTCAACTGGAATTCCATCACTTCCACTAGCTTAGTTTATACTGATGCTTCCTAACGCCCACTTGACTTCCCACTCCAGGATATCTGGCTCCAGGTCAGTGATCACACCATCGTGGTTATCTGGGTCATGAAGATCTTTTTTGCATAGTTCTTCTGTGTATCCTTGCCATCTTGTATCCTGTATCTTCTGCTTCTGTTAGATCCATACCATTTCTGTCCTTTATCGAGCCCTTCTTTGCATGAAATATTCCCTGAGTATCTCTAACTTTCTTGAAGAAATCTCTAGTCTTTCCCATTCTATTGTTTTCCTCTACTTCTTTGCATTGATCACTGAGAAAGGCTTTCTTATCTCTCCTTGCTGTTCTTTGGAATTCTGCATTCAGATGGATATATTGTTCCTTTTCTCCTTAGCCTTTCGCTTCTCTTCTTTTCTCAGCTTTTTGTAAGGCCTCTTCAGACAACCATTTTGCCTTTTTGCATTTCTTCTTCTTGGGGATGGTTTGATCACTGCTTCTTGTACAATGTTAGGAAGCTCTGTCCACAGTTCTTCAGGCACTCTATCAGATCCAATTCCTTGAATCTATTTGTCACTTCCACTGTACAATCATTAAGGCATTTTATTTAGGTCATACCTGAATGGAGTAGTGGTTTGCCCTACTTTCTTCAATTTAAGTCTGAATTTTCCAAGTTCACTAATTCCTAAAATGGTGATGTTCACTCTTGCTATCTCCTGCTTGACCACGCCCAATTTACCTTGATTAATGGACCTAACATTTCAGGTTCCTATGTAATACTGTTCTTTACAGCATCAGACTTTACTTTCAACATAAGACACTTCCACAACTGAGTGTTGTTTCCACCCCAAAATCATCTTCATCTATAGGTTAAATCCAAATCCTTATCAAAATCCAAATATGGCATTTTTTGCAGTAACAGGAAAACAAAATCCCAAAATCTATAGATACTCCCCAAATACCGCAAAGATCCAAAACAATCTTGAAAAAGGAGAACAAAATCTCACACTTTCTGATTTGAAAACAAGCTACAAAGCAGCAGTAATCAAAACAGCATGAAATTAGCATAAACACAGAATAGAGAAATTAGAAATAACCCCTTTTGAATACTTTAAACAAGAGTGACAGGACTATACAATGGGAAAAGAATGCCTTCTGAAGCAAAAGGTGTTGGGAAAATAGGATGTTCACAGGCAGCCCCTCCCACCACACATAAAATACAACACAAAGATGGATCCTTACCGTACACCACACATAAAAATTTAACTCAAAATGGAGCAAAGCCCTAAACATAAGACCTAAAACTACAAATATCCTAGAAGAAAACACAGGAGAAACACTTCATGGCATTAGCATTGGCAACATACTTGACATTTGGTGACTAGTTTATTTCACTCAGCATAATATTTTTTGAAGCTCATTCATGCTGTGGCAAGCAACAGAATTTTTTTTTTTTAATGACACCAAAAAGCTCAAGTGACTAAAGCAAAAACAGTGACTATATCAAACTTTAAGACTTCTAAGTGTCAAAGAAAATTAAAGCATAAGCTAACTTGTATGTGAAATCAAAATTAAACTCAAACAAAATAGAGTAGAATGATGGTTGCAATGGGTTGGGGTGTGGGAGAAATGAAAAGACATTGATCAAAGGTATTTATGTTCAGTCATGAGATGACATAGTTCTGGGATCTGATGTACACCATGGTACCTATTAACAGTACTGTACTGTATACTTGGAATTCGCTAATAGAGTAGATCTCAAGTGTTCTCACCATACCCATATAAAAAAGGTAATTATGTGAGGTGATGAATATGTTAATAATTTATTAGGGCACTCATTTCACAATTTATACATATAATTGATTATAACACATTGACCACTTTAAATATATACAATTTTGTCAATTTATACTCAATAAAACTCTAAAGGGAGAAAAAAGAGCAAAAAAAATCAAAAATAGTTAAGTATATAAGTTTAATGTTACTTTTTTTAATAAAATAAAGTAAAAGGATGGAGAATAATATACCATACAAAGACTAATCAAAAGAAAGCTGAAGTAGTTACATTAATTTTGGACAAAGAAGACTACACAGCAAGAATAATTATGACAGATAAAAATTGGCATTACATAATGAAAAACGACAATTCTTAATGTGTGTGCACCTAACAACAGAGTGTCAAAATTTTTAGAGGCAAAAACTAACAGAATCACAAAGAGGAGACAGATTTACTACTTAGAGATTCTGACACCCTTTCATTAGTTATCAGTTACTAATAGATCCAGCAAGTCAAAACTCAGTAAGGACATAACTGAACCAAATACTATTAATCAATTGGATCTAATTAACATATTTACAGGAAATTTCATCCAACAACAGCTGAATATATATTTTTCTCAAGCTCATACAGAACATTCATCAAGATAGACCTAATTCTGGGCCACAAGACATACCTTAGCAAATTAAAAAGAACAGACATTACAGAAAACATGCTCTCAAACCACAGTGAAATCAGACTAGAATCAGTAAGAAAAAAATGCAAAATATTTGGAGCATAAACAACATACTTTTAAATAACATATTGGTCAAAGAAGTCTCAAGAAAAAATTAAAAGTATTTTGAGCTAAATCAAAATTTGTGGATGCAGTGAAGCCAGTGCCTAGTGGGAAATTTACAGCAGTGACTGCATATATTAAATAAGAAAATTCAAAATCAATCTTTAGCCTGCAACTTAGAAAACCAGAGAAAGAACAAATTAAATTCAAAGCAAGCAGGAGAAAAAAATCTAAAGCAGAGACCAAATTGAAAAAAAAAGTCATCAGAGAAAAATTAGAACTCTCAAAAGATAGTTCTTCGAAAGATCAATAAAACTGATAAGCCTCTTGCCAGGTTAACTGAAAAAAGGAGAGAGTAGATAGAAATTACTAGCATCAAAACCAAAAAGATTCCATCACCACAGATCTCATGGATATTAACAGAAAAAATAAATGGATATTATGATAAACTCTGTACCTACAAATTTAATAACCTAGATAAATGGACCAATTTATTGAAAAATACAATCTACCAGAACACACACAAGGAGAACTAAATAAACTGAACAGGCTTATATCTATTAAACAACCTGACATACAATTAATCATCTTCCAAAATAGAAAGCACCACACCTAGATGGGTTCACTGGTGAATTTCACCAATCTCTTAAGAAAGAAATTGTATCAGTTCTCTAGCCTTTTCTAGAAGACAAAAGAAAAAAGAATTGGAATACAGTCCCATTCATTCTATGAGACCAGCAATACCCTAATACCTAAGACAGATGTATTACAACAAAAACTACAAACCAATATCTCAGCAAACTGATTCCAGCAACGTATAAAAATAAGATATACCAAGACCATGTGGGATTTATCCTAGGTATGAAAAGCTGGTTCAACATTTACAAGTAATTAATATAATTCATCTCATCAACTGGCTAAAGAATTATCTGATCATATCTATAGAGATAGAAAATGTATTTGACAAAATTCAACATCCATTCATGATTTAAAAAAAAAAATTCTTAACAAACCAGGAATAGAGGGGAACATCTTCATCTTGATCAAGAACATCTACAAAAACTTTTACAGCTAACTATGTACTTCATGAGGAGAAACTGTTTGCCTGCTGATATCAATAAGACAAGAAAAACTTGAGATTCTTACCACTCCTATTGAACACTTCATATGCATTAAAACAACCCCCCTCAAAAATAAAGTGTATACAGATTGGGAAAGAAGTAGTAAAACTATCTTTGTTCACAGATGACATGATTGTTCACATAAAAAATCTCAAGTCATCAAAAACATCTTGGAACTAATAAGCAACTATGGTTTGCAGGATATAAGATTAAGGTACAAAAGTCAACTGCCTTTTTACATACCAGCAATGAACAATTTATATTTGAAACCGAAAAACACAATACAATTTACATTAGCACACAAAAAGGAAAAAAAAGAAAAATACTTAGGTACAAAGCAAATAAACTATATACAAGATTTATAGGAGAAAACTATAAAATTCTGAAGAAAGAAATCAAAGATCTAAGTAAGTGGAAACATATTTTATGCATTAATACATGGAGAGGAGGACTGCATACTGTTGAGATGTCGATATTTTAAATTTAAAATATAAATTTAAAGCAATTCCAATAAAAATACCAGCAAATTATTTTGTGGATATGGATTGGTCAACACAAAATTGAAGAACAGTCAAAAGATTGATACCAACTGATTTCAAGACATACTGTAAAGCTAGAGTAAAAACAGACAATGTGATATTAGAGAAAGAAACAAACAGGTCACTGGAAGAGAACAGAGCACCCAGAAATAGTCACCAGATATAACCAACTGAACTTTGTCAAAAGAAAAAAGGCACTTCAAAGGAGAAAGGATAGTCTTTTTAACAAATAGTGCTGGAACAACTGAAAAGCAAAGAAATTAATCTAGATTCAAATCTTACAACTTTTTCAAAAATTAACTCAAAATGGATCACAGACTCAAATGTAAGAGAAAAAACTATAAACACTACAAGATAACACGGAAGAAAATTTAGGTGTCCTTGGATTTGACTGTGTCCTTAGCTTTTTAGATCCAACAGTAAAAGCACAATCCATGAAAGAAAAAAGTTAAAAATTGGACGTCCATGAAAATTAAATATTTATGCTCTAAGACACTAATGAAAACACAAGTCACATACTGGGAGAAAACCTCTGTAAAACACTTATCTGATAAAGAATTTTTATACAAAATATACAAAGAACCCTTAAAACTCAACAGCAAGAAAACAGTCAACCATTTGAAACGGGCAAAAGGCTTGAAAAGACACCACACCAAAGAAGATATACTGATGGCACATAAGCATAGTAAGAGATGCTCAACATGGTATTTCATCAGGGAGCTGCAAATTTAAACAACAGTGAGATATTACTGCTCAGATTAGACATTAAGGTCTCACTGTTCAGCCAGAAATTACTTTGCTGACAAGGATCCGTATAGTCAAAGCTATGGTTTTTCCAACAGTCATGTACGGATGTTAGAGTTGGACCATAAAGAAAGCTGAGCACTGAAAAATTGATGCTTTTGAACTGAGGTGTTGGAGAAGACTCTTGAGAGTTCCTTGGACAACAAGGAGATCCAACCAGTCAATTCTAAAGAAAATCAACCCTGAATATTCATTGGAAAGATTGATGCTCAAGCTGAAGCTCCAACACTTTGGCCACCTGATGAGAATAGCCAACTCAGTAGAAAAGACCCTGATGCTGGGAAAGATTGAAGGCAGGAGGAAAAGGGGATGACGGAGGATGAGATGGTTGGATGGCATCACCAACTCAATGGACATGAGTTTGAGCAAACTCTGGGGGATGGTGAAGGACAGGGAAGCCTGGCTTGCTGCAGTCCATGGGGTTGCAAAGAGTCAGACACAACTAAGTGACTGAACAGCAACTGTTCAGATGGTAAAGAATCTGCCTGCAATAGAAGAGACCTGGGTTTGATCCCTGGGTCGGGAAGATCCCCTGGAGAATGGAATGGCAATCCATTCCAGTATTCTTGCTAGAGAATTCCATGGACAGAGGAGCCTGGTGCACCCTATGGGGTCTTAAATAATCTGAAAGACTGAGCGATTAACACTTTCACTTCCACTGCACTCCCCTCAGAATGGCCAAACCTCAAAACACTGACACCACCAAAGGCTGGTGAGGATGCAGAGCAACAGGAACTCTCATCAATGCTAATGGGAATATAAAATTATTCTGCACAGCCACATCAGAAAATAGTTGGGCAGTTTCCCGCAAAACTGAACCATACTCTTACCATAAAATCTAGCAACAATCTAGCAACTGTGCTACTTAATATTTACCCAAATCAACTGAAAACTTATATTCACACAAAAACCTGTACATGAATGTCTAGAAGAAACTTTATTCATAACTGCAAGAACCTGGAAGCAGCCAAGATGTCCTTCAATAAGCAAATAAAAGAACAAAATGTAGTATATGCATACAGAGGTATTTGTTCTGAGAGAAAAAGAAATGAGCTATCATGCCAAGAAAAGCTAAGCAAGTACATTAAGTGCACACTGCTAAGTGAAAAAAGTCAATCTAAAAAGGCTGCAGTGTATGCTTCCAAGCATATGACATTCTAGAATAAACAAAACTGTGGGAACTTTTTTTTTTAAATCAATGGTTGTCAAGGGTTGGGGTGAAGGAGAGAAGGATGAATAGGTGGAGCTCAGGGAATTTTTCAGACACTGAAACTATGCCACATGACACTGTAATGATGGGAACATGTCATTATACATTTGCCAAAGCCCACAGACACAAATAATGAACAATAATGAAAACTATGGACTTTACTACTAATACATCAATACTGCTTCAATTGTAACATATCTACATTCATGCACACGTGCTACATTAATAGCAGGGGGTACTGACGAGAAGAAGAGTGTATGTAGGAGCACTGTACTTTTCATTCATTGCTCTGTAAAACTAAAACTTCTTCAAACAGTTACCTGTCAAAAAAGGAAAATTTAAAGGTTTTAGTGGGCAAAGAAATTCAACAGAAATTTCTTCAAAGAATACACACTAAAGGTCAATAAAAGAAAAGATGAAACGATGTTCAACCTCATTAGCCAACAGGAAATGTGAAACAGTTCACGCTCAGACAGATATCATCAAAACTCGGATAATAACAAGTACTGGCAACAATGTGGAGAAACTGCAGTGTTTATCCAGTGCTCATAGACTATAAAATGGTACAGTGGCTCTGGAAAACAAGTTAGCACTTTCTCACAATGTTAATCACAGAGTCACCATAGGACCCACAACACTTCTAAGTATACACCCAAGAGAACTGAGGGGAAAAAAAGCACCCACAAAAACTTGTATGCAAATAATGTTCAGAGCAGCATCATTCATTATAATTAAAATGTAACAACAACTCAAATGTTCATCAACTAGTGAACAGATTAACAAAATGCAGTATATCCACAAAACGTAGTATTATTCAGTCACAAAAAGGACTGAAATACTGAGACATGGTTAACATTGAGGAACTTGGAATATTTTTTCCAAGTGAAAGAAGACAGAAACAAAAAGGTCATACATTATTATTCCATTTATATGAAATGTCCAGAATGGGCAAATCCATGAAGACAGAAAGTAGATTAGTGATTGCCAGGGCCTAGGTAAAGAGGAGGATGGGACGAGACTGTTAATAAGAATTGAACAGAGAACTATTAAAAGAGTTTCTTTCTGAGGTGATGAAAATATCCTAGAATCAGTAGTGACAGCTACACAACTCTATGATTATATTAAAACCAATGGATTGTATACTCTAATAATAAAGGGTGAAATTCATGTTATAGACATTATATCTCAATAAAGCTCATATAAAAAGAATCAAGCAGCTGACCATCCGCAAAAACTGCAAAGGCTTTAGAGAAACTAGTCAAAAAAGCAAATCTAACTCCTAATGCTAAACACTTACTTGGAACTTACCACAGACAGGAATTTAAAAGGTATAAACACTAAAGATAATAAAAACTTTTTAAAACATAAGAAAATTTAGAAGCATACTGTGACTCATATTGAGGTTTTTGTTTTACCTTTTCAACCCCTTCACCTATTTCTCCCACCTCCTGCCTCTGGCAACCATCAATCTGTTCTCCGTATTTACAAGTTTGTTCTTTGTTGTTGCTGAGGGTAGGATTTCATACATAAGAGAGACCGTGTGGCATTTGTGTTTTTCTGTCTGACTTATTTCACTTAGCATAATGCCCTCAAGGTCTAGTCACATAGCCATGATGTCAGGATTTTCTTTTCTTACAGCTGAATAATGTTCCATCACACACACACACACACACACACACACACACACTCTCTCACTCCGCAATTTCTTTATCCATTCATCCACTGATAAATTCTTAGGTTGTTTCTATATCTTAACTGTTACAAATAATGCTGCAAGGACCATGGGGTACATATATCTTTTCGAGTTAGTACTTTGATTTTCTTTGGATAAATACCCCAAACTAGAATTGATGGATCCTATGTGTTAGCTGCTCAGTCATATCCAACTCTTTGCAACCCCATGGATTGTAGCCCACCAGTCTCCTCTGTCCGTGGAATTTCCCAAGCAAGAATACCAGAGTGGGTTGCCATTTCCTCCTCCAGGGGATCTTCCCGACCTAGGGATTGAACCCGGGTCTCCTGCATTGCAGGTAGATGCTTTACCGTATGGTAGTTCTATTTTTACTATTTTGAGGAACATCCATACTGTTTTCCACAGTGTCTGCACCAATCTACATTCCCACAAACAGCACACAAAGATTCTCTTTCTCCACATCCTTGCCAACACTTCTGACTTTCAGCCTTATGAAAAACAGCCATTCTAACAGGTATGAGGTGATACCTCATTCTGGTTTTTTTTGGCTGCATCAGGTCTTAAATGCAGCACACAGGATCTTTGTTGAGTCACACGGGATCTTTCATTGTAGCACCTGGATGCCCTAGTTATGGCACATGAGCTCAGCAGTTGCAGCACATGGGCTCAGTTGCTCATGATGTGGGATCTTGCAATGCAGGTCTCCAGGGATCGAACCCACATCCCTTGTACTGCAAGGAATATTCTTAACCAATGGACCACCAGGAAAATCCCTTGTTGTGGTTTTGATTTGCATTCCTTGATGATCTGTGATGTTGAGCATCTTTTTAAGGACTTGGTGGCCATCTGCATGTCTTCCTCAAAAAAATGTTCAGGTCCTATGCCCATTTTTTAACTGGATTGTTGGGGTTTTTGATATTAGCCCCTTACCAGATATGTGATTTGCAAATATTTTATCTCGCTCAATGGGTTGCCTTTTCATTTTGTAGATGGTTTTCTTTGCTGTGCAGAAGCTTTTTAGTTTGATGTAGTCCCACTTGTTTATTTTTGCTTCTGGTGCTTTTGGTTTCAGATTTAAAAAACCATCACCAAGACCTATATCAAAGCATTTACCATTTATATTTTCTTCTAGGAGTTTTATGCTTTCAGGTCTTACATTCAGATCTTTAATCTATCTAGAGTTAATTTCTGTGTACAATGTAAGACAGTTGTTGAGTTTCATTTTTTTGCATGTGCTATCTAGTTTTCCCAACACCATTTATTGAAAAGGCTGTCCCTTCCCCTCTGTATATTCTTGTCTCCTTTGTTGTAAATTAACTGACCATAAATGCATAAGTTTATCTCGGGGCTGTTTATTCTGTCTCACTGATCTACATGTCTGCTTTTATGTCAGTACCATACTGCTTTAATTACTGTAGCTCTCTAATAAAGTTTGAAATCATGACGCATTATGTCTCTGGCTTCGTTCTTTCTCAAGACTGTTTTGACTATTTGAGATTTTTTGTCATTCCATACAAATTTTAGTACTATTTGTTCTATTTCTTTGAAAAATACCATTGGAATTTTGATAGGAATTACAGTGAATCTGTAGATTGTTTTGGGTAGTATGGACATTTTAATAATATTGATTCAATCATGATTCATCCAATAGTATCTTTTCATCTATTTGTGTCTTCATCAATTTCTTTCATTAATAGCTTGAGAGTTTTCAATATACAGGTCTTTCATCTCCTTGGTCAAATGCATTCCTATATATTTCTCTTTCTCTCAAGCCATTCAAGTCACTGAAGGGCAGAAAGGAGGCATTCAGGACCACAAATATCATGCCACCATATGCCACCATTTTCTCTGGAATAACAGAGGTAATAACACTATATATAATTGTAAAAGCAAAATCAAATAGAATCTTTACTCATTAACCTTTGTACAGTCTTTGAAAATTTAATACAGTTAAAAATAGCATTTTACCAGCCATTCTACATGACTTGGGGAGGTAGCATAAAACAGTCTGTATCCTTAGGAAGTTTGGCATGTTAACTATGAAAATGTTCCCTCGGATAACCCACTGCAGGAAACATTTATTGACCAGTAGTCCTAGTTGCTGAGCTCTTAAAACCATTTTCTTCTTTGGTGATAAGCCAACCTTCCCATGAACTGTTCCCTGCCAATGACTCAGCACAGCATGGCAGACATATTTAATGAAGCCCGTTTCCCAGGAGACACTGGATTCCTCTGACGGTTCAACCTTGGACTTATGATTCTCTGTTGGTTTTTCTGTAACTTTCTTAGAGCTACACTGAAGTATGAGACTTTTCCTACTCAGCATGCTATTGTCCTCCCCTCCCTCCTCCACAGAGGTTAAGTCTTGATTTTTACCTTCCACTTGATAATTACAAGTTTTTATGACTCAAAGAACATAGCTCTATATGACATAACTAAAGATTAATATTTCTCTTTAGCTGTCTATAAATTTTATCAAGAAATAGATTTTCCACAATGACTTAAAACAGCTATATAAGTACAAATAATTAGGTGTCTCAAAGTAAGACTACCAAATAAAAGAGGAAGCAAAACAAAGAGGAAGAAATCCAAAGTAAATAGCAATTTGTAGTAATTCAGATCTAAAATTAAAACCAATAGAACTTAATTATAAGGAGGTTTAAAATTTACTGGATGTTCTCATAATATATTGTTTCATTTGATTCACACAACATTGGAGTAAAAAGAAAGCACGAAGCTTACTGAGTCCCTTTACACCAAACACTGAACTGGGGAACCACTGTGTTAACAGTATTTCCATTTTACACATGATGAAATTGAAGCTCGTAAAGTTAATGGATATACTTAAGCTCACAAAACTACAAACAGTGGGCCAAGGTCTTATTTCCCCTATGTTGTCTCCAAAATATCATACAGAGAATAATCACAGCCCTAAGGATTGAGCCCAGACATTTATTTCTTCTCACTCTCCAAAACAGAATATATTAAAAGCAGGGCTCAAATCACTCTCCAGTCACAACAGAACAGGAGTGACACTTCACTTCTCTACTCCCACATCCTAGTGACAGAACAAGTGAAACCAAGCAGGACACCTGAAACCTATGGCTTAGTTCAAAGGAGAACTGAAATTAATAGTTAATGAAGCTAAGATCGCTAATTAATTTAAAATGTAGCTTACTGATTTTCAACTTGGAAAAGCCAGCCTCAACAACGATTATTGGGATTGATTAATCTTCTTCCTGCTCTAATATCAAAGGTATCCTACATAAGGTACCTAGCTGGACTTTACTGTTAGCACCACAATAGCATTTTCTATCACGAGCACTTCCAAACTGGCCAATTGAGGTTAGCTGAATTTTAGTATGGTGTGTCCAGAGGGAAAAAGGCATTAAAATTGTAGGTAAAACACCACTGAAACTTGTTGTACCAGAAACAACTTGAAAATATATATATAGTTTTTAAGACTAATGTACAGGGATAATTAGTTACTCTTGGTATTCTTCCTATCTCTGATCATTCTTTCTCTTCTTGTTTTTTCACCAAAACAAACTGCCTCTCACTGACACCAGCAGGTTCAGCAAGTTGGTTTAAGAAAAAAGTGCAAGGCGAAGACCCTATTCTAACTTCTCCTAAAAAACATATCATTATTTAATGCAAAATACATGATTATTTAATCCTTGGTAGCAGTGATGTAAAAATTACAAATGTGAATAGAATTTTAAGTTGTCAGAAAAATGCCTATTTTATCACAATCAAAGGAAATGAATTGGTCAATACATCAAAAATTTTTTTAATAGCTAACATTTAGCAAGGAGAACAAAGAATACTTAAGTTTCACAAAGAAAAGGTGATACACTGGAAATAACTGAACTTCATGTAAGATAGCCTGCCACTTTTCAGCACTTTTAGGAGAAAAAATAAAAATAAAAACAAAATTATATAATAGCTACAAAACAATTAAAATATTTAAGAATAAGCTTAACAAGAAATGTCAAAACCT
Source organism: Muntiacus reevesi (assembly GCF_963930625.1). NCBI lineage: Eukaryota > Metazoa > Chordata > Mammalia > Artiodactyla > Cervidae > Muntiacus > Muntiacus reevesi. Next base: position 43,546,690 of record NC_089256.1, read on the forward strand.
ATATAAGTAAAACTCCTGGAAGTTTACAAAAGCAAACTTGAATAAATGGAAAGCTATCTCCTATTTCTGGATAAGGTAATTCCACATCATGGGAGAGGCGATTAACTCCTTAACTTATAAAGTTGATGAAATTCCAATTAAAAATAAACAAGCTTTCTCAAGGAGTTAGTCAAAATGATACCAAAATTCATAAGGGAAAACATACATCCAAACATAGCTAGAATAACATGAAAAAGAAAAGCTACAAAAGCAGACTAGCCCTACCAGACACTGAAACATATTACAAAATGAAATTAGAACAATGTGGTACTGACTTACAAATATGCAAATGACTCAGCAGAACAGAACATAAAGTCCAGAAATAGACCAAATTACTCATGGAAATTTAGCATATAATAACAATAGCATCTCAAATCATTGGAACATAGACTACTTAAAAAACTGTATTAAGACAAAAGATTAATGCTTTAGAACAGATAAAATTAGATCAATAAATCATACTATACATAGTTATAAATAAACTCCACACACAGGAATAAACTTCAAATGGATCAGGGGTCTAAATGTAGAAAGGGAAATCTTACAGCTGCAAGAAAATATAGATGAATTTCTCTTCAACTTGAGGAAAAGGCTTTCTCTATAAGACTTTATAAGGAAAAGGCTTTCTAATCACAACTAAAATCTAGATATGATTAAAAAAAATGGACATTGAACACATGAAAAAATATATTATTTCTCACCTACCAGGTTGACAAAAATTGAAAAAGTAAACCAATTCATGTTATCAATGTGAATAAATAGGCATCATATATTACTGGAGAGAATACAAATCTATACAAGCTCTTGTGCAGAGGAATTTATTAGCAATATCATACAAAACTTCATGCGTTTCTGTTTTGATTCAGCAGTCCTACCTAGTTCCCTTAGTTTACCATGAATATACACATTTAATAAAAAATACTTATGCACAAACGTTTTCATAACAGCCCCCTGGGACATTACTAGATATTGAAAAGTAGTTCAATATCCATATATAGAAGAGTGATTGGAATCAACGCTGAAATACCATAAAATTCTTAAAAAAGATGAGAAAAATGTCTGATCTGATATGCAATGACTTTCAGGAACAATAGTTAACAGGAAAAGCAAAGTATAAAGAATAACTCTCTGTATTACATTTTGTGTAAGAAAGAAATAAAAAAAATTACAGTTACCCTCTGTGTCCCTGGGTTCCACAGCCAGGGATGCAACCAAGCTGGGATAAAAAATACTCAGAGGAGAAAAGCTCCAGAAAGTTGCAAACATCAAAACTTCAAATTGCCACATCAGCAACTATTTATATAGCATTTAAATTCTATTTACAACTATTCACATAGCATCAACACTGTATTAGGTATTATAAGTTATTTAAAGTAGCTTATATCATAAAGTATATGGGAGACTTAGTTATATGGAAATACCATGCCATTTTATACATGGGACTTGAGCACCTGCAAATTTTGGCATCCACTACGGGTCCTGGAACCAGTCCCCGGTGGATAACAAGGGATGATTACACACTGACTGTTCATTTCAGCAAAAGAAACCCAGAAAAAGTAAACCAGGACATAAAGAGATTGGCTATCCAGAGGGAGTGAGGGAGAACAAGACAGAGGAAATGACATCTGTTATCTCTGACTTTTAGAACCACATTACATAGACTGAAAATATAAATAATTTTTTCAAAAAGTCAAAGAGAATGGAGATACAGCTCTACGAAGGGATACAAGCAAAACCAGATGAACCAAACTGTATTTCAGATGAATAACTTAACTACAATAAAGGAAAAGATTAAAACTTTTTAAAAAGCAAGAAAAAGAACTCAGCCAAGTACCTACTGAACAGAATGTACTGGTTCGATACAGCAATGATAGTCTGTAATAAAGCACTCTGAAGTAAGACTGCTTGGATTCAAACACCTGCTCATCTAACCACTTGCTAACTGTATGACTTTGGACAAGTTAATTTATAATCTCTTTGTGTGTAGGTTTTCTTATCTAAATAATAACAGTATCAATATCACAGTACTAAGAGGAAATCTATAAAACTGCTCATGTAAAAACTTCATAGATTACTGATCATATTTTAAGGATTTGATAAGTATTTGCTATCATACACACGCGCTAATTTGCTTCCGTCGTCTCCAACTTTTTGCGACCCTATGGACTGTAGCCTGTCAGGCTCCTCTGTCCATGGGATTCTCTAGGCAAGAATGCTCGAGTGGGTTGCGATGCCCTCCTTCAGAGGATCTTCCCAACCCAGGGATTGAACCCTCATCTCTTAACGTCTCCTGCATTGGCAGGCGGGGTCTTTACCACTAGCACCACCTGGGAAGGATATTAATTTGAAAACACATTAAGTGTGTGGATATCAGGAGACACATGTAATAAAAAATCCAGTTCTTATGAAATAAAATCAGAGAGACCATAAAAACCAATATGCCTCAAATATAGTGATACAAAGGATTGTAAAAATTAAGCATTTGGAAAGAAGGCAAGACTATGGAAGCTCCTGAATGCACAATTAAAACGGCAGGCTTTATTTTCTAGACTATGAGGGACCATAGAAGATGTGTGTGTAGTAGAAACAATATGACCAGAATGAGCTATGGGATTAATGTAAAGTTGGAATGCAAGATTTTAAGTGAGAAGATCAGATGTAGAGTTACTAGTGATAAAAGCCAAATAATGACAAAGGTCTGGCTAGAACAGTAGTGATGAGAAAAGGAAGGGGGGGGGGGGGGCAGGCAGTGTGAAATTAACCAAGTTTGGTAATGATTGGATATGAGTATGAGAGAACGGAAGAGTATTGATGACAGTGAATGAGAAAATCGTTAGAAGGAATGAGAACCAATAGAAAGGATTTCCTCAAGACTGACAGTTAAGTCAGAGTTAGATAAGATTTGTCAATTTGAAAATAATGGTACTTTCAGATATTGAGACTGACTGGGCATTTGGCAACATGGGACTAGTGTTCAGGAGAGAATAAACTGAAGACAAAAACTTTAGACTGTTTTTTAAAAACCTCTTTAGAATGTTCAAAACATTCTGTAGCATACAGGCAGCAGAATGTGTGCTATTTCAGAGCAGTGATAACCTCTTAATTTTTTATCCTTTAATGTTAAGTACAGTTCCTAAAACACAGGAGACTCTCATTAAAATGCTGCAGAGGTGGGCAGAGTAGGGAAGGGAACAGAGCTGCATGGCTTATTAATAGCAGAGCCTCCATGAGAGCCCAGGTCTCCTGACTCTCCACTGTACCATAATAAAGAGATGACCTCTGATCATCCATACACAGGACACCCTAAGGGGATCTTGTAAGAAAAAAAAATGAACTGTGGGAAGGATAGTTTTCTAGGGGTAGATGGAAGGGAGACATAAGAATATATAGCAGGAAAGAAATGTCAGTTATAGGGGGGAAAAAGCAACAGTGTTGTATCATAGACTAGAAGGAAATTTTTCAAGAAAGGAAGCACAGTCAACTGTAACAAACAAATATATGCTACAAGCAATGTTTCTCTGGTCTCCTACACCAATGAGACCCAAGGCAGAGAAAGGTCACATTTTAAAATAAGGAATTAATAAATTTTAACCTATCTTTCACAACATTTTAAATACATATATCACTCACAGCTACAGTTCAAAAAAATACTGCAATCTTCAGTAAATTTTATCTCAACATAATACACAATGGAAAAGTCACTATAGTAGTTGAGCTGAACAAACACTTATGCAATAAATGAAATCTGAAACAAAAGCAAACACTTGAAAAAGTAATTATTTACATGTATTGACAACAACAAAAACACATGAACTACTGAAGGTCTTACCTTAAATCTCTTGTCCTGCAATACTTTCTTGATGGCAACCAGTTCTCCTGAATCACAAAGTTTGGCTTGATACACCACACCAAATGACCCATTTCCAATCACTTTAGTGTCTGTATAGCTGACTTCTTGCGGCCTGTCTGGACCCTGCCCAGGAGTTGCCACCACTGTGGTCACCTTGCTGCCATCTTTGTCTCCTAAAAGAAAAAATGGATAGAAAATGAGAACTGCAAAGAATTCAACCGAGAAAACTGCCAAAGTATACCAAGCAAACCATGTGCGGCATTTTAAGTTCTTTCAGTTGTGCCTAACTCTTTGCGATCCTATGGACTGTAGCCCACCAGGCTCCTCTGCCCATGGGATTCCCCAGGCAAGAATAATGGAGTGGGCTGCCATGCCCTTCTCCAGGGAATCTTCCCAACCAAGGGATCGAACCCACATCTCATGTCTCCTGCATTGGCAGGTGGGTTCTTTTACCACAAGCGCCACCTGGGAAGCCCAAATATTCTATACTATGTATTATTTTTAAATGCTCATCTTAGTTTATCATATCTATCATCACAGAATTATTTCAATTATTTGTTTCAATTATAAGTAATTAGTTTAACCACCATTTATTCACTGTATAGAGCAGGCACCATACTTAGCTTATATACATGACTTCATTTAATAAAAACAATCCCATAAAGTAGATAGCACTGTTCCTATATAAACATAATAGGAAAAATGGTAAATTTGTCCAGTCAAAAGGCAAATGATGGACCCACCAAAGAATCCTTATCTGTCCAATTCTAAAGGCCGTAATTATTTCCTCAGGCTTTCTTGTACTTGAAAATAAGACACGTGCAACTGAAAACATCTAATTCTGTCTCTCTTCAGACCACTCTCCCTTTAGGAAGGTAAAGCTTTAAGTTTTTGCTCCTCCACGTCTTATTTCTTCTTAAGAAAATAGTGATACATTTCCAAGAAAAGTCAGATGGGGAAAAGAAACAGGGGAATGTTAATTTGCGGGTAAGAGACACAAACCTTATAGGAAAAATCAAAGCCATCCTGAACTGAGCCTCATTCATAACTAGCTCACCAGCACTGGGGTCTCTGCCCACTCATGGCCATCTCCTTACCTCTTCTGCCTTCGTTTCCCGCCAGTAACAATCCAAAGATTCTTTCCAAGTTCAAGAGCCACCTCCTTCTTGACTAAACAATCACTTTACTCTCTGAATTCTTAAACTATTCCAAACCTTCTATACTACCAAGCACTTGATTTTAAAAAGCTTTAAATTGTTTTTAATGATTTCAGAATACACACAGATTCTAGGGACTACAATTTTTGCAAAGCAGCAATTATGACTTGTGCTTCTTCTCTCTTTGCTGACAAATCTGTCAGGCGAGTGTATGCTCCTCGGTTTTTGTCTCGTCACAACAAAGATTTGGAGTGACGAATCTAAAACCAGTTCTCACTGACAAAACCGCACATTTCTTTTTCTCTCTCCTACTCTTCCATTATAGTAATTTTAAGATGTTAGTTGAATTCATACTAACCTCATAAAAGAAAAATAATGCAATATTTAAACCTAAATACCAAAACAAGATGATGAAATATGTATTCGTCTCTCACATTAAAATATATATACATAATAATCTGATTTTCCAATCAGATTTTAAATCAGATCTAATTAAGATATAATCTGAATATATATATATAATATCAGATATAATATATAAGATATAATCTGAATATATATATAATCAGATATAAATCTGATATGATTCAGATAAAATCAGATATAATAAAATAATCTGACTTTCCCCTACTCAATCTAAGACTGCCAGAAAAATTAATATCCAAATGTTAGTGGCATATTGTAAACAATATTTTAGAACCAGACATGGAACAAGGGACTAGTTGAAAATTGGGAAAGGAGTACAAGGCTGCATACTGTCACCCTGCTTATTTAACTTATATACAGGGAATGTCATGCAAAATCCTGGGCTGGATGAATCACAAGATGTAATCAAGATTGCCAGGAGAAATATCAATAACCTCAGATATGCAAATGATACAATTCTAATGGCAGAAAATGAAGAGGAACTAAAGAACCTATTGATGAGGGTGAAATATGAGAGTGAGAAAACTGGCTTAAAACTCAATATTCAAAAAACTAAGATCATGGCATCTGGTCCCATCACTTCATGGCAAATAGATGGGGAAACAATGGAAACAGTGACAGACTTTATTTTCTTAGGCTCCAACATCACTGCGGACGGTGACTGTAGCCATGAAATTAAAAGACACTTGCTCCTTGAAAGAAAAGCTATGACAAACCTAGACAGGTATTAAAAGGCAAAGATATCACTTTGCTGACAAAGGTCTGTCTAGTCAAAGTTATGGTTTTTCCAGTAGTCATGTATGGATGTGAAAAGTTGGACCATAAAGAAGGCTCGGTGCTGAAGAATTGATGCTTTTGAATTGGAGTGCTGGAAAAGATTCTTGAGAGTCCCCTGAACAGCAAGATTAAACCAGTCAATCCTAAAGGAAATCAGTCCTGCATATTTATTGAAGGACTGATGCTGAAGCTGAAACTCCAATACTTTGGCCACCTGATATAAGAGCCAACTCACTGGAAAAGACCCTGATGATGGAAAAGATGGAAGGCAAAAGGAGAAGGTGGCAGAGGATGAGATAGTTAGACAGCATCACTGATTCAATGGACATGAATTTGAGCAAACTCTGGGAGGCAGTGTAGGACAGGGAAGTCTGGAGTGCTGCAGTCTATAGGGTCACAAAGAGCTGGCTACAACTTAGTGACTGAACAACAACACATCTTAACCACAACTTCTAAGCACAAACCTTACTATAAGTTTTCTTCTTCATTTATAAAATAAACCTATCCTTACTAGTACTATTGTACTCGTACTTAAAATCCAAAGTGTTGAATATATTTTCTTGTAATCTAATTGTCCCAAAGAAAATAAAAAGTGATTTCAAACAGTTTGACTTTTCTCTAGATCATTCAAGTCAAAAACCATATCACCATATATATATATACATATATATATAATATGTATATACATACACACACACACACACACCATGAACTGTATGGTTCATGGGATCGCAAAGAGTCGGACATGACTGAGCAACTTTCACACACACACACACACACACACACACACACACACACGTATATATATTAAAAGAACAATGAATTAACAATTCAAGTTCCACTGAACAAGTTTCTTGTGAGATCTCACAGGTCTAATTCACAAAACAAAGCATCATCATTTTTTAATTGAGATAAATTAGTAGATATTAACAATAGCTACTCTATTCCACAATTTTAGCTGAAAACAAAAACCATCTGGGTATAACCAAAAACCCTGATTTCCCACTCTACAATCATATTTCAGGCTGCCCAGGTGGCCCAGCTGTAAAGAATCCACCTGCCAATATAGGAGACGTAAGAGATACAGGTTCGATTCCTGGGTTGAGAAGACTCCCCTGGAGAAAGAAATGGCAACATACTTCAGTATTCTTGTCTGGAAAACTCCATGGACAGAGGAGCATGGCAGGATATAGTCCACGGGGCCACAGAGAGTTGAACACCACTGAGGGACTGAGCACTGTCTGCCACTGCTGAACTTGTAAATGTTTATCCCAACTTAACGATTCGCCTACAGGAAGAGGCATAAATAAGGTAATTCTACAAAAATATTAAACGCAGGGTTGAAAGATAAAGACGTCCTACAGATGCTATAGCTGAAAGAGTCTTGAGGCCTCAATTTTAAACTGACTGGATGTGGACAGAGACCAATCCTTTCACCCTCTTACACATCTAGTAAAAACAACAACAAAAAACCCCTGCTTACTATCTTAGCAAAAATTAAAAGGTTTACTCTATTCTCTTTTGAGCAGTGAGAGAAACTGCTGAGAACTCTTACAGGCTAGCAGGAACTCTTCCTCCACTAGCAGGAAATCCTGGGTATACAAGGGAACAATGGCTCTCAGACCTTGTGCCCAAGCATCCTGGAATTTTTATTCAGAAATCATTCAAGCCCTTCAAGACTGCTCTATCAGATATCTGAAATAGCAGAGCTGTATAGAACGGCAAGATAACACTGGCAGTGACTTGGTATGAGCATCAGTAGTGAAAGGGATTGCCAGCAGCTAGTGTGCCAGGGAAAAGCAAGTCACCATTTGGCACTGCAATTTGCTGACTCGGCAATAAGGTAACAGCTGTATAAAATTTCACTGTACAAAAAGAACTTTCCAATTCATTGTTTCATCTACTCTAATACTTATGATAAATGGAGGGAACATATTTATTATGCTTCAAATACAAATAAGAAAAATAAGAGAAACAAACTTGTCCAATATAACAGAGCTTTAGGTAACAGAACTCTTCACTTGCCTCAGGCTGCCTCTGCTGTATTTTACAACCTTCCCACGACTACTGAAAGACCAATTTCATATACCATTACCCACCCCGTCCCATCCCTACCAAAGAAGGAGATGTTTCTGAAAATATAATGGAAAAAGGTCTACTCCAGATTAACAAAACAATAAGTGATCTTTTGTAGTTCAGTCCTCAATTATTCATTTATTAATAGCTAAAGAGTTATTTCCAAAGATGCTTTGGCAACATTAAGAGTTTGAAATTTATCCTAATTGGAAACCAAAATATGGAAAACAAAAATGTAAAACAATTGATTCTGTGATGTTCAATTTAGAAATTGGATAACTTTGAATCTTAACAATAGAGCATCATTTTAAACACTACTACCAAGAAACCAAAATCCTCATGAAAAGCTAGAATTCATAACAAACGTGCCTCTTTAAAACAACTAAAAAAACCCACCACTTTGCCCAATATTAAATTTCTCAGAATGCAGGGTATCATGAGTTTCACATCAACTACAATAAAATTGGTCTCCAAAAAATGCCACTGTATCTCAGCAGCAACAACAGCAAAGCAGTGGGAGCAGCTCAGTTTCAGGCCTCTCTTCTGGCCAGAGAATTCCGAGGATCCTCTATTGCAAACAAAACTCACTCAAGTAGTATGAATGTCCTATTCTAATTAGAATACAGAATTAAACTCCCTACTGTTTACCAGAATGGTTAAATCTTAAAAATACAAACCATAAAACAGTCCTCATGAAGCAATGCAAAGATGGTATGCAACAGAACAACCACTTTCCATTGAAGGCTGTTAAATATAGAATACAATTTTACAAAAGCCTTAGATGTATCCCATAATATGTGCAGCCTAGTTCTCAATCTCTCAAACACAAGTTTGTACCTGTAAGCTATATCGTGTGGTTACATTTTTTTCGTCTTCTGAAATCAATCCTCAGAACAATGGACCCTGAGATGAACAAATGTTACAGGGTAACACAATCCATATCTAAAGTGTGGACTGAGCATCCAAAACCCAAAAGGCCACTTCAGGCATACATAAAGATGTAGGAGGTATCTGGCACTGATATTCTAGTTTTAATGTTTCTTAAGATTCAGAGCTCAGAAAAAGCAACAACTGTGATACTGCTTAACTGGGAGGCTTTCAGAGATGTTAGTAAGTCATACTAACATAAACTGAGCAAACTTAACTATGACTAACTTTATAAAATCTTCCTTTACCTCAAAAATAACACCTCCATGTAGAAATAACAGAAAAATCAAGTCTATAAATTCCAGAGAAACCAGCACACCAGGTATGATACAAGAAGATGCAAGGTATTTTTATGAAGCTTTTAAACCTAACAATAAGGATTTATAAGGAAACTAGCTCTGACTATTGCTTCTCATGAAGAGAAATAACATCTATTTTTTATGGATGCCCAATAGCAATATAACACTCTATTGAAAAATATTACAAAAATTTTTTAAAGAACAACAACAAAAAAAATCACCTTATCAAGCATATAAGATAGTCTGAAGGGGAAACATTGACACTGTCAAACTTTCAGGTTTTTAAGTTCAAACAACTCTTTATCCTAAGTAAATGGCTAAGAAACTTCTCTTAAAGCAGTATGTACTCTCCAAAATAAACACAACTTAGAAACATGAAAACAACATAAAAATAAGAAGGAAAAAAAAAAGCAATGAACTGAGGTCCACAGAAAATCAGAGACAAATTCTAAAATAAACTCATTGCTGTCATGAAATAGAGGCTTTGCTCAATGATGTGGAAGCTCTAGTGAGAGTACAATTGCTCTCATACCTTGAAGCAAAACTATTAACAAAGCAAAGGAATGCCAACTAAGCACCTGAATCAGTCACCTCAAGCCTCATTAAAATTTTTAGGGCGATTTCTATGTAAACTTGTGGTAAAAATATTTCTAGCAGAGTCTTTTCCCTTAGACATGATTCATTTCCACATGACTATCTTTCTGGAAACACAAAACAAAAATTACTAAATTTCCTTTGGGGATAGGAAGAGTAAACAAAAGGAGAAGCAGGAAAAACAAAATGGACAGATGTCATACATTAGCTGGCTATGGGAAATGTTTTCCTATATTTCACTTCTAGAAATGAAAGGAAAACACAGGGTGATAGAGGATAACAAAGAGACAGAAAAGATTCTAGAGTCCTTGACAGCATAATACCACACTTTCAATCACAGGCAGATACCATCCCAGTGTTCACAAGCGTTTATTCTGAAGAACCATAAAATAACCTTAAGAAAAAAAGAAATCAGTCAAGGGCTTGCCCTTAGATGCATAACGGTGTTACTATTTAAGTACATGCCACACAGTGAGTGCTCAACAAATTAGATTCTCTGAACTTGAATTACTGGCAATAGCAACAGTTTACAAAAAACAACAACAATAACACATTCTTCTGTTCTGCTATGCTCTTTTACCACCAGATACATACCCTACTACAGTGCCTATCACTATGTTTGATAATTATTAAGAGTCCAAGCCCCTCACTTGACTATGAGCTCTTAGGAAAGCCAGAGATTATTAAATTATTAAATTCATTTTCCTAGTGCTTATTAGCAGAGGGTTCAGCACAGTGCAGGTGTTCAGCAAGTGTCTGGTCTTGAATTTATATAAAAATCACTCAAGCAGAATTACTAGGATTTGGGAATTGACTACGTCCTGCTAAACACTTAGCAGTGTTTTTACTTCTTATGCTTGCCATTGATCAGATACAAAGCCCTAAGGATAAGGTATGCAGACGTCTTACAAATAGCAAAGGAAAAAGGTGGGTTTACTGAAAGAAAACATGCAAGAAGTAGCCAAAACAAAAAGCACAATTTGCCACGTGTTAATCTATTTACAGGTAGAATTACTCTACTTCATAACCCTTTTCCAAATAATTCTGGTTTCTTCAGAGCATCAAAATGCAGCAATGAATAAGAAATGGGCAGGGACATCGCTGAGGTCTTAAGTTTAATTTACATCCATACATATGCAAGTGTATTTCTTGCCTACTATTTTATGCAAGCACCACTCACAGTGGACTTAGTCATCTAGAAGAGTTTACTAAAAATGAAGATTCTAGAATCTCAGCATAGAAAGACTCAGTAGATCTGCAGTAAAGCCCAGGAAACTGTATTTTTAATAAGCCATCCAAGTGCTTCTTAATGCAGTTTCAACTTCAATACTTTGAGAATCATAATACCACTTAATTCACAGAACAACTCTGTGATGTACTCATGATAATCACTTAACAAATGAGTGGAACTAAGATGTTTGAAAGGTTTACTGGCAATACGCCCAAAGTAACCTCTCCAATAAAGTGTACCCATGGGATTCAGATCTAACCCTTTACTCTAAAACCTGCACCCTACAACATGACATTACTTAAGACTATGCCTTGAAAAAAACACACAGGGGTCAAGGTCCTAAAATCAACCTTCTCTTTTCAGCAAAATCAAAAATTTTAAATACTTTACAGAAGGTTCTGATGCAAAATTTTTCCTTTAAAATATCTATTCTCCTTTTGAACTAATTTTAATTGACTCTATTTTAAAATCTTCTCTTAAAACCCAAATTTTACTTTAAGCCAAAAACTAGAATGAACCATGCTAACTTTCAAATGTCTGAACCTAAATATTATTTTACTCATGGTCCTTTTTTCTAACTTGAGTGAACTGGAATAAAATCAAACCAAAATGAATAAATATTTTATTTGGTTTTAAGCCTTCACTTGAAACACTATCAAGATATATTTTAGAAACAGGTTTATTTCCCATGAAAGTAAAAGGCTTGCAGCATGTGTGTAAAGAGCTTTGGCTTTTAGGAATTAAATCAGAATGTAAGTCTTAAACATGCTTATCTGCTTGATTTACCAAAACTACTTGACATGGGCAGGGAGAAAGTAGACAAATACACTAAATTTTTCTTAATGAGGAAGTTTACCATATTAACAAAGAAAGAGTATACCACCACACAAGTGTAAAGAATAAATGCTAGACAGACTTAAGAAACAGATGTGTATCTGTGTTCTCAGTCCCTCAGTCATGTCCAACTGTTTGCAACCCCATGGACTGCAGCCCACCAGGTTCCTCTGTCCATGGGATTCTCCAGGCAAGAATACTGGAGTGGGTTGCCAAGCCCTTCTCAAAGGGGATCATCCCAACCCAGGGATCGAACCCAGGTCTCCTGCATCGCAGGCAGATTCTTTACCACCTTAGCCACCCCAAAGAAACAACTGTGTTACTTTAAAAACACAATGACTCACTGATAGGGCTCACACTTCTGGCAACTTCAACCTTCAGCCATCATGAATCCTCAAAAGATAGCTCTCACAAAGCTGATATATTTTACTCTAGTTTTTAGTGAGTGTAATATTAAAATCAGGACTCACTCTACAATTTTTTTAATGGATTTCATCTGTTCCTGGCCTGACATACATCCCCCTCAAGCCTCTCAATATTACCTTCTGACAATCCAAATCCATGCAGTTGGACAGCTACCTCATCAGTCCTGCATTCCCCTGAATTACCCACCAAAGTTATCTCCACTCCTAAATCCAAACTGCTTTTCCAATAGCACAGCACACAAACTGACACACATTTTACATGCATTTCCAAAGTGGAGGTTATTAACCTATAATTTTCTGTTCTATTTCAAACAGTAGTAAAAGAGAGGGGGGGAAGGACGGGATCTGTTTTCTCCCATTAGACCTACTTACTCTAGGTTGACCCCATATACTTTATTAATTACAATTTAACAACTAATAACCAATCCATGAGGGCAACCATGACGTTTATCACACATTTATTGCGGTAGTTCATTTTATGCCTATGCACATAGCAGGCTGTAAAATATCTACTCTTGTAAGTGAACAACTTCCTATAGGATTCCACTAAAAACTGAAGACTGCTAAAAGTCTTAAGGTCACTAAAACAAGTAACTCTAACATGATACAAGACCCTGTAATCTCAAAAGGGTTGAGTCACTAAACAGACTGAGAAGAAAATGCAAGACAAAACTCAGTGATTTGACAGTCTTCCCTGAGATCAGCCTTGATCACCACACAACATTATCAACAATAACATATTTGTGGAGCACTTCATACTTTACAAACATGTTTAGACCCATAACCTCACTTTATCTAGGCAATAGTCATACAAGGGAGGTAGAACTAATAATCAAGTGTAGAACTGAAGCTCAAAAAAGAAAACATGTTCAAGATTACACAGTAATATTGAAAACTACAACCCAGGGTCATCCAATTTCCAAATTCAGTACACTTTCTGATGCATAAAAAAAAAAAAGAAAGTTAACCAAGCCATTGCTTTCTATTCCAAAATAAATCCATAAAAATAACTCTGCCAAGAGTAACAGGCATTTTAATATAAACTGCAAAAATACTTTAATTTAAAAAATTGCTTCATTTTGCCTGAGATATAAAGCTACCTGAGAGACGAGTCATCTAAAATGAGTAAAATGAGTCAGAATTCCCCTGAGGAAAATCAAATCAGTGACCTGACAGCAAACATTTATGTATTTGAACAGATTTATCACAAAATAATAATCCAGTGATTAGCAACAGCTGCTATTTTAGCAGGAACAAATTTCCTGCCCTTTTTGTTTTTCCTTTGCAGGGTGTGTGTGCAGGGACAGGAGGACTGGTTAATTATAAGTAAAAAACCTACTGGGGACAGAAAAAGCAGGGAAGCATGAGTTTTCTAATCAAGAAGCAAAAAAGAAATACAAAGACTACAGCTCTCTACATTATACAGCTCTCTACATTACACAGCTTTAGGAATCACTACTGATCTGGCTGAACTACAGAATGCTGCTTTTATATGCTTTTTTATGTGCCAGGTCTTAGCTGTGGCACTTGGGTTCTTCAGTTGCAGCATATGGGATCTAGTGGCAGATTCCCAGGTGGCGGAGTGGTAAAGAATCCGCCTACCACGGCAGGAGACACAAGACAAACAGGCTCCATCCCTGGGTTGGGAAGATTCCCTGGAGTAGGAAATGGCAAACCACTCCAGTATTCTTGCCTGGAAAATTCCATGGAGAAAAGGAATCCGGTAGGCTACAGATGACTGGGTCACTAAGAGCTGGACATGACTGAGCGACTGAACGCACACACATGGGATCTAGTTCCCCAAAAGAAAGAAAGAAAGATAGTGCTAAGTTGTGTCCGACTCTTGCAATCCCATGAACTGTAGCGTGCCAGGCTCCTCTATCCAAAGGATTCTCCAGGCAAGAATACTGGAGTGGGTTGCCACTTCCTTCTCCAGAGAAACTTTCCAACCCAGGAACTGAACACAGCTTTACTGACTGAGCTACACAAGAAGCCCCAACCAGTGATTAAACCTGAGCCCCGTGCATTGGAGGCACAGAATCTTAGCCATTGGACCACCAGGGAAGTCCCCAATATTTTAGTTTTCATAATTATAAAGATAACATATTTGCTTGATAATAATTGAATTTATGGAAAGATACACCCATTTGAATGCAGAATTCCAAAGAACAGCAAGAAGAGACAGATAAGCAGCTTTCCTCAGTGATCAATGCAAAGAAAGAGAGGAAAACAACAGAATGGGAAAGACTAGAGATCTCTTCAAGAAACTTAGAGATACCAAGGAAACATTTCATGCAAAGATGGGCACAATAAAGGACAGAAATGGTACAGACCTAACAGATGCAGAAGATATTAAGAAGAGGTGGCAAGGATACACAGAACTATACATAAAAGATTTTCATGACCCAGATAACCACAATGGTGTGATCACTCACCTAGAGTCAGACATCCTGGAATGTGAAGTCAAGTGGGCCTTAGAAAGCATCACTATGAACAAAGCTAGTGGAGGTGATGGAATTCCAGTTGAGCTATTTCAAATCCTAAAAGATGATGCTGTTAAAGTGCTGTATTCAAAATGTCATCAAATCTGGAAAACCCAGCAATAGCCACAGGTCTGCAAAAGGTCAGTTTTCATTCCAATCCCAAAGAAAGGCAATGCCAAAGAATGTTCTAACTACCGCACAATTGTGCTCATCTCACACGCTAGCAAAGTAATACTTAAAGTGCCAACACTCGCTGGATCACTGAAAAAGCAAGACAGTTCCAGAAAAACATCTATTTGTGCTTTATTGACTACGCCAAAGCCTTTGACTGTGTGGATCACAACAAACTGTGGAAAATTCTTAAAGAAATAGGAATACCAGACCACCGTACCCACCTCCTGAGAAATCTGGATGCAAATAGAATTGAACATGGAACAACAGGCTCATTCCAAATTAGGAAAGGAGTACATCAAGGCTGTGTATTATCACCCTGCTTATTTAAATGATATGCAGAGTACATCATGTGAAATGCCAGGGTGGATGAAGCGCAAGATAAGCACCAAAATTGCTGGGAAAAATATCAATAACCTCAGGTATACAGATGACACCACCCTTATGGCAGAAAGTGAAGAAGACTTACTAAAGAGCCTCTTGATGAAAGTGAAGGAGGAGAGTGAAAAAGATGGCTTAAAACTCAACATTCAAAAAAACTAAGATCATGGCATCTGGTCCCATCACATCATGGCAAATAGATGGGGAAACAATGAAAACAGTGAGAGACTTTATTTTTTGGGGGTTCCAAAATCACTGCAGATGGTGACTGCAGCCATGAAATTAAAAGACACATGCTCCTTGGAAGAAAAGCTATGACCAATCTAGACAGCATATTAAAAAGCAGAGACATTCCTTTGTCAACCAAGGTTCGTCTAGTCAAGGTTATGGTTTTTCCAGTGGTCATGTATGGATGTGAGAGTTGGACTACAAAGACGGCTGAGTGCCGAAGAGCTGATGTTTTTGAACTGTGGTGTTGGAAAAGACTCGAGAGTCCCTTGGACTGCAAGGAGGTCAAACCAGTCCATCCTAAAGGAGATCAGTCCTGAATATTCGTTGGAAGGACTGATGCTGAAGCTGAAACTCCAATACTTTGGCCACCTGACGCAAAGGGTCTTTGAAAAGACCCTGATGCTGGGAAAGATGAAGGCAGGAGGAGAAGGGGACAACAGAGGATGAGATATGGTTCGATGGCATCACCGACTCTATGGACATGAGTTTGAGTAAGCTCTGGGAGTTGGTGATGGACAGGGAAGCCTGGCATGCTGCAGTCCATAGGGTCGCAAAGAGTCGGACACAACTGAGCGACTGAACTGAACTGAATTTATTTTAAAAAATACCCCAAATGTGTATAATATTTGGTTGGTAGATGCTGAAATATGTGCATATATAAATACTAAATTAGCCACTGTTTCTCATTCCCAGTTCTAAATAGCTTCTGAAGATATTCGGCACAAGCCACTATTCAACACAGGGATGTCTAACTTAACACACAATCTTATCATCACCTTCTCTCTTGTGGAAAAGGTATCATTCACATTGTTACACTCTCCCCCACTCTGTTAAACTTGAATTATTCTTAGGACAATTAAATCCACCTCAAACAACAGACAGTCTGTTACTCTGCCCTTTTTTCTTTCTCTTAAAATTGTAGTTAACAGAAGAAACTTTCTCTCCCTTTCTTTTCCCAATCACTTCATTCATTCAAAAATGAAAAGAAGCAACCTTAACCACAGCTGGTAAGCAAAAGGACAGCACTCTTGTGCTTACACCAGTGTCAACAGAAAGTAAAGCCATGAGCTAAAAATCCAATTCTATCAACCTATTAAACTCCTCAAACTACCCAGAAAGACTTGTCAGCCTCCTATAGTCTATTTACTCCTTATCTCCCTCAGATTAAATCCCTTTATCAATCTAGTAATACCAGAATTCAGAAGAATTTTTTGACATTAATTTTTAGAGGGGGTTTAAGTTTTACTTACTCTCACTAGGAATATAAAATGATACATAGAAAATATTATTATTCTTTATTGTTTTTCAGTGTAGTATGTATATATTTGAGTTAATTATGCATTCTGTAGAAAAGCCTAGGAATCTAATTATTATATGACATACTTGCAAAATTTTCAATGGAAAATCATGTTCTCAGTTCCAAAACTACTGATGAAATTTAAGAACACAATCTGTTTTCATGAGATAAGACTATTCTGCATAACCTGGGAGGAAAAGAAACATAAAATATTACGGTTTTTTAACTTCTTACACTGTTAAAGTGGAAATGAGACAGGGTACCTCCTAAGACCTTTAATAATCAGGTAATATAAGAGTTCTGTCAATTCCATTCCTATAAGGAACACCACACACTTTCAACTAGTGATTTTTACTTTACATTTATAACTACATGAGAAAAAACGCTATATTTAGCTCAGACAGTAAATAAAGACTGTCTGCAATGCCAGAGACCCAGGTTCGATTCCTGGGTTGGGAATATCTCCCTAGAGAAAGGAATGACAATCCACTTCAGTTATTTTTGCCTAGAGAATTCCATGGATAGAGGAGCCTGACCGGTTAAAGTCTATGGGGTGGGAGTCAGACACGGCTGAGCGATTTCACTTTCACTTTGTCATGCCTCAGTTCAGTTCAGTTCAGTTCAGTCGCTCAGTCGTGTCCGACTCTCTGCGACCCCATGAATCGCAGCACGCCAGGCCTCCCTGTCCATCACCAACTCCTGGAGCTTACTCAAACTCATGCCCATCAAGTCAGTGATGCCATCCAGCCATCTCATCCTCTGTCGCCCCCTTCTCCTCCTGCCCCCAATCCCTCTCAGCATCAGGGTCTTTTCCAAGGAGTCAACTCTTCGCATGAGGTGGCCAAAGTATTGGAGTTTCAGCTTCAGCATCAGTCCTTCCAATGAACAACCCAGGACTGATCTTCTTTAGGATGGACTGGTTGGCTCTCCTTGCAGTCCAAGGGACTCTCAAAAGTCTTCTCCAACACCACAGTTCAAAAGCATCACTTCTTCTGCACTCAGCTTTCTTCACAGTCCAACTTTCACATCCATACATGAGCACTGGAAAAACTAGCCTTGACCAGACAGATCTTTGTTGGCAAAGTAATGTCCCTGCTTTTTAATACGCTATCTAGGTTGGTCATAACTTTCCTTCCAAGGAGTAAGCGTCTTTTAATTTCATGGCTGCAGTCACCATGATTAAGAGAAAAATATATTAAACAATATTGTACCAACTTCAGTTACTTGAAATTAAATCCATATTGGCTTTTACATTTGCCCCTTTCTTCCTTTCTCTAAAAGCTGACAAAATCCCCCAAAACTCTCCCCACAAAAATAAAACTTCACAGAATCAAGCGATGCCATTCAGATAGGACAGGCCCGGACCCATCTCTCCATGGAGAAGAACACTGACAGATCAACTGGGTCAACTCATAGAGCAGAGTCTGCTTTGCCTTTCTCCTGACAAAACTGAGCTACAAGGGAAGCTAACTGGGCCCTGTTAAATAAAGAGCACTGGAATGAACAGTCCAATACTCACAGTGGGACTACAGAAACACTTGGCTGCAATTGCTACTGCCTAAGAAGTAGCCATGAACGGTATGAAAAGGCAAAATGATAGGGTACTGAAAGAGGAACTCCCCAGGTCAGTAGGTGCCCAATATGCTACTGGAGATCAGTGGAGAAATAACTCCAGAAAGAATGAAGGGATGGAGCCAAAGCAAAAACAATACCCAGTTGTGGATGTGACTGGTGATAGAAGCAAGGTCCAATGCTGTTAAGAGCAATATTGCATAGGAACCTGGAATGTTAGGTCCATGACACAAGGCAAATTGGAAGTGGTCAAACAGGAGATGGCAAGAGTGAACGTTGACATTCTAGGAATCAGCGAACTAAAATGAACTGAAATGGGTGAATTTAACTCAGATGACCATTATATCTACTACTATGGGCAGGAATCCCTTAGAAGAAGTGGAGTAGCCATCATGGTCAACGAAAGAGTCTGAAATGCAGTACTTGGATGCAATCTCAAAAATGACAGAATGATCTCTGTTCGTTTCCAAGGCAAACAATTCAATATCACGGTAATCCAAGCCTGTGCCCCAACCAGTAACGCTGAAGAAGCTGAAGTTGAACGGTTCTAGGAAGATCTACAAGACCTTTTAGAACTAACACCCAAAAAAGATGTTCTTTTCATTATAGGGGACTGGAATGCAAAAGCAGGAAGTCAAGAAACACCTGGAGTAACAGGTAAATTTGGCCTTGGAGTACAGAATGAAGCAGGGCAAAGACTAATAGAGTTCTGCCAAGAGAATGCACTGGTCATAGCAAACACCCTCTTCCAACAACACAAGAGAAGACTCTACACATGGACATCACCAGATGGTCAACACCAAAATCAGACTGATTATATTCTTTGCAGCCAAAGATGGAGCTCTATACAGTCAGCAAAAACAAGACCGAGAGCTGACTGCAGCTCAGATCATGAACTCCTTATTGCCAAATTCAGACTGAAATTGAAGAAAGTAGGGAAAACCACTAGACCACTCAGGTATGCCCTAAATCAAATCCCTTATGACTATACAGTGGATGTGAGAAATAGACTTAAAGGACCAGATCTGATTGACAGAGTGCCTGATGAACTATGGATGGAGGTTTATGAATTATACAGGAAGACAGGGATCAAGACCATCCCCACGGAAAAGAAATGCAAAAAAGCAAAATGGCTGTCTGAGGAGTCCTTACAAATAGATGTGAAAAGAAGAGAAGCGAAAAGCAAAGGAAAAAGGGAAAGATATTCCCATTTGAATGCAGAGTTCCAAAGAATAGTCAGGAGAGACAAGAAAAGCCTTCCTCAGCGATCAATGCAAAGAAATAGAGGAAAACAACAGAATGGGAAAGATCTCTTCAAGAAAATTAGAGATACCAAGGGAACATTTCATGCAAAGATGGGTTCGATAAAGGACAGAAATGGTATGGACCTAACAGAAGCAGAAGATATTAAGAAGAGGTGGCAAGAATACACGAAGAACTGTATAAAAAAGATATTCACGACCAGATAATCACAATGGTGTGATCACTCACCTAGAGTCAGACATCCTGGAATGTGAAGTCAAGTGGGCCTTAGAAAGCATCACTATGAACTAAGTTAGTGGAGGTGATGGAATTCCAGTTGAGCTATTTCAAATCCTGAATGATGATGCTGTGAAAGTGCTGCACTCAATATGCCAGCAAATTTGGAAAACTCAGCAGTGGCCACAGGACTGGAAAAGGTCAGTTTTCATTCCAATCCCAAAGAATGCTCAAACTACAGCACAATTGCCCTCATCTCACACCCTAGTAAAGTAATGCTCAAAATTCTCCAAGGCAGGCTTCAGCAATACATGAACCGTAAACTTCCAGACGTTCACATTGGTTTTAGAAAAGGCAGAGGAACCAGAGATCAAACTGCCAACATCCGCTGGATCATCGAAAAAGCAAGAGTTCCAGAAAAACATCTATTTCTGCTTTATTGACTATGCCAAAGTCTTTGACTGTGTGGATCACAACAAACTGGAAAATTCTTCAAGAGATGGGCATACCAGACCACCTGACCTGCCTCTTGAGAAACCTGTATGCAGGTCAGGAAGCAACAATTAGAACTGGACATGGAACAACAGACTGGTTCCAAATAGGAAAAGGAGTACGTCAAGGCTGTATATTGTCACCCTGCTTATTTAACTTATATGCAGAGTACATCATGAGAAACGCTGGGCTGGAAGAAGCACAAGCTGGAATCAAGATTGCTGAGAGAAATATCAATAACCTCACATATGCAGATGACACCACTTATGGCAGAAAGTGAAGGGAACTAAAAAAGCCTCTTGATGTAAGTGAAAGAGGAGAGTGAAAAAGGTGGCTTAAAGTTCCACATTCAGAAAACTAAGATCATGACATCTGGTCCCATCACTTCACGGGAAATAGATGGGGAAACAGTGTCAGACTTTATTTTGGGGGGCTCCAAAATCACTGCAGATGGTGACTGCAGCCATGAAATTAAAAGACGCTTACTCCTTGAAAGGAAAGCTATGACCAACCTAGTTAGTACATTAAAAGCAGAGACATTACTTTACCAACAAAGATCCATCTAGTCAAGGCTATGGTTTTTCCAGTGACCATGTATGGATGTGAAAGTTGGACTCTGAAGAAAGCTGAGTGCCGAAAAATCAAAGCTTTTTCGGTGTTGGAGAAGACTCATGAGAGTCCCTTGGACTGCAAGGAGATCCAACCAGTCCATCTTAAAGCAGATCAGTCCTGGGTGTTCATTGGAAGGAATGATGCTGAAGCTGAAACTCCAATACTTTGGTCACCTCATGCGAAGAGTTGACTCCTTGGAAAAGACCCTGATGCTGGGAGGGATTGGGGCAGGAGGAGAAGGGGACAACAGAGGATGAGATGGCTGGATGGCATCACTGATTCGATGGACATGAGTTTGAGTAAACTCCGGGAGTTGGTGATGGACAGGGAGGCCTGGTGTGCTACGATTCATGGGGTCTCAAAGAGTTGGACACAACTGAGCAACTGAACTGAAGAAGTAGGGCTGATCCTCTTCTAGCATGTCATAAAGAGTATGCTAGGACACCCCCATTCCAGGGGAAAGTAATTCTCATACTGTTAGCTGATAACTTATAATGTAAGAAGCATTTTGCTGTTGTTATACAGTTGCTAAATCATGACCCTTTGTGACCCCATGGACTACAGACAACCATGTTTCCCTGTCATTCATTATTTCCTGGAGTTTGCTCAGATTCATATCCAATGAGTCAGTGACGCTATCTAACCTTCTTATCCTCTGCCATCTTCCTTTTCCTCTTGCCTTCAGTCTTTCCCAGAATCAGGGTCTTTTCTCATGAGTTGACTCTTCGCATCATGTGGCCAAAGTACTGGAGCTTCAGCTTCAGCATCAGCATCAGTTCTTTCAGTGAATATTCAGGTTGATTTCCTTTAGGACTAACTGGTTTGATCTCCTTGAAGTCCAGGGGATTCTCAAGAGTGTTTTCCAGCACTTCAATTTGAAAGCATCAGTTCTCTGGTACTCAGCCTTCTTTACGGTCCAATTCTCACATCCGTACATGATAATTGGAAAACACATGGTTTGACTATAAGGACATTTGTTGGCTAAGTAATGTCTCTGCTTTTTAATATGCTGTCTAGGTTGGTTATAGCTTTTCTTCCAAGGAGCAAGTGTCTTTTAATTTCATAGCTGCAGTCCACCATGTTGGAGTGGTGATGCTGGAGCCCAAGAAAATAAAGTCTTATCACTGCTTCCACTTTTCCCCCTTCTATCTGCCAGGAAGTGATGGGACCAGATGCCATGATCTTAATTTTTTTGAATGCTGAGTTTTAAGACAGCTTTTTCACTCTCTTTTTTCACTCTCATCAGGAGGCTCTTCAGTTCCTCTTCACTTTCTGCCATAAGGGTGGTATCATCTGTATATCTGAGGTTGTTGATATGTCTCCTGGCAATCTCGATTCTAGCTTGTCCAGTCCAGCATTTTGCATGACATACTCTGCATATAGGTTAAATAAGTAGGGTGACGACACCTTTCCCAATTGTGAATCAGTCTGTTGTTTCATGTCTAGTTCTAACTGCTGCTTCTTGATCCACATACAGGTTTCTCAGGAGACAGGTAAGGGAGTCTGGCACTTTGTTATGATATACACAGCCAAAGCCTTTAGCATTGTCAGTGAAGCAGAAGTAAACATTTCTCTGGAACTCCCTTGCTTTCTCCATGACCCACCAAACATTGACAATTTGATCTCTTGCTCCTCTGCCTTTTCTAAACCTAGCTTATACATCTGGAACTTCTTGGTTCACATACTGCTAAAGCCTAGACTGAAGGATTTTGAGTTATTTTGCTAGCATGTGAAATGAATGCAACTGTATAGTAGTTAGAACATTCTTTGGCATTGCCCTTCTTTGGGATTAGAACGAAAACTGACCTTTCCCAGTCCTGTGGCCACTGCTATGTTTTTCAAATTTGCTGGCAAATTGAATGCAGCACTCTTAACAGCATCATCTTTCAGGATTTGCAACAGCTCACCTGGAATTTCATCACCTCCACTAGCTTTGATCCCAGTTATGAAACCCAGGGACGGAGGAGCCTGGTGGGCTGCCGTCTATGGGGTCGCGCAGAGTCGAACACATCTGAAGTGCCTTAGCAGCAGCAGCATGTTTCCTAAGGCCCACATGACTTCACACTCCAGGAGGCCTGGCGCAAGGTGAGTGACTATACCACCATGATTATCCAAGTCATTAAGACCTTTTCTGTATAGTTCTTCTGTGTATTCTTGTCAACTCTTCTTAATCTCTTCTGCTTGTTAGTTCTTTACCAGTTCTGTCCTTCATCATGTTCATTCTTGCATGAAATGTTCCCTTGGTAGCTCCAATTTTCTTGAAGAGATCTCTTATTTTCCTCCATTCTATTGTTTTCCTCTTCTTCTTTGAACTGTTCATTTAAGAAGGCTTTCTTATCTCTCCTTGCTATTCTCTGGAACTCTGCATTCAGTTGGGTATGTTTTTCTCCTTCTCCTTTGCCTTTCACTTTGCTTCTTTCCTCAGATATTAGTAAAGCCTCCTCAGAAAAGCACTTTGCCTTGTTGTATTTCTTTCTTTTGGGGGATGGTTTTGGTCACCACCTCCTGTACAATGTTACAAACTTCTGTTCATAGTTCTGCAGGTACTCTGTCTACCAGATCTAATCCCTTGAATCTATTTGTCACCTCTGCTGTATAATCATAAGGAATGTGATTTAGGTCATACCTCAATGGTCTAATGGTTTTCCCTGCTTTATTCAATTAAATGCCTGAATTTTGCAATACACGAAGCTCCTGATCTGAGCCACACTCAGATCCTGGTCTTTTTGCTGACTTCATAGAGATTTGCCATCTTCGGCTGTAAAGAATATAATCAATCTGATTTCGGTATTAACTATTTAGTGATATCCATGTGTAGAGTCATCTCTTGGGTTGTTGGAAGAGGGTGTTTGCTATGACTAGTGTGTTCTCTAGACAAAACTGTTAGCCTTTGCCCTGCTTCATATTGTACTCCAAGGCCAAACCTGCCTGTTACTCCAGGTATCTCTTGACTTCCTCCTTTCGCATTCCAGTCCCCTGTGATGAGAAGGATTTTTTTTTTTTTTGGTGTTAGTTCTAGAAGTTCTTGTAGATCTTCACAGAACCAGTCAATTTCAGCTTCTTCAGTATCACTGGTTAGGGCACAGACTTGAATTACTGTGATAACGAATGGTTTGCCTTGGAAATGAACCAAGATCCTTCTGTCATTTTTTAGATTGCACCCAAGTACTGCATTTCAGACTCTTTTGTTGACTATGAGAGCTACTCCATTTCTTCTAAGGGATTCTTGCATAGACATAATAGTCATCTAATTAAATTCATCCATTCCCATCCATTTCAGTTCACTGATTCCTAAAATGTCAATGTTCACTCTTGCCATCTCCTGTCTGACCATGTCCAAGAAGCCTAAGAGGCCTTAAAAAGAACTCTCATTCTTGGGAAACACCCACCTTATGGTCTTTGTCACCTCCTAGCTTTACCCACTTGACCCAACAATAAAGAAGGATGGAACCAGCTTAAGTCTGTTAACAGTAACTGCTGGATAAGTTCCTTTTTATACCACACCTCCAAAACCTGCAGAAGCACTGGAACACATACTCTAAAATCAATGGAAAAGTTTGCTCCATTTAAAATGACAGCGAGAGAGAGCAAGAAATGCAATCCTGTACTTCAAGTACTTGTATTTTAATAAATATCCGTGTGTGGCTTTATAAAATACTAACTCTCGTATGTGTTTATACTATATACATCCTTTCTATTTTGTAAGTATTCTCATACTAATGGCACACTGTAGTCTATCTGTACAAAGTCTCAAAAATCTTGAGAACAACAAAAAAAAAAGACACAGCTGAAATTTTGGTTCAAATACACTGCTACTAATGAATTCATTCCACATGCTTTATAAGCATTATCTGTGTGTTAAACAGGTATTGTGCTAAGAAATGGAGTCCCCCAAAATGAAGAAGATAAACAAGAACCCTTCCCTGATGGAGCTTTCTGTCAAAGAGAATTTATTTACTAATGAAATCTCGATTCAATATGTATTCAAAATCTGGGTTCAGTATTTCCTATAACATAATAGAGCCAAATACCTTACTATTAATAATCTTAATTATAATAATATATATAATGTATAATCTATATAATAATATATAATATAATAATATAATAATCTTACTTAATCTTAATCCTGTGAAAGGCATGAAATTACCTTCACCTCACAGATGAAGGAACTGAGCCTCCAGGAAATTAAGAGACTCACTGGAAATCACAAACTATTAAAAGAGGCCACATTAAAACAGCTATACTAACTCCAAGTGATGACTCTGCTATTACTATTATCAATCTGCTTCTAAGAAAAGGCCAACAGGAAAAGGTACTACTGGCTGTCCAGATTATGAAATTAACTTTAACTAGAAATAAAGTTCTAGAAATCTTTAAAAACATTCTGGTGCAAATATACACAAATTAACAGGACCAAGATTGCACTGAAGACTTCTCTAAATTGATTCCCTCTAAGACTCCATCCAATGTAACCATCTAGTCTATGTACACTCACGCAAGGATTCTTTAATATCCGCGAATCAATCGATGTAATACACCATATTAACAAATTGAAAGATAAAAACCATATGATTATCTCAATAGATGCAGAAAAAGCCTTTGACAAATTCAACATCCATTTATGATTAAAACTCTCCAGAAAGGAGGAATAGAAGGAACATACCTCAACATAATAAAAGCTATATATGACAAACCCACAGCAAGCATTACCCTCAATGGTGAAAAATTGAAAGCATTTCCCCTGAAATCAGGAACAAGACAAGGGTGCCCACTCTCACCACTACTATTCAACATAGTTTTGGAAGTTTTGGCCACAGCAATCAGAGCGGAAAAAGAAGTAAAAGGAATCCAGATAGGAAAAGAAGAAGTGAAACTCTCGCTGTTCGCAGATGACATGATCCTCTACATAGAAAACCCTAAAGACTCTTCCAGAAAATTACTAGAGCTAATCAACGAATATAGTAAAGTTGCAGGATATAAAATGAACACACAGAAATCCCTTGCATTCCTATACACTAACAATGAGAAAACAGAAAGAAAAATTAAGGAAACAATACCATTCACCATTGCAACAAAAAGAATAAAATACTTAGGAGTATATCTACCTAAAGAAACAAAAGACCTATACATAGAAAACTATAAAACACTGATGAAAGAAATCAAAGAGGACACAAACAGATGGAGAAACATACCCTGTTCATGCATTGGAAGAATCAATATTGTCAAAATGGCTATTCTACCCAAAGCAATCTATAGATTCAATGCAATCCCTATCAAGCTACCAACAGTATTTTTCACAGAACTAGAACAAATAATTTCACAATTCGTATGGAAATACAAAACACCTCGAAGAGCCAAAGTAATCTTGAGAAAGAAGAATGGAACTGGAGGAATCAACCTGCCTGACTTCAGACTCTACTACAAAGCCACAGTCATCAAGACAGATGGTACTGGTATAAAGACAGAAATATAGATCAATGGAACAGAACAGAAAGCCCAGAGATAAATCCACGAACCTATGGACACCTTATCTTCGACAAAGGAGGCAAGGATATACAATGGAAAGAAGACAACCTCTTTAACAAGTGGTGCTGGGAAAACTGGTCAACCACTTGTAAAAGAATGAAACTAGAACACTTTCTAACACCATACACAAAAATAAACTCAAAATGGATTAAAGATCTAAATGTAAGACAAGAAACTATAAAACTCCTAGATGAGAACATAGGCAAAACCCTCTCTGACATAAATCACAGCAGGATCCTCTATGACCCACCTCCCAGAATATTGGAAATAAAAGCAAAAATAAACAAGTGGGACCTAATGAAACTTAAAAGCTTTTGCACAACAAAGGAAACTATAAGCAAGGTGAAAAGACAGCCCTCAGATTGGGAGAAAATAATAGCAAATGAAGCAAAAGACAAAGGATTAATCTCAAAAATATACAAGCAACTCCTGCAGCTCAATTCCAGAAAAATAAATGACCCAATCAAAAAATGGGCCAAAGAACTAAACAGACATTTCTCCAAAGAAGACATACAGATGGCTAACAAACACATGAAAAGATGCTCAACATCACTCATTATCAGAGAAATGCAAATCAAAACCACAATGAGGTACCATTAAATGCCAGTCAGGATGGCTGCTATTCAAAAGTCTACAAGCAATAAATGCTGGAGAGGGTGTGGAGAAAAGGGAACCCTCTTACACTGTTGGTGGGAATGCAAAACTAGTACAGCCACTATGGAAAACAGTGTGGCGATTTCTTAAAAAACTGGAACTAGAACTGCCATATGACCCAGCAATCCCACTTCTGGGCATACACACCGAGGAAACCAGATCAGAAAGAGACACGCGCACCCCAATGTTCATCACAGCACTGTTTATAATAGCCAGGACATGGAAGCAACCTAGATGCCCATCAGCAGACAAATAGATAAGGAAGCTGTGGTACATATATACCATGGAATATTACTCAGCCATTAAAAAGAATTCATTTGAATCAGTTCTAATGAGATGGATGAAACTGGAGCGCATTATACAGAGTGAAGTAAGCCAGAAAGATAAACACCAATACAGTATACTAATGCATATATATGGAATTTAGAAAGATGGTAATGATAACCCTATATGCAAAACAGAAAAAGAGACATAGATGTACAGAACAGACTTTTGGACTCTGTGGGAGAAGATGAGGGTGCGATGTTTCGAGAGAACAACATCAAAACATGTATATTGTCAAGGGTGAAACAGATCACCAGCCCAGACTGGATGCATGAGACAAGTGCTCAGGCCTGGTG
Organism: Muntiacus reevesi; assembly: GCF_963930625.1. Taxonomy (NCBI): domain Eukaryota; kingdom Metazoa; phylum Chordata; class Mammalia; order Artiodactyla; family Cervidae; genus Muntiacus; species Muntiacus reevesi. The sequence continues at coordinate 43,574,846 of NC_089256.1, forward strand.
CACTGGGAAGACCCAGAGGAATCGGGTGGAGAGGGAGGTGGGAGGGGGGATCGGGATGGGAAATACATGTAAATCCATGGCTGATTCATGTCAATGTATGACAAAAAACCACTACAATATTGTAAAGTAATTAGCCTCCGACTAATAAAAATAGATGAAATAAATAAATAAATAAAAATAAAAGAAAAATAGAGAAAAAACAGTGGACCTCAGAGACCAGTAAAAGCTGTTAATCCAAATTCATTAATACATCCATCAAAGCAAGTGAAGCAATACCCTCCTGCCATAAACTCTTTCCCAAGTAGACAACAGAACCCATAACTTTGGAAAACTGAAATGTATGAATTCAAATTTTATTTAGTTGGGTTATTCTACTTCTAGAGCAGGATAAATAGTCCAGATAATCTTGTCAACAACAGATATGGGCTCCAGAAATTAACCAAGCACTGACATCTTAAGTTTTCCTTCAGTGATAAATTTTCTGGAGTCATATTTCTGAGAGAGTGTACTAGACAATTCTTATGTCCAAAACATGTACATAAAGTCTAATTTATCACTAATTTTATAATTTTTCATCTTACATTTTCAACTACAAGTAGTGTTCGTACATTCAGAGTTAATACATACAATTAATTAATACCCTCCCACTCCTCTCTAAAAACTTCTCCCCTCCCACTGGGTTGAGCAAAGTATTAATCCATAAATAAGTACTTAAATAAGCCCATAAATAAGTACTTATTTATTCCTAGACTAGACAGTAGAAAATCAATAATACACTCCATCCTGTCATGGACCTATAGCTTAGTGAGGAAAGCAAAAATTATTTATACAAATAACTGCCCTGCTATATAATAAACTGAGGTAAGAGTACAAAAAAGAAAATTATAGGATGCAATGAAACCCTTAGTGGAGGATCTAGAACCTAATTAGAATTGGGTCACCTAGAGAAAGTGAAATATCCTGGTTGAAATTTGAAAAGTATGAAGAGGGGAGGGGAAAACAGGATGGGAAAAGAAAATAAAGCCTTGTTAAAAGACACTAAAGGAGTTCAGGAAAACAGGAATAAAAGAAGTGTGTGTGTGTGTATGTGTGTGTGTGTGCTCCGTTGCTAAGTCATATCCAACTCTTGTGACCCCCTGGACTATAGCCCACCAGGCCTCTCTGTCCATGGGATTTGCCAGGAAGGATACTGGAGTGGGTTGCCATTTCCTTCTCCAGGGGATCTTCCCAACCCAGGTATCAAACCTACATCTCTTACATTGCGGGCAGATCATTTATCGCTGAGCCACCAGGGAAGCCCGCTTATCTTTGAGGTTTCAGCTTAAATACCACTTTCTTAGACAAGCTTACTCTATGACCATCCTAACAAAGTATTTTCCTTTGTTATTATCCTCCCAGTGTAATCACTTTTCCTTCAAAGCAATTATCACAATTTGTAAATACACAAAAAATGTCCTGATCACATTAAGTATCCAAACTATGTCTTTCAAATGAATTAAAAGTCAGCGAATGAATGGACTTAGCCACAACGATGTAGCTAACACACAGGAAAGCAAGATCTGCACAACCTAAATCCATTGTTCAAGATACAATAAAAATATCACTATAACTCCTCATCTCAAACTTGACGGAACTTTACTATTAAACTAGATTTAATAATACTTGGGCTTCCCAGGTGGCTCAGTGGTAAAGAATCCACCTGCCCAATTCAGGAAATGCAGGTTCAATCCCTGAATCAAGAAGATCCCCTGGAGAAGGAAATGGCACCCCACTCTAGTGTTCTTGCCTAGAAAATCTCACGTACAGAAAAGCCAGGTGGGCTACAGTCCATGGGGCCACAAAAGAGTTTGACACAACTTAGCAACTAAACAACAACAAATAATACTTCCTGTAATTAGGGGGAAGAAAAGGTATTGTAAAGTTTCTAGATATCTTAAAATGTAAAAATTACAAAGACCAAAGTACTCAGAAATGTAATGGAAAGTCTGAATTTGTGAAAAAGTAATAAAATAGTTTTACTCCAACACTTCTCAAAATATGTCTAAAAGACTCTGAATAAGCAAGAGACAATCATGAATTCAGCAGACAGAACTTCAAATTTTCACTAATAGAACAATTGCTTGGAATGAAACATAGATTAAAATTTCCAGAAAAATCAATAATTTACATTCTTAATTCAGTACACAAAAGAATATTTAAAACTGGTTAAACAGACACCAGGCTTGCCTGGTGGCTCAGACAGTGAAAGAATCTGCCTCCAATGCTAGGAGACCTGAGTTCAAACTCTAGGTTTGGAAGATACCCTGGAGAAGGGAATGGCAACCCACTCCAGTACTCCTGCCTGGAGAATTCAATGGACAGAGGAGCCTGGCGGGCTACAGTCCACAGCGTCACAAACAGTCAGACATGACTGAGTGACTAACACTTTTAAACACCTTTCTGGCAAAGGTTCATATAGTCAAAGCTATGGTTTTTCCAGTAGTCATGTACAGATGTAAGAGTTGGACCAATAAGAAGGCTGAGCTCCAAAGAATTGATGCTTTCGAACTGCGGTGCTGAAGACTTGTGAGAGTCCCTTAAACAGCAAGGAGATCAAATCAGTAATCCTAAAGGAAATCAACCCTGGGTATTCACTGGAAGGACTAATGCTGAAGATTAAGCTCTAATACTTTGGCCACCTGATGTAAAGAGTCAACTCACTGAAAAAGACCCTGATGCCGGGAAAGACTGAGGGAAGGAGAAGGGGACGACAGAGGATGAGATGGTTGCGTGGCATCACTGACTCAATGGACACGAGCTTGAGGAAACTCCGGGAGATAGTGAAGGACAGGGAATCCTGAAGTGATGCAGTCCACAGGGTTGCAAAGAGTCAGACATGACTTAGTGACTGAAAAATAAAACAAACCTTTACTAATAGTACAAACCTGAGTTCTAGTCCCGAAAAGCAGGACCATGTAGTGAAAGAAGGTTGAGGATGAAAGAAGGGAAGAGCTCATCAGAGTCCCTGGGTAGCCTACTTGTTTTCTGACTGCCATCTCCTAACCTCCTTTTTCCCATGCCCTGATACATGCATTCAACAAGGAAAAGAGGATGAAGTGAGAGGAAATAGAAGAGCAGTATTTATTAAATATTTGACAACAAGTACAGTATTGGGCATTTCATATTTCACTTATTCCCACCAACCCCACAAGGCACTTATCATCATCCTTTGTTTCACAGGAAATATTAAGTTCACATTCTTTCCACTATCTACTTCTTAAACTATTCTAATTAAATAATTGTATAATTAACTGTTTAATGTACTATCCACAAGGAGATGAGACAGGCCTGCATTTTATATCAGCTTTCACAAACAGTAAGAGTCCAAAATTACTTGGATGAATCAATAAATGAATAAATGAGCAAAATAAACTAAAACTCCATCTCCTCCAAGATCTGCCCTAACCATTCCAAACTACAACAATTATTCCTCCTCTGGAGTCATACTGACTGTCTCTACCTATGCTGTCCAACCCAACAGTCACCAGGTCAGCAAAACTATCGAACACTAAAAACTGGTTAGTCTCAACTGAAACAGGCTGTCAAAAATAACACATTTTGAAGACTCAGTATAAAAAATAGAATGTAAAATCTCCCAAAAACTTTTATTATGTATTACAAGTTAAAACGTTAGTATCTTTATAAACTGGGTTAAATAAGATATATTACTACAATTAATTCCATTTTTTTTTAAATTGGAATTGGCCATTAGAATTTTTAATTATATATGTGCCTTACAACATATTTTTACTGAAAAACACTGGTAACTTACATATTTCTATTTTATAGCATCTCTTTATGTTACAGAAGATGAGATGGTTGGATGGCATCACTGACTCAATGGACATGAGTCTGAGTAAACTCCAGGAGTTGGTGGTGATGGACAGGGAGGCCTGGTATGCTGCAGTCCATGGTTCGCAAAGAGTTGGACACAACTGAGCAACTGAACTGAACTTTATGTTATTTAAATATTCATATGTGATGTTTCCTTACAATGAAGTGCCCCTAGCTTTATAAAATGACAGTATGAATTGGAATGCACTTTTCAAAACCATTTTATTAAACTGTACTTTACATAACATACAATTCACCCATTTAAAGTGTACGGTTTTGTGACTTTTAGCATATTTACAGGCAGAAGCATCCATCATCTCAATTTCAGAACATTTTCATGACATCAAAAAGAAACTGTATACCCCTTAGCTGTCCTTCTCCAATCCCTCCATCTCTATTAGTCCTAAGAAAATATTAACCTACTTTCTATCTCTACAGATTTGCCTATTCTAAACACGTCACACCAATGGAATCATGTGGTTTTTTCTGACTGGCTTCTTTCACTTTCAGTGTTTTCCAAATTCTTCCATGTTGAGGTACTATGATTTATGTATGATATATACATTTTTTTATTACTGAATACTATTCCATGTTATGGGTATTCTCCATTTTGTCTGTCCATTCATCAGTTGATAAACATTTGGGTGTTTCTACTTTTGGCTACTATGAATAATGAAGCTATGAGTATTCATATATATGAACATATGGGTATATATTTGTTTAATGTATACTGAGGAGTGGAACTGCTAGAGCATATGGTAACTCTGGGCTTCCCTGGTGGCTCAAATGGTAAAGAATCTGCCTGTAATAAAGGAGACCCAGGTTCCATTCCTGGCTCTGGAAGATACCCTGGAGAAGGGATTTGCTACCCATTCCAGTATTCTTGTCTGGAGCATTCCATGGACAGAGGAGCCTGGCAGGCTACATACAGTTCATGAGGTTTCAAAGAGTAGGTATTTTGAAGCATAAATGTTTGTGTTTAATAATGTTCAATTTATTTATTTTCTCTTTTGTTACTTGTGCTCTTTATGTCATCGTATCTAAGAAGCCACTGCCTAATCCAAAGTCACAAAGATTTACTCCTGCTTTATTATCCTAAGAGTTTTAACTCTTGTATAGGTTTTTAATTTATCTTGAGACAATTTTTACATTGGTGTGAGGTAGAAATTCCACTTCACTCTATTTACATGCAGTTATCCAGTTGTCTTAGACCATCTCTCAAAAATACAATTCTTGTCAAAATCAACTGACCACAAATGTAGGGGTTTATTTCTAAACTCTCAAATCTATTATATTGATCTACATGTCAATCATTATGCCAGTACCATGATGTGTAAATTACTGTACTTTTGCAGTAAGTTTTGAAATTGGGAAGTCCTCCAACTTTGTTCTTTCTCTTTTCAAGATATTTTTGGCTATTCAGGGGTTGTTATGGACTGAACTGGGTCTGCCCCACAAAAAAAAACGGGAGAGACTATGAAAGAAAGAGAAGCCTGGCGTGCTGTCATTCATGGGGTCACAAAGAGTCAGACACAACTGAGCAACTGAACAACAACAAAAGACATACAGAAGTTCTAACCCTCAATACCTCAGAATGTGACTTTATTTACAAAGAGGGATTTTACAGAAGTAATCATGTTAAAATGAGGTTATTCTGATGGCCCCTAATCAGTCCCCTCTAAGGACTGGTGTCCTTATAAAGGAACTGAATTTCAGAAACAGAAATGAACACATACAGGGCAGACAATGTGAAGACCCAAATGGAGAAGACAGGCAGGTGAACAGAGTGATTCATCTATAAGTCAAGGAATGCAGAGGATTGTCAGCAAACACCAGAAACCACAACAGTCAAGGGGGGATTCTCCCAAGAGCTGTGGCCCAGCCAGCATCTTGATTTTGGACTTATAGCTTCTGGAACTGTGAGACAATAAATTTCTGTTCTGTACCACCTGGCTTTTGGTACATTGTTATGGAAGCCATAAAACACTAATGCAAAATCACTTGTATTTCCACTGAATTTTAAGATCAGCTCATCAATTTTTGCAGAAAAGCAGTTTTGATAGGGATTGCATTGAATCTGCAAATCAGTTAGGAGTACTGCCACCTAAACAATATTAAGTCTTCCAATCCATGAACATGGAATGTCTTTCCATTTATGTCTTCTTTAATTTCTTTCAACAATGGTTTCTAATTTCCAGAGTATAAGTTTTATATTTCTTTTGCTAAATTTGTTAAACAATTTATTAAATTTACTGTTAAACTTACAGGTATTTTAATTCTTTTGATGTTATTGTAAATGAGTTTTCTTAATTTCATTTTCAGTTCACTCATTTCTACTGCACAGAAATATAACTTACTTTTATACACTGATTCTTTTTCTTGCTAACAAACTCATTTATTAGCTATAATAGCAGATTAACAGTGGACTTCTCGGGGCTTCCTCTAAAGGTCAGCAGTAAAGAACTGCCTACAATGCAGGAGACACAGGTTTATTCCCTGGGTCAGGAAGATCCCCTGAAGGAGAAAATGGCAACCCATTCCAGTATTCTTGACTGAAGAATCCCATGGACAGAGAAGCCTGGTGGGCTACAGTCCATAGGGTTGCAAAGAGTCCCATGCAACTGAACATACACACACATTTCCTGGACTTTCAGTACCCATCTGATCTGCAAATGGAGACAGTCTGACTTCTTCCTTACCAATCTGGATGCCTTTGATTTTTTTTACTTGCTGAATTGCCCTTGCTAGAACCTCCAATACAATGTCAAATAGAAACAGCAAGAGTCGACATTCTTACCTTGCTCCAGATGTTAAGGGAAAGCATTCAGTCTTTCCCATTAGGTATAATGTTAGCTCACGGTTTTTTCACAGATACTCTTTATGTGGTTGAAAAAGTTCCTTCCTATTCCTAATTTGCTGAATATTTCTATCATGAATAAAATTTTACATTTAAGTTTCTATATTTCACACAATATGTAGCTCACTGGTGCTCTATGATATACTGAATGACTGAAAGTGGTATCAGGTACAACTTGCCAAAAAAAAAAAGTCTTGTTTTTTAACATATAGCAGAAAAATACAAATACTACTTTATTCTGATAATTCAGAAGATATCCTTATCAAGAATATAGATATTAAACTAAATCCAATCATTAATTTTGCTGTTTTTGTTTTCTTTTGTGTTTTTTTTTTTAAACATCCTCAGTATATTGCCAATTAAAGTATTCTAAGATAAGGAGTTGTTGTTGTTTAGTAACTAAGTCGTGTCGGACTCTCTTGCAACCTCATGGACTACAGCCTGCCAGGCTCCTCTGTCCATGGGATTCCACAGGCAAGAATACCAGAGTGGGTTGCCATTTTCTTCTCCAGGGGATCTTCTGGACCCAGGGATGGAACTCAAGTCTCCTGCAATACAGGCGGATTCTTTACCACTGAGCCACTAGGGAACCAAGACTCATTTAACGGCCAAATGACTCCGAGAATAAAGATTTAATTTAAAAAATAAGTCTATAACACGTAGCAGTTTTAGGAAAGGAGATAGTTACAGAAAGATCAAAGTAATAGTATGTCTTAATAAAAGTTTAGAAGTTTAGGACACATTTACAAATTCCTTACCATAGAAACAAAGTTAACCTAAAAATCAAATCTCCTTTAATCAACAAAACTTAAAACTTCATGGTAACTCAGCAGGAGAGCAATTTCTACCAGTGCATTGAACAATTATCATCCCAGTATCTTGTTTAGTTACTAAACATATAATAATGTTTAATATGGTAGTATAGAAATACTCATTATCACTAGAAATTACTTGCATCAAATAAAAAACTACCTGGCTTTTACTCAGGGTATTGCCCTAAGGAACTCTTTTTTAAGCCTCTAACTGATCCAGTCATAACTTTAAAAACAGGCAAGCACTTCTTAATTACACTGTAAGTGGTTCCTTCATCCACTTTTTGGAATAAATGATCAAATAGTAAGAAAAAGGGTAAAAATATTTTAAAAGTAACAGCTTACCCACCACAATTAAGAAACATATATATACTCTATCCATAAGTTTCATAACATAGAAGAGCTGAAGATGTGTTACCTTAAGGAACTTGTACTCCTCTTGGAAAGATTAAACATAAGCTAAAATAAATCATTGCAAATATATAAGCAAGCAGATAGTGTGTAATACATCGTATACAAAGTAGTGAGTTATGTTTTCATAAATACTACAGCTTTTGTTTCACCATCACCTTTTACATGTAACTGTTACTTCTGTGCAATTCAGTATTTATTGAGTTTAGAAAACACTGAGTTTATAGAATGAAGCACCCAGTTTTTTATACTTCATGCACTTTAAATGATGATTATACTAGGTCAAGTATTAAACTCCCTTATGTAAACCTGCTTCTGCCAGAAAGTCATCACTAACAACAGAAACAGTCCAAGTATAATGTTTATTCTCACCTAGATTAACACATTATTTCCCTAGAATATCCTACAGGGAATAAAGTAACAGATTAGTAAATTAAAAGTATATAAAGAATTTGGGGATTCCTTGTTATTATTAATAACCTTCTATAACTACAATAGAGACAACATACTGTACTGTTTTATATTAATATTTTTCATTTAGTGTTAAGAATAGTTTTTATACATGAGGATACTAAGGTACAGTTAAGAAACTTGTCCAAGATCATGGCTAGTAAATGGCATATTCAGAATCTGAATAAAAGAACTGACTGTCTTAGAGTCAAGCTCTTACTCAATATGCTACTACCTCCTAAACGATTTTTAAACTCTATAGATGATAATCTCAAGTTTCTTATTTTCATATCATAATTTACACTTGAGCATGGCTCCATGGAAAGAGGACATAAAAAAGGCATGAAAGGTTTTCAAAAACTTGTGGTAGATCAACTAGACATCTACATGCAAAAAAATTGAATATAAACTGAACTTACACCTTTCAAAATATGAATTTAAAATGGATCACAGATCTAAAGTAAAAGTATGAAACTTATAAAAGAAATTTAGGTGACCATAGGTTTGGTAACGACTTTTTAGATATAACACCAGTATTAAATTTCATGAAGGAAAAACTAGTAAGTTGACTTCTGCTCAACAAAAAGCCAAAAAAAAGACAAAAAGCCAGAAACTGGGAGAATATATTTGCAAAACACATATCTAATAAAGGACATGTACCCAAAATATATGAAGCGTTCTTAAAATTCAATAGTAAGAAAACAATCCAATTAAAAACAAGCAAAAGACTTAGACACCGCAGCAAAGAAGCTATACAGATAGAAAATAAACCATGAAAATATGCTCAGCATTGTATGCTACTAGGGAATTGCAAGATTAAAATAAAGATACTACTACAAACCTATTAGAATGGCTAAAATCCTAGGTTTTAGATTTAAAGATTGAAGGTAGGAGGAAAAGGGGACAACAGAGGATGAGATGGTTGGATGGCATCACAGACTCAACAGACGTGAGTTTGAGCAAGCTCCAGGAGATGTTGATGGACAGGGAAGCCTGGTGTGCTGCAGTCCAAGGGGTCACAAAGAGTCAGACACGACTGAGTCACTGAACTGAACTGAAAATCCTAAATACTGACAACACCAAAGGCTGGTGAGGATATAGAACAACAGAACTTTCATTAATTGCAATGTTAAACTGCAGTAACCAATTGAGAAAGCAAAACTGTACAGCTACTTTGAAAGACAATTTGGCATTTTCCTATGGAACATATTCATATCATACATTCCAGCAATTGCATTCTAATATATTTACCTAAGTGAGTTGAAAACATGTCCACTCGGAAACCTGCACACGATTATTTATAGCAACTTTATTCATATTTACCAAAATGTGAAGATAGAACCAAAATGTCCTTCGATAGGTGAACAGATAAACAAACCTAGGTATAATCAATACAATGGAACAGTACTGAGCAACAAAGATAAATGAGCAATGAACACCACAAAAAGACATGGAGGAACTTAAGGTGAATACTGCTGTGCCAAAGAAAGAAGTCTACAAAGACTACAATACTATATGATTCCAACTACATGACATTTTGGAAAAGACAAAACTATAGAGACAGTAAAAAGATTCCTGACTGCCAGAAATAGGATGGGAGTAGGAGTTAACAGGAAGAGCTCAAACTAAAGGCAGTGAAACTATTCTGTATGATAATGTAATGGTGGATGCATGACATTATGCATTTGTCAAAAACCACACAACTATCTAACAACAAGAGCAGGCCCTAATGGCAATTATGAATAATGAACTATGGATTCTACTTAATAATAATGTGTCAATACTGGTTCATCAATCTTAACAATGCAAGATGTTAATAATGGGAAATTGTGGGTGTGGGGAGGAATATATGAGAATTCTCTGTATCTCCTGTTCAATTCTTCTGTAAACCTGAAACTGCTCTGATAAATAAAATCTATTAATGTTTTTAAAAAGGCATCACAATACAATGGTTCTAAGCCAAGAGAGCATGCATCACTTGGAAATTTTATTCATTATTAAAAATTTGAGGCAACAGAGTGGTTTGAGTTTTTATTTGCTTTGTTTTGTTACATTACACATGCCTGGTACCTATCCAAAATCTAATAAAAAATAGAAGCCTTTGGGAGTAGGACCCTAACATGTTTACGTTTATAAAACTCCCCCAAGTGATTCTGTTAATATGATGCAAAAGAGCCAGGTACTTTTGAGTTAAATAGACCAGTCTGACTGTGGCTTTGTACTGAACTAGCAGGAACATAACTTCTGTGCATCCCATTTCCTCAAATGTAAAATGAGAGGATTAAACCTGACAAACAAGTATGAACCGGAACACTAGGGTCACTTTCAGCTCAAAATTTCCCTCTCCTCTACATGAACGTAAGTTTGAACTAAAATGATTTCTAAACTACATACTCCTTTACTTATCTTAATCAAGAGAGCCAAATTTTATTGTTTTAACTGAAGTAATACAAAACACCTATAAACTACACCTACACTGCCTTACCTGATCAAATAAACCAATGCTTTTTCTATCCCAATTCTCTCCCCACAAGAATAAGAACATTTAGTCTCTTGCAACTGTATGGGGTATTCAAAAGGATCATCGAGAGTGTAAGTTAAGAATTCAAGATAATGAGATAACTAAGAAATCAGATACTCTCAAGAAGGCAATCCAAGAGATAGACTACCATTATCTCTCACTGGTAGCAAATTTCCCCTATTTCCTAACATTCACAAGAGCAAAGACAAGCACACTATATTCAGTGACACCATGGTTCAATTTCTTTGTTTTAAAACTGGTCTAAGTACCACACTGTACATCAAAATCCTCTTCCTAGAAAACTAAAGGACTTTCTCGGGTGGTTCAGTGGTAAAGAATCCGCCTGCCAAAGCTGGAGACCCTCATTCACATTCTTACCCTGGGCTGAAGACCCTCTGGAGAAGGAAATGGCAACCACTCCAGTATTCTTGCCTGGGAAATCCCCTGGAGAGAGCAACCAGGTGGATTATATATAGTCCACGGGGTAACAAAAGAGTCAGACATGACTTAGCGACTAAACAACAACAAAGAAAACTGAAACTTACCATCTACCCTCAACAATAAGTATATTAAACAGCACCTGTGTACCATATAATATACACAGTGAACAATAAAGTATTTTCCAATTTATAGTTAGCAAATACTTGTTGAACATTTACTATATATCAAGCACGATGCTAAGCAATGGAATAGTGAGCAAAATCAAGTCTGTTCTCAGGAAGCTTACACTCTAAGTAGAAAAGACAAACTAATATATGCCAAGCAGTAATAACTGCAATTTTTAAAAACAAAGCAAGATAATGGACGGGAAGGGCATGACTGGGAGGGGCCACAAGAGCTCTATGGAATGAGGAGGAAAATGCTGTATCCTGCCCTTGCTCTCTGTGGTAGTGTACTCACTGCATTGTATGCTTAGACTTTGAGGAACCTGCATCTCCAGGTGGGTTTTTGTTTTTGTTTTTAAGCCTGTTAAAAGCAACACCTAGCAGACCAACTCTGCCAAGCTCCAATGATGATTTCCTCTTGATCACCACAATTACTAATATATTTCCAGGCTGAAAGACTACATATACTCAGCTAAATAAAATTATACTTCCTGCAGCTACATACCTAAATTTGTTTCATGATATATAAACACAATCATTTAATAAGCACTTACTGTATATATGCAAGTGTTCTGTTTTTGTTGTTGAGTCACTCAATCATGTCCAACTCTTTTGTGATCCCATGGACTATAGCCCACCAGGTTCCTCTGTCCATGGGATTTCCCAGGCAAGAATACTGGAGTGGTATGCCACTTCCTTCTCCAGGGGATCTTCCCAACCCAGGAATCAGACCTGAGTCTCTGCATCTCCTGCACTGCAGGTGGATTCTACACCACTGAGACACCAGGGAAGCATACACACCAGTTAAGCCAAAACAAAACCAAACTCTTGCCTCAACTTCCAGAAAAAGACAAAAGGAATTCTATAACTAATTATGATAATATAAAATGGGATATATATGTCCTTTTAAAAAAACTATCTTTAACCATTTAGTACTTCCTCCGCTCCCCATTGGCCCCAAATCCCAGAGTTTTGTTTTAAAGAGGAAGGCAATGAACACAAGAATTGTGCACTCAAACCATTCCACAATCCATAAGAAAAAGTTCAGCGTACTGACCAAGAGCACCTAGGCTAGGGCCAGAGCTGGGGCTAAATTCTGGCTTCATCATTTATCAGCTGCATTATCTTAGCCGTGTTTATTTGTGTCACTTTCCTGTGCCTCGGGCCCCTCATCTGTAAAATCAGGATGACAGAATTTAACTCATAGGTTATAAATGAGCTAATTTATATACCGTGCTTAGAACTGTTACTGACACATAGAGTGCATTAGACAGGTGTCAACAATCACAACTCCCGACTCCTTCTCCTCTTTCTACTTCTATTGGTAGGAATCTTACCAGGACCAGCACCTAGGTCCCACAAATAGGTATTGATCTAGAAAAGAAAAAGTAAAGACAGCTAACAGCAAATGGCAACAGTAACACATTCCATTTCTGTTCCCGTTTACACCCAGGTTAACTTAGTACTTTTAAAACGACTTTGTCCTGTAATAATGCATCTACCGAGCAAATTCTAATAGCCCCACTATGCAAAACAGATTATATAAATGCTTAATTAATGGCCCAAAATATTAAATTAAAATCAATTAAATTACCCAGTACAGAAGAAGGAAAAAAATGCCTATATAAGACAAGGGGGAGAAGTTAGTAATTAGAGCAAATCAAGTCCCCTTTTAATGGGCTTAGCCAGACAGCCTCTCTTTGATCATGTCCATTCTCCCCAATGGGCTTCCCTGGTGACTCAGACAGTAAAGAATCTGCCTGCAATACAGGAGACCTGAGTTTGATTCCTGGGTCGGGAAGTTTCCTTGGAGAAGGGATAGGCTACCCACTCCAGTATTCTTGCCCAGAGAACCCCCATGGAGAGAGAAGCCTGGTGGGCTACAGCCCATGGGGTCGCAAAAAGTCGGACACGACTGAGCAATGAAGCACAGCACATTCTCTCTAAAAGGAATCTTTTGCTTCATCACTTTATCTAGATGACAATTAAAACCAAGAATTTAACCAAGAACTTTCCTGGTGGTCCAGTGGTTCAGAATCTGCCTGCCAATGCAGGGACATAGGTTCAATTCCTGGTCCAGAAAGATCCACATACAGCAGAGCAACTAAGCCTATGCCCCACAACGACAGAGCCTGCACGCCACACTACTGAAGCCCAAGCCTAGAGCTCATGCTCCACAACGAGAGAGAGCACCACAGTGAGAAGCCCAGGCACCACAACGAGAAGAGTCCCCCCTCACCACAACTAGAGTATATAAGCCCATGCATAGCAATGAAGACCCAGAGCAGCCATAAATAAACAAATCTTTTTAAAAACTACTTAGAGCCTTACGGTCCCCAGAAATCAAAATATTTAAGAAAAAAAGAATTACCAATAATTGTACCATAACACTTCTCTAGATATAACCAGAGATCATAAAATTTAAGACATAATTTCTGCCATGACAGACTAGTGAGAAAAAATTTAAGACAAAAGCAATCAATTCATTCTGTCAACAAACACTTCTTGAAGAAGTGATTCAATATCTGGCTCCAGGCCTGGCCCTGGGATGGTTTTAAAGTCTACTAGAGGAATACTGACAAACTGAGATAGCATGCTGAAAAGCAGACATCACTTTGCAGACAAAAGTTCATATAGTCAAAGCTATGGTTTTTCTAGAAGTCATGTACGGATCTGAGCGTTGGACCATAAAAAAGGCTGAGCGCAGAAGAATTAATGCTTTTGAACTGTAGTGCTGAAGAAGACTCTTGAGAGTCCTAGGGACTGCAAGGAGATCAAACCAATCAATCCTGAAGGAAATAAACCCTGAATATTCATTGGAAGGACTGATGTTGAAGCTCCAATACTTTGGCCACCTGTTGTTAAGAACGACTCACTGGAAAAGATCCTGATGCTGGGAAAGATTGAGGGCAACGTGAGAAGAGGGTAAGAGAGGATGAGATGGTTAGACAGCATCACCGACTCAACGGACGTGAATTTGAGCAAACTCTGGGAGATACTGGAGGACAGAGGAGCCTGGCGTGCTGCAGTCCACGGGGTCACAAAGAGTAGCACACGACTTAGCAACTGAACAGCAATAGGAAAGCTGTGACTGTGAAGAAAAGAGTGTAACAGCTTCTGGAGGCACAGCACACTGCTCAGCGGGGTGGGCATGTGCTTTATCACTCATAATGGCTAAAAAGTATATGACTGGGTAACTGAAAAAATCACTATACCAAATGCAGGAGATTTTTTTAAACTGGAGTACAGCTGATTAAATGAGGGAGACTGACTGCAAAAGTTGCCCCAGTTTTCCAGGTCTCCCTATATTACACACTTCACAGCGTTACTTTGTAGTCTTTCCCCACCTCTTGAATTTGAATTTGACTAATGACATGCTTTGGCGAATAGTGAAAGTCGCTCTGTTGTGTCCAACTCCTTGAGACCCCACAGACTATACAGTCCATGGAATTCTCCAGGCCAGAATACTGGGGTGTAGCCTTTCCCTTCTCCAGGGTATCTTCCCAACCCAGGGATAGAACCCAGGTCTCCTGCATTGCAGGTGGACTCTACCAGCTGAGCCACAATAGACGGCAATAAAAATGAGTCTGCCAGTTTTAAGCCTAGGTCTCAAAACTTCCTGCATGCTTCCATGTCTCTCTCTTGAAAATATGCTCTACCACAGTGAAACAAGCCTAAGCCAGCCTGCTAGATATCTAAAACATGTGGCGCAGTCACCGTTACCCCAGCTGAAACGCGGCCAATCACGAGACATAAGTAAGACTACACTAGAAAAGTTAGTCTTAGCCAATCTACTGGGTAAGTCATGAGAAATAAGAGCAAGCCCATATAACATACTTAAGCCTGGCCTAGATCAGCAGAACTACCCAGCTGATTGAAAGACTCATAGAAAATAACAACTGGTGGTTCTTTTAAGCCAAGTTTTCAGAGGTTTGTTATATGTCAATAGCTAATACACACTAAATATAGCAGTGATGACATTAAAGGCCATTAATCTGGTGTAAAAACTAGATTTATGTCATCAAATATTCATTTGTTCCTTGTGGTTTAGGTTTTCTAGACATATAACCTATATTTTAAAGAAAAAAAGAAAATCTACCTATTAAGTTCTCACAATTACTTTGTGATTGGCAATCTGAAAATCAATCCACTAAGCCACACCACCAATCTTTTCCCTAAAATTTTAGCAACTTAAAACCATTAAAAACATAATGCAATTTTTGACAACATGATATGTCTTTGAAAAACAGCTATCACATAATGGCCTCTCAATGAAATTAGAGGGGAGGTATTTTGGCTTAGTGAAATTGGAGTTTTTTCCTTTTAAGTAAGGAAATTGTCCAAGAGTTTCTAAATTTTCCAGAAGAACTGTATCATGAGAGCAACTTTTTAATGCAAGACAGTTAAATCTTACTTTGACAAGTCAAAAATACTAAACCTTTTTAATCCAATACCTCCCACAAATGGTACAACAGTTTTCTTAACAGGCAAGCACTGAACCTATTTCAGCAGAGGACAGAGAACTCATCTCCCCTTCAATGAAAAGGCAGCACTGCTTCAATGGTCAAGTCACTGACCCAGCACTGCCAAGGCCAACAAGCTCTACCTACTGCTGAGTAACTGCATACAAAGCAAGAACCACGACACTCACGATTCACGTGGTGTGACTGCAGATATGGAGAGACTCGCAAATGGGAAGCACCTTTTTTAAAAAAAGCAATGAAACCTTTAACAATTTCTTAAATCATTCCTGAATTTAACAGTCTTTTTACTAAGCCAGTTATCAATAAAAATAAAACTTGTTTTTATGGCTTTTATCAAAGTGAACATTTCTGTGTGGGTTCAGTAGCTTTATATTTTTAACTCTATTAACACATTCAGAGATATTCTCAGAAGGCAACAATTTAGTTTACTATTTTTAAACATCAAAAATTCTCCTCTCCTTTATAAAGGGGGTCTGTGAGTATGAGAGAAGTTCAATGGCAAGAACTACCTTACACATGTATTTGTACATTCACCAAAGCTAGAAAACAGGATTTTCCATCCATCAGAATCTATACCAAAAAAGGTATAGGTTCTCAAAAGAACTCTTAAATGTTTAAAAGAATAGTACAATGTATTTGACAGAGGGAAGAAAAGAATGACTAAACTGACGGATATAAATACTGGATAATTTCATTCTCTGTCTCTTTTAAGAACTCAAGTCTCATATAAAAAGGGTGAATAGAGGCTTTCTCAGACCAAGGCACAAACTCTAACTTCCTGCCCTCCAAGTACTGCCCTGAGTTTAATTACAGGTTACCCAGTAGTTTTGATACTAAACCTGCAATATTCATGAGCCTCACCAGGTAACATTAATTTCCTGTCCTAAAATAGCAACCTACAACAACCCCTGTTCTACACAAAGACACACACTCTCTCTTTCCAAGTAAAATACCCCATAACATAATTCCAGGTCATTTTTACCTCCTTTCTCATTTTAAAACACTTTTTAGTATCCGATTCAAAAAAAAAAAATTACAGAACCAATTTAGAGGTATACAGTGTTTCAGACATGTCTAAGAACAACTTGCCCTGAACAGGTATAACAAGCAACCTATCTCAGGATATAAACCTTCTTGTTTATATATGCTGCAAATTCTCATTGCCTTCCCAGACACATAAAATCTACACTATGACTCTATTTTAACCTATTCTCTTTTTAAATAAGTAACACCCTTTTAATCAAGATGTTCAGAAACATCAAGCTTAGAAAATCAAAACTCTGGAGACAAAAGAGAAAATAATTACTAACAGCTAACAATTGCTGAATCTACCTGCTCTGAAACAAGCTGTGTGTTTCATGCATTATATCATTTATCTCATAATGGTTCTGTGAGGAAAGTACTATTATTATTTTAAAAGTAAAGTCAAGCTTTGAAAGCTTTTTGTTCAAGTCCAGAGTTAGTAAATGTTGTTGGAGTTGGCATTCTAAAGCAACCTAACTATAGAGCTCCACATCCGTTAAGTGAAATAGCAGTAGAAAACCTTGATAGATAGATAAGTGAAACAGAAGTAGAAAACCTTGATTGATAGATAAATTAGTCACAGATTAAGGGAGCTTTTATGGAAGCAACCTCCAGATCTTCTTTGGAATCTACTAAAATCAGTAATCTCATTCAAAGCACAATTTTTAACTAATGATTAATAGATTTCCCATTTCAGCTACTTAGGAATAAGTGGCATTACTGCCAGCACCAACCACATTAATGGGTCGAGGTGAGTGGACACATACACAGGCAAGGAAAAGATGAAATTAACCATCAAAAAGCTACATGATTATATTAAATGGCCCTAAGCTACTATATTTTAGAATGGGGTTCTATGTCTTCAGTAGAACAGAAGACTAACTTATATTTGTGACAACTGAAATATCATAAAAAGGTATCAGAAACCGTAGTATTATCTAAAATATACATTTTAGAACAATTTTTACAAAAAGAGCAAACAAAATGTTTGAAATCATTTCTCTACAAAGTTTAAGACCATTGTACTTCCCCAGCTCTTAGTTCAATCTTATTCTCTCCTCTCTTCTTCCTTAGAACATAAACACTCTCAAATCCGTTTTTGTCCACTTCTAATTCATACTCCCCTAGTTTCATAGGCAAGCTTTTTAAAGAGCAGCCAACACTATCTTCCACTTCTTCACCTTTATCCTCTTTGCTATAACTTCTGTTCTTAGTACCCCAGTTAAGCTGGTTTTGCTTTAGTCAACAATGCTTCCTTATTCCTAAATCCAATGAACCATTTTCAGTCTTATCTGTCCTTTTTTAAGCAGGATTTAACATTTCAGATCCCCTTCTCTCCTACTCTCATCCTTCTTCAAATTCTGGTCAGTTGCATTCTATACCAACCAACTCTTCCATTTCCTTCTCTTCTGGCTACTTTTTGCTGGATTCATTTTCCTCTGCCTGTCTCTCAAATGTTGGAGGGTCCCTCCCTATCCTTCTCTTTTCCTGTTAAAAAGTCTCAACTGCTAAGTCACTTCAGTCGTGTCCGACTCTGTGCGACCCCATCCCTAGGATTCTCCAGGCAAGAACACTGGAGCGGGTTGCCACATCACTAAGGAAAAAACAAATACCATACAAATGAGCATGAGGACAAGAAAACTAATGAGATGACAGTGTAATAACCAAGGAGCCAAAATGCATGCAGGGAAAAAACCCTCAAAGTTATTAGTATCAAAGCTATGTAAAAATTAAAACTGATCAACAATGATGTTTTAAACTTATAATATCTAATTTAGTAAGAGTGCAGGAAAACAAAATATTCATATAAATGAGTTAGAACATAAATAGTTACAACCTCTCCAGAAGGCAATACAGCAACATGGATCAGAAACTAACAGTGTACATATTCCTCTCAACCTCCAACTCTACCCTAATGGGATAAAAATACACACAAAGGTGTCCTACAAGAGTATTTATTGAGGCATTATTTATAATTGCAAAAGAGAAAATTAGAAAGATTCACCAAGAAGGAAGTAGCTGAATGTATTATAGCATCTTATTGTGTGAATTAATCAGTATCTAATGATTTAAAATGTTTGTGCTTTATATGAAAAGATATCTCTGATATATTAGGCTTTAAAAAAGGCAGTTATAATTTTTTGGTGATTCATTTCAGTAGAAGATAGTATATCTATGTGCAAAAGAACTAGAATGTGCCTGGAATTATAGGTATGTGTTAAGAATCTCTCATGTATTAAATCTTCAAAACTGTATGTGTAGGCTGCTCTCTCTAAACTTCAACTCTTTCATCTACAAAACTGAAATAACTACCTCCAAATCATGAAAGCCTCAAATCACAAAACTATTAGATGGCAGAGCCCAGAAACTCTGGAACCCAAATCACACACTGTTAAATACCACCTGTACACTAAAATGTTATGGCTTCTATGGCTCAGTAGAATGTGCCTGCCAATGCAGGAGACACAGGGCAAAGGCGTTCAATCCCAGGGAAGATACCCTAGAGGAGGAAATGTCAACCTACTCCAGTACTTCTTATCAGGATAATCCCATGGACAGAGGAGCCTGGTGGGCTACGGGCCACAGGGTCGCAAAGAGTTGAACACTACTGAAGGACTGAGTGCACACACATGTATGAATGCATGAATGCAAGCGCGTATGCAAGCACACCAAAAGGCTAACGATGGATTAACAGGACTACGGCTCTCCCCATCCCAGCAACCTTTGTCCTTTTTGTCTTTTCACTTTTCTCTAGTCTTGTATTTCTTGCCATAGTGAGTATATTTTATTTTTTAATAAGAAAAGCAAAGGATTTTTATTTTGAAATACTGACTCAAAAGGCAGAGATTTAATCTAAGGGAAAAAATTTGCAGAAGAGCTTACAAATTTAGTACATTTAAAAAAAATTTAACATTACTGACATCCCCCTTTCCTGCCCTGCCCTCCTCCTCCCCTTCCAAAAAAAGGCAGATTCCTCCAGGGAAGTGTAAGTTTATGGACTTCAACACCAATAGGCCTGGTTTAAAATCCACGACTTATAAGCTATGAACCCTAAGCAAATGACTTAACCTCTCTGAAACTCAATGTTCTTATTTGTAAAATACTGATAATAATTCCTATCTCTCAGGATTGTTATAAGGACTACATTAAAAGAATAAAGCAGGTAAAAAAATATGCCAATAAATTCTAATACCTTCAAAAAGACATTATGTTTATACAAAGTCTAGCTCAACAGCAAATTGATATTAGAATTAGGCTGTGATTATACATCTCTCAATACTAGTTAATGCCTCATTTTCTATTTCAATTTAAATCAAAACCAAAAATACCCAACAAACTAAATTCTCCTGCTCTTGAGAAATCTCACACCTAGGAGAAGCACTATGAAACAAACATTTCTACTGTCTCCTCATTATCTGTATGCTCAGTAGTTTCACAGAGTGCCCAGAATATAGTTGACCTTAAGTGTTGGATGAAAAAATGTGGAACCTTGGAACACCTTATACTCTCTCTCTAATAATGAGTCTCATTATCACTCAAGTCTAAAAGCCTTCACACAAAGCTGTGGTGCTAATTAACATTCAGCAACAGTTTTGATTTCAAAAAAGCAATCATGCAGCAGTTTCATCCAACTCCTCTCCTCACAACTTGTTATTTCCAAAGAAGTAACTAAAAACACAAAACCCCTGGGACGAATCTCAAAGTCAAACAGAGAGCAAGCAAGAAAGCTCTTAAACTTCAGTCCAGTTTCCTCACAAGGACCAAAAAGACCAGACACTCACCACAAATTAAAAGGTTTTTTCCCTACTCATTAGTCTTTTTGGTATTCATTTCCCTGGTGGCTAAGAATGTAAAGAAACTGCCTGCGATGCAAGAGACCAGGGTTGCATCCCTGGGTTGGGAAGATCTCCTGGAGAAGGGAATGGCAACCCCCTCCAGAATTCTTATCCGGAAAATTCCATGGACAGAGGAGCCTGGTGTGCTAGAGTCCACAGAGTTGCAAAGAGTTGGACAACTGAGTTGGACGACTGAGCAACCAACACTAGCAATAGTTAATAAACAATATCATAAAGTTAAATTAATAATTAGAGAATAATCCCTGTTCTGGAATTATTCAGAATTCAGAAATTTCAACTAGTCTATAAATTTATTTATTACTAGACTGAAAATGAAGCAACCACACTATAAAACAACTATGAAATCCTAATCTTTAAACACTTAGAATGCCACCTACATCAACTAAATAGAACATTTAATCATTCCACAAATATAGAGTACTCTCTATTCACTGTTCAATAAATACTGTATTTACTGAAATTCTACTATCCAGGCACTGCTTTGAGCTCTGGAAATACACAAAGCACTGAAGAAACAAAAATCTCATACTCACTGCAACATATTTTAAACAGGGGAGGAGAGAAGAGCAGACACAAACAAAATAAATTACATATGATAAGGTGATAAATGTTATTTTTAAAAACTGCAGAGAAGGGAACTGCAAAGCGCAGAATTGTGAAGCAGGTATAATTTTCAAAATAAGGGTCAAAGAAGACTCGACTAAGAAAAACATTTTAATAAGGTCTTAAAGATGAAACTAAGTAAAACTAGCACAAGTTTTAGTCCTACATATATCAGATTCATTAGCAGCAAAGTGGTGAACTAATTTTCTCAAGTCCTCAAAAGAGTAGGAACAAGACTGAAACTATAAAACTCGGAAGATTTCAAAGAAACCAGTACTTAAAAAGGAGAAGCAAAAATATAAGAATTACTAAATTCCTACTGGGAAAGAGTATACTCCTGATTATAATACCATGAAAATATAGCTAGTCTCTTTCTATTTCCTTCCTTCCTTCTCTCCACCTCCCTTCCTTCTTTCATTTATTTATGGTAAAGCTTCACTGCCAACAACCACAAAACTAACATTTAAAAGACTGTCATTTTGCCATTGTCAGGCTTCAAATTTTATTTGCTTCCGTTATAATAACTCTCTACTCTTTCCATTTCTAATACCCAGAAAACATCAGCAAATTAACAGAAATCAAAAGACTAAGCTTCATTTCAATTTAATTTTATGTGTTAACCAGAAGTTAGTTACAGATTTAAACTGTTACTAATGGATTTCTACTTAGAGAATTTACTGTTCAGGAACCCTGAATTAAACTCTTCTGCAAAATCAAAGAATATTTAAAAAATAACAGGTTTTGGGGAAGACAATGTATATTCTCTGTGGAGAGAAATTTAGAAAAATTAAGATTAGCAAAAAGAATAAAAGTGACATATTTGAACAACAGGATTCTAGTTGTATTATAAATCAAATAAAGGATCATAAGCATAAATATTTGAAGAATATTCAGTTTTCTCTATTTTGTAGCAGTTAATGCAATCACACAGCATATACTTCTTTGCAATGTATTATTTTCACTCTTTCCTATTATGAAAGCATTGCTATGTTAAATGTTCTTGTACATCATCATTTTTAATCCTATTGTATAAATACTATAGGATTGCTGAAATGAATAAATAAATGTATGGCATGGATGAAGCACTATTTAAGTAGTGTTATTGTTATTAATACTGGGATTAAATTTTTCATAAACATTCGTATATATCTAAATTTATGAGCATATCCTTAATTTTTTCCTTAAGTCTCAGAATTAGAACTTCTGAAACTCTCCAAACAGCCCTCCAAAAAGAATATATAAATTTACCTTCCCTCAGGAAAACATCTCCCCAAACCACTGTCACCAACTAAATATTATATTTCTAATCTTTGCCAATTTCAATGGGGAGGAAAGGGTACAATTTTGTCTCATTCTATTTTGTGTTTCATCAATATACTAATTGAACACTTTTTTCACACACTAACTTTTTATTTCTCATTAATGTGAATTGCTTATCAAAATCTTTTGAAGTGAATGGATTTAATATTAATGATCAAAACACTCAGATCTGTTTAAAGCATGTTAACTCACACTGGCATTCTCCATAAATATTTGCTTATGTTACATGTTTTAAGAAAGGGAGTTATACACATTCATTCCAGTCATCATAATCCTCTACCTAGTATCTTACAATAATATTTGAAAAACAGAACACTAGTATCAAAGTCTGGGTGGTGAGGAGGGTTCAAATGAAAAACTACCTAATTATGTAATATATAGTATCTCCATTAAAGCATTCATTTAAAAGAATGAAGTAGATACATAAGTATTGACAAGGAAAATTCCTATGATATATTAGCAAATGAAAAAAGGATACAGAACATGATCCTTTTATAATTCACGGCGAAACAAAGCAAGTACAGAGTAAGAATACCAGGTAACCAGTCGCTGTCCGAGGTGCTAAGGACCCAATGATGAAAAGATAGGCTTTTCCCCCCATTTTTATGAAGATGACTAGCTGTTAACAGATACTTAAATTTCCTTTTAGTGTTAAGCCACAATAGAATACAATAAAATTTTTCTCAATTTCTTTCCAAACATAAGTTTGAGGGGGACATGGCTACACACACTACACACCTTCTGGATTTTAGAGCAGAAATACAATACAAAAAATTTAATAAGCTATATATATACACATACACACAAAATATACTATTGCCTAGTGTTAATGAAAGAGAAAAAAAAGTCACAAAATCATTTTTGTCTTAGTTATACTCCTGAGTCTTCTTCACTATCCAAATTTAAAGTTCAATTGATAATACTACACTAAAAAAATTCAAATTACAAAATATTCATGACACAATCCCAATTTTGTCTGAAAAGTATTTGTAGTATATTAAATTCTACACACTCCTATAAAAATATCTCGAACTAACTTACTAATAGTAATTTCTGGAGACAGGAATAAAGGGAAAGTGAGCAGATGGGAAACAGAGAAATTGTACACATTTTATTGTGTACACTTCTATATTGTTTTGAGTATCTGTGGTAAAATAGTATCTTTATTATATAAATAAAACACTTTAAAGTTTCACTGCCATAAGAAGAACCAGAAACTTGGGTCCCATCAAAATTTCTCTATGTAATATATTAATGTCATCAATATGGAACTGCTTAAATTAAAATATCAGAGTGTTAGGCAGGTATAAAAAGCAGTAAGGGAAAGCATCCTATACTATGAGTGATTTCTGAAGTTTTCATTAAGCAAAAAAAATACAAGGTGTAAACTTTATCTAAGAAGGAAACAGAAATATGACAAAGTATTATACATTTTTTGGGTAAATAACAAAAAAACAAAAAAAAATTTATCACCTACAGGGAAGGAGAGGATAAAAGCTTGATTTTTCTGACTATACTTCATACTGTAGCTTTGGAGCCATGAAAATGTTTTATGTAACAAAAGTAATCAAAAGTAAATCAAAATGAAAACATTATTCCCAGTAACTGACAGCAAAATGAATAAACCAAACTATGTATCAAAAGGGTGGCTTAAATCTGAAGAAAAATCATTTCAAATGACTTTTAAAACATGACTGTAAATGCCTAGGAGAATTTGTATTAATTATAAGAATTCTTAGACTGTTTTCACCATTTTCTAAAATAGGCTCAAAATAATAATACTAAGAGGCATATGTATACATAAGTAACATAGCAAGTAATTCACTATTCTCCAAGACTTTCAGCATAAAAGAGCTATAAATTTAAATCTTAATAAGGTTAAAGGGAAAATATTATAATCTTAAATGCTTAAATTTGCAACAAAATCTTATTTGGAAATATTGGTATTAACTCATGGTGTATTTTCTCATATTTAAATGAGAAATAATGGAACAAATATAGTCAAGTTGTAGAATATAAGATCAACACAAAATTCATTTGTATCTTTACACACTAAGCAATGAACACTCAAAAGAATATCAGGAAACAGCTCAGTTCACAATAGCATTAAAAAATTTAATTTAACAGCATAAAATACCATTTATGAATAAATTTAACCAAAGAGGTACAAGACTTGAAAACTACAAAATGTTACTGAAAGAAATTAGATAATACTTAAATAGAAAGATATGCCATGTTCATAGATGAAAAGACTTATTAAAACGTCAATACTACCCAAAGCAATCTACAGAAGATTGTAAAATTCAAATGAAATTGCAAAGGACTCTGAATAGCCCAAACAATCTTTCTAAAAAAGTAAGACTACCTAAACTTCCCAATATTAAAACTTATTAACAAAGCTACAGTAATCAAAAGTGCATACATGCTAAGTCACTTCAGTTGTGACTCTCTGTGACCCTTATGGACTGTAGCCCGCCAGGCTCCTCTGTCCATGGGATTCTCCACGCAAGAATACTGGAGTGGCTTGCCAAGCTCTCCTCCAAGGAAATCTTCAGTCCCAAGGATTGAACCATATCCCTTATGTCTCCTGCAATGGCAGGTGGGTTCTTTACCACTAGCACCACCTGGGAAGCCCCCAAGACAGTAAAGTACTGACATAAAGACAGAAATACACATCAGTGGAACAGAACTGAGAGTTCACAAATAAACCCATGAATCTACAGTCAACTGACCACCAAGAAGGGTGCCAAGATTTTAATAGGAAAAGAACAGGCTCTTCAACAAATGAAACTTGGACAACTGGACCCTTACACCTCATACCATATATAAAAATATACTCTAAAATGGTTCAGGGGCCAAATATAAGAAAAAAGATTACAAAACCCTTAGGAAAAAACATGGGTAAATGTAGATCTTCATGATTTTGGATTTGGGAATACTTTTTCAGGTATGACACCTGAAGCATAAGGAAGAAAGAAATGGTATATTCAACTTGATCAAAATTTAAAACTTTTGTGCATCTAAGTACATTGTCAAGAGTGTGGAAAGACTACTCACAGAACAACAGAATTTATTTTCAAATCATGTATATGATACAAGTCTAGTACCCAGAATATACAAAGAAGCTTTACAACCCAACAACAAAAAGACAAATCCAATTTAAAAATGGGAAAAGAAGTCAAATAGACATTCCTCCAAAGAAGATATACCAATGATCAGCAAGTCTGTAAAAGATGGTGAACATCATTAATCATTAGGGAAATGCAAATCAAAATCACAATGAGATATCACTTCACACTAACTAGGACAGCCAATATCAAAACATGGAAAATAACAAGTGTTGCACAAAATGTGGAAAAATTAGCATCCATATACACTGCTGGTGGAAATGTGAAATGATGCACCCACTATGGAAAACTGGCAGTTCCTCAGTTAAATACCCAAGAAAACTGACAAGTGTTCAAAAATGATCTGTACACAAATGTTCACAGCCACACTATTTACAACAGTCAAAATCTGGAAACAATCCAAACATCCATCAGTTGAATAAACAAACTGTGGTACATCCATACAATGGAATGTAATTCAGCCATAAGAAGGAATGAAGTACGGATACTTGCTACAACATGATGAACCTTGAAAACATTATGCTAGCAAGAGGCAAGACAAAAAGACTACATGTTAGATGAATACACCTAAGAATGGTCCAGAACAAGCAAGTCCACAATCAGAAAGCAGATCAGTGCCAGTGTCCTGCGGGGTAGCAGAGAAGGAATGCAGAGTGACTACTTAATGAATACAGGGTTTCTTTCGGAATGTGAAAAAGTTCTGGAACTAGACAGTGGTGATGGATACACAACACTGTAAATGTCCTTAATGTCAAAGAATTGTGTACTTTAAAATACAAGTGGTCAATTTACACTGTTAGTTTTACTACAAAAAGAAAAATCACTCACACATACATATCCTAGCTCTGTCCAATAAAAGGGCCTACAAAAAACTCAACAGTAAAAAAAAAAAAAAAAACTCAACAGTAGCAATGAAGACAGATAATGGGCTTTAAATATTATTTTATACTAAAAAGAATCAGAAATCCCTTAGAGAAATAACTGGCTCTAGATCTGAGGCAAGTGATGTACAAGATAAGCGTGGAATACCTTTCTAAACTAGAAAACAAGGTTATCAACTGTGGGGGTTTTATCGAGGAATACAGGAGCCAAAAGGAAGGGGTTCCCACTAGCTAAAGATGAGACAATTTGAGAATTTAAAAAAGCAATTACAATGGATTAAAACAAACATATGCAAAATCAGGTGTTCATATTGATACTAAAAAACAAACAAAAACCCACCTCACTGGCCACTGACTACCTGTGTCAGATACTAGAAAAAGAAAGGGCATTTATTCTGCTGTATCTCAGAATAATCATACAATTGATTGAGATAAAGAAGTTCTTTTCTACAGAAGAACTCCAGCAAATAAAAAAGAAGGAATAATAAAATATCACCACTATCAGATACTGTGATCTATTAATAGATCAGGATCAGCAAACTTTTTACTGCCAATAAAGAACTAAGTGGAAAGGGAAAGGGAGAAGAGGAGAGTACGAGAAAGGAACCTATGACTCATTCTTCCCTTCCTTCAGCCCAGTTAGTGACAAGGCAGTGAGGTGCTGCTACCAGCTGTTTCTTTAAAAATGTCCTGGCAAGGACAAAGCATTTTATTTTATAAGAAAAGGTTTCCCAAGAAAATCACTCTGCCTCAAGCTGTGAAAACTATTTGGTGTTCTTAGAGCCCCCAAGGATCTTGGCTATTTCAAAAAAGGAAATAAAAAGCTAGGAAAACAAAAAAATTTTCAGGGTGGGGTGGGGGTGGGAGGGTTTCTCCCTCACTTCCTCAGAACTGAAGGAGGAATAAAACCTGAAGGAAAAAAAAAAAACAAATCTCTGCTTAACTTAATCCACAGTTAATAGTCCTGTTGGTTTTCAATGGTTCTAAACAGTTCTCCAGATTTTCAGAGGACACTTCACACTATTTAACTCTACTGGACAAGACTATTAGACATTCAAGTTGGAAGAAAAACATCTTCATGTTCCATAGTAATCTGCTCTTTCCATCACAGTTAAACATTTAGCAACTAATAATCAAATACAAACCAAAGTGTCACCACATACAGACTAGCCTGAAAAGTTTTCAGGAGAAAAATAAGCAGTATAAAAAGACTGAGTCACAGACATCAGATCTACTCAAAATACATATCTCATATTAAAAACAAATGAAAACTTTATGGGCACTAAGTCAGCACCTGCTGATTAAACAGTACTCACTAGAAAAAGTGCCGCGGATCCCTGACAGCAATTGTAACTGTCTTAATGCCCTATATATTCAAGATAGGACTTCCATTACAGACATACCTCAGAGGTTACTGAAGGCTCAGTTCCAGACCATCACAATAAAGTGAATATTGCAAAACAGTGAGTCAGATGAAATTCTGGTTTCTCAGCACACATAAAAGTTATGCTTACACGTCACTGTAGTCTATTAAGTATCTAATAGCATTATATCTTTTAAAAATGTATATACTTTAATTAAAAATACTTTATTGTTAAAAATGCTAGCCATCATCTGACAACACAGGGTTGCCACAAATCACCAGGCTGTTTAAAAAAAAAAAAAAATGGTATCTGCTAAGTGCAATAAAGCAAAGTGCAGTAAGACGAGGTACGACTGTGCTTTATAAAGGCATCTGATGATTTTTCTTCAAATAAGTTTAAAGAAAGACTAGAGGTTTTCCATATGACCACCCTACACATATTCATTAAAAAAACAAAACAAAAAACCAGGAACAGAGAGGTAACCAACCTACAGCCAAGCCTTACTTATTTTTATTAATACTAATAGCAGGTTACTCTGCTAAGGTACTGTGTGCTAAGGTTACTCTGTGCCAGACACTGTCAAGCACCCTACATGCATAATCACCTCCTTTAAGCATCACAATTACACAAAGGTGGGTATTAAAGTGTCACCATGTCCAGATTATGAAAATGAAGCTATAAAAAGTTAGTAACTAAGCCCACTATATCTGATCAAGATGGGGTTCTGGTCTTATAAAGCCAAAAATAGACATAAAGACTATAGATAACTAACGTGAAAGAAAGTGAAGTCGCTTAGTCATGTCTGATTCTTTGCGACCCCATGGACTGTAGCCTACCAGGCTCCTCTGTCCATGGGATTCTCCAGACAAGAATAATTGAATCAGTTCTAATGAGATGGATGAAACTGGAGCCCATTATACAGAATGAAGTAAGCCAGAAAGATAAATACCAATAAAGTATACTAACGCATCTATGTGGAATTTAGAAAGATGGTAACAATAACCCTATATGCAAAACAGAAAAAAGAGACACAGATGTACAGAACAGACTTTTGGACTCTGTGGGAAAAGGCGAGGGTGGGATGTTTAGAGAGAACAGCATCGAAACATGTATATTGTCAAGGGTGAAACAGACCACCAGCCCAGGCTGGATGCATGAAACAAGTGCTCGGGCCTGGTGCACTGGGAAGACCCAGAGGAATCGGGTGGAGAGGGAGGCGGGAGGGGGGATCGGGATGAGGAATACATGTAAATCCATGGCTGATTCATGTCAATGTATGGCAAAAACTACTACAATATTGTAAATAATTAGCCTCCAACTAATAAAAATAAATGGAAAAAAAAAAGAATACTGGAGTGGCTAAAGATATTATCAAATCTCACTCCAAAAGCACTTTAATTTACCCAGTCTTCTCTGAAACCTTACCCTCTGGAGCATCAAGTTAGCAAAGGACACAAGTCATGTATCAAGTAGTAAATTTACTATCCTTTCCTTCGTCCCTAAGTCGGGCACAGCTTTAGTCTCTTTCCTAGTATTACTGCTAAATTGCTGCTTCTAAAGTGTAAAATCCAAATAGGTAGTTCATTACAATTATACAATAGCACAGTAAAGTCAAAAGAGGAAAGATACAGGAATCAGATTAAGGACCCATTCCTAGTTTTGCCCTGCTACCAGTTTTGTGTTCTTAATCCTCCAGAAGGGCCTCAGGTTCCTTGTCTGTTAAATGGAGATATCACCTAGGTTCTACAGAGTAATGTTCTTTAAATGCTGACTCCACTCCCTTTTCTGCTAATATAAAAGCAAGGTACAAATACCTTAGGCAAAGACTCCAAAGTGTGATCCAAGGAATACAAACCCTTAGAGGGATCCAGTAAACAGCATTTCCTAAACTTCTATGGCCACAGAACAGTTATTACAGTGTAACACTGATCAGAGTAACTCATGTAGGAAATGTTGACCAAAGGACCTTTACATAGGCTAAAAAACAAAATAACAATTTGCTTCAGATTCTATGATAGCTCTTTTGGGTCTTCAGTGTTCATTTTTATGCACCATCTAGTTCCTGCCTGCATTCTGGATACCTGAGCTGGCAGATAAGTGTCCTGTGCATATATGAATATTTCAACCTAAAGTAATACAGTCCATGGGGTCGCAAAGAGTCGGATATGACTTACTGATTGAACAACAAAAATTTTATAAACTATTCATTAAAACCCAGATGTCTTCTTATAAGGGTGGTATGAAAAATCCAACAGAGCCTGTTCCTGCAATGTTAACAAAAAAATAAAACAGTATTTTTCCACTCGTCTTCCAGTTATAGAGTACAGGGGACAGGGAATAAAAAATTCATTTACCAGAATTACGGGAAAAAAACTAAATTATTACAAACATAATGTGTACTTAGTCTCATCTGTAGAGAAGAAAGCAGTACAGAGAATGGGAGCCAATTATACTGTATCTGAGTTTGGTATCGTCAAAGGATTTTACTGTAACCTGATAACTTAAAAGACATCTCAACTAAGAGAAGTTCCTCAGAAGCACAGAAAATTTACTCCAAGTCATGAAACTATAAATCAATCTTTAAAAATAATATTTAACTGCCCTCAAAAGCTAGAAAAATACTCCTTAGAAAAACATGATTATGAACTGATGTAATAAAAATTGGTCTCTATGTTCAAGATTCAACACTTTATATTTCTTATTTTTCAACATTCAACGTTTATTTAGCACCAACTAGATATTCTTGTACATTATTCATGTACAAGAATAATGAAAAGAAACAACAAAAATTATTGAGACAAGCGATCGCAGGAAACAATAAAGACTGAAGCAGGTGGCTGAACTCTAATGCCTGTCTTGAGTCAAGCTACGACGTTGTTAAACTAGAAATCGGTGTCTTCAAGTTACCAGAGGTAGCAAGGCTCCAATTCTGCACATCATTCACATTCACTTAGAACAGTAAAGTAGTTAATAAGAGCTCAAGATTAAATTACCTTGGTTGGCATCCAAGCTCTGCCATCTGCTGGTTATGAAATCTTGGCAAAAGTTACCTACCCTGTCTAAGCCTCAATTTCCTCAATGATAATGGGATCTGGCTTATAACTGACTTTGCAATATGGATTTCAACCAAATATGTTACCCATCTCTTATAGCCACTGATTCATAGACAGCTTGTATTAATTTTAAAGCAAGGTATTTGCTCTTAAAATTTTTACTTCAAAAGGATACAACAATTTACTTATGTATGACTGACAATTTACTTTCTCCTTGTTAAGCAACATTAATAAAAAGTAAAAGTTTCAACGTCTTACCCTAGGAACCTTTAGTTCAACCAATTCCCCGGAATTGTCCTATTTTCTTTCCAAATTATAAACAGCATATAGAGCAGCAGTTAAAAGTACAAATTCAAAGTATGACTACAAAATTTCCTGGCTGTGTAAGGCCCTCTAAGCCTCAGTTTCCTCATTTGTAAATTATATTTGCCTTACCAGATTGTGGTAAAGAAGAAATAAGATAGAAATGAACTGTTTAGTATCATGTACTGACCTATTAAGTACTGAAAAATTTTTGTCTTTCACTTAAAAGTCTGGTGGCCTGAGTTCAGCAGGCTGAAACTATTGCCTACTAGCTGTGAGATTTTGAATATGTCAAATAAAGTGTTTTTACCTCCATTATCCATTAAATGAAGACACTATTACCTCCAAGCATATGAAAGTTAAATGAATAGTGCTTGGCACACAGTAAACATGCAAACGGTAGCTGAGTCTGAATTATTCTAGTTCTAAGATCTGAGCTACCATCATTAGCATCTAGGGATGCTAGATGCTACTGAGTTAGCTAATGCTAACTCAATACTCATCATTACCATAAACTTTTTTCTATTAACTTCTTCCCCAACTCTCACTCCTATGGTCAAACGCAGCATTTAAAGTACACAGACTTTCCCAGATATATGTGAGAAACAAAAATATGTTGTTGTTGCTAATTGGGACACAAAGAAAAGATACAATTTTAAATAATATCTTATCCTTAAATTAATATGATAGTTGAAAAGCTGTGAAATTTATATTGATGTCATATAAAGACAATGGGATCAGAGATCCTCTGCCTCTGGGGATCTTTCTTGTCTAAGGACCCCAGGAATCTGCCCACCTGCTCCTACTTTGGAAATCATACCATTTGTTTCTTACTAAGTACTCATTCACCACTATGGCTGAAATATAATACTAGAACACTTCCTCTATCCTTTGAAAGTGCAGAGCCATTCTTTAATTTTCCATAAATTATCAGGAGGTAAATATATACTGTAAAGTCTCAAAACCCTCCCAATAAAGGTTATCCCTGATGTTCAAGTG
This sequence comes from Muntiacus reevesi, assembly GCF_963930625.1. Taxonomy (NCBI): domain Eukaryota; kingdom Metazoa; phylum Chordata; class Mammalia; order Artiodactyla; family Cervidae; genus Muntiacus; species Muntiacus reevesi. The sequence continues at coordinate 43,607,390 of NC_089256.1, forward strand.
AATTTAAATAAAATTATGCTTTCTTCGTTAGTAACTCCTACTCTTAGATTTCAACAGCACAGCAAGCATTTGGTACTTACAGAGAAACAAAATCTCTTCCAAGAATCATCCCCTAGTCAGCCAAACATCTCACAATGTATACAACCAGTCAAAGAAGCATGATATAATGTTGATCAGTAAAAACCAAATTATTACACTGACAACATGCTTTCTCAAAACTCAATAGAGACAGCTAAAATTTATAGCTATTTAAGAAATTGGATTATTTAGTAAAGAAAGCCCAAGTTGTTTACTAATATTTCTTACTTTCTCTGGGAAAGCTCTTCAATTGGTATACTAATATACACTAGTATATCAGACAAAAAAAAATACTGAGACATAAAAAGAGGCCCTGTAAAAATTAAAGTTTTCATAAATTCCTACAAGATAATAATATGTCCAAGTATATCCATGGTGAAAGGGCCTATTCACTTATAAATAGTCTATTTAGTTTGTCTCTCACCGAATAAGCTACTTGGAAGAAATAAGGAAACTGACATCACTTTTTATCACGCTAAATCTCTCTTCTACCCTCACCCACTCCAAATAAACTTCTGGAAGGCTTGGGGGTACTGTACTAGCTGGACAGGCTCAATGCTTCAAAGGTATTATGCTGACCAACCAAGCATTTGAGCTCTTTCATTCAGCTATCCATCCAGAGTTCACACCCCTCTTGTGCTAAGCACATAGTATAAAACAGTGTCTTTATCTCTCTTTCTTTCCCTACTATTGCTCCTTTGTGTTTAAACAAAAACCTATATTTAACTCCAAAAATTAATTTATTATATCAAAGCTTTAAAATGTGTCTAAAAACCATAGTGATAGTTTGATGACCTAGAAACTCTAACATCATGTAACTATCATGTATAGTATACAGGTAACTTATCATGACAAATTGCCTTCAACTCAAAATATGTATTAAGTACACCACTATAGAAAGCGCTGTGTTCCACACTAAGGAAATACGAAGGTGAGTAGAATACTGTTATCGCCACACTCAAATTTATACTCACCTAGGGGGAGACAAAACAAGTAAAGCAGATAAAGTAGAACACAAGGAAAGTGTGCTATAGGAGTTACATGCAAGTAACTGCATTTCATGCCTTGGGGTAAAATGTGTGGAAGACTAGGTAGTTGAGGTGGCATATGAAACTCTGAAAGCTGAGTGAGTCTCCGAAACAGCACAAGGAGAGCATTTATGCCAAAGAATATTTAGACTAGTAAGAACCCATTGGGACCAGGACAATCATGGCAGCAACATCTAACAAGTATATCAATAACAGTTTTAATATACATTTTAAGTGTGCTAAAATATGGGGAAAAAAATCATTACCTCCTATACCAAGCACCTTTCTGAAGAACATAAATCTCTCAACCTCTTTAATGTGGTATAAAATTTCAAAAAACTGAAGACATGACTAAAAACAAAACAAAACAATTAGACAAATCAATGAAGTGTTTTTAAACTACATATATATATATACCTTATATATACCTTATATATTCCTTATTTATTCCTTTAGAATAAGTAGACTATATACATATATATGTATTTGAATATATGACTAGACAGATTGACAACAATAGTATACAATAACATAATTCCTAAAAAATTCTAAACTGCTCAACATGTGGCTACTAAGCACTTAAAATGTGACTACTTCAAATTAGGACGTGCTATAAGAGTAAGGGTTGTGAAGTCAGCAAAAACAAGACCCGGAGCTGACTGTGGCTCAGATCATGAACTCCTAATTGCAAAATTCAGACTTAAATTGAAGAAAGCAGGGGAAACCACTAGACCATTCAGGTATGACCTAAATCAAATCCCTCACGATTGTACAGCGGAAGTGAGAAATAGATTCAAGGGATTATACCTGATAGAGTGTCTGAACTACTATGGACGGAGGTTTGTGACATTGTACAGGAGGCACTGATCAATACCATCCCCAAGAAAAAGAAATGCAAAAAGGCAAAATGGTTGTCTGAGGAGGCCTTACAAATAGCTGAGAAAAGAAGAGAAGCTAAAGGCAAAAGAGAAAACGAAAGATATACCCATCTGAATGCAGAGTTCAAAACAACAGCAAGGAGAGATAAGAAAGACTTTCTCTGTGATCAATGCAAAGACCAATGGAACACGATAGAAAGACCAGAAATAAACCCATGTACCTACGGGTACCTTATTTTTGACAAAGGAGGCAAGAATATACAATGGGGTAAAGACAGTCTCTTCAATAAATGGTGCTGGGAAAACTGGACAGCTGCATGTAAAAGAATGAAATTAGAACACTTCCTAACACCATACACAAAGATGAACTCAAAATGGATTAAAGACCTAAATGTAAGACCAGAAACTATAAAACTCTTAGAGCAAAACATAGGCAGAACACTTGATGACTAAATCAAAGCAAGATCCTCTATGACCCAACTCCTAGAGTAACGGAAGTTAAAAAGCGGGACCTGATTAAACCTAAAAAGCTCTGGCACAGCCAAGGAAACTATAAGCAAGGTGAAAAGACAACCCTCAGAATGGGAGAAAATAATAGCAAATGAAACAACTGATAAAGGATTAATTTCCAAAATATACAAGCAGTTCATACAACTCAGTACCAGAAAACAAACCCAATCAAAAAGTGGGAAAAAGACCTAAACAGACATTTCTCCAGAGAAGACATACAGATGGCTAACACATGAAAAGATGCTCAACACCACCCATTATTAGAGAAATGCAAATCAAAACTTCAGTGGGCTATCACCTCACACCAGTCAGAATGACTATGATCAAAAAGTCCACAAACAATAAATGCTAGAGAGGGTGTGGAGAAAAGGGAACACTCTTGCACTGTTGATGGGAATGTAAACTGATACAGCCACTATGGAAGACAGTATGGAGATTCCTTAAAAAACTAGGAATAAAATCACCATATGACCCAGCAATCCCACTCCTAGGCATATACCCTGAGGAAAACAAAACTGAAAAAGACACATGCATCCCACTGTTCACTGCAGCACTATTTATAATAGCCAGAACATGGAAGCAACCAAGATGTCCACTGCCAGATGAATGAATAAAGAAGTTGTGGTACATATACACAATGGAGTATTACTCAGCCATAAAAGGGAATGCATTTGAGACAGTTCTACTGAGGTGGATGAATCTAGAACCTGTCATACAGAGTGAAGTAAGTCAGAAAGAGAAAGACAAATATCATATTCTAATGCATATATACAGAATCTAGAAAAATGGTACTGAAAAATTTATTTACAGGGCAGCAATGGAGAAAAAGACAGAGAATAGACATATGGACATAGGGAGAGGGGAGGAAAGGGTGACATGTGTGGAAAGAGTAACATGGAAACTTACATTACCATACGTAAAATAGATAGCCAATGGGAATTTGCTGTATGGCTCAGGAAACTCAAACAGGGGCTCTATATCAGCCTGGAAGGGTGGGATACGGAGGGAGATGGGAAGGAGGTTCAAAAAGGAGGGGATATATGTACACCTATCACTGATTCATTTTGAGGTTTGACAGAAAACAACAAAATTCTGTAAAGCAATTACCCTTCAATTAAAGAAAAATGCAAAGAAATAAAGGAAACAATAGAATGGAAAAGACTAGAGATCTCTTCAAGAAATTAGAGATACCAAGGGAACATTTCATGCAAAGATGGGCACAATAAAGGACAGAAATAGTATGGACCTAACAGAAGCAGAAGAGATTAAGAAGAGGTGGCAAGAATACACAGAAGAACAATACAAAAAAAATCTTCATGACCCAGATAATCATGATGCTGTGATTACTCACCTAGAGCCAGACATCCTGGAGTGTGAAGTCAAGTGGGCCTTAGGAAGCATCACTACGAACAAAGCTAGTGGAGGTAATGGAATTCCAGTTGAGCTATTTCAAATCCTAAAAGATGCTGCTGCTAAAGTGCTGCACTCGATATGTCAGAAATTTGGAAAACTCAGCAGTGGTCACAGGACTGGAAAAGGTCAAATTTCATTCCAATCCCAAAGAAAGGTAATGCCAAAGAATGTTCAAACCACTGCACAATTGCACTCATCTCACACGCTAGCAAAGTAATGCTCAAAATTCTCCAAAGTAGGCTTCAACAGTACTTGAACCGAGAACTACCCGGTGTTCAAGCCGGATTTAGAAAAGGCAGAGGAACCAGAGATCAAATTGCCAACATCTGTTGGATCATCAAAAAAGCAAGAGAGTTCCAGAAAAACATCTACTTCTGCATTAGTGACTACGCCAAAGCCTTTGTGAATGTGTAGATCACAAAACACTGTGGAAAATTCTTAAAGAAACGGGAATACCAGACCACCTGACCAGCCTCCTGAGAAATCTGTATGCAGGTCAAGAAGCAACAGTTAGAACCGGATGTGGAACAATGGACTGGTTCCAAATGGGGAAAGGAGTATGTCAAGGCTGTATACTGTCACCCTGCTTATTTAACTTATATGCAGAGTACATCATGCAAAATGCTGGGCTGGATGAAGCACAAGCTGGAATCAAGATTGCCAGGAGAAATATCAATAACTTCAGATATGCAGATAACATCACCCTTATGGCAGAAGAACTAAAGAGCCTCTTGATGAAAGTGCAAGAGGAGAGTCAAAAAGTTGGCTTGCAACTCAACATTCAAAAACTGAGATCATGGCATCTGGTCCCATCAGTTCATAGCAAATAGATAGGGAAACAATGGAAACAGTGACAGACTATTTTCTTGGGCTCCAAAATCACTGCAGGCAGTGACAGCAGTCATGAAATTAAAAGATGCTCGCTCCTTGGAAGAAAAGTTATGACCAACCTAGACAGCATATTAGAAAGCAGAGACATTACCTTGCCAACAAAAGTGGGTCCAGTGAAAGCTGTGTTTTTTTCCAGTAGTCATGTATGGATGTGAGAGTTGGACTGTAAAGAAAACTGAGTGTTGAAGAAGTGATGCTTTTGAATTGTGGTGTTCGAGAAGACTCTTGAGAGTCTCCTGGACTGCAAGGAGATCCAATCAGTCCATCCTAAAGCAAATCAGTCCTGAATATTCATTACAAGGACTGATGCTGAAAGGAAATCAGTCCTGAATATTCATTAGAAGGACTGATGCTGAAAGGAAATCAGTCCTGAATATTCATTAGAAGGACTGATGCTGAAGCTGAAGCTCCAATACTTTGGCCACCTGATGTGAAGAACTGACTCCTTAGAAAAGACCCTGATGCTGGGAAAGACTGAAGGCAGGAGAAGGAGATGACAGGATAAGACTCGATGAACATGAGTTTGAACAAGTTCCAAAAGTTGGTGATAGACAGGGAAGCCTGGTGTGCTGCAGTCCATGGGGTCACAAAAAAGTCAGACACAACTGAGCAACTGAACCGAACTTAACTGAGGATGTGAACATTTAGTACCAAATAAAGAATGCAAAATTTATCATTAGTAAATTACATGTTGAAATAATACTTTTGGGATACACTAGTTTAAACAAAGTATATTCTTAAAATTAAGTTCACCTGTCTTTTTACTTTTTTTTTTTTAAAGTGGCTCCTAGAAAATTTTAAATCACACATGTGAGTCACATTTGTGGCTTGCATTGTATTTCTATTGAATACGTCTGGTTTGAACAACTACTTAACATTTATATTGTTCAGATTTCTGTACTTACTTCATATTGTTCCTTCATGTTGGCATAGTAATCACTTAATCGTGATACAAATAACCTTCCAAACATCTATGCCTCAATGTCTAGACCCTAAAAAGACGAGACACCTGCCAAAAAAAGTGTGTCGGTTTCTTAACTACTCTTTTGGAGCAAATGTGAAAAAAACAACTGACTATACACTTTTCCAGATACATTTACCAAACAGTTAATACTCCAGGCACTGCTGGCTGATGTCATGAAACTATGTTAGGTAAGAACTGCTCAGGGATGCAAAGATATGGGATCCAGGAAATAAAGAGAAACAAAAGAAGTTAGAGGATGACAGCTGTGCAGCAGGGGCCTGGAGAGGAACCAGGCCAGATCCCAGTAGGAGAGGACTCTAGGAAAAGGGACACTCCAGGAAAAGAAAGTAGGGTAGGGCAGTCTAGAGAATGCTTAATAAATTTGAGAGGAAAAAAAAAACAAAACCAAGTCTGTGATCATTGCAAGCTGTGCAAGAAAAAGAAAATGGCAACAAAAAAGTATATTAAAAAAGTGAAAGAAAACAAAGGAAATGTGACTGTCATTCAGAAACAACATAACTCTTTAAAATGTTAAACAGAGTTCCCATATGACTTAGCAATCCCACTCCTAGGTTTATACCCCAAAGATCTGAAAACATGTCCACACAAAAACTTGTTCACAAATGTTCATTTCAGTATTATTCATAATAGCCAAAAAGCAGAAACTATCTAAATGTTCACTAATGAATGAATAAGCAAATACGTGCATATTATTCAGCAATAAAAAGTAATGGAATAACAATAAATGCTACAACACAGATCAATCTAGCAGACATTATGAAAAGTAAAAGAAACCAGTCACAAAAGGCCACATATTTTATGATTCAATTTATATGAAATGTCAAGAACAGGGAAATTCACAGACAGAGATTAATGGTTGCCTAGAACTGGGAGGAAGGGAAATAGGACTACTACTGGATACAGGATGGAGGAGAAATGACTACTACTGGATACAAGGTTTCTTTGGAGGTGATTAAAAATATTCTAAAATTAGATTGTGGTGACAGTTTCATCACTCTTTGAGTACTGGAAACCACTGAACTGTATACCTTAAATTAATAAATTTTATGGTATGTGAATTACATCTCAATAATGCATTTTTAAAAAGGAAATGTAATCACTGTACACTATTCACTTTTGCAAAGAATACTGCTTAATGTCTAGATATTGAGTATTAATCATTTAATGATTTAAACAAAATAATTAACTAAAAATGGTGGTATAGTTATATTAGTAAGATAATAAAAGGGAGATAGGGATGACAATGAATAATATCAAGAATAATTTTAAGAAACAGACAAATATCACACTATTAAAATTATGATAAAATTATTAGAGGCAATAGTTATCATAGTTAAGACTGCCTCTAAGAAACAGAAATGAGGAAAAGTTAAAATTGCATAATAAGACTTTCTGCACTATTTGATTTCTTATCATATGATACAGTGGATTACTGAATAAAAACATTTTAATTTTTTAAGACTAAGGAATGCTTGGTTTAGAAGCAGAATGAAACCGTGCGCTCTTAAAGAGGTAAAAGGCACAGGCTTCATTGACATTGACGCACTCTGCGCCTCTGATCTCTCAAGAGAACAGGTTTTCTCATCTAAGATGTTCAAAAAATGGCAAGTTAAAGGAAGAGTATCAAATACCTTTTGTCTTTTTCTTTACCATGAAATACACAACTATTTCTAGCAAGAACACATATAACATCTGTATGACACTATAGATCACTTCTCAAATACACAAAGAGTAGCAAATATTTTAAATGTGCCACTAAGTATTCATTGGTCATGACTATTTTACCTCTTATTTTGAAGAGAAGCACTCTCTCATTTTTGTATTTACTCTCCATCTAACTCATACTCAGAAAAATTAGAGTTTGGTAATTTACTAGGATGAAAAACAATAGCAATTTTCTAGACTAACTGATTTAAAGTTTGTTTTAACTCTAACACCTTATGCTAAAGGAAGTGTTAATTTAGGTCTGTACACATAAAATATAATTCCATAGCAGAAATAACCTGTAAAAGTGGCTCAGCTGGTAAAGAATCTGCCCGCAATGCGGGAGACCTGGATTCGATCCTTGGGTTGGGAAGATCCCCTGGAGAAGGGAAAGGCTACCCATTCCAGTATTCTGGCCTGGAGAATTCCGTGGACTATACAGTCCATAGGGACTGAGCGACTTTCACTTTCACATGGAAGGATACCTAAGAAATTGGAAGGCTGACTCTCCAGGAAAGAGGATTGATAGTTCCTTATAGAGCAGAAGGAGAAAGACATCACTAAATACTTTTAAAATTTTGAATCATGTGAGTAAATCCCATTTTTAAATGCAAAATATGTAAATAAGACAAGCATGGAATTGTCTATCATACAGCATCCAATTAATATTATTATTGTGGTTGTTACTATTCATTATGTAAATATGATATACACACACATATTATTGTTAAAACCCTACAAACTCAAAGTTTCCCTCTTTCCTTCAGAGTTTAAATACTGTATAAAATGTGAAAGCTTTGAAATTCCAATAAGACACCAAATGCACCCACAATACTGTCAGTGTGGTGCCAAGCATAACTCACTCCAGCACTTCTTCAGGTGCTGCCTCTACAAACTCAAAAGTCTAGCAGTAGCAATTTGACTCAGCTCAATAACCTCCACACAGATCATGAAGAGAGTGCTTAATCAATTAAAAAGAATTAGCTGATTTTATGGAATAAGGGAAGTAGGGGGAGTTACATTTTTAAAACATAGGTTAGCCTGCCTTAGAAAGAAATCTGAAACATCTTCTCACTTACATTAGTCAATTAAGCCCCTAAGAATTTCTTCCCTCATAGCTCAGATGGTAAAGAATTTCTTAGACCTTCAAAAGAGAAAAAAGTACTTGATCATGACTGTTCTTTTTCTTCAGGTTAACAATTAAGATATCCACCTTTTCAATTCCAAAAGTGTATTTGGTAAAATTATTCTAACAGCCAATCATAAGAAAGATTAAATGGCTCCATGCAGTTGCCTCCTAAGTATTTCACAAGTATCAACAGAAGGTATGAGCACATCAAAATCCTAACAGCAACTCCATATATACCAAAGAAAAAATAAGACAACAAATCTTAAATCACATAAAATGCTGTTCTTGATAAATAATATATAGATGGACAATGAAAGAAAGAGCAGAAAATGATATGGGGCAGTATACTGAAAACTGTAGTATCTTTATCCATATCACTGAAAGTCAACCAGAGTTGGTCAACGAGACAGAGATGACCAAGTTCTCTTCCTCATCACGTCAGTAGCCAAGAAAAGAGGGGCTGTTTAACGCAGTGAGAAGTTATTAGAGGACCCCAGCTAACCAGAACAGACTTTTCTGCCTTTTGTCCTTTTAAAAGAGTGAAAGTTACTGTAATTTAACCTTCTCGAAATCAAAATTTTGAACAATTATCAGAGTGATTTCCCCTGAAGTTTTACAAGGCTACACTAAGTAATCCCAATATGCCTGTTTACTTGCATTGTCTGTCTAAACTTTTTAGGTGTGATGCTTAATACCAGTGTAATTCATTCCCTTCTCACTTGCAGTTTAAAAAAAAATAGACAACTGAATGATTTAGAACTATGTGTTAAATGAAAAATGAACTCTAAAAGCCAAAAAATAACCTGTAAGGAAAAGTGCATGCACCATTTGTGGGAGGATTTTCACTGCTCAGGAACCTTTTTGGTTCACTTCCTGACTGTAAAATACCAAACAATTCCAACAAGGTGATACTCCAAATAACCCAATTGCACACAGATGCATAGCTGTTAATCTTTAATAACAATAACAAACTGTGAAGGTTCACAGTTCCAGCCAAAACAAGTGTCCAATCGATACCTGAATAATTGGTTGTGTACATACACTAATTAAAAAATGTCCTGAAGTTTGCTGTCAAATATTAAAAGGAAGAGTAGAACACTTCACAATCTACAGGAAGAGATGGAGAGAAATAATAATGGTTACTTTGGAGAATCACATTCTAATATTACCTGGAAATATAAATATATCAAATTTATTTGTGAACAATCAGTACTTTTCAATAAAAACTAGTGCTCAAATTGAACATTAAACAAAATATATATATATACTACTTATTTTTCTTTTTGTGCTGCCACAAGCCTTAACACTTTCAATTTCAATGTTTATCTTAACAAATTTTCCCTGAAATCTTAAAAGAATTGAGAAGGTTTTTTTCCAATACAAGTATTTAAGTACTATACTTGCTAACAGGCATGCCTGAAACTAATTTCAACAGCATTACTAATCATATAAGTCTTACACAATCACTGCTAAATTATCAATGAAATACTATCCTCAAAGCAAAAGGTAGCTTATCTCTGGAATCCAAGTGTTAAGGTAACAGCAATCCACTCTCCATAAAATACACAATAAAGGGAAAAAACTCTAGAATCAGAACGCTTATATTTGAATTCTATTAGAACAATTTTCTGGTCAGGTAATCTTGAACAAGTTGCTTCCCCTCCCTAAATCTCATTTACCTATCTATAAAGTGGGGATAATGGTACTAGCTACTTTTTGAGTTGTAATGATTAGAGTGAGCAGCTGCATTTGGCAGAGCGCTTATTAGCACATAATAAACATTCAATAGGTGTATCACCTGTCAATTATGTATTATTCATGGCCCCTTTCTATTAAAGCAACCTACTTATTTTTGGCTTCCTGAGACAAGGAATTCAACATGATACAATTAATAGTAATGAAAAATGGAGTATTACTGTTAATGCTTTGCACCAATGTTACTAATATTTTTGCCTGCCTGCCTGCCTACCATCTCTTTGGCTTTAGGGCATTCTTATTCAATGCTAGGCCTATAAATTCATTTAAATTTTATCATCATCTAAAACGTAAGTTTCTATGGGAGTTCCCTGGTGGCCCTAGTAGTAAGAATTCTGGGCTGTCACTTTCGTGGCCCAGGTTCAATCCCTGGTCCAGGAACTGAGATCAGGCAAGCTGCATAAAGCAGCCAAAAAAAAAAAAAGCTTAATTTAAAAATAAAATACAAATTTCTAAGAAAATAATACTTCCTTCGTCAGGAATGTTTACTTTTCATTATTAAGCTGATCTAAAAGGACAATCAAGAAATTAACAACTCCAGATTATATTAATAAGGGAAATGTTAAAGGTTCATATTTGTGCCATTGTTGGTCATGGTATCCTGAAGACAAAAGGAAAAGTTGGTTTGACAAAATTAGTTTCAAAATAACCAAAACATCACTGCCTCAATACAACCAAATTAAAATGCTTCTAAGGAAAGTATTCAATCTAAAAATATAAGATACAACCATTTACGGAATTTCAACTTGCATTTCAACTTTGAAAGTAGACCTTTCTCCCCAAAACATAAGCACAAGTGAGAAAAGCGACTGTAAAATAAGAATCCAAATCTACGAAGTTGTGTCTTTGTATCTTAGGCCAGACCAAGTATACTACAGACGTAGGTATAAACTAAAATAATTTACTCAAAGTCCATTGTGTGCTGAATATTAACTCATTACCAAAAAAAAAAAAAAAACCTAGAATAAAAACTGTAATAATAAATAGAAATAAACATCGGTTTTATCAATTTAATGATAGGAAACTTCTGGGAAAACAAATTGTTCTCCTTTAGGTCAGTTTTTCCTTGCTTTTCTATTCACATGAGAGTATGTGCTCAGTCATGTCTGACTCTTTGGGACCCCATGGACTGTAGCCCACCTGTCCTACAGGCTCCTCTGTCCATGGAATTCTCCAGGCAAGAATACTGGAGTGGGTTGCTATGCCCTCCTCCAGGGGATCCTGTGGACTCAAGAGATTGAACCTGTGTCCCTTGCATTGCAGGCAGATTCTTCACCATCTGAGTCACCAGGGAAGTCTTCTATTCACACAGGTCTTCATATAAATAAACATTTCTATATCACACTCAACCAAAGTCAAAGACAATTATATAACTAAGGATGATTTGTACAACCCTAGATAGAAGCAAAGATTGCAACCTCTACTTTAAAATCAATGAACCATGAAAATATTTCTACCCTGGCAACCATGCAAGATTTCCTTCCTCTCCACACCACTCCCTTCAATTGCCCCCCAAAAAATAGGCTAGAAAAATGATGCTAAGCATCCAATAAATTATTTACTCATGATGATTACGTTCTTAGTAGAACAATATCTGGGAAATCAGGTTGGTCCTGTTCGTACCAGATGTAATCCCATCACACCCACGTGCTCTGCCCCTCCATTCTCCTGCTGCAGGGTGGAGCATCACAGGAGACTCCACAGTCCCACAGCCCGCCCAATTCCATCCCTGTCCCACAGTCCCATGAGTGCTAAGTATGGAACTGTGGCACCAGGGTCAGCACACGCATGTTTCACAGCCTTCTCTATACATAAAGAAAACACACACACAAAAACAGACCTCCCCTGGTCTCAGAATCTGCTGCTGACACTTAAGCTGGCTTCCCCAGCCTGCCTGTTTCTCCAAAACAGTATCTCACACTGGCAACCCAAGTTCAAAACAAGGCGCGGACAGCACCGGGTACAAGTATGTGCTGATTTCCAGCTGAATCACGCAAATGAAACGAGAAGATGTCACCTCATTTTCCACATGCAATTCCCAATCAGTCGTGAATTGATTTATGAATCTCTGGGTTCCCTTGGAAGTTTTTCTTAGCACTTGTGCCTTTAAGTCATTTCACAATTAGCATTCTAGGGGCACATTTAATAAGACAGCATGCAATTCTTATAAGATGGTCTACTTTTTCAACAACTCTGGAAAGGTCTGGTTGGGAAGGGAATGAAATTTTAATGAAGATAAAATTCTGGTTTTCAGTTTCACACATGAGCTCTCTTTCACACTAGAAAATCTAGAAACTGGTGAAATTCTAATAACCTGATTTTTATATGAGATTAAACTCCGTCAGGAATAGAGTAACTCTAAGTTGCCACCTACACTCTGGCTTTAGCCACCATACAACTAAATACTGCACAGCAATATGCAACTACTATTATTCTCACTAAAGAAATTTGATATAAAAAATCCTGTATGAAAAAATAACTTCTCACTGACTTAGCTAGGAAACTAGCTAAATTTTCACTAATAATTTATCAAGACTTATTACTAATATTTTAATAATAAATCACCATAGACAGCACCTTACTGCCTCCATTTTGAGTAAAATATCATGTGATTTTACAGAAGAACTGTCTAGCCATTAACATTTATCTAATAACACTTGAATATGAACACAGACCAAAAAAAAAAAAAAAAAAATGGTTACACCACATTGAGGTTAAAAAAAAAATCAAATATACTCGTCTAAACCGGATGAACACTTAGCACAACCAAAACAAAAGGCAACAAGTAAATAAATGAATAAATCAACTTTTAATTTCTTCTGGAGTCTGCATATTAACATTATTTTAAACAGCAAGGTTTACCTAAAATAACCATTATTTATGAGACTAGTTTTAAGAATGTATCAAAGATTGAAGGCTGTATAAAATATCTAAAATTTTTATGTTACAGCTTAGTCCAAAAAATATTTTCATTGTTTTCAAATAAATTACCATCGGGTTATTATAACTAGGTTTCAAGTGTGAGATCTTTTGAATTTACATTAAAAGTTATTTTCTTTTTGAGAAATGGAAAGAATAAAAACTCTTAGTTTACTACTCCTGAAAATAAATCCAGCATTTTTAGACATAGAAAAATTAGAGACAATGCAATTAACAAACTGTTAAAGTTAAAATACGATTGCCAGTAACCAACTGCTGTCTGTTGAATTTCAAGAAAATCTATTGCATATTAAATTTTTACAAAGTGAACTCATCTATCATCTCAGCACTTTCTCAACTTTCCCATTACAATCAACAATATAACTTGGCGGTCAAATCTTCCAGACCAGTAACATCAGAATTTATTTTTAACTCCTGACTCCTTCCCAAATATTCCCCCCTTCAATCCAATCCAAAGTCCTGCCAGTTCATTCACGCTGTCTCTCAAACGTGTTCTTTTCATCCAATTTCCAATTTTGCTTTATATTCTCTCGTTATTCACAACATACTCTACTACTCCCTAAAAGGGATCTGATGTCTGGTTTCTAACTCATCAACTTTGCTGCTCAAACCATCTTCAAATATTTTGTTCAGCAACCTATAGTACATTCCAAACTCTCTTGAATCTCAACCAAAGTCATAAGATCCCTCTGATTTCCATCAGTTAACATATTTCTCAAATTCCATCTCTTCTTATTTTCCTATTTAGGCCCCTTTTATTCAGATTTACTAACCTGCTTTATAAATACAAAAGTACAAAAGTCACCATCTCTGTGCCTCTATCCGTTCTGTCCACCTAGGATCCTTTATGCTTTTCAATTCAAGTTACTGCCCCTTTAACAGCTGCCTTAAAACATACCTCTGTAAGAAGTCTTCCCTCCAAGCCATCTACTTCATGCCTTTATTTTTTGTCCCTCTGAACAAAATATTCTATTTGCATTTATAGTCTTGCAGTCATCATATTACTGTTCTCACGTTTTGTCCCATAATCTGCCTCAAAAACTAAGCTTTCCAAACCAAGGACTATAATTTCTTATCGCTTAAAAAGGGGTCCCTTAGAACACCAGCACTCCAACAAACACTTTCTTCCAAAATGCATTTAAAGTTAAGGTTGTCAAAAACACATAGTCAGCACTGAACTCCAACTTCTTAAATGTTAAGCTGACCTGTATGGTAACAGAAAAGTCAACATTTTAACCTGCACTTTCCAAGAGTTGCTCCATCTTCAGTCAACATCCACACAGGATTCAAAGAAAATCCTGTGAACTAAATGAAAAGTCCCCAAATTTAGTATTATTAGGTATACCATTCTGCTCTCTGAATAAACTAATTACCCAAAATTGATTTCGAGTGGTCTTTAAACCAAGATGAAAAACATCCTAACACTCCAGTACCACAAGAGGCTCTTAAGGAGCTATTATAAGATTTGCTTCATCATAGCTGAAAATTACCCCAGAATTTTAAAATATTCCTCTCAAATGACCCCATGAATTGCTTAGAAAGCTTGACCATTCCCTGAAAGATGCATCATCAGCTTCCCTCTTCACATACTCTGCATTCTGAACTAGCTAGTCACCAAAAAAAAATTTAACTCTCAAAAATAATCTCCCATTCAGCTATTACCTTAGACTACCCTGTTTCAGACAAGTTCCAAAAGCCATCATGAATTGAAATCCTGAGTTCAAATAAGAGTGTTCATTTTATAATCAGTTTCACATAACAGCATATACTTTTTTTTTATCTCAATTCAATTCTCTCCTTCTTCTAAGCAGCAAAACAGTTTTTCTTTGCCCTCATCCATGCCCCTTTCTGAAGGAATAAGGAAACTATAACACAGATATTTTTGTCAAATTCTTTAAGTATGTTTAAATAAGCTGTCATTAAACATCACATAAACATATCCATAAGTAGAGATACATTAAAACACTGGATAATGAGTATACCAAACACTGAAAATACACTTTTTGAGCACAAATCTGGGAAGAGTATAGACGTCTAGCAACAACCTTGAACAAAGCCCAAACACCCCTATTAAATCTGGGACCACAACCTTCTGCAAAACCTGAGATGGAAAAGTCTAAATCCATATTCTTCTGACTTCATAGTCTTATCTGACTTCGAAAGGAAACCAATGCAAGACTATTGTAAGTAGTCCTAAGAAGGAACCCCTGAACTCTAGATCATTTAGCAAGTACTGAAAGCAATGGCACCCCAAAACTGAACTTCAATGATGAGTCAGTGACAATTAACATTCAACTTACTATTTGGCAACTTGACAACATAAGCCCCATTCAAAACTCGGGCCTACTTTCAAGTTACCTTTTGATTAAACATTAACTCTATAGTGATAGACTGGCAATGTCAAAACGGGAAGGCTAAGAGATAACATATTAAACCACGTATCCAATTTAGAACAATGCATATTGAGATACTACTGCTGCTCTCTATCAGCGGCACCGGTCCCTTCTAAAGAGACGAATCAAAGCTCGCCTTCAAACCGAAATGTGGTTACTTACCAAGTTCATCTCTGGATTAAGAACAAATACTTTGTATAGTCACACAAGCAAGAAAGAAGTGTTAGGAGAAGGTGACATTTACCTCTTCCATTAAGTATACAAAACTATGGTAACCCTCGAGACCTGAGCTAACTATACTATCCCTCATTCCAAAAGACACACTCTGGAAAAGCACATAATGGTTTAGGAATCTTGTCCTTCGCTTTATTCAAAAGGATGAGCAAGTAAACACTTCCATCACTATTTTAAGGTGGAAACACTCAACCACTTAATAAAGCTATCAATTGCTAGAAAACTATAAGAAAAGAACTAAGTTTCAGACAAAATCATCCAAATAAAAATCACATTCCCTCGATTCAAGGTTAATGAGACCTGGGAAGGGATATCGCAGGAGGAAAAAAGGAAGCTGCCTCATCCTTCACTGAAGACAGGTTTTTGCCCTTTCACATTGCCTCTGTTTTATCAGCAGGTCTTGTATTTTAAGATCCTGGTATTTCAAAGTCTCTTATTCAAAGGGGAGGTGGAGAAGGGGTGTAAAATAAAATCAATACTCACTGCTAACTTTCATGCTGCCAAAAGCTGAAGGCTGCTGCACTGGCTTGCAGCTCTCCGCAAAGGAGGTGGTTCTGGGCCGCCCTGACATGATCACTCTTTTTCCGAATCACCTTTTTTCCTTCCTTTCTCCTTTTCTTCCTTTTGTTTTATGTTGGGGTGTTAGGTTAATGATAAATGCAGCATTAAGTTCTCCCACAAGAAAAAGAAAAAGACTTCGTCCTCTTGCCTTTTCACTTCTTTTGTACAGCTATTTAGAAAAGCGAGCGATGTATTTCTCCTTGAAGACAGATCAGTACGGATATTTAACATATAGGCGATCCGGAGCTGGGGGGAAAAATACAATTCTTTCCTCTCCCTTTCCTTGGAGAGCAGAAATGGATGGGAGGTCCTAAAAAATATACATCACGTGAGACGGGGACAAATACTGGATTGAAAATAAGTACTCTGAATATTATATTTTCCTCGGGGATTTTTTTTCCGAGTCAATGAAGAAGGGAAGCGGCGGAAGGATCACGAGTCTCACGCTTGAAAAGAAGGGGGGGATGGGAAGGAGGGAGGGAGAGGGAGGGGTGGCTCGGAGATGCGTCGGGAAACGCTGCGGCTCCGGCAGCGGCAAGGATCCGGCGGGCTGACGGCGGGGGCCCGGCGAACTGGAAGGCGGCGGAGTAGCGAGTCAGTCAGAGTCGGGCGGTGGCGGCGGCGGCGGCTCTTCCCCTCATTGCGCCAGGAGCAGCTGCAGGCGGCGGCTGGATCCAGCGGCCATGGCGGCGGCGGAGGCAGCTCCCTTCAGACCCCAGGCAGCGGCTCCTCGACTGCTCCCCATACGCCGGGGACATGGGAACCCGGCAACCGCTTCCGTCCCTCGGGGCCCCCTCCCCCGTCCAAGGCACCAGCGCGGCCGCTCTCCCGCCCCTCGCTTCTGCACAGTCCCGCTCAGGAAGTGTCCGCGCTTTGCCCCCAGCCCGGAGCCCTGTCAGCGGCTGCGGGGTCGGCTCCTCCTCGCTTCCTTCCTTCCTTCCTTTGTCACTCGGCCCGGGCGGCGGCGGCGGAGGCAGCAGCAGCAGCAGCAGCACGAGCCCGCATTCGCCCGGGTCGGGGGCTGCTCTCTGTGAGGAGTGCCGTCTGCGCAGCCGCCTAGCTCTTCCCCACACCCCCTCCCCCCTCCTACTTGTCCTCCGCCTCCTTCCTCCCCCACCCAGCCTTACACCGCCCAGCGCCCGGCCGCCCGCGTAAGAGGCGTCTGGGAATCGCCGGCCGAGCAGGGCGTCCGCCCCCTTCGACAGGGGAGCCGAAACCCGAGCGGAACCAATCACGGATGTCGTTTGTTTGCGGATCCTCCCGGAAAAAGCCGATTGACCTGAAGAGCCAATCAGGAAGTGTCGCTGGAAATTCACGCCCAAGGACGGAAAATGCCGAAGATAGCCGACCGAGGAAAAGGTGGGTTCGCCTTGTTCTGTGGCTGGCTGGAGGAGAAATTAGGCAAAGACAACAGTGACCAATCAGAGTCGCTGGCCCTCAGGAAAAAGCTTGAAGAGTTAAGGACGGTGAAGCCCGGAGTCGCTGGCGAAACCGCACGGCTGGGCGCCGTGGCCGCTTTGTAATTGGCCGAAACTCCGCTGGGAGTGCAGCTCCCTCGGTGATTGGTGAAGGGAATGGGGCTTCCGAGGACAGTCTGGCCAGTCAGGACGTCTCCTCCCTCGTCGAGGTGGGGAGAAGTAGAGAGCGAAGGGAGGGCGTCTATAAAGCGCCTTCTCATTGGTCTGAAGCTCAGGAGCTGGAATGGGGGCAAAAGGGAAAAGGAGGGAGGCCGAAACTCGTAGCAGTAGCCAATCTGCACCCGCTGCTGTCTAATCGCAAGACCTAGCGGTAGTGTGATTGGCCTTCGGCCTCCGGCGGCAGTCCTAAGGAGCGAGGAGAAGCGCGACTGGGGTCGTGGCGGAAGGTCTGACGGGCTCGCCTGCGGCCACTCGCAGCTAGTGTGGAAACCGCATATAGGGAGCGCGAGCCGGTGCGAAACTGCTGTGGTCGGTGGCGCTGGGTTCCTCGCTCCAACAAACTGAGGGTTGAGGGGCTCTCCCCACCCACTGGAGGCTCTCGGCGGGGCGGGGCTAATTCTGTGCGCCCGGGGCTCCCCTCCGCCCGCGAGAGCGCATCCCGAGCACGGGCGTCTTCCCCGAAAGGGCCAGACAGATCCAGGGCGCCTCTCAGGCTGAGTGCGAATTTTCGGATATTCAACTGAGAACAAAGCTGCTAGAGAGCAGGGCCCCTGGGCGACCGCGCCCCGCCCAGTCGCGGAGGCCATTGATAAGAGTGAGGGCGACTGCGCCTCGTGCGCGCTGCCAAGCCCGGCCTTCCAGAAAGGCCCCTGAGAAATGAGCTCATGCTGGCTGAGCGCCCTTCTAGGGTGCGACCGGTCGGCGCAGAACGGCCCCCGAAAGCAGGTGAGGGGAAGTGCAGTCAAGCCGGATATCCCGAAGCCTCTGAGGCAACCGAGAGCCAGAATAGCCCTTGGTAGTTTTTGCGTTTTTGGAACTAGGGTGATCTATAAAAGTACTATTTAAGTAGGTTTCGCACATAAGCCAGTGTTCAAATTCGTGCGGTGTGCCCAAGGACAGAGAGGTGTGGTTACAGAAAAAGTAAAATGAACAGTTGCCATCCTAATTGTAATCCCATGGTACCTGTAATTTCCACCTGCAGAGTCATCCCTTTCTATTCAGATACCATCTGTAGCGAGCACATATAAAAATTACTTGATCAGGTTGACTAGCTATTGCTTTGGAAAACTGATGAGGAACTTAGGACAGAACAAAGTAAGCTTTGATGGAGGACAGGAAAGGTCTAGATAGGGTTTGCAAACTCGAATGTTTATAGGGGCCAGAAAAGTAAATGAGTGAAACTGGCCTGGTGTAGACAATGGGGAGTGATAAGCAACGTGGCAAATTGGAGTGTCTGAGCTGTAACTGAAAGGAGCAGCTGTTCGGCTCCAGCAGATTGTTACTCTGAAGAATGTGGATACAGTGGTCTGAGATATTCTGTCCCCTTCCCCCCATCCCCGCCAGGAGAAACCCTTATAAAGCATGATATTTGTATGAAATCTCTCGATTTTTACACCAATATTTCCAAACTCTGCAGGCCAAACTAAAAATATTGCAGGGTAGATGTGACCAACCTGCAATCAATTTGTAATCTCAAATCTGGACATAGGTTTTTGATAGCCCAGGAGTGGTAAAAGCTCTTGTTCTTTGCAATGAAGACAGAACATGAAGTCTCTGGATGTCATGGAGAAGGGTAAAGAATGTTGAAAGCAAACTCAGTGCATGGCAGCTTTGTCAAGTGATTGTTGCCTCTCCCTGCAAATTACCATGTAGACCTTTGCCACTAGTCCCTAAAGTGCTGTGAGGTAAAGCTAGAAATCCTGCCTTCTTCTTTACTCCCCATCTCTACTCCCAGTTACACTGGGAGGAAGCTGAATGACAAATGTTAGGTTATACAAATTGGAAACAGCTATTCTATTGTATATAATAAAGTACAAAAATAGTCTACCTTGAAGTTATGATTAATAGCTTTACTGTTGCTGCCTTCAAATATTTTGAACTGACACTTTTAAAAAAATCTGATCAGAGGATGGGGTGGGGAGGTGAGTCTTATAGGAAAACAAAAAATAGTTCAATTTAGAATTAGGACATAAGAAGGGGAGAAATTTATGAGAAAACACAGTACCACTGAAAGTAACATTCAGTGATTGTTTCTCTGACCTTTCAAACTTACTCCACCTTCTCACTTGCTGTTAACCACTTATCAGTTTATAGTAATTTTAATATTTATGTGTTTATAATGTGCCAGATGCTGTTCTTAAGTGTTTCACACATGCTATCTCAGAGTATAATCATACGGTATAAGTACTGTTATCACCTCCACTTTAAAGATAAGGAAACTGAAGGTCAGAAATATATACTGACTTACCTAAGGTCCACAGAGCTAAAGTAAGCAGACCTAGGATTCAGATTCCTTGTACTTCTCTCAAATACAGTTCTCACCTCCCCTGGTCTTGCTTTATCTTAAAGTCTAAGCCTTATGTCTTCAACTGTGTGTGCTTTGGGTTCTGTCAGGGCTCATTGGTTGGTCCCTTGGAGAGATCAGTGATTCCGAGCCAAAGTAACAAACCAGAGGGCTAGAAAAAGATACAGGAAAGCTGAGTGACACAGAATAGGTGAGTGTTGTAGTTGGGGGGAGGAGGTAGGTAAGCCTGTCCAAAAGATAAAATGTACAATGAACTGGCTTCTAGAGTAATAATAAGTATTTGTACAATACTTTGCACTTAGGAAGTACTATTATGTTAATGAAGTTTACAGAGTACCATTATGGAACTATTATCCTGTTTTTATAGATGAAGAAACTATACCGATGTCTTGCTCAGAATCACTTAGCTACATTTTTAACTGAAACTAGAAGAAAATATAGGCAGGTGTAATAATGAGGATAGCAAATAGAATATGAGATGCTGTTTATTTAGATGAAGCCAGGGCCTGTCAGTTCACACAGAAATCCACAAGCAAACTGCTTCTAGGATCTCCTTTACTTAGCCAATGTATATTAAATACCTAAATGATGTCGGGTGCTGGTCTTCAAAATTTAATAAGTATGGTCTCTGCTCCAGATACTTCCACTCAGATACTATGAGATACAGAAGAGTTGTTTAATAATAAACCCTAAGAAAGCCTTCCAGTATCAAGGTCAATGTGAAGATTAAGAGGAAGGAAAAATAAATATGCATTTACTGAGTGCCTGTTCAGTGCTTCCCTGAACCTCAAGAGATAGGCATTATTAACTCCTGTTAACAGATGTGGGGTAAATGAGCAATAGATACATTGCACACAGTCACACAATTTTAAAAAATGGCAGAGCTGGGATGAAATCTGTAGCCAAGTATATTTGATCCAGCCTCTTTCTATTAATACTAGATCTCTCTGCCTTCCATCAACAAATAACATTATTTATCCCATTTATGTAACTCACACACAGAAGTCTAGAAATACTAATTTTGATGGCATTTTGGATGATGCTTATTGTATTAATGCTTTCCAGTATTGTCTTCATTTTCCACCTTTACATGAGAAACAAAATACTTAAAAGGAGAAAACAAAGATAAGACTGCAAAAGAACCAAAGAAAAGAAGTAGCAGTGTGAAACTGCTCAATGTGATTAAATCAATTTGATTTACAGGATGCTGTACCAAATTTTAGGAATATAAGTGTGTGAGGATGAATAAAAGTCATTCAGAGGTGACTGTCTTGCGTCAGTCTTAGAGGAGCTCTTAGAGAGTGGAGATGTGTAAACAGAATACCATAATGTCATCTGAACAACTATGGAAGAAAAGTGGCCCAGAGATCATTTTCCAAGCTGAATTTAAATGACTGGTCTCCAAAGTTGAATGTATATACTCAGAGATTATATAGGATGATCCTTTGGAAGGCTGGAAATACTAGATCTTATTTTTATCTTAAAAAGTAAGAAATTACCTTTCTAATGGTTAATTTACTGGTAGACACTAATGCCCTCCTTAGTCCCTACATCAGAGGAAGAGGTGTCACATGATCCACAATACAGGAACACAATACAGGTGATGAATCCACAGCCTAGAAGGGACTGTGAATATGAGGTATGCTCCTGCTTTTTAAATTTTTCAGCAACACATGACACTTTACTTGTGCTTAATTAACTGGATTTCGAGTCATATTATTTGATTTTTAATTAACTTGACCCTCATGCATTGAAATTGATTCCTACAGATAAAGTATAGATAAGTGAACAAACAAAAGGCAAAGCTGACATTCTGCTGTCAGTAGGAACTCTACATCAGTCACATCAATAAAATCAATAGGTTAAAATCAATAATGAACTAATTAAATTTGACAAGATACAGGCCTGAAATTTTTGGAATTCTCAAGAATTTTTGAAATATGAAGATACTATCAACTAATTTTTAGACAAAGGCTACCCTAAGTATGAGGTGTAGCTAATGCCAATGTGAAGTTACATATATATTATTATAATGTAATAATAATGACAATATGTTAAAACAATTTTTACTTTATTTAAGGCTCTAAACTATTATTCTTCTAACACCTTCACCCCACCCTCAAATTATTAACTGTCCAAGAACATAGTCTTTCAATGTTTTGGTAATTGTGAAGATTTCACACTAGCATAAGCATCTCAATCATACCTAGGGTAACCTTTGACAAAAATGAGTGGATAATAACTTCATATTTCAAAAATTCCTGAGACCAAAAATTTCAGGTCTGTATCTTATCAAATTTCATTAGCTCATTATTGATTTTAACCTATTGATGTGAAATGCCAGGCTGGATGAATCACAAGCTGGAATCAAAATTGCCAGGAGAAGCATCAACAATCTCAGATATGCAGATGATACCACTCTAGTGGCAGAAAACAGAGGATTAAGGAGCCTCTTGATGAGGGGGAAAGAAGACAGTGAGAAAAGCGGTTTAAAACTCAAAATTCATGGGGAACACATGTACCCCCATGGCTGTACATGTCAATGTATGGCAAAAAAACACTACAATATTGTAAAGTAGTCTCCAATTAAATAATTTTTTTTAAAAACTCAAAATTCAGAAAACTAAGATCATGGTATCCAATCCCATCACTTCATGGCAAATGAAAGAGGAAAAAGTGGAAACAGTGACAGGTTTTATTTTCTTGGGATTCAAAATCACTGCAAACAGTGACTGCAGTCACAAAATTAAGATTCTTACTCTTTGAAAGAAAAGCTGTGACAAACCTAGACAGCATATTAAAAAGCAGAGACATCACTTTGCCAACAAAGGTCCATATAGTTAAAGCTATGGTTTTTCCACTAGACATGTACAGATGTGAGAGTTGGACCATAAAGAAGGCAGAGTGCTGAAGAATGAATGCTTTCAAACTGTGGTGCTGGAGATGACCAAATGTTTTATAAATCTGTTTTGTGGTGCTGGAGAAGACCACATGTTTTATAAATAGGCATAATATTTGAGGGCTGATGTTAAAATATTTTGCTAGTAGAGTATAAGAACAAAAAAGTTTGTAGACCACTATTCTAAACAAAAATTAGTTCTTTTAGATGATGGAAGTGAAGAACAGTCTAGGCAAAAAGAAATTATGCAATGGCAGAAATGTATGTAACAAGGTATTCAGAGAGCTGGAGTAGTTTGAAATTATGTGGCAGATAAGATCTAGACATAGAGAAAAGAAAAGAAAGGGAAACAGTTTCAGATAGTAAAGGTGTAGTTAAGTAAATTAAGTTCTATAAAATCCATGTTATGCAACCAGAAAAAAAATACAAAGACTAGGAGCAACTCAAACAATACTAATTTTAAAACATAGAACTTCAGATTGTGTATTACCATATTTCCAATTCTGCAAAATATATGAGCATTTGGGTCACGATTGAGAAGGAAAACAAAAATTAGAATACTTTTGTTAATATATTGGTATGTTTAATTACAAATGAAAATATTCACTTTAAATGTTTTCATTTCATTTTTACAATAAATTTTCCACAGTTTGGTGTGATCCACACAGTCAAAAGCTTTGACATAGTCAATAAAGCAGAAGTAGATGTTTTTCTGGAACTCTCTTGGTTTTTTCAGTGATCCAACGGATGTTGGCAATTTGATCACTGGTTCCTCTGCCTTTTGTAAAACCAGCTTGAACAACTGGAAGTTCACGTTTCACGTACTGTTGAAGCCTGGCTTGGAGAATTTTGAGCATTACTTTGCTAGCGTGTGAGATGAGTGCAATTGTGCGGTAGTTTGAACATTCTTTGGCATTGCCTTCTTTGGGATAAGAATGGGATTGGAATGAAAAGTGACCTTTACCAGTTCTGTGGCCACTGCTGAGTCTTCCAAATTGGCAACAGTTTCACAACATCATCTTTTACGATTTGAAATAGCTCAACTGGAATTCCCTCCACTAGCTTTGTTCATAGTGATGCTTCCTAAGGCCCACTTGACTTCACACTCCAGGATGTATGGCTCTAGGTGAGTGATCACACCATCGTGGTTTTCTACATTATGAAAATCTGTGTATTCTTGCCACTTCTTCTTAATGTCTTCTGCTTCTGTTAGGTCCATACCATTTCTGTCTTTTATTGTGCCCATCTTTGCATGAAATGTTCCCTTGGTATCTCTCATTTTCTTGAAGAGATCTCTAGTCTTTCCCATTCTATTGTTTTCCTCTATTTCTTTGCATTGCACTTTAGGAATGCTTTCTTATTTCTCCTTGCTATTCTTTGGAGCTCTGTATTCAGATAGGTATATCTTTCCTTTTCTCCTTTGTCTTTTGTTTCTCTTCTTTTCTCGGCTATTTGTAAGGCCTCCTTAGACAACCATTTTGCTTTTTTACATTTCTTTTTTTGGGGATGATTTTTTTTTTTGTAGTGGTTTCTGGCATACATTGGATTTACATGTGTTCCCCATCCCGATCCCCCCTCCTGCCTCCCTCTTCCATCCCACTGGGGATGGTCTTGATCACTGCCTCCTGTACAGTGTTACAAACCTGCATCCATAGTTCTTCAGGCACTCTGTCTGTCAGATCTAATGCCTAGAATCTATTTGTGACTTCTGCTGTATAATAATTAGGGATTTGATTTAGATCATACCTGAATGGTCTAGTGCTTTTCCCTACTTTCTTCAATTTAAGTCTGGATTTTGCAATAAGGAGTTCATGATGTGAGTCACAGTCAGCTCCTGGTCTTGTTTTTGCTGACTGTATAGAGCTTCTCCATCTTTGACTGCAAAGAATATACTCAATCTGATTTCAGTATTGACCATCTGGTGATGTCCATGTATAGAGTCTTCTCCTGTGTTGTTGGAAGAGGCTGTTTGCTATGACCAGTGCATTCTCTTGGCAAAACTGTTAGCCTTTAACCTGCTTCATTTTGTACTCCAAGGCCAAACTTGCCTGTTGCTCCAGGTGTTTCTTGACTTCCTACTTTTGCATTCCAGTCCCCTATAATGAAAAGGACATCTTTTTTGGGTGTTAGTTCTAGAAGGTCTTGTAAGTCTTTATAGAACCATTGAACTTGAGCTTCTTCAGCATTACTGGTCAGGGCGTAGACTTGGATTATTGTGATATTGAATTGTTTGCCTTGGAAATAAACAGAGATCTTATGTCATTTTTGAGATTGTATCCAATCACTGCATTTTGGTCTCTTTTGTTGACTGTGACGGCTACTGCACTTCTTCTAAGGGATCTTGTCTACAGTACTAGATATAATGGTCATCTGAGTTAAATTCACCCATTCCAGTCTATTTTAGTTCACTGATTCCTAAAATGTCAGGGTTCACTCTTGTCATCTCCTGTTTGACTACTTCCAATTAGCCTTGATTCATGGACCTAACATTCCAGGTTCCTATGCAATATTGCTGTTTACAGCATTGGACTTTAGTTCCATCACCAGTCACATCCACTACTGGGCGTTGTTTTTGCTTTGGCTCTGGCTTGTCATTCTTCTTGGAGTTATTTCTCCACTGATCTCCAATAGCATATTGGGCACCTACTGACCCAGGGAGTTCATCTTTCAGTGTCCTATCGTTTTGCCTTTTCATCCTGTTCATGGGGTTCTCAAGGCAAGAATACTGAAGTGGTTTGCCATTCCCTTCTCCAGTAGACCACATTTTGTCAGAACTTTCCACTGTGAAAAATTCTTAAAGAGTTGGGAATACCAGACCGCCTTACCTGCCTCCTGAGAAATCCATATGCAAGTCAAGAAGCAACAGTTAGAACTGGACATGGAACAACAGACTGGTTCCAAATCAGGAAAGGAGTCTGTCAAGGCTGTATATTGTCACATTGCTTATTAAACTGATACGCAGGGTACATCATGTGAAATTCCAGCACAAGCTGGAATCAAGATTGCTGGGAGAAAATATCTATAACCTCAGATATGCAGGTGACATCACCCTTATGGCAGAAAGCGAAGAAGAACTAAAGAGCCTCTTGGTGAAAGTGAAAGAGGAGAGTGAAAAAGCTGGCTTAAAACTCAACATTCAGAAAACGAAGATCATGGCATCCAGTCCCTTCATTTCATGGCAATTAGGTGGGGAAACAGTGAGAGACTTTATTTTTATGGGCTCCAAAATCACTGCAGATGATGACTGCAGCCATGAAATTAAAAGACACTTACTCCTTGGGAGAAAAGTTATGACCAAGCTAGACAGCATATTAAAAATCAGAGGCATTACTTTGCCAACAAAGGTCCATCTAGTCAAAACTCTGGTTTTTCCAATAATCATATATGGATGTGAGAGTGGGACTATAAAGAAAGCTGAGCGCCAAAGAATTGATGCTTTTGAACTGTGGTGTTGAAGAAGACTTTTGAGAGTTCCTTGGATTGCAAGGCGATCCAACCAGTGAATTCTAAAGGAAATCAGTCTTGAATATTCGTTGGAAGGACTGATGCTAAAGCTCCAATACTTTGGCCCTCTGATGCAAAGAACTGACTCATTTGAAAAGACGCTGATGTGGGGAAAGATTGAAGGTAGGAAGAGAAGGGGATGACAGAGGATGAGATGGTTGAATGGCATCACCAACTCAATGGACATGAGTTTGAGCAAGGTCTGGGATTTGGTGATGGACAGGGAAGCCTGGCGTGCTGCAGTCCAAGGGGTTGC
Organism: Muntiacus reevesi; assembly: GCF_963930625.1. NCBI lineage: Eukaryota > Metazoa > Chordata > Mammalia > Artiodactyla > Cervidae > Muntiacus > Muntiacus reevesi. Next base: position 43,634,490 of record NC_089256.1, read on the forward strand.
AAAGAGTCTGACACGACTGAGCAACTCAACTGAAATTAATGTTTATTTGGTTTTAAAAATACATTGTGCATGCTGAGTCACTTCAGTTGTGTCAGACTGTTTGCCACCCCATGAGCTGTAGTCCTGCAGGTTCCTCTGTCCATGGGATTCTCCAGGCAAGAATAGTAGAGTAGGTTTCCATGCCCTCCTCCAGGGGATCTTCCTGGCCCAGGGATCAAACCCGTGTCTCTTATGCTCCTGCATTGGCAGGTGGGTTCTTTACCACCAGCACCACCTGGGAAGACCTTAAAAGGAAATTGGCTCCCAGTAACTCATTTCTTTACTGTGATTCACATATTCCTCAGAAAGTCTCTCTTTATATGGAATTCTTAACAAAAACTCCAAATTTCTCAGCAACCTTTCCAACACTAACATTTTTATTCATACTTTGTAGTATGAGTTAAATTGTATTAATAAGACTAGGCAATATTCATTATATGCAAGACATTCGCTAGGCACCTGATACAAAGAAGTACATGAGCCACCTGAGTGGCTCTGTGCCCTTAAGGCACTTATCCCCTGGTGAAACAACCTCATGAAAAGCTAAATAAATAATTATTTTAGATAACACTTGAATCCATTAAAAAAAGGCAGAACTTAATTAGCTAATATAATTGTTGTGTGGGAGGTGAGTGCATGCTCTTCATGTCTGACTCTTTGTGACCCAGTGGACTATAGCCCACTAGGCTCCCCTGTCCATGGGATATTCCAGGCAAGAATATTGAAGTGGGTTGCCATTTTCTCCTCCAGGGGATCTTCCCAACCCGAGGATCAAATCTGTGTCTCTTGCATCTCCTGCACTGGCAGGCAGATTCTTTACCACTGCACCACCTGGGAAGCAATATGGTTGTTACTTGTGGCTCAATGAATTGCTCACGCTGACCTAAATATAACAGGTAAACGAAGGACACTTTGATCTAAAGTGAAACTTAAAGGATGAGTAGTAGGATTTGGAAATGAAATAAAGGAGAGAGGAAGTAAATTATTTTCCACCACTTCATCTCCAACCCATCAGACAAATCCCCTTCTTAGTGAACGTAAGTTGGTCGAGGTGTCAGAGCAATTAAGGACAGTGTAAGTCTCTTCATTTGACTTTAGAAAAACCAGTTTGGCTGAAAGAGAAACTGATAGAGGAGACTAATGAAAGATAAAGCTTAATAGGTGGTTTGGGGCCAGATTTGAAAAAGCTTTGAATGTTACACCAGGAAATTTGGGCTTTGTCTTGTAGACATTGCAGAATTATGGGAGGTATTTAAGCAGGTATAAGACATTGTCACTGCAGGAGAGCCTCTGAGGTAACACACACTGTGGTTTTTTCCGTTGCTTAAAATGTGCCCATGGTAACAAGACAGCATATTTGGTCATGCTTCTTATAGCCAACAAGAGAGTGAGTGATAGTTGCTCAGTTGTATCCGACTCTGGGACCCCATGAACTATAGCCTGACAGGCTCCTGTGTCCATGGGATTCTCCAGTCAAGAATACTGGAGTGGGCTGCCATTTCCTTCTCCAGGGGATCTTTCTGACACTGGGATTGAACATAGGTCTCCTGCATTGCAGGCAGATTCTTTACCACCTGAGCCACCAGGGAAGCCTTTATAACCAATGAGGTATGCCCTAAAGGGAAAACAGGACTACTTGAAAAGGTACAGTGTTTTGAAACATTGCCACTATGAAGTAGACTCTGGTTGTATTTTAAGTTTCATTATCAAGCCTTTGATAGATCATGTAAGTAATTTTAACATGTAAAGGAACATACTATTAAAAAGGAAGAAAACCCTCAATGAATGCTTTTTGTTTTTTATGCTTGTCATATTTTTGCTCCAGAGAGGGTATAATCATGTGATTAATACATTATAAGTCATTAGATTACTTTGACTGTTTCAGTTTTATTTCTTTCACTCCATTTCTATTCACAATCTTAAGAAAGAGCTTCTTTAGACAGGAGTGTAAATATTTCCACATTGAATTGGGTAAGTGAATTCACATGAATTGAAAATAATATGTATTGATCAAATTCTTTGACTTAAGTATACCTCTTTACAATGTTCTAGGTAATTCAACCTTATGCATTAAATGTATTAAATGTCTGCAAAATTCTCAGTTGAAACAAATACTTTTTTTTTCATTTATTTTTATTAGTTGGAGGCTAATTACTTTACAATATTGTAGTGGTTTTTGTCATACATTGACATGAATTAGCCATGGATTTACATGTATTCCCCATCCCGATCCCCCCTCCCACCAAGTGTAAGCCCTCAGTTGAAACAAATACTTTAAGAACTCATTGTTGTTCAGTCACTAAGTCGTGCCCGACTCTTTGCGACCCTATGAACTGCCTCATGCCAGCTTCCCTGTCCTACATTAGCCAGAAGTAAATAAAAAATAGGTCATACTTTTGTTCACACAGAAATAGGACTCACATCTCAGAATACAACAAAAACCTTTAGTTCTTTATATCTGGTTGATGGTGAGTGTGAAAGTTACAAGAAAATTGTCCTTCTGTTTCTTGGCTATTGAATAGCTTAACTTGGAATAGGGGGAAACACTTGATGAGAAATCAAGTCCTGTGGATTATCTAAGAAGGAATCCAGAATGCAGAGAGAGCCTCTTCCTCAGGCCACAGTTTTTTTGTGACTTGTGGCCATCATTGTTCTGACTTCATTCCTGTCTCCTGTGGGGTGGAATTCTGAAAGGGGATGGGAGAGAATGCACAAAGCCCTAAAATATAAGTGTTTCTGTATATATCCAGATCAGACAGTAAGTAGTAGGAAGTACCACAAATGAGACAAGCAAGGATTCTTAGCAGAGAGGATTTATAGCTCAGTTTTGTAAATCCATTAATATTTCACTGTGCCTATTCTTCATTATAATTTATATTGTATATGCATTGGTAGCATCCAGTAGTTGAAGATAAAAGTAATAATTTAGGAAAAAGAACCCTAAATCTTAACTTTTTTAGGAAGTCAATAACACAAATTTTTTTTCCTTTTTAAGGAATCAACATGTCTGAGACAGCTGAGTACCTCCTCTTATAATTACTCTTCTACTTTCTCAAATTATTTCTTTACAGTTTGAGTACAGTTTTCATGTAAAACTGTAAATTCTTATCAAAAGTGATCCAGTTACTCCAAATTTTATCATTAAATACTTTGAGTGTGACTCTATAAAATTTTTATAAACTTTGCTTATTTGTGTTGGAAAACAAATGAAAGGCAATACTGAATATCCTGACTCCATTACTGTGTGCCCAGATAAGCTATTTCAGGTCCTAAAAAATGATGGTGTTAAGTGCTGCACTCACTGTGCCAGCAAATTTGGAAAACTCAACAGTGGCCACAGGACTGGAAAAGGTCACTTTTCATTCCAATCCCAAAGAAAAGCAATGCCAGAGAATGTTCAAATTACCACATAATTGCACTCATCTCACACACTAGCAAGGTAATGCTCAAAATTCTCCAAGCTAGGCTTCAACAGTACGTGAACCAAGAACCTCCAGATGTTCAAGCTGGATTTAGAAAAGGCAAAAGAACCAGAGATCAAATTGCCAACATCCACTGGATCATAAAAACACAAGAGAGTTCCAGAAAAAAATCTATTTCTGCTTTATTGACTACATCAAAACCTTTGGTCATAGCAAACACCTTCTTCCAACAACACAAGAGAAGACTCTACACATGGACATCACCAGATGGTCAACACTGAAATCAGATGGTCAATCACTGAAAACACTGACTATATTCTTTGCAGGCAAAGATGGAGAAGCTCTATACAGTCAGCAAAAACAAGACTGGGAGCTGACTGTGGCTCAGATCATGAATTCCTTGCTGCCAAATTCAGACTTAAATTGAAGAAAGTAGGGAAAACCACTAGACCATTCAGGTATGACCTAAATCAAATCCCTAACAATTATACAGTGGAAGTGACAAATAGATTTAAGGGCCTAGATCTGATAGAGTGCCTGATGAACTATGAACAGAGGTTCGTGAGATTGTACAGAATACAAGGAGGAAGACCATCCCCAAGAAAAAGAAATGCAAAACAAAATAGTTGCTTGAGGAGGCCTTACAAATAGCTGTGAAAAAGGAGAGAAGCCTAAAGCAAAGGAGAAAAGGAAAGATATACCCATTTGAATGCAGAGTTCCAAAGAATAGTCAGGAGAGATAAGAAAGCCTTTCTCAGTGATCAGTGCAAAGAAATAGAGGAAAACAACAGAATGGGAAAGACTAGAGATCTCTTCAAGAAAATGAGAGATACCAAGGGAACATTTCATGCAAAGATGGGCTCAATAAAGGACAGAAATAGTATGGACCTAACAGAAGCAGAAGATATTAAGAGGAGGTGGCAAGAACACACAGAAGAACTATACAAAAAAACATATTTATGACCCAGATAATCACGATGGTGTGATCACTCGCCTAGAGTCAGGCATCCTGGAGTGTGAAGTCCAGTGGGCCTTAGGAAGCATCACTACGAACAAAACTAGTGGAAGTGATGGAATTCCAGTTGAGCTATTTCAAATCCTGAAAGATGCTGCTGCTAAAGTGCTGCACTCAATATGCCAGCAAATTTGGAAAACATCAGTGACCACAGAACTGGAAAAGGTCAGTTTTCATTCCAGTTCCTAAGAAAGGCAATGCCCAAAAATGCTCAAACTACTGCACAACTGCACTCATCTCACACGCTAGTAAAGTAATGCTCAAAATTCTCCCAGCCGGGCTTCAACAATACATGAACCGTGAACTTCCAGATGTTCAAGCTGGCTTAGAAAAGGCAGAGGAACCAGAGATCAAATTGCCAATATCCGCTGGATCATTGAAAAATGAAGAGAGTTCCAGGAAAACATCTATTTCTGCTTTATTCACTATGCCAAAGCTTTTGACTGTGTGGATCACAACAAACTGTGGAACATTCTTAAAGAGATGGGAATACCAGACCACCTGTCCTGCCTCTTGAGAAATCTATATGCAGTTCAGGAAGCAACAGTTAAAACTGGACATGAAACAACAGACTGATTTCATAGGAAAAGGAGTACATCAAGGCTGTATATTGTCACCCTGCTTGTTTAACTTATATGCAGAGTATATCATGAGAAATGCTGGGCTGGAGGAAGTACAAGCTGGAATCAAGATGGCTGGGAGAAATATCAATAACCTGAGATATGTAAATGACACCACACTTATGGCAGAAAGCGAAGAAGAACTGAAGAGCCCCTTGATGAAAGTGAAAGAGGAGAGTGAAAAAGCTGGCTTAAAACTCAACATTCAAAAAAATGAAGATCATAGCATCTGGTCACATCACTTCACGGCAAATAGACGGGGAAACAATGGAAACAGTGACAGAGTTTATTTTCTTGGGCTCCAAGATCACTGCAGATGGTGACTGCAGCCATGAAATTAAGAGACACTTGGTCCTTGGAAGAAAAGCTATGACCAACCTTGACAGCATATTAAAAAGCAGAGACATTCCTTTGCCAACAAAGGTCCATCTGGTCAAAGCTATGGTTTTTCCAGTAGTCACGTATAGATGTGATAATTGGACTATAAAGAAAGCTGAGCACCAAAGAATTGATGGTTTTGAACCATGGTGTTGGAAAAGACTCTTAAGAGTCCCTTGGATAGCAAGGAGTTCTAAACCAGTCAATCCTAAAGGAAATCAGTCCTGAATATTCATTCGAAGGACTGATTCTGAAGCTCCAATACTTTGACCACTTGATGTGAGGAACTGACTCATTCGAAAAGATGCTGATGCTGGGAGAGATTGAAGGTGGGAGGAAAAGGGGATGACAGAGAATGAGATGATTGGATGGCATCACCAACTCAAAGGATATGAGTTTGAGCAAGCTCTGGGTGTTGGTGATGGAAGCCTGGCATGCTGCTGTCCATGGGGTCGCAAAGAGTCAGATATGACTGAGGGACTGAACTGAACTGAACTGAACTGAACTGTGGACCCAGAATTGTACCAGATATGGTGGGAAACCACTGCACACAGCAAATTGAGAAAGCTGCTTCACATGTTTTAAAAACTAGCTATCGTCTGTTCAAGTGAATTTTAAAAAAACATTTTCAAGGACAAAGGTTTTGGGTTCCTTCAGAATTTAAAAACAAATCTCTTACAGGGTCAATTCAGTTGGAACTCTATGTAAGTAAACTATTCTGTGGAGGTTAAGCTTTTAATCTAGCATGAGAGGAGTTAAAGTAAAGTACTTCTAAGTACCAGGGGAATGATCAAGTGAAAAATTCATCAACAGGAGTTGCCTGAAGACAAACAGTTTACCTTTATATCTTTCTTCCCAGTTGAATGGAATTATGTGGAAATGTAAAGCATTTCTCTTGGTACCAGTTGATGCTGTGCATATAATAGGAACTTGCTAAATGTTGGCAAAATGAGCAATATGATTACAATTGAAAAAGTGAAACCTAATTAGAACCATTAAAATTACAACTTTACATTTGCATATGGTGAAGGACTCTGAGGAATTGTCCAAGTAAAAAACATTTGTTTTATTCATTTGTTGATTTTCTGAAAGTTTTTTCTTACATTAAAATTTTCCATTATTGTTGCTGGAATATTACTTTGGTATCAAATTTTATAAAGATATTCAGATATTTAACAGAGAGTCACAGGTTGAGACAAACTTTTCTGTCCACCAATGGGATTCAAACATATCTTGGCATATCTGGCAAATTAGCAGGTTTATACTGCCAAGATGGTGATTTACTGAAGGGTTTTGGCAGAAAGACTGTCAAGAAGTGTGGGTACCATCAAGGAAAGGGGTTGGCCAGGCTCCTTTTTTTTATCACTTTGCACTGTTAGAATGTACTAGTCAGTATTTCAGAAGGTTATTCTTGGATTGAGGGGACAATGCTTACCTATCTTAAAGATCCATACTCTAATGCAGTCTTGTGGACTTCTCTTGGAAAATACCATAACCAGGAATAGGAGTGCACTAAAATTTTCATTACATCAAAAAATATAGAGATGAGTGATTGGGCCTTGTTTCTACTTCTGCAGGAAATATGATATAATTTTGCAGTATTGGAGTCTCCAGCAAACATAGAAGCATTTTGATTCCTTGAGGAACACACTGGAGATCATGAAAATGGCCAGTAGAAGGTGATGGTAACCTGGCTTAAGGGGACTGACTCAGCAATGAGTGCCAGAAGTGTTCTAAGGCAACAGAAATCTCAGCAGGGGACATCTGTATGGCCACAGACAAGACTTGCTCTTGAGTACATGTAAAACACTATCCAAGGGCTCTTAGAAATTATGGGCAGGGGACTTAACAAGAAGCTGGAAGTCTTGCATCAGCAGGGAAAGGCAGGAGCTAGTGAAATATGGATTATAAAACCATTAGTAATAAGTTTATAATTATGGTTTTTAGTTCATAAAGAATATGATATATGAGAAGTGAATCTGTTGACTTTCATGCAGTGCTCCCCACTCATACATGCTGCTTATCTGAGCATTTCAGGGAGTTAAGGTTGCTGATAAGTTTTTAAAATACTGGGCTTATATTTCTTACAATATGACTCATTCAGTTCAGTTCAGTCGCTCAGTCATGTCCGACTCTTTGCAACCCCATGAATCGTAGCACACCAGGCCTCCCTGTCCATCACAAACTCCCGGAGTTTACTCAAACTCATGACCATCGAGCCGGTGATGCTATCCAGCCATCTCATCCTCTGTCATCCCCTTCTCCTCCTGCCGCCAATCCCTCCCAGCATGAGGGTCTTTTCCAATGAGTAGCTCTTCGCATCAGGTGACCAAAGTACTGGAGTTTCAGCCTCAGCATCAGTCCTTCCAATGAACACCCAGGACTGATCTCCTTTAGGATGGACTGGTTGGATCTCCTTGCAGTCCAAGGGACTCTCAAGAGTCTTCTCCAACACCACAGTTGAAAAGCATCAATTTTTCGGCGCTTAGCTTTCTTCACAGTCCAACTCTCACATCCATACATGGCCACTGGAAAAACCATAGCCTATGACTCATTAATACATGTTAAATACAGTTCTTCATCTGTGTTAAACAAAAGAAACAGTGATATGTTCCAATACTGGGAGAAAACTAGCTGGACTGGCTTTATTACTTAAGGTCCTTTGAAAGAGTAATATTGGATGTATACACCCAAAAATGCTGTTTTCAGAGCCTAAACCTTGCCATAGAGGCAACTCCAGGGATTTATTTTTCATATAGTGCTTTGTGCCTTAAGTGAACATAGTATTGGAAGTGTACCAAACAAAACCTGTAAGGTAGATAAAACAGGTAATAAACATATACTTTTTAATATTTCAAATACCTGTTTAAAACAGGTACTGTTATTTCCACTTTACAGATTAAAAATGGAGGCAAATAAAACTATAATTAGCTTTTCTGACTCAACTTTACCACGTTGATCAGTAAATATTTACTGAGTAGTCACAGTTACATGACATTCCACTATTTTCTTGGAATAACTAACACTTTTTTAAAGGCATGAAGGTATTCTCTGAGCAGGCAAGAGAAATCGCTCATAAAATGAAAGCAGTATATAACCTGACATTCTTTAAAAGTTTTTTTCATGGGCCTTCTTTTTCTCATTGATCTATTTACTCCCTTTATGTGTTATGGTAATTGGTGGCTTTTTTAAGAAAAAAATATTTTAATGTATTTATTTTTAATTGGAGGATAATTGCTTTACAATATTGTGTTGGTGTCTGCCATATATCAACATGAATCAGCCATAGGTATATTTGAACCTACTTACCTTCCCATCCCATCCCACCCAGTAATTGGTGTTTAATAACTGCATAAAAATAAACAGACACCTTGAAAGCCAATAATCTAGGAGTACAGAAGAATATTCGTGGATCAACCATATAAATCAGAGATTTCTTTTTTTAAGGGAAAGATGTACATACAGAGTTCTACCAGATTTGAAATATGGTTGCAATTGGAGTTTAACTAGTGAATACACTAAATACTATGTATAAAGTACTTTTCATAATGACAGTAAATCAAGAATATGAGACATGACCACTGCCTTTAGTAATTTTTAATCTGGCTAGGAAGGGATGAGACAGATATATAGAAAATAAATAGATGAACAAAGTCCTATTGTGCAGCACAGGGAACTATATTCACAAAAACCTATAGTGGAAAAGAATATGAAAATGAATATATGAAAAAAATGAATCACTATAATATATCAGAAACTAACACACGGAAAAAGCCTCAATAAATATTGGCTGAATGGATGATAAGTGCTAAGAAAATGAGAGAATGTCATAAATATATATATATATTCAGTAACTGTTGAACCTGGAGAATGGAATACTCTACTGATCAGACCCATCTTGCATATTCACTCCTGCATATATAACGTGATGTCTCCACAAGAAAAAGAAAAATTCTCTTATCAAAAACTTTTAAAAGGCTAGAACAGCACACTGACAAACTATAGTTACTCCTGGTCACTATAGTCCTATTACATTTAAAACTTTCAGTAGGATATTTGCTATACCCAGAAAAGCAGCAGGAGGTGCAAGGCCAGCATCTAGAAGGAAATCTGGACTTATATCAAGAGAACAAGAGATTATCCACTGACTCTAGGATGAATGAGGCATCTGAGAAACAGTAGAATTCAAGAACAGAGTTGAGATGCTGACTCATATTTAAGGATTGCAAAGGTATGGAAATAGTAGGAAGAACAGTTCAAGAGGATAAGCACTAGACCATTATATCATTTTTTTAAAAGACTGCAACATGATATATTTATCATTAGAAAGTCATTAGAGTCCTTTATAACTATAGAGTCAGAATTATGGAGGTGAAGTCAAGTTGCAGGTTAATTTTGAATAGATGAAAGAATAATTCAGCTAAGGAAATCAGGGATTAGAGGTAAATTAAGAGTATACTAAGAAGATATGAAGATACTAACGTTTATCTTGGAAGCAAAAGAGAAAATATCGTGATACCAGGAGTGTCTCGGAGGAGCAACTTGAGATCAGCATGATCATGCTAAAAGCCAAGAGTCAGCCCACAGACAGATGCTAAGTTAAGATTTGCATTACTTGCTAATATAATGGAAAATTGAGCATAGTTTGGAATCTCCTTCATGGAAAAGAGTACAATCTCCTTCATGGAAAAGAGTACAATTTTAGATAATCTACATTGATATTTTGTACATTTGCAGGGAACTTAATACTCTATAGGATTTGGGAAAGTGAAAGAGAAAGTCACTCAGTCGTGTCCGATTCTTTGCGACCCCATGGACTATACAGTCCATGGAATTCTCCATGCCAGAATACTGGAGTGGGTAGCCTTTCCCTTCTCCAGGGGATCTTCCCAACCCAGGGATCGAGCCCGGGTCTCCCGAATTGCAGGCAGATTCTTTACTAGCTGAGTCACAAGGGAAGCCTGGATTTTGGAAAAAGACACACTAAAATTTCTCTCCAAAGTGAATGAGTCAAAAGTTGCAAATTTTAGAGACTGGCTAAAGCATCACCAAGCATTTCGATAGATTTTTTTTTTCTTTTGGAAAGTGGCTCAGGACCCAGTGAATCTGGGGACAAACGAGTGCTTTTGCCAGGTGTCCATTTAAAAGACCGATACCTCTCCTTGAACTTTAATGTTAAGGCCATAACATTGGCATTCAAATGACAACTTATGAAAGAGGCCTCCTCATGCTGCCTAAAGAAACAACTTGTTCTCTGCCAAAATTAGGACTACCTTGCTTTAGGAAGAGGGTGCATACTATGCTGACAGCCAAAGGATGATTTGCCAAAAAATATCAAACTGCCATCATGGATGGCAGAGGAGCCTCATATAACCCAGAAAGGAGAGGCCGTTAGGGACTGGTCTTCCAGACAGTTGATGAGGGACCATCTGAGGGCTGTGCTAAAAGTAAAATAGTCATAACGGCATGGCGCTGACTTAATGACCTGGCAAATCAAAAACTACATCGATAAAGGTAAATCATTGAGCAGGGGTTTTAAGCCCCAAGAGTTAAGGACTAGGACAGGCATAGCAAAAATGAAGAACTGCAGCACCATTTATTCCATTTCTATACATGTGGAAGATATGGATGATAGATAACTGAGTCTCAGGGTCCTTCTCAATAGATACCAGCATTTTATTTAAGTAGGCATTGCCTACTAGTAGGAACTGTCAGGTCATTTGAAACCTACTTCCTTGCCTCTGAATTGCTCCCATATGACAGATGCCTGGTCTACCCTTAGATGAAAGGACAACAGTCCCAAAATGCAGTTGGCTGTGGGAGGGGCTTTCATCTACCAAGAGGTTGGGCAACATAGCCTAGTGAATGTCCACTCACCAGAATGTCCAGGAGCTCAGGGATCCACTTGCATTCAGCTGACCCCAGGAGGTAGACTGCCATGTTTCATTACTTACGGCCCACTGCCCAAGAATACCTGCTCTGACTAGACATCAGCGGAGCAAACCTTTCCATAAAGAAACACTAATGAAGGGAATGACTGCCCACTCTAGTATTCTTTCTGGAGAATTCCATGCACAGAGGACCTTGGAGGGCTACATTCAAGTGAGTTGCAAAGGGTCAGACATGACTGAGAGAGTAACACTAACACACACACACACACACACACACACACACACACACACACACTCACACACAGAATACAGCCAGGTTGCCTAAAGTCTCTGGTTGGTTTCTTCTTGGCTTTGGCTTAGGACTGCTCCTGTTGTTGGGAAATACTTGGTTTTTAACAGGGATGAAATGTGATGGTACCTGTGGAAATATTTTGAAAACTTTAAAGGCCTGAATTCAGGTAGGGAATGTGGGTAAGGATGCTTATTAGAAGATAACAAAAAGTTAAGCCCAGAATTTTTCTTAGGTTTGCTACCTCTTTCTTATTAGCTCTTTCCCACAAGACATGAGTGGAATCTTTTCCCTTCTGGGAGGCAAAAATAATTGGATGAATGCTTGATTTTGTTATTATTGTGTATCTGTCTTGTCTTGTCTTATTCAGTCACTCAGTCATGTCCAACTCTTGGAGACCCCATGGATGGCAACACGCCTGGCTTCCCATCTCCCAGAGTTTTTCTCAAACTCATGTCCATTGAGTCGATGTTGCCATCCAACCATCTTGTCCTTTGTCGTCCCCTTCTCCTCATGCCTTCAATCTTACCCAGCATCAGGGTCTTTTCCAATGAATCGGCTCTTCGTATCAGGGGGAAAAGTCTTGGAGCTTCTTTAGCATCAGTCCTTCCAATGAATACTTGGGGTTGGTTTTCTGTAGAATTGACTAGTTTGATTTCCCTGCAGTCCAAGGAAGTCTCAAGAGTCTTCTCCAACATCACAGTTCAAAAGCATCAGTTCTTCAGTGCTCAGCCTTCTTTATGGTCCAAATCTCACATGCATACATAACTACTGGAAAAATGATAGCTTTGACTATGTGGACCTTTGTAGGCAAAATTATGTCTCTGCTTTTTAATATGCTCTCTAGGTTTGTCATAGCTTTTCTTCCAAGGAGCAAGAGTCTTAATTGTATGGCTGCAGTCACCGTCTGCAGTGATTTTGGAGCCCCAGAAAATAGTCTGTCACTGTTTCCATTGTTTCCCCATCTATTTGCCATGAAGTGATGGGACCAGAATTAATTTCATGATCCTTGTTTTTTTTTTAATGTTGAGTTTTAAGCCAGTTTTTCCACTCTCCTCTTTCACTTTCATCAAGAGGCTCTTCAGTTCTTTTTTGCTTTCTGCCGTAAGGGTAGTGTCATTTGCATTTCTGAGGTTATTGATATTTCTCCCAGTAATCTTGATTCCAACTTGTGCTTCATCCAGCCCGGCATTTCGCGTGATGAACTCTGCATATAAGTTAAATAAGCAGGGTGACAACATATAGCCTTGACATACTCCTTTCCCAATTTGGAACCAGTCCATTGTTCCATGTCTGATTCTAATGCTGCTTCTTGGTATTCCCATCTCGAAGAATTTCCCAGAGTTTGTTGTGATCCACACAATCACGAAAGCTTTGGTGTAGTCAATCAAGCAGAAGTAGATGTTTTTCTGGAACTTTCTTACTTTTTCTATGATCCAGCGGATGTTGGCAATTTGATCTCCGGTTTCTCTGCCTTTCCTAAATCCAGCTTGAACATCTGGACATTTTTGATTCACCTACTGTTGAAGCCTAGCTTGAAGGATTTTGAGCATTATCTTTCTAGCATGTGAAATGAGTGCAATTATGTGGTAGTTTGAACTTTCTTTGGCATTGCCTTTCTTTGAGATTGGAATGAAAACTGACCTTTTCCAGTTCCATGGCCACTGTTGAGTTTTCCAAATTTGCTGGCATATTGAGTACACTACTTTAAAAGTATCAGCTTTTAGGATTTTAAATATCTCAGTTGGAATCCCATCACCTCCACTAACTTTGTTCATAGTGATGCTTCCTAAGGCCCACTTGACTCCACATTCCAGAATGTCTGACTCTAGGTGAGTGATCACACCATCATGGTTATCTGGGCCATGAAGACCTTTTTTGTATAGTTTTTCTGTGCATTCTTGCCACCTCTTCTTAATATCTTATGCTTCTGTTAGGTCCATGCCGTTTCTGTCCTTTATTGTGCTCATCTTTGCATGAAATGTTCCCTTGGTATCTCTCATTTTCTTGAAGAGATCTCTAGTCTTTCCCATTCTATTGTTTTCCTCTATTTCTTTGCATTGCACTTTAAGAATGCTTTCTTGTCTCTCCTTGCTATTCTTTGGAGTTCTGCATTCAGATAGGTATATCTTTCCTTTTCTCCTTTGCCTTTTGTTTCTCTTCTTTTCTCAGCTATTTGTAAGGCCTCCTCAGACAATCATTTTGCCTTTTTGCATTTCTTTTTCTTGGGGATGGTCTTGATCACTGCCTCCTGTACAATGTTCCGAACCTCCATCCATAGTTCTTCAGGCATTCTGTCTATCAGATCTAATCCCTTGAATCTGTTTGTCACTTCCACTGTATAATCATAAGAGATTTGATTTAGGTCATACCTGAATGATCTAATGCTTTTCCCTACTTTCTTCAATTTAAGTCTGGATTTTGCAATAAGGAGTTCATGATGTGAGTCACAGTCAACTCCTGGTCTTGTTTTTGCTGACTGTATAGAGCTTCTCTATCTTTGGCCGCAAAGAATATGATCAATCTATTGACTATCTGGTGATGTCCATGTATAGAGTCTTTTCCTGTGTTGTTGGAAGAGGGTGTCTGCTATGACCAGTGTGTTCTCTTGGCAAAACTCTGTTAGCCTTTAACCTGCTTCATTTTGTATTCCAAGGCCAATTTGCCTGTTAATTCAGGTATCTCTTGACTTCGTACTTTTGCATTCCAGTCCCCTATGATGAAAAGGACATCTTTTTTGGTATTAGTTCTAGGTCTTATAGGTCTTTATAGAACTGTTCAACTTCAGCATCTTCGGCATTAGTGGTTGGGGCACAGACTTGGATTACTGTGATGTTGAAAGGTTTGCATTGGAACAAAGCAAGATCATTCTGTCATTTTTTAGATCGCCCCCAAGTACTGAATTGTGTATGTGTAACATCCTTAAATCTATTCCAACACATCCTAAACATTAGTCAGATTGTTTTAACTCTCACACCCCTGTCATCACTTCACCCAGCTGCTTACTTCACCCAGAAATTGATTTCCCTTGCTTGTTGTAGAAAATTTAAGCTCTTCTGTGTTGCATTCAAAGTCCGCCTTCAACTGTGCACCCCTCCTACTCACCCACCGGGTTCCACCACCTTTCCAGTTTCGTCTTCCTGCTTCATATTTTAGAAGCAGGTACCATTGGACCTGGCAGTCATCAAAGAGATGGTGCTCCCGATGTTCATGGCAGCATTATTTACAATTGCCAAGATACGAAAGCAACCTAAGTGTCCATGAATGGATGAATGGATAGAGAAGATATATGTATATGAGACATATATATATATATGACATATATATACATATATGATATATATACATATATATATATGACACAGAGAGACATATATACAATGGAATACTATTCAGCCATAAAAGAGAATGAAACTTTTTTCCATTCGTAGCAACATGAGTAGACTTGGAGGGTATTATGCTAAGTGAAATAAGTCAGACAGAGAAAGACAAATACTGTATCACTTATATGCAGAATCTAAAAATATATAACAAACTAGAGAACATAACAAAAAAGAAGCAGATTCACAGATATAGAGAACAAACTAGTTTAGTGCTTGCCAGTGGGGAGAGGGAAGGGGTGGGAAGCAACAGCAGTAGGGGAATAAGAGGTATAAATTATTAGGCATAAAATAAGCTACAAGGATATATTGTACAACACAGGAAATATAGCCAGTAGTTTATAATAACTATAAATGTGGTAAACTCTTTAAATTGTGATGCATATGCAATATTGAGAACTAATGACTCACACAACAGTATTGAGAATTAAAAACCCAATGTGCATGACTTCCCTGGGGATCCAATGGTTAAGAATCCACCTGTCAGTGCAGGGTAATGGGTTCAATCCCTGGTTCAGGAACTAAGATGCCACATGCTGCGAGGCAACTAAGCCTGAAAGCTGCAACTGCTGAGCCCACACATTCTAGACACTGCTCCACAAGAGAAGCCACCATGAGAAGCCTGCAGACCATGACTAGAGCATAACCTCCACTCTCTGAAACTAGTGAAAGCCCACACACAGCAACAAAGATCCAACACAGCCAAAAAGAATAAAAAATAAAATAAATTTATATTTTTAAAAAACCAGTGTGCTTGCAACATACTGCGTGTGCAGCAAATTTCCTTTATGTAGAATTTGCCATTCTCTTAATTGGGAATTCTATAAAGATGGAAATTAAACTGTAAACTTTTGTTTCACTGGCTTTGGAAGGAATATTTGTGACAATTGTCATCTGTCTAAATAGAATGACTTGTTCAGGGCTACAAATGATTAAAGGTTTCCCTGGGGAATGGCTTATTGGGTTATTATTTGCCAAGTTTTTTCTCTGAATTGAAGCTTACAAGGTCATTCCAAGGGTAACTGTATTGAGGAACCTCAGTACAATGACCCTGTTACAACTTGCCCAACTAGAAGCCAGGAAACCACACCTTCTTTAGAAAGTTTATGTGATAGAAAATGGGAGGTGGTTGGTGATTTAAACCTTACTGATTATCACGAATGGCAGGAAGAGGAATAAAGTAAAGGAAAAACCCTGATTATAAAAATACTGTTCAAGAAAATCAAAGGAAGTTTTATAAATGTTCAAACACATAATGTCATTCAAAATGAGAATGATGAGATTTTTACATCTGCTTTGATAGGTAGATAAGATTACTTATAATCCATATATTAAGTATTTGAATACAAATTGCTTATTATAAAGTGTTTGAGGGTGTTTTTCATAAGTTTCCTTTACTATTTAAATCAACATCATGAAACTTAAATGAAGTAGTTCTCATCATCATTTTTATACATACATAGACTATAGTACTTCTGCAGATTATTAAAATTCCAAATAAATGGAGCCTGAATTAATGTAATTTTAATATGCCTACAAGTAAGTGCATTAATGAGGCTTTCCTGATGGCTCAGTGGTAAAGCATCCACCTGCCAATGTGGGACATGCAGGTTCAAACCCTGGGCCAGGAAGATCCCCTGGAGAAGAAAATGGCAACCACTCCAGTATTCTTGCCTGGGAAATCCCATGGACAGAGGAGTCTGGTGGGCTATGGTCCATGGGGTCACAAAAGAGTTGGACACAACTTAGTGACTAAACAACAAAGTGCATTAATCTGAACATCTATGTTAAGATGTAGTACTTTTCACATTTTACCACTAACAAAAAAATCTCTATTACACTAGAACCTGCCCACAACAAAGCCCAAAGAAGCAGACTCTGTCCTCTGCTCCACAAAACAGAAAAGGGTTGTTTTAATATAAAAATTCACCCTTCACCCACACTTAAACACACATACACAAAACCTCAAGTAATTGACTCCTCAGGAAGATGCTTCATTTCATCCAGGGCTTCCCTCTTTTGTGGCAGAGGAGCCTCCATAACCTCGAGTGAGAAGCAGGGCATGCTTGATCCATATTTAGGAAAGACTTCACAAATCATGTCATCACATTTGAGTGGGGAGAAGCGGTCACACTTTGCATAAGCAAAATCTCACTAAATGTTTATTAATTGGAATATTGTTGACTATTGAAATGAGAGTTCTTTGTAGCTGAACAAGTACATTTAGATAAAATGTATTAATAATCTAAAGATCAATATTAGCCAGTTTTTCTCTTGTTACAAAATTCTTTTAAGGTCATGATTCAAGAAAAATAGCAAGATGTGCTTTACCATATCTCCTCTCAGGTGGGCTCTGGTCTCTTCTCTCTGTTTATTCTAACTTCTGCAGCTGAACATTCCCCTGCTTAAGATCAGAGTAACTTTACCTCTTTTCAAATTTTTGTTAGCATCACACCACTTCTCAAAGAGCAAGGAGGTGAGGGCTATCCTTCATTATTTTTGCTTCCTGCTCTAGGCATAGGTTGAAAATCCTTTTCTTTTTTTGGCTGTGCAACATGTGGGATCTTAGTTCCCTGACCAAAGCACAGAGTCTTAACCACTGGACCATCAGGGAAGTCCTGAAAATCTTTTTATTTAAATTGAAGCACAGTTGATTTAAAATGTGTTAGTTTCAGTGATTCACTGAATATATATATATATATATGTATGTACATATATATTCTTTTTCAGATTCTTTACCATTATAGTTTATTGCAAGATATTGAATATAGTTCCCTGTGCCATATAGTAGGTCCTTGTTATTTATCTGTTTTATATATAACATCTGTTAATCCCAAGTTCCTAATTTATCCCTCTCCCCTTTCCCCTTTGGTAACAGTAAATTTGTTTTCTATGTTTGTAAGTCTATTTCTGTTTTGTAAATAAGTTCCTGAAAATTCTTTTTTGCTGGGGTTTGGCATTATGAATACATCTTGATTCACTCCGCAGTTTGTCTTCCTGACATACCAGATGCAGAACGGTGTAGTGCTCTTTCTTCTCCTGGGTTAAATGCACGTCAGCTCAGATCCTCTACCTTGCCATGCCTCCAGCCTTTCACAGGAACTTCCCAGGTGGTACAGTGGTAAAGAATCCACCTGCCAATCCAGGAGATGCAAGAGAGGTGGGTTCAACCCCTGGGTCAGGAAGATACCCTGGAGTACAAAATGGCAACCGGCTTCAATATTCTTGCCTGGGAAATTCCATGGACAGAGGAGCCTGGCAGCTACAGTCCAGGAAGTCACAAAGAGTCGGACAGAACACACACACGCAGCCTTTCACAGATGGAACCCTAGATAACCTTCACCTGTAGGCTCCAGCCTGCCTCAGCCATGAGTCAGTTCTCCCTAAGGCTGGAAGAGTATCAGCAGCCTCAACCCTAACAGAATGAAATTAGGCTTGCTGCCCAGGGAATGCTGGCAGTGAAGAATTGAGGCCTGTGAGGCTTTGGAGTAACATCTGTAATCTGTGTTGGCCTCATCCACGTAGCTGAGAGGCAGCAGGGTATAGCAGAAAGAGCAGTGGCTAAGGAGCCAGGCAGACCTGGAATGTTACAGTTAATCTGCCCCTTAGCTGTGTGACCTCAGGCAAGTCACTGAACCTCTCTGAACTGTCTATTTCTTTTTAATAAAGAGGAGGTTGTCTCTAATGTCCATCCCCTATAAAGGCTCTTGCTGGTAACTGTATTTAGTTTTTCTTTTATACTATTTAATAGTTCAGTATAAGTAGAGGCTTCCTTCTTAATTTTCTGTCCCAAATCATCTTTGCCTGATAGGATGATGGAAATTTTCCCTAATATCAAACCAGTATTTAAACTCTTTAAACCAGACCTTTAAACCATAAAACTACTAGAGGGCAGGATGCCTAATCTTAATAATAATCGCTAATATTTAGTGAGGACTGATTATGTGGTAAGTACTGACCTCGGCATTTGACTTGGACAATTGTACTTAATCCTTACAACAATTTTCATGGACTATTATACTTAATCCTTACAACAATCTTAGAAGTAGGTACTATTTTTCTTGCCATTTTGAAGATGAAGAAACTGAGTCTTAAAGATGTTAGGCAACATGCTCATCATAGCTAGTAGGTAGAGAAAGATACAGAGGAGACTGAGAGGGAAAGTTATTAGCTAAACCAGTAGGTTATTCTTTTCCTACTTAAAGCAGTCCAATTCACTCCAGATAATAATGAATACATATATTGCCTACTGTCACATTTATTTATTGAATATCTTCTTGATGCTAAGCAGTGACTGGGAAATTTGCTCTACAGAACATTATAAAAGGAGGAATATATGGTTCCTGCCCTCAAAAAAATCAGAAACTAATAGGGAAGTAGACAGAGATACAGTGAACTGTGATACAGGTAAAATACAGTAAGTGCTTTAACAGTGCTACAAGCTATTAGCCACTGGGCCCAGAGCAGAGAACAACATATCTCAGTGGTATCCAGAATGCTTGGTTACAAGCTTATCTTTGAGTTGAGCCTTGATGGGCAAGGAGAATTTTGAGAGGCAGAGAAGTGAGAGAAAGACATTCCAGGCAAAGAAACCACACGGGCAAATACTCACACTGAGTCACTGTTGACTCACTAACCTCAATGCAGGGCTTGTTCCTGGAATAGCAAGGAGTGTGGGGTTTCTAAGCCTCAGGGTATCTGTGAGGAAGTCCTAGTTTGGTAGCTGATAGTAGAAGGGCAGAACCATAAAATCTTGAAGTTGAAGGGTCCTCTAAGGTCGTCTAATCCAATGTCTAACTTTCTTCTAAAATCTTCCTGCCAAATGATCGTAAAATCTAGGCTCACACCATCCTAGCAAAAGAGATATTATTATTATCCTAAGACAGCTGATCCTATCACTATCTGAAATTATATTACTCAATTATTTATTTATTTACTCATTTATTTTCTGTCAGACTAGAACTCAGATTCCATCAGGGTAGGGCCTATCTCATCTATCAGTGCCTAGCATAGAGTAGGCTTACAATAAATATTTGTTGAAATGAATGCAATCAATTTCAAGACAACTCTGACATTCACAAAGTTCTTAGGTGATTTCCACAAGATGGTCTTTTACATATGTGAAAACAATTATAATAATTCCCTATGTTTTCTCCAAGTTAAATATCTTCAGTTGATATCTAAATGTCAACAATTCCTCAGAACCCAATTCCTTTAGGGCCCTTCACTATCCTAGTTACTCTCTCAAATAGACTCCACATTATCCCTGTAATGCATTGTTCAAAGAACAGAAGACAGTAGTCCAATTTGCTGACACCCTCCAACTGGAGAGGCCCAATCACCTCTCTTATTCTAGGTCTTACAGACTGACCCACGTTAGCCTAACTTTGTTGAGGTCCACGTCATACTGTTGTCTCATGTTTCTAACTGCCAGCTAAGCACCCTTCTTTCCACCCCCTCTACCCCTACTATGTCCTGTTGCTTGCTCACATCAATCCTGTTTTAACTTGTACAGGTAGATTTTGAAAATCAAGCCCAAGGCCTTACATTTAGCAGGCTATTACAAGAAGCCAGGACAAAAGACACAAGGTACTGAACCAGTGCAGTGTAGCCAGAAAGGAAGAGACAAAAAGAGAAACATACTCTAGGCATTATCAGTGGAACTTGCAATCCACTGATTTAGTGACTGTGAGCACACTTTGTCAATGGGTTCCTCTCCCTCCAGACCACTTATGAATTAGGAGTTAATTCCCAGCTTCTCCCTCCCTATCTCTGAAGCAAGCATACAATTCTTTATTTATTACTTTACTACTCTTTATAAGGCCTTAATATATTTTTCCTAGTTACCATATAGAAGCATATTGGAAAAAGTCAAAGGCAGCAAGATTTCTAGCCTAGATGACTAAGACAATGATGGTCTCATTAACAAAGTTAGGAAAATTCAGGGTTAGACTTTAACTGGTTTGGAACATATTGAATTTGAAGATAGGTATCTGAAGATATCTAGAAGCAAATGCTTTGGAGCACAAAGCTGAAGTGTCAGTTTGTTAGTCATTGACAGAGGTTCTAGAAGATTTCTCTAGAGAATAAGGATGTTGAAGATCATTTAGACTAAAAAAAAAGACTTAGATAAGAACAAAATCTTTACCAGTGGCCATATATAATCAGTATTTGGAGAAAGAATCTCCAAGAGAGAGAAGAGTGCTCAGAAATATGAGGAAAAGTTGACGAGTTTAATATTGAGTCAGCCAAAACTGGACATTATTGCAGGAAGAAGAAGACAAATCAGGCACGTCAAATGCAGCAGAAAGCTCGTGGAGAACAAAAAGTCTTAAAATGTTACTGAGTTTATCAATGAGGGAGTAGTTTGATAACCTTGGAGAAAATAATTCTAGTAAAGTTGGACCCAGGTTGTAAGTAGTTAAGAAATAAGGAGTTCTTAAAGTTAAAAAAA
The DNA here is from genome assembly GCF_963930625.1 of Muntiacus reevesi. Taxonomy (NCBI): domain Eukaryota; kingdom Metazoa; phylum Chordata; class Mammalia; order Artiodactyla; family Cervidae; genus Muntiacus; species Muntiacus reevesi. The sequence goes on from NC_089256.1 coordinate 43,655,978, forward strand.
AAAGAAAAGAAATAAGGAGTAATTTATAGCAATGAAGTCAAAGCAGTATACATAGATTGCTCTTTTGAGAAACGGATACATGTAAAGTAAAAAGGAATAAATCTTTATGAGGTTCATCTGACCCACATATTCTAAAGTATCGTGTGAGCTTCGTTACCAGTGGGCTCGCCTAGGGGCACAGACAGTAAAGAGTCTGCCTGCAGTGCAGGAGAGCCGGGTTCAATCCCTGTGTCAGAAAGATCCCCTGGAGAAGGAAACAGCAGCTAACTCACTCCAGGATTCTTGCCCGGAGACTCCCATGGACAGAGAAGCCTAGCAGGCTACAGTCCATGGGGTCACAGAGCTGGACACAACTGAGTGACTTCACTTAGTTACCATTTCACTGTAATTTCTAACTGATTATAGAGTTAGGCATGTTATAGGCCTATGACTGTACCAGGCACTCAACAGATCTACTATATAAAAAAGAAAAATGGACGTAGATTGTTATAGATAGATTTCACTGAACCTAAATAGGGCTATGTGTATTTTCTTGTTTTTTAACGTACTCCCTTTTACTCTTTTTTAAAACTTTTGATTTTATATTGGAGTATAGCTGATTAACAATATTGTGATAGTTTTAGGTAAACAGCAAAGGGACTCTGCCATACATATACACGTATCCCTTCTCCTCCAAACTCCCCTCCCATCCAGGCTGCCACACATCATTGAGCAGAATTCCCTGTGCTATACAGTAGGTCCTTGTTGGTCCTTCTTCCCTTTTAGATATCAAATGACTAGATGCCCGCTGATTTTTTTTAAGATAGTTATCACTTAATTCTGTCTGGGGTGACTTTAGTGCAACATATATTCTGTTGGAATCACCACTAGGTCAGGTGAACTTGTGAATCTCTTCTGTATTGTCTCTTAAACCCACGGGGTGCAAATCTCTAGAAGTCGCTTTCACCTGGGACTCGCCTCTAGAGCACATCAGCTCACAGGATGTCAACTCTGGAAGTGACTTTATGTTTCTTCTAGCTCCTCTCCCTCAATTTCATAGGTGAATGAATGGAGGCCCATGGTGGGAAAAAGACTTGTTCAAGGGAGAATTGTCGCAGGGTGACTGCAGCATGGTCTTTAGAGTCAGAACTGGAGTTAAATCTTGGATTTATCATTACCTATTTGCATAGCACACAAACCAGGCCCTTCATCTCCTGAGCCTCAGTTTTCCCATTTAAAAATGGGTCTAATGATCATCATATCTATAGTTGCTCTGTGTAGTGAATTGTTAACATGTGAAGCATATTGTCAGTGCCTGACACATGGATAAAAACTAAAAAAATGTTGATTCCCTCCACTTTGCATCAGATTCCATAGCTACTGTGACAGAAACAAAACTCAAAACAAACCTAGGTCTCCTGACTTCCAGGTCAGACCCCTTTCATACACAGGGACCTTCAAACTCCACCGCTGGGGATATGTGTAGACTATCCAAGGGGTACAGAGGCATAGACAGTTTTAAAGGAATTGACTTCCAGATCCTCAAGTTCCACATGAACTCTTTCCTAAAACTGATTTGAGTATTCACCTGCCTTTGAGAGGTTTTTTTTCTCATTACCATAATGATTCTTCTACTTTGTAAAAGAAAGACATTTCAAATCTTATAATTGTACATCACCCTGACACGTTAAAGCTACAAACAAAAGGACATTGCGATGATTCCTTTAATCAAGATACTATAAACTGCATCTTGATCAATCTCATTAAGAGAGACTTCCAAAAAGTTTTACTTTTTTCAACTCATCATCTCCTAACCTTTTATTTTGATAAATACTAAGTCTTCAGAAAAGTTAGAAGACTAGTACATGAGCACCTAGATTCACCAATGGTTAAAAGTTTGCCATATTACAGATTCACCTTCTATCTCTGTGTGCCTCTCTTAATATTCATGTATTCCTTTTTTAAAATATTATATTTGTACAACTTTTAAATATCACTTTCTATTAGTTTTACTTTTTAGATTTAAAAAGACTTAAATTTATACACTGTTCTGCTCAATTGTGTACTCCTAATAATTGTTTCAGTGCTCAGTGCAAAAGAAACTTTTCAACACTTAGAGCTTTAGGGAAATGTTTTAAACTTGTAATTTATACATGTGTATATTTTTATTGAAGAATGATAGGATGATCAATAAAAGACTTCCAAACAGAAATATGTTACACAAGGTTAAAATTTCAAGGAAATGGAATGGAAATGCAAGTTCAAGGAGGAAAAATGAGCCATGTAAAATTTTCAACTGTGAAAGAAGAACTTGTTATAAACTTTCAAAATGGATGATGTGAGTATCAAGATACTCTGCTATTTAGGTATCACTGGTAAAACTTAAAAGCAATGAAATAGATTTATTTATAAGATGCCGGAAACTATATCCTTTTGAGCTCTTTCAACTTGTTGTGAAACATTTAAACATCAACATAAAAATATATCAGGAAGAATATAACTTTTCAAAAAAATTTTAGAGGTTACTGCCTACAGTACCACCTAAGAGTCTTATTCTTATTCTTCCTTATTCTTTCTGGCTAAGGGAGATCATTCTCCTTCTGGTTTTCAAGCAGTAGACACACACACATGCATGCAAGCATGCACGTGCAGACACACACCATATCCCTAGGGCTTTAGATCCTTTTCCTCTGACCTCACATCCTCTCCTTTGCCCTTTAGGGATGTATATTTGACTCCAAGCCTTGTAAGTTTGCACATTAGCATTTTCAACCCCCTTGTCCCCATCCCATACACACTTTCTTCTGAACTTTTTATTTACCTTCAACATGGCTGAATTGGAGACAGTTATTAGGAGACAGTTGACATCTTCGTCTTTTGTTCCAACGTTAATTCTCAAGCTTTAGCATGCATCAGAATTACCTGGAGGGCCTGTTAAAACATGGACTACTGAGTCCCACCTCAAGAGCTTCTTATCTAGTATGTCTGAATTAGAAGGGCCTAAAATTTTCATTTCTCTTACATTTCCAGGTATTGTTGATGTTGGTGGACTGAGGACCTCAGTTCGAGAACCACTACACTAAGCTAAATCTGGTCTGTTCACCAGAGATCATGTGGCCTAATTGCAGGTAACATCATGTCTGAAGCTAAGAGTGGCACCAAAAGAGGTATTATACCAGGCAAAAGTATATGAACTTTCTCAAACAGATTTCTCATACCATCTAAAAATTATTCAGAATTAGATTGATTCAGAGCAGAATTCAGAAAAAGGGCCACTAGTAGGGATATACTGACAGTTTCACAGCATTCACACCTCTATCCCCCAAATAGAGGAAATCATATTCATGATGGGTCTTCTATATGCCAGGTATTCTGTCAGGCAGGTTCTGAAATGCTAACTCACTTAATCCTCACAAAATTCTTGTAATCTAAGTTTCATTAAGTGAGTGAAAGTCGTTCAGTTGTGTCCAACTCTTTGCAGCCCTATGGACTATCAGTCCATGGAATTCTCCAGGCCAGAATACTGGAATGGGTAGCCTTTGCCTTCTCCAGGGGATCTTCCCAACCCAGGGACCAAACCCAGGTCTCCCACATTGCAGGTGGATTCTTTACCAGCTGAGCCACAGGGAAGCCCTAGAATACTGGAGTGGGTAGCCTATCCCTTCTCCAGAGGATCTTCCTGACCCAGGAATCGAACTGGGGTCTCCTGTATTGTAGGTGGATTCTTTACCAACTGAGCTATGAGGGTTTATTATTATTATTAAATATAATAATATATACTTAAATTACTTAAATATAATAACAAATAAAATTTATTATTTATTCTTTTTACCCATAACAAAATCAAAGATCAGAAAGGTTAAATCTATTGGAAATGCTCCTTTAAACTATGTACTAATTTCAGGTGACAGTATACAGAAGGATGAAAAAAATCATCAGTTTGTCAACCTGCTACTACAAATAAGTAAATACTTCAAGAAAACCATGGGAAGTCACTTAACAAATTAATAAAATGAATAGGAAGATTTCTACTAAAGTATAAAGAGTTGATCCTATTCATCAGTCAACAGAGAAGAGATTCTAGAATCTCTATCTACCACCCTATTGATTATTGAAAGAGGCACTTGATTCCATCAGTCATAAGTTAATTCTTTCAGCATTACTGTATTTAAAAAATCTACCAATAATACTGTATGATTTTATTTTTTATTTTTTTATTTTTTTTTAATACTGTATGATTTTAAAACTCAACATGTATTATATAAACCACAAAAGAACCCTGGATAACAGAATATTCTAGTATCCTACAGAATGAGCTGATGGACACTAATAATTAGAAAAAATTAGGAAATGTTTCCCTTTGTATGGATAAATTACACATGTGTGTGTGTGTGTGTATGTGTGTGTGTATAGTGTGTCCTCAAGTCATTATTATTCTCAATTTCTGGAATCCAATGAAAACTTACCAGGAAAGAAAAAAAGCAGAATATTGTGAAAAGATGTATCAATCAATAAAAACCATCTCAGGATCGACATGTATTTTAGGATTACTGGATACAGATATTAAGATAGTATTCCACAGGTTCAAAACTTAAGTTGAGGCATGAAAATTATATTAAAAAAAAAGATCAAAAGTACATTTGAGATGAAAACTACCATGGATATGATTAACAACTGAGTAGACATTGCAGGAGAAAAGATCAGTGAATTTGAAGACAGCAATAGATGCTACCCAAAATATAACAAAAAAAGAAAAGTGAATTGGAAAACAAACCTGATGGAGCATCAGTGAGCTGTGGGACAACTTCAGTAGTAATTGGACTTCCTGAAGGAGAGGAGAAGGGTGTACAGAAAAATGTTTGAGGAAATAATGGCTAAAATTTTGATGAAAACTATAAATCCACTGCTCCAAAAAGTCTGGCAAACCCTAAGCACAAGACACATGAAGAAAATGACAGGAAGACACCAATAAGTTGTTCAAAATATGATAAAGATAAAAGCTTAAAAGAATTTAGACTTGTTATAAAGAGAGAAACAAAGATGACAATGATAAGAAATTTCTGTTGGAAGCAATATAAGTGAAAGGACAGTATAATAACATCTTTAAGGTACTGAAAGGAAACAAATATCAACCTAGAATTCTATATTAGGGAAAATACCTTTCAAAAATAAAGGTAGAGTTAAGAATTTTCTCTGGGTAGTAGGCAAATAAGAATCACAGTGGCTTCCCTGGTGGCTCAGTCAGTCTGCAGTGTGGGAGACCTGGGTTCCATCCCTGGGTTGGAAAGATCCCCTGGAGAAGGAAATGGCAACTCACTCCAGTATTCTTGCCTGGAGAATTCCATGGGCAGAGAAGCCTGGTGGGCTATAGTCCATGGGGTCACAAAGAGTTGGACACAACGGAGTGATTAACTTCCACTTTCACTTTCAAGAATCACAGGATAGAAACTACAAAAGACAGTGTCTTGACATTAAAAAAAACAAAAACAAAAACAAAAACCACTTTCTAATAGTGAGAGAATCATTAGGAAATGGAAACTGTTGCCTTGGGAGAGGAAATGCCTGTCTAGAATTTCTAGGGGACCCTCTGCTATGAATAGTGTGGCAATAATTTTAATCCTTCGTGGAAGAAGAAACTAGCTGACCTCTGCAGTTTTCTTATGGCTTTGTTATGTGATGCTTCTGTAATAAAATGAGATGTTTCCTCAAAAAAGGGAATTATAAGCAAACTATATATTTATATGCTTATGGACAGTGTTACATACTGGCAATTTAATATATCACAATTTTTCAAGCTTTTTTTTGTATTTTATTAAACCCTCAAATTTCTGTAGCTTTGTTTCTCAACTTATTAACTAGATTCTGCTGGGGTTTCTTTTTAAGATTTTTTTTTAAAGAGCAGTTTTAGGTTCACAGCAAAATTGAGAGGAAGGGATAGAGATTTCCCCCCACATGCATAACCTTCACATTATCAACATCCCATACAATAGTAGTACATTTGTTACAATTGATGAACTTACATCGACACATCATAATAACCAAAGTTCAGTTTATATTAGGGTTCACACTTGACATTCGCTGTACCTTCTACGAGTTTAAATATTCCACTATTTTTACATATATATGTTATGATCAAATTATGTTTTAAATGCCCTCTTAAGATTTTTCTGAAGGAATCTTAACTGGCCATTTCATTGTAAACCCCTAACACTTCATTGTTCAATAAAAAGGTTCTATCTCACAGAAGTATTTCTATTTGGTAGGATTCATACAGCCTGCTAGAAGAAATCCTCTTTGTCAAAAGAAATTCCTAACTAGATAAAACTGAGAGAAAAGATGGTGCTGAGTGTTCTGATGGTACTGGATTCTGGGATGTGTTTGCTTGCTTTGGTGGGTATCCCTCTGACTTTATTAGGTCAGCAGAAAAAGAACAAAGGTCTCTTTTGCTGATTACACCACTAGGAAGCCCCAGGTAGTTGAAATAAGAATGCTTTAAAATACAGGAATAGATACATTCCCAGAGAAAAAATAGGACAAACACTAATTAAGAGCTGACCACCAGAAGGAAGACCAACAGAACAGTCCTAGAAACCAAAGCAGTAATGTAAATTAGGCCTGCAAAAGATTTGTAGTGTCACACTTAGATCTGGGTTGACATCACAGATAATTTGGCAACAATTAACAATGCATGAGATTTAGGTAGACTGGGATTCCCTTTGTACCTATTCATATTTTATTATTTAAGAATGAATTCAATGCAATCCCTATCAAGCTACCAACGGTATTTTTCACAGAACTAGAACAAATAATTTCACAATTTGTATGGAAATACAAAAAACCTCGAATAGCCAAAGTAATCTTGAGAAAGAAGAATGGAACTGGAGGAATCAACCTGCCTGACTTCAGACTCTACTACAAAGCCACAGTCATCAAGACAGTATGGTACTGGCACAAAGACAGAAATATAGATCAATGGAACAGAATAGAAAGCCCAGAGATAAATCCACGAACCTATGGACAGCTTATCTTTGACAAAGGAGGCAAGGATATACAATGGAAAAAAGACAATCTCTTTAACAAGTGGTGCTGGGAAAACTGGTTAACCACTTGTAAAAGAATGAAACTAGAACACTTCCTAACACCATACACAAAAATAAACTCAAAATGGATTAAAGATCTAAATGTAAGACCAGAAACTATAAAACTCCTAGAGGAGAACATAGGCAAAACACTCTCCGACATAAATCACAGCAAGATCTTCTATGACCCACCTCCCAGAATATTGGAAATAAAAGCAAAAATAAACAAATGGGACCTAATGAAAATTAAAAGCTTTTGCACAACAAAGGAAACTATAAGTAAGGTGAAAAGACAGCCCTCAGATTGGGAGAAAATAATAACAAATGAGGAAACAGACAAAGGATTAATCTCAAAAATATACAAGCAACTCCTGAAGCTCAATTCCAGAAAAATAAACGACCCAATCAAAAAATGGGCCAAAGAACTAAACAGACATTTCTCCAAAGAAGACATACAGATGGCTAACAAACACATGAAAAGATGCTCAACATCACTCATTATCAGAGAAATGCAAATCAAAACCACAATGAGGTACCATTACACGCCAGTCAGGATGGCTGCTATCCAAAAGTCAACAAGCAATAAATGCTGGAGAGGGTGTGGAGAAAAGGGAACCCTCTTACACTGTTGGTGGGAATGCAAACTAGTACAGCCACTATGGAAAACAGTGTGGAGATTTCTTAAAAAACTGGAAATAGAACTGCCATATGACCCAGCAATACCACTGCTGGGCATACACACTGAGGAATCCAGATCTGAAAGAGACACGTGCACCCCAATGTTCATCGCAGCACTGTTTATAATAGCCAGGACATGGAAGCAACCTAGATGCCCATCAGCAGATGAATGGATAAGGAAGCTGTGGTACATATACACCATGGAATATTACTCAGCAGTTAAAAAGAATTCATTTGAATCAGTTCTAATGAGATGGATGAAACTGGAGCCCATTATACAGAGTGAAGTAAGTCAGAAAGATAAAGAACATTACAGTATACTAACACATATATACGGAATTTAGATAGATGGTGGCGATAACCCTATATGCAAAACAGAAAAAGAGACACAGAAATACAGAACAGACTTTTGAACTCTGGGGGAGAACGTGAGGGTGGGATGTTTTGAAAGAACAGCATGTATATTATCTATGGTGAAACGGACCACCAGCCCAGGTGGGATACATGAGTCAGGTGCTCGGGCCTGGTGCACTGGGAGGACCCTGAGGAGTCGGGTGGGGAGGGAGGTGGGAGGGGGGATCGGGATGGGGAATACATGTAACTATATGGCTGATTCATGTCAATGTATGACAAAACCCACTGAAATGTTGTAAAGTGATTGGCCTCCAACTAATAAAATAATATTTAAAAAAAAAAAAAAAAAAAAGAATGAATAAATGCAAAAATGTATAAAGAAAAGTCAATCTACTCTTTTACCTAATCTCTGTAACCTCAATCAACCAAGCCCAGAGGCAACTTTCAGAGATAATCTTTGAACATACAAACTGGGGAGGAGGGGAGGCATAAAACTCTAGCACAATGAACACTGTTCTGTATCTCACATTTATATTTTAATAATATATATTTGAGACATTTTGTATTTGTACATAGGGTTTTGCTTCATTTAAAAAAAAACAGCAGCATGGTTTTCCATTGTGTTAAAGTACAATTATTTATTTGACCAGTCTGAAAAAATAGTGAATATTACGTTCTTTCTCAGTTCAGTTCAGTTGCTCAGTCGTATCCGACTCTTTGTGACCCCATGGACTGCAGCACGCCAGGCCTGCCTGTCCATCACAAACTCACGGAGTTTACTTAAAGTCATGTCCATTGAGTCAGTGATACCATCCAACAATCTCATCCTCTGTCGTCCCCTTCTCCTCCTGCCTTCAATCTTTCCCAGCATCAGCACCTTTTCAAATGAGTCAGTTCATTGCATCAGGTGGCCAAAGTATTGGAGTTTCAGCTTCAACATCAGTCCTTCCAATGAATATTCAGGACTGATTTCCTTTAGGATTGACTGATTTGATCTCCTTGCAGTCCAAGGGACTCTCAAGAGTCTTCTCCAACACCACAGTTCAAAAGCATCAATTCTTTGGTGCTCAGCTTTCTTTATAGTCCAACCCTCACATCCATACATGACTACTGGAAAAACCATAGCTTTGACTAGACGCATCTTTGTTGACAAAGGAATGTCTCTGCTTTTTAATATGCTGTCTAGGTTGGTCATAACTTTATTTCCAAGGAGCAAGTGTCTCTTAATTTCATGGCAGCAGTCACCGTCTGCAGTGATTTTGGAGCGCCCCCAAAATAAAGTCTGACACTGTTTCCACTGTTTCCCATCTAGTTGCTATGAAGTGATGGGACCAGATGCCATGATCTTAGTTTTCTGAATGTTGAGCTTTAAGCCAACTTTTTCACTCTCCTCTTTCACTTTCATCAAGAGGCTCTTTAGTTCTTCTTCACTTTCTGCCATAATGGTGGTGTCATCTGCATATCTGAGATTATTGATATTTCTCCCAGCAATCTTAATTCCAGCCTGTGCTTCATCCAATTCGGTGTTTCTCATGATGTACTCTGCTTATAAGTTAAATAAGCAGGGTGACAATATACAGCTTCGACATACTCCTTTTCTTACTTGGAACCAGTTTGTTGTTCCATGTCCAGTTCTAACTGTTGCTTCTTGACCTGCATACAGAAATTCTCAAGAGGCAGGTCAGGTGGTCTGGTATTCCCATCTCTTTCAGAATTTTCCACAGTTTATTGTGATCCACACAGTCAAAGGCTTTGGCATAGTCAATAAAGCAGAAATAGATGTTTTTCTGGAACTCTCTTGCTTTTTTGATGATCCAACAGATGTTGGCAATTTGATCTCTGGTTCCTCTGCCTTGTCTATATCCATTTTTCTAGTCGTTTGCTGACATTTTTTCTGCTGCTTTTAAAAAAGTATGTCCTTTAATGGTACCTTTTAATGGATATGTTCAGTAAACGTTATTAACTAGGAAGTAACATTTCACACTTAACAAATTGGGCTTCCCAGGTGGTGCTAGTGGTAAAGAATTCACCTGCCAATACAGGAGAAAATCCCTGGGTCGGGAAGATCCCCTGGAGAATGGCATGGCAATCCACTGTAGCCTGGGGGGCTACAGTCCATGGGGTCGCAAAGAGTTGGACACAACTTAGCGACTCAGCTCTTCAGCTCTTATGCATTAGTTTGGTTCTTTTTCCACTTAAGATTTTATGCACATTTAGATACACAAATGTAGATCACCAAGTTATCATTTTAGTAGTTATATGCTTACATTATTTTACTTTATATTTTGCCAAACCAACCCTCAAATCAGGGGATTTGCATTGTACTCAGATTTTTTTTATTAATGGCACAGAGATAAATATCAATATTTAAACAACTTTTTGTTTAAAAGTATTTCCTCATGCATTACTAAAAGAAGTTGTATAGGAAAATATAAACAGTTTTAATACTTTTTGCCTGTATAGACTACACTACAGAAAGATACTTAGTTACTGTGTTCTGAAGACTGGACTAGTATGCCTGTTTTTCCATTGCCTCTCCAGGAAGGGTTTTACTCCTTTTATTTTAATCTAATGTGTGAGTGCATGCTAAGTCGCTTCAGTTGTACCCGACTCCTTGTGACTCTATGGACTGTCGGCCATCAGGCTCCTCTGTCCATGGGATTCTCTAGGCAAGAATACTGGAGTAAGTTGAAATGTTCTCCTCCAGAGAATCTTCCTGACCCAGCAATTGAACCTGCATCTCCTATCTCCTGCACTGGCAGGCGGGTTCTTTACTACTAGCACCATCGGGAAGCCCTTTTTCAACCTGACAAATATTGTTTTATCTCATTCCTGATGAATTTCTTAAATATATTTATTAAAAGGAAGTATAATGGCTTAAGTTGACTCTGGCATAAGACTGCCAGGGTTTAAACTGTTGTTCTGATATATGACTTTCATGAATTTACTTTCTTTCTGCCTCAGTACTCTATGTTTAAAATGGCAACAATAATGGTACTTACCTCAAAGGCATATTGTGAAGATAAAATGAGTTAAGCCTTTAGAATTCTTCCTGCCATTTGGTAAACACTCCTGGTAGTTCAGTCAGTAAAGAATCTGCCTGCGGTGTAGGAGACACGGATTCAATCCCTGGATCAGGAATATCCCCTGGAGAAGGAAATGTCAGCTCACTCCAGTATTCTTGCCTGGTGAATTCCATGGACAGAGGAGCCTGGCAGGCTACAGTCCATGGGGTCTCAAAGAGTAGGTATTTTGAAGCACAAATATTTAACTACTGTATAATTCTTCAAAGTAGTATGAGTCCTAGTTTATTCAGTTTTTCTTAAATAGACATTTGAATGATTTCTAGTTTGTTGCTATCACCAGCAACAACATGTAATAGCATATCTAGCTTCATGTAATTGTGGTTTTCTGATAGAACTTAAACTTTATGTTGAGTATTGAGATTCATCCATTATATTTATTGCAAATATTTGTCTATTGCTTATATTTTGACTCTCTGCATGTGTTAAAACTTCAAACTGAAAACAAAAATACATCTCTCTCTCTCCCCATCCCCCACTTCCCCTTTACTCACATATCTCACAGATAGTACATGTAAAGTTTATATAATGGAAGCAAGTTTCATGAAACATATTCTTTATCACATTCCATATACTTTGATACTTTCTGTTCTAGCTTATTCTAAGCATTTCACTTCTTTTTTTTTTTTCATTTATTTTTATTAGTTGGAGGCCAACCATTTCACAACATTGCAGTGGGTTTTGTCATACATTGACATGAATCAGCCATGGAGTTACATGTATTCCCCATCCCGATCCCCCCTCCCACCTCACTCTCCACCTGATTCCTCTGGGTCTTCCCAGTGCACCAGACCCCAGCACTTGTCTCATGCATCCCACCTGGGCTGGTGATCTGTTTCACTATAGATAATGTTCTTGCTGTTCTCTCTAAACATCCCACCCTCACCTTTTCCCACAGAGTTCAAAAGTCTGTTCTGTACATCTGTGTCTCTTTTTCTGTTTTGCATATAGGGTTATCATTATTATCTTTCTAAATTCCATATATATGTGTTAGTATACTGTAATGGTCTTTATGTTTCTGGCTTTCTTCACTCTGTATAATGGGCTCCAGTTTCATCCATCTCATTAGAACTGATTCAAATGAATTCTTTTTAATGGCTGAGTAATATTCCATTGTATATATGTACCTTATCCATTCGTCTGCTGATGGGCATCTAGGTTGCTTCCATGTCCTGGCTATTATAAACAGTGCTGTGATGAACATTGGGGTGCACGTGTCTCTTTCAGATCTGGTTTCCTCAGTGTGTATGCCCAGAAGTGGTATTGCTGGGTCATATGTTCATTTCATTTTTAAAAATGCTTGTAGAGACCCTCTAAATTGATTTCAAATTACTAGTTCATTGAGACCCACAGTCTGAAAAGCTCTGCCCTCTTTCTCTCCCAGCCTGTGGTGAACTAATCTATAGATGCTGGCACCCATTTGAGTTTCCCTGTCTGGCAAGCTGGTAGCCTATTAGAACTGGAGACTTCCCTTGAACTTCAGCCCAATTAAGTAAGGTCTGGTTCTTATCCATCTTTTCGCAAGAGTTGAGACCCACCTACTATACCTGCCCCAAACAAACAGGTGGTCTCAAAGTAAATCACTGCCCCAGATGTCAACCACCTGACTTTGAATGTCACTGTCTGCTGCCATGCCTAACCCACCAGATTGATATTAGCCCCACTTGTACCCATTTGCCGAAGATTAACAGGGAAATAATTTTAAGACTGTTGGCTCACTTCCATGTTGACACTTAAGGGAGGTCACTCTGTCAGAAGGGAACTGTTTCCAGGCAATGCTAGCACTTAAAGTCCGGAAGGGACAGGATCATAATTTTCCAAGTTCAGTTTATTTAGATCTCTGCCCAGCCTGAGTTTGGGAGTACATGATAGGGGTGGGGAGATGGAACTGTGTTGCTAGCATCCAGGTAGAATTGGGGCTCTAGCCAAATGGACTAGAATCCAGGGCAAAACTCTGGGCAAACAGGAGGAGGTCAAGTACAGATGACTAAGCACAGCGTGTTGAAGTATGCAGTACTAAAGTGACACTTGGGTTGCTAAGGCCCACCTGAAACTCACAACAAATGACAAAATTGTATCTAGGTCCCACCAGCTGGTGGATCTAGGCTCCTGACTTGATCAAGATCAGCTCAGGAACAGGGTGACCCTAAGCATGTAGATTGGGGGCATCCAGGCCTTCAGCTGAGAGTGCCAGGGCAGGCAGGGACTCATAGGAAATAATCATGACGAAAAATTCCTTGACTGCTACATTAAAGCTGGGAATATAATTCTTCCCCTGGGCATTTGACGCAGGACCTGTGAGGAGACTATACTGATTAAACAATTTAAATGCAAATTGATATGATCAAGATTGGAGGAGCATATCAGATCAGCAGATTTTTCTCAATTAGGAAAAGAAGAAACTTGTTCTAGTCTTGAAAAGAGCTTTCTGACAGGTAAGTTTACTCATTCACTCACTCCTCTGCCCATTCATTCATTTATAATGTAGGACACACTTAACTAAGGGATACCTGCTTTCATTTACTGTTGCATTGTCAGATGTGCACACTCTCATATTTTCTTGGTATCTCTGGATATTACGAACAGAAGGGCAGGTGTAAGGTACTTGTATTATACAACTTAAATGTGCAGATTGCTCAGGCAACATTGTTTGACTTTAGTGTCAGCGGGCCCCTGATGACAACTGAAAAGTGCTCAAAAGTCAGTTTTACATGAAAAGTAAGTTTATGTTTTTCCTCTGTTGGTAGGTAACTCCCTATATAGCAGCAACATACAGATAGTAATGACAAATTCCTGAAAGTAAACTGTAGGAGATGACAATATTCAGCACCTAAACCCAGATGTCAGCAGAGATGCCATCTCTGCTTATGTCCTTTAAGATTTAAGAAATAACTTGTCCTTTACTCCATCCACTTCCTACCTGCATTTTGAGGAGGCAGCACTGTGCTCTGCCATCCTTGGGTAGCAGGGCCAGGAAACTCATGTGGTCATGGTCACTTGGCTTCAGTTCTGGTTTTCAGTGTCTTGTTTTCATCTAACCCAGCAGCTCTTTCTTCCCTGTGTTCTACTGTCTGACCCAATGTAAAGCTCAGTTCTCTTGTTTTGTTTTGTCTCTCCTCTCTTCTCTTTCCCACCTCCCAAATGTCACATGAGATATTTGAGTATGCAGAGATCAAATTGCCAACATCCATTGGATCATCGAAAAAGCAAGAGAGTTCCAGAAAAACATCTATTTCTGCTTTATTGACTATGACTATGTCAAAGACTTTGACTGTGTGGATCATAACAAAGTGTGGAAAATTCTGAAAGAGATGGGAATACCAGACTACCTGACCTGCCTCTTAAGAAATCTGTATACAGGTCAAGAAGCAACAGTTAGAAATGGACATGGAACAACGGACTGGTTCCAAATAGGGAAAGGTGTACATCAAGGCTGTATATTGTCACCCTGTTTATTTAATTTATATGCAGAGTACATCATGAGAAATGCTGGGTTGGATGAAGCACAAGCTGGAATCAAGATTGCCTGGAGAAATATCAATAACCTCAGATATGCAGATGATACCACCATTATGGCAGAAAGTGAAGAAGAACTAAAGAGCCTCTTGATGAAAGTGAAAGAGGAGAGTGAAAGAGTTGGCTGAAAACTCATTCAGAAAACTAAGATCATGGTATCTGGTCCCATCACTTCATGGCAAATAGATGGGGAAACAATGGAAACAGTGACAGACTACTTTTTTGGGCTCCAAAGTCACTGCAGATGGTGACTGCAGTCATGAAATTAAAAGATGCTTGCTCCTTGGAAGAAAAGTTATGACCAACCTAGAGAGCATTTAAAAAGCAGAGACGCTCCTTTGTGAACAAAGGTCTGTCTAGTCAAAGCTATGGTTTTTCCAGTAGTCATGTATGGATGTGAGAGTTGGACTATGAAGAAAGCTGAGCACTGAAGAATTGATGCTTTTGAACTGTGGTGTTGGAGAAGACTCTTGAGAGTCCTTTGAACTGCAAGAAGATTCAACCAGTCCATCCGAAAGGAAATCAGTCCTGAAAATTCATTGGAAAGACTGATGATGAAACTGAAACTCCAATACTTTGGCCACCTGATGTGAAGAACTGACTCAATGGAAAAGATCCTGATGCTGGGAAAGATTGAAGGCAGGAGGAGAGGGGGACGGGGGATGACAGAGGACGAGATGGTCGGATGGCATCACCAACTCAATGGACATGAGTTTGAGTGAACTCTGGGAGTTGGTGATGGACTGGGAAGCCTGGTGTGCTGCAGTCCATGGGGTTGCAAAAAGTTGGACATGACTGAGTGACTGAACTGAAAGTTCACTGAAGACATGGGGTGAAATTTTCGGAGGTTTATAAAAACATTAGATATTGCTTATCCTGCATCATTTCTTCCTCCCTCTTCCTTTCTCTTCCTCCCCAACCAAAACTCATGGACCTTTAGTCTGTAGGTAGGGCGATGGTGGTGCTTGCTTGATATCATTAAAACTCCCTGAAATCTAAAACAAAGGGACCCTTTCTGCAATTAACAGCACCCAATAACTGGTAGATGTTTTGACTTCTCAGTCTTTCTTTCTATCCTTCTTATATCAATTGGAACAATTCATGTCACCCTGTAAAAGGGGGGGGGGGAAAGGTCAGTTGGGTTTAAAATATACTTTAAAAATCATTATGATAATATGGATTTATTAATATAGACAAACCCTATGTTAGTTTTCAATGGATTGCCTGTGATCATAGTTATTACACTGTTTAAAAATACATAAATTTTTAGTAGACAACTGCAAAGAGGATAAACATGGCCCATTATTTTCCCAAGTTGCCTCTGTTGATATAATACCCAGATTTTGATGATTTTTTTCTACTACCTTTCTGGTTTTCTGGAATTATAGGGTACTCATACCGAGTACAAGGAGAAATGATACTTTGACCAAGAATCCTGACCTGGATCTGTCAGTGGGACCGAAAACATCAAATCACAAATCAGGAACTGACTGGGCTAAGGCAACCGAACAATTGATGGTAGAAAGTCTCCGAGGAAAGAGTGAAATTAAAGGTGGTCCATGGCTAGAATTCAAGGCAACCATAGATGATGCTAGACCCAAGAAAATACATGCATGGAAATCAAGATCCAAGAAGAACTCTTATATCTGAGCAGGAAGGGTTGAAAGAGACTAGGGAGAGGTACAAGAGTGGGTGTCATAGATTCAGATGCTGTGGTCTAGGAAGTGTTTGTCACCACAGAACTCTACTTAGAGGCCCTTGTATTTCCCCGTGGGTGAGCCTCTGCTGCTTCACAAAACCTTAGCCTTTGTAGGAAGGCAGCTGCTGGTTCTACACTCAGTCAAGAGGCAGTCACTGTAATTAGTGGCTCTATGGAATGATATTGGTAGACTCATAATAGGATTAGGACAGTCAGAATCATTAAGGATAGCTAGGAATCAGTCTGCACTCTTCAGTCTGTAAGGCCTAGGTGAGGCTGAAGGTCAGGAAACCAAGAATAGCAGCTCTGTTATAGACAATTTGAGTTGAAGTTTCTGTTACTTGCATCTAAAAGCACCTTAACTAATTGTGTGTGCACACACATGCACATGTGTGTATTTTAATACATATGGATGCATGAAACAAATTATGAATGCCTTTAGAAATAAAATGTTAAAGGTTGTTATCATAAAGGAGCTTATGTATGGTTTCATTTTTTGCCTTCTCTTTCTTTTTTAAACAATAAACTTACACATATCAGTCAAGGTTCTTACAAACAACAGAGGCTGACCAAGGCTGATTTTAGTGGAAAAGGAAATTATTTAAAGGATATTGGGAACTCACAGAACTCGTAGTCTGTAAGAACAAGTTTAAGAGGAAGGAAATAACTAGGGAACCCCAAACTGAACCAGGAACTCTTCTGATAAGGACATTGCTGTTGCTGCCACTAACTCCTGGTCACCACAGCTCACAGTGCTGCCCAGCTTTCAGTGCTGGATACTACTGCTGCTAACCAGAAGCTCTTCTGCATTCACCTGTCACCAAAAATGGACACATGCTTCTTTGTGATAACCCATTCTTCAAGGTCCAGGAAGTTCACATTTGTTTGACTGATCTTAGGGGATTCTCCCATGCTGAAGGACAGAGAAACTGGAAAGTGAGAATCTGCAAGATTTGCTCCCATCAAGACTCATAGATAGGGAGTTCTCCAAATACAGAAAGGCAAAAAATAAAACATTTTCTTTACTTTTGTAATTGTTTCAAAAAGTAATAAAGCAAAACAAAACAAAAAACCCCGACCCATACAAAACCAAATCAAACCAAACCAAAACAAAGGTGTAACATCCATGTAAGCACTTTGAGAAAGACCATTATTTTTGTAAATAAGAAAAATAGATGCACACAATATTTTACACATTTGAGGAAAAAAAATTCAAGAAGTCATCTGAATGTGTATACCTTTCATATTTGAAACACATTTATCTCACATTTTCTGGTTTGCTAACCAGAAGTTCAGCCCAAAATACATGCCATTTTTACACTCTCTCTGATGAATTTATAGTTACTAAAGGCTATTTATTCTAATGCACTAACAGGTAAATTATATATAGTCTGATGTTTTAGGCAGCTGACCTTCCTATAAGCATGGTTAAGGGAATAACAAAGAATGCTACTCTACTCAGTAATTTTTTGCCATCAAAAATAGAAATCTTTAAATTGTCAAAGAATAATATATACTTGGAATATTCACTAGAATTAGCAATAACTATATTTAAACAATCAATTTAGAGCAAGATGCAAAGAAATCAAGTTAGATTTATTCCAAAGATGCAAGAATGGTACAATATTCACAAATCAAACAGTGTGCACCACCACATTAACGAAAGGAAGGATAAAAATAACATGATCAACTCAATAGATGCAGAAAAAGAATTTGACAACATTCAACATCATTTCATGATAAATACTGTCATCAAAGTGGATATAGAGGGGCCATATCTCAACGTAATGTAGGCCATTTATAAGAAACCCACCACTAAACTCACACTCAGTGGTGCAAAACTGAAAGCCTTTCCTCTACATTTAGAAACAAGATAAGGATGCTCACTCTTACCACTTCTATTTAACAGAGTATTGAAAATCCTAGCCATAACAGTCAGACAAGAAAAAGAAATAAAAAGCATACAGATTGGAAGGGAAGTACTAAAACTGTCACTATTTACAGATGACCTGATACTTTATATAGAAAAATCTAAAGTCTCCACCACAAAACTATTAAAACTAATAAACAAATTCAGTAAAGTTTCAGAATGCAAGATTAATTTAGAGAAAAAAGTTGTATTTCTATATACTAATAATGAACTATCAGAAAGAGAAAGCTAAGGGGAATTCCCTGTTGGTCCAGTGGTTAGAACTCGGTGCTTTTCCTGACAGGGCCTGGGTTCAGTCTCTGGTTGGGGAACTAAGACCCTGCAAGCCACAAGATGCAGCCAACGCCCGCTCCCCCCTACAAAAATAGAAAGGTTTTTAAAAAAATCATGCTAAAATTACATCAAAAAGATTAAAATATCTAGAAATCAATTTAACCAAGGCAGTGAAAGAAGTATAATCTGAAAAATATGAAACATCGATGAAGGAAATTGGAAGATGATACAAATAAATGGAAAGATTATCCTGTGCTCTTGAATTGGAAGAACTGATATTGTATGTCCATACTACCTAAAGTAACCTATAAGGTTAATGCAATACCTCTCAAAATACCCATGACATTTTTCACAGAACGAGAAAAAATAATTCCAAAATTCATATGGAACCACAAAAGATCCCAAACTGTCAAAACAATCTTGAGAGAAAAGAACAAAGCTGACAGTATCACACTTCCTGACTTCAGACTATTCTACAAAGCTACATAATCAAAACATAGTGGTGGTGACACAAAATAGACACATGGACCAATGGAGCCTAATAGAGAGCACAGAAATAAATCCATGCACCTGTGGCCAATGGACCCATGACAAAGGAGGCAAGAGTATGCAATGAAGAAAACAATCTCTTCAACAACTGGTGCTGGGAAAACTGGATGGTTACATATATAAACGAAATTAAAACATTTTCTCAAACCATATACAAATATAAACTTGAAATGGATTAAGGACCTAAATATAAGATCTGAAACTACAAAAGTCCTAGAACAAACATAGGTGGAAAACTCTTTGCCATAAATTATAGCAATACTTTTTTGGATCTGTCTTCTAAAGCAAAAGAAATAAAAACAAAATAAACAAATGGGATCTAATTAAACCTAAAAGTTTTTGCATGGCAAAGGAAGCCACTGACAAAATGAGAAGACAACCTATGGAATGAAAAAATAAAAACAAACTGTAGATGATATGGCTGCCAAGCAGTTACTATCCAACTACATAAATAGCTAATATACCTTAATACCAAAAATTCAAACAACTTAATAAAAAAATAGGCAGAAGACCTAAATAGACATTTTTTTCAAGGAAGATATACAGATGTTTAATGCACATGAAAAGATGCTCAACATTGCTAAATATCAGAGGAATGATATTCAACACAATGAGATATCACCTCACACCTGTCAGAATGACTATCATTAAAAAGACTACAAGCAACCAATGTTGGAGAGAATGTGGAGAATCTAGATGGCACTTTAAAAAGCAGAGATATCATTTTCTCAACAAAGGTCCATGTAGTCAAAGCTATGGTTTTTCCAGTAATCACATATGGATGTCAGAGTTGGACCATAAAGAAGGCGGAGTGCCAAAGAATTGATGCTTTCGAATTGTGGTGCTGGAGAAGACTCTTGAGAGTCCCTTGGACAACAAGGAGATCAAACCAGTCAATCCTAAAGGAAATCAACCTTTAAGATTCATTGGAAGGACTGATGCTAAAGCTGAAGCCCCAATATTTTGATCACCTGATGCAAAGAGCTGACTCATTGGAAAAGACTCTGATGCTGGGAAAGATTGGGGGCAGAAGGAGAAAGGGGCAATAGAGGATGAGATGGTTGGATGGCATCATCGACTCAATGGACATGAGTTTGAGAAAACTCCGGGAGATAGTGAAGGACAGGGAAGCCTGGTGTGCTGCAGTTTATGGGATCACAAAGAGTTGGACACAACTTGGCAAGTGAAACGCAGCAGCAATGTGGAGAAAAGAGAACCCTTGTACATTGTTTGTGGGAATGTACACTGATGCAGCCATTATGGAGAACAGTATAGAGGGTCTTCAAAAAACTAAAAATAGAATTACCTTATGATCCAGCAATTCTACTTCTGAGTAGATATCTAGAAAAAAAAATGAAAACACTATTTCAAAAAGATACACGTGAGAAGGCAAGGGTGGGATGTTCTGAGAGAACAGCATTGTAACAAGTATACTATCAAGGGAGAAACAGATTACCAGCCCAGGTTGGATGCATGAGACAAGTGCTCAGGGCTGGTACACTGGGAAGACCCGGAGGGATGGGATGGGGAGGGGGGCGGAAGGGGGATCGGGATGGGGAACACATGTGGATCCATGGTTGATTCATGTCAATGTATAGCAAAAACCACTACAATATTGTAAAGTGATTAGCCTCCAACTAGTAAAAATAAATGAAAAAAAAAAAAAAAAAAAAGACGCACTGCAATCTTCATAGCAGTACTACTTAAAATGGCCAAGATATGGAGGCAACCTAAATGCCCATCAACAGACTGAATAGATAAGGAAGATGTGGTATATATAGACAGACACACACAAAAAAATGTCAGTCATAAAAAAGCATGAAATTCTGCCATTTACAGCAACACATAGGGCAGATCTACAGAATATCATGCTTAGTGAAATAAGTCAGACAGAGAGAGATAAATATCATAACAAAGTCATTTATATATGGAACCAAGAAAAAAAATAAACAAACATAAATAACAAAACAGAAACAGCCTCACAGATATGAAAACAAACCAGTGGTTACTGAAGGGGAGAGAGGAGGGGCAGAAGCAAGTTAGGGTATGGGATTAGGACATACAAACTACTGTGTATAAAATAGATAAAAAACAGGATATATCATATAGTGCAGGGAACTGTAGCCATTATCTTGTAATAATTTTTAATGGAGTATAATCTTAAAAATACTGAATCCCTATGCTGTCCACCTAAAACTAATATTATATTATAAATCAACTATATGTTAATTTAAAAGGTAGCATTTCAAAAATTGTGAAGAGTAATTTGCATCCAAAGCAGTAACTGGAATTAGCAATAACTAGGGCTTCCCTCAGAGAAAGCAATGGCACCCCACTCCAATACTCTTGCCTGGAAAATCCCATGGATGGAGGAGCCTGGTGGGCTGTAGTCCATGGGGTCGCTAAGAGTCAGACACGACTGAACGACTTCACTTTCACTTTTCACTTTCATGCATTGGAGAAGGAAATGACAACCCACTCCAGCATTCTTGCCTGGAGAATCCCAGGGACGGGGGAGCCTGGCGGGCTGCTGTCTATAGGGTCGCACAGAGTCAGACACGACCGAAGTGACTTAGTAGTAGCAGCAGCAGTAGCAGGGCTTCCCTAGTGGCTCAGAGGTTAAAGTGTCTGCCTGCAACGCAGGAGACCTGAGTTTGATCCCTGGGTTGGGAAGAGCCCCTGGAGAAGGAAATGGCAACCCACTCCAGTATTCTTGCCTGGAGAATCCCATGGACGGAGGAGCCTGGTGGGTTACAGTCCATGGGGTCACAAAGGGTTGGACACGACTGAGCGACCTCACATCATTCACATCATATTTAAACAAGCAATTTTTTAAAAATTATTTTTATCTATTCATTATTTATTTATTTTTGGCTGCATCTTCGTTGCTGAACTCATTGCGGCAAGTGGTGGCTAATATCTAGCTGCAGTGTGCAGACTTCTCATTGTGGTGACTTCTCTTGTTGTGGAATATAGGCTCTAGGGCATGGGTTCTGCAGTTGTGCCCAGGGCTTAGCTGCCACACAGCATGTGGGATCTTCCCGGATCAGGGATTGAACCCACATCCGTTGCATTGGCAGGTAGATTCTCAACGTTTGGACCATCAGGGAAGCCTTAAACAAGAAATTTAAAGCAAGATTCAAAGAAATCTAAAGACCTCAGTACAATAAATATATTTGTCTCAATCTCCTTCAGATTTTCTATCCTATGTTTTCTGAATCCAAGCACTAGAATAATTTTCTTTAAAACGCCAATTTCATCATGTCATTCATGTGCAGAAAATCTTTCACTATCTCTCTGTGCCTTTAGGAAAAATCCAGACTCCTGAGCTGGCATTAAGACTTTTCTTCAGTGTGGCAGCCCCTGTATCTTTCCTGCTACATGTCTCACCACCATAGTTAAAGCCAAATGAATCACTGAACTAGCCTTGTGCTTTCCTACCTCTGTGCTCTGTTCATACACTCTTCTCCACACAGTAAGCTTTCACCAGCTCCTCCTACCCACATCAATTTTACTTATTTCTAAAAACTGGACAGCAAGGAGATCAAACTAGTCAGTCCTAAAGGAAATCAACCCTGAATATTCATTGCAAGCACTGATGCTCAAGCTGAAGCTCCAATAATTTAGCCACCTGATGGGAAAAGCCGACTCACTGGAAAAGACCCTGATGTTGGGAAAGATTGAGGGCAGGGGGAGAAGTGGGTAACAGAGGGATGAGGTGGTTGGATGGTATCACCGACTCAATGGATGTAAGTTTGAGCAAACTCCAGGAGATAGTGAACACAGGGAAGCCTGGCATGCTGCAGTCTGTGGGATCGCAAAGAGGTGGACATAGCAGTGTTTGAACAGAAACTGGGCTCATATCTCGTGTTCTGTGTGGACTTCTCTGACTCTCAGCCTAGTTGAATCAATCCTTTGAATTCCAATAGCAAAACCCATCCACCTTTCCAGTTCTTAATGGTGACATTAGGTTTCGAATTGTATCTCCATTTGTGACCACTAAGAACTAAAGCAGGAGATTGCAAACTTTAATTGAAACAATTAATTAATTGAAACAATTTTAAGGTTCTTTGCTACTTTAACACCACCCTCTATCACTTGAGTTCTGATGGACTTGCTAGATGCGGAGCCATCTCTGCAGCACTGGTGATTACATACAACCATACACAGAAACCTGTATACAGGTCAGGAAGCAACAGGTAGAACTGGACATGGAACAACAGACTGGTTCCAAATAGGAAAAGGAGTATGTCAAGGCTGTATATTGTCACCCTGCTTATTTAACTTAAATGCAGAGTACATCATGAGAAATGCTGAGCTGGAGGAAGCACAAGCTGGAATCAAGATTGCCGGGAGAAATATCAAAAACCTCAGATATGCAGATGACACCACCCTTATGGCAGAGAGTGAAGAAGAACTAAAGAGCGTTTTTATGAAAGTAAAAGAGGAGAGTGAAAAAGTTGGCTAAAAGCTCAACATTCAGAAAACTAAGATCATGGTATTCAGTCCTATCACTTCATGGCAAATAGATGGGAAAAGAATGGAAACAGTGGCTGACTTTATTTTGGGGGGCTCCAAAATCACTGCAGATGGTGATTGCAGCCATGAAATTAAAAGACACTTACTCGTTGGAAGGAAAGTTATGACCATCCTAGACAGCATATTAAAAAGCAGAGACATTACTTTGTCCACAAAGGTCCATCTAATCAAGGCTATGGTTTTTCCAGTAGCCATGTATGGATGTGAGAATTGGACTATAAAGAAAGCTGAGCGTCGAAGAATTGATGCTTTTGAACTGTGGTTCTGGAGAAGACTCTTGAGAATCCCTTGGACTGCAAGGAGATCCAACCAATCCATCCTAAAGCAGATCAATCCTGGGTGTTCATTGGAAGGACTGATGTTGAAGCTGAAACTCCAATACTTTGGCCACCTGATGCGGAGAGCTGACTCATTTGAAAAGACCCTGATGCTGGGAAAGATGGAGGGCAGGAAGAGAAGAGGATGACGGAGGATGAGATGGTTGGATGGCATCACCGACTCAACAGACACAGGTTTGGGTGGACTCCGGCAGTTGGTGATAGACAGGGAGGCCTGGCGTGTTGTGGTTCATGGGGTCGCAAACAGTTGGACACAACTGAGTGAGTGAACTAAAAACTAAAATATGGGTCTACCCAGGCACTGGAGAAGGGTATGGCAACCCAGTGCAATATTCTTGCCTGAAAACTCCCGTGAACAGAGGAGCCTCGTGGGCTCCAGTCCCCAGGGCCAAAAAGAGTCAGACACGACTAAAGCAATTTAGCACACATGCATGGTCATGGGTCTGCCCAGGAGTGTATCTCACTGTGTGATTCCAAGTGCAGCATCCCATCATTCACTCAGTCTGCCTTTTCATCCAGTCCTCAGGGATCATGGTGGAGACCCCAAGGCTTGTAAGACATTGAGAGCCTTGTACAAAGATAAAGGCTGGGGGTGGGGGCACAGCTATCTTTGGAGTGCGGATATTAGGGAAGAAGTTACAGTTTGAGAGGCATGCAGGAGGTAACACCAAAACGTTCAGAACAGGAAGGGAGAGAGGGATGATAGTAAAGATCGCTTTGTAACTGAAAAAACCTTCTTTGGGAAAACATAAGAGACCTCCCCCACCCCACCCTTGGTTAGGAACTCCCAGAAATAGGTGGGTGGAATTTGAGAGCGGTCAGATTTCCCAGAATTGAAGATGACAGCAGAGCCAGAGAAATGCCAGTTTTACCATTACTGTGACTCTATTTTATTTCAGACAGGTGTGGCCTTGGACAACATGGGTTCTATTCAGCTGTGTTTATTTGTCATTCTAAGGCACACAGGAATGACTGAGAAAAATGGTTTTATTTAGGTGAAGGGGTTATGGGTAATTTTTGTGGTTTTATAACAAATATAAAGTTTAAATGAAGTATAAAAAATTTAATAACTATATATAGTTATTATTAAGTTGTTACCACAAAATTAAGAAATATTTTTAAATGAAAATATTAAAGTTACCATAAAATTTTATATATAAAATATATATATTATATATATGAGGCTTGATGCTAGCGGTAAAGAACCCACCTGCCAATGCAGAAGACATAAGAGCCACAGGTTCAATCCCTGATTCGGGAAGATCACCTGGAGGAGGGCATGGCAACCCATTCCAGTGTTCTTGCCTAGAGAATCCCATGGACAGAGGACCCTGGTGGGCTACAGTTCATAGGGTTGCACAGAGTTGGACATCACTGGAGTGACTTAGCATGCACACAGCACACACACACATATATATGAAATGTATAGTTAAAGACACACATTGTTCACACTGGTCCGGGAACAGTTTCTGACTAGATACTTCATGGGTCAGTGACAGCTTCCATACCAGAGGCTGTTGGCAAATTGTTAGGAAAGCCATTGTGGTTGAAAATAGAGGAATAAAGGGTTCTATTAGGACCTGAGTGGGAGCAAAGGGGCAAGGAGTCACTTCCTGCATACCAAGAGAAAGGCAAAAAGAAGAAACTAAATGATACAAGCTTTCTACACTCAAGGTCAACTCAGGGTAAAACTTGGGTTGTAACAGAACAGGTCTTCAGTTTCAATTCCATCTTGCTTTTTACCTCCTTGGACCTCATTTTTTCTATTTCTACTTTGAATCTTTATTAAAATCTATGAAAGTATGCTTCCTTTCTTTGCCTCAGTTTGTTCTGTTTCTTGGAACTGTCTTAGCACAACAGTTGAGTCTCTGCCTGTCTCCTGAGCACCAGTTCTGGCTTTATTGTCAAGTCTGCACAATGCCTTGCAGATCCTCAAGAGATTCCTCACATTAAGCGAGCCATGCACACGGGCTGCCTCACCCACAGGCTGCCACCTGCTGTCTGCCCTGTGGATGTTTCTCTACCAGGGATGCACCCTGGCAATCTGCACACTTATGTGAGTGGCACGGCCTCCTTTCCCAGGTGGGCTCAATTCCTATCATCCCTGAGAACATGTTCGGCTCTGACCCTTAACTCATCTGACCTCAGGAAGTCCTGGGAACAGTGTCCTGCTCCAATTACAGAAACCAGAGTGTGGCTGAGGTCAGTCCCAGGCCATCCTTGCTGGGCCTACTGCCCTGCCGAGGATTCCTGGGGTTGACCACAGTTTAGTTCAGGGGCCTCTTCAGATTTTGCGAGTATCACTGAAGTAAGTCCAGGCTGCAACACTCCACAGGTCATGTGACTCCCTCACTCCCACCCCGAGTGGCTTGCTAATTCTTAGATTTGTCTGATGCAGTTACTAAGAAAACCTCATTGGACTGCAATGGTTCTCCAATGCTTGTCAGAGAACCTTCATTTTGTCTTTACCTTGTCTATACACTTCCCCTTGGTGACCACGGTATTATGGCCTGGTTAATGTTGAAGAATATTTTGAGAGTCTGGCAAGAGACTATGGTCTGGAGTACAGGTTGCCACCAGCTGGGGATTTATGGTTAACTCCCAGTAAACTAAAAATGTGCCAGGGCTGTTTAACGCCCAAACATTGCCAAATAACAGGCCCTCTTAAACACCTAAAGTGTGCCAAAATTGACTTATTCCACTGTGACCCTGACTTTTTGCAGTGAGATAGAGCACCCCAGAGTTTACAGAGATACCACACCCACTATGAAATACTGTGGCCTCAAGGTACGCTGTAGATCAGTTCTCTTACAATTTATTGTGCATATGAATCACCTGGGGATTTTTGTAGAAATGTAGATTCTGATCAAGCATATCCGGATGGGGCCTGAGATTCTGCATTTCTAGCAAGTTCCCAAGTGATATTCATACTGTTGTTCTGAGGACCACACTTTGAGTAGCAAGACTCTGAAGGAAGCAGAGCAGGTGGAAAATATTCCAGAACATAATTCCGAATTGTGTCCTTCTATGGACAATTTTCTTGCAGCTGGAAAGGAAGTCAGCTTTGAGACAGGCGGAAATGGCCTTCATCCAGTTGGCCACTTTTCCCAGACAGATGATAGTTCTTTGTGAGCAAGCAGATATAAGGGAGCAGATTAGTGTCCAAAAGGAACCCAACCATGTGTCAGGCACTTCCACACCACCACACATGTACCTCCTCAAATCCAACCTAAACACACCCCATTCCTCACCTACCCACCTAGTGATTCAGCTCTTTAGGCCCTAGGACAGGGCAGAAGAGATGATGTGAAATTGCTCAGTGACTGGATAATGGTTAGTTCTGACAGCTGGCATTTTCAGAGAGGTAACAGACTTCTTTTCGATCTCCACCTGCTCTCCAGGTGGTGGATGGCAGCTTGCTAGGCTGGGGATCAGAAATAAATTAAGACTATCCCTTGCTGTCTAGACACTTGCCGTCGAGTGAGGAAGACACATTTGGGCAAATAACAGTGGACTGATGTGTTAATGCTTGAGAAGTCTCATGACAAATATCTGTTTTGATCATATTTGGTGAGAGGGTGGGGCTAAAGTTTGGGAAAGGACTCAAAAAAGGCTTCACAGAAGAGTGGCCGGGGAGCTAGGACTTTTCCAGGTGCAGGAAGAGGCATGGGAGGGTAGTCTAACCAGACTATCCTAACAGCCCGCCTTGAAAGGAAGGCTAGCATGGGATTGCATCTCCAAAGAGGAACCCCCAGGACCCAGGTTTTCCAAATCACACAACATAATGAAGGCTCTTGCTTGATATCATAGAAATATTTGGTCAGACAGAATTCCTACTGAGGTATGAAGGTTTTCTCTTTTCATTTAAAGGTTTCTCTGAGTGATTTTACAAGTATTTCCAGTGAAGTTAAAAGCAGATAAGAAAGAGTCGGTTGCTACAATGAAAGGGTATTTATGAGCTTCTCAGAGATCTTTGCCCCAGAAAGATACGCAAGTTAGACCTCGGTGCTCCAGGGACAGGCCGGTTGTCCAGGGCCAGCTGCAACACTGAAGGGGGTGTAATTGTCACCTAGTGGCCCACACCCACAAGTGGGAGCTCCATTGAGGTATCTGGAGTTGCTTCAGGTGTGGAATCATGTCCTCTACAAGTCATTTAGCCTAACCTCCTCTATCCTCTTTCAGGTCCTGAACCTTAGTTTGGTTACTGGAGAATATTGATCCAACTCTGAAAATGTCAAATGGGCCATATACACAAAAATTAATTCATGGTAAAGTGTAAAGAATCACTGAAAAAATGTTGGTAACGGATGCTACACCTGTATCTAATTTGATGGAGGAGAGGAATTGATGGCTGAACTGTGGAGAGTAGGAAAAGCAGAGGTGGGGGTGGGGGAGTGGGTCGTCCCTGA
The DNA here is from genome assembly GCF_963930625.1 of Muntiacus reevesi. NCBI lineage: Eukaryota > Metazoa > Chordata > Mammalia > Artiodactyla > Cervidae > Muntiacus > Muntiacus reevesi. Next base: position 43,684,404 of record NC_089256.1, read on the forward strand.
GAGAAGAAACAAATACAGGAAGAGGTTGCTGGAGCAGCAGCTGCCTTTGATTTTACTTGTTTACCTTCTCCTGGGACGGGGCAAACAGGAGCTGCTCATGATATTATTTTTAGAGCTATTTTCAGTGTGGCTAGAAAGGGTTGCACTGCTGTTTGGGTATGAAGAATGTTTAGCATGCCTAATCTTCCTACAGAAGGACTTTGTTCCCAGGTACACCAGCATGCTAAATTAAACATCCTGAAGAAAGGATCCTATATCAGTGCTCCAAAATGATGTTTGGTGACTCCTCTAGCACCATGAGGGGCCCTGCCATGGTCTTATTCTGGGGCCAGCTGGGGGCAGTCTAACTTGCTGTTTCCCCCAGACTCTACTTCTTGAGGGTCCCTTACTATTTGCCAAATTCTTACATTACTCAGAGAGAGCCCAAGGGCTCCTTTTAGCCTGGGAAAAGGAGGATAAGGGGGCTGTAGCAAGACAGAGCCATTACACAGTAGGTAAGAGCAAGGCCAGGGAGGCTGCGACAAGGAAGCAGAAGGGGCAAGGACTGGGAATTTGACAGCCAGGCAGAACCCATTCTCATCCTGGCTTCTTGTGACCTGTGTGACCACTTGGGCAAATTAGCTCATCTCTCTGACCTTAGTTTCCTCTTCTACAGACCAGAGATGAAAAACAGTGAGTGTTATTGTGAAGATTTAAAAGAGAAGAATGTAAAGCCTAGAATCTAGCACCTAGAGTGTACTGCATCATTTCCCTTCAATGCCTACCTTCAAATCTCCCTTCTCATTGCCCCATTTCCTTTACTGTTTGTCTCCACTTCTTATTAGAAGGGTTCCTCAGTCTCCAGCATTGCACCAAGATCCCTGTCTTCTAGGAGTTCTCATTTGGTGTGAAACAAAAAGATATGTTACAGCTGAAACTTCTGAGTGCCTCCAGGTGGAGGCCTTCTCCTTTCAGAATGCTCGGCTCCTCTCCGGAATCACTTCCTCCCTCCCAGGCTCTGGGGCTTTCAGGGGCCCCTCACCAAAAAGGGTGGGTGGCTCAGGCTAAGAACCAGATGCTCTTTCTCGGGGCCCTGATTCTTTGGTGCCATTTCCAAAGAAGATCTTTTCACCTTCTCAGTGTTCAAACCTCAAAGGTCCAGGTTAAGCATCTTGACTTGAGGGAAAGGTCCCAGAGAGATCCTCAGCTACTTTTAGATTGAGCTGGAATTTCTCATATTTAAGGAAGGTATAGTGCCCCACCTCCCCCGCCCTTTCTTGTTGTTGTTCAGTTGCTAAATGTGTCTGACACTTTGTGGCCTCATGGACTACAGCACGCCAGTCTTCCCTGTCCTTCAGGATCTCTCAGAGTTTGCTCAAACTCCTGTCCATTGAGTCAGTGACTCCATCCAAGCATCTCATTCTCTGTCACCCTCTTCTCACCCTGCCCTTAATCTTTCCCAGCATCAGGGTCTTTTCTGGTGAGTTGGCTGTTTGCATCAATCAGGTAGCCAAAGTGTTGGACTTCAGCTTCAGCATCAGTCTTTCCAATGAATATTCAAGACTGATTTCCTTTAGGATTGACTGGTTTTATCTCCTTGCAATCCAAGGGATTCTCAAGTCTTCTCTAGCACCACAGTTTGAAAGCATCAATTCTTCGTTGCTCAGCCTTCTTTATGATCTAACTCTCACATCTGTACATGATTACTAGGAAAAGCAGAGCTTTGACTATATTGACCTATGCTGGCAAAGTGATGTCTCTGCTTTTTAATACACTCTCTATGTTTGCAATAGCTTTCTTTCCAAGGAGCAAGCATCTTTTAATCATGTCTGCAGTCACCATCTGCAGTGATTTTGGAGCAGAAGAAAATAAAATCTGTCACTGTTTTCACTTTTTCTCCATTTGCCATGAAGTGATGGGACCAGATGCCAGGATCTTACTTTTCTGAATGTTGAGTTTTAAGCCAGCTTTTCCACTCTCCTTTTTCACCTTCATTAAGAAATTCTTTATTCATCTTCACTTTCTGCCATTAGAGTGGTATCATCTGTATATCTGAGGTTGTTGACATTTCTCCCTGCAATCTTGATTCCAGCTTGTGATTCATCCTGCCCAGCGTTTCTCATGATGTGCTCTGCATAGCAGTTAAATAAGCAGGTGACAATATACAGCCTTGATGTGCTTCTTTCCCAATTTTGAACCAGTCTGTTCCATGTCCAGTTCTAACTGTTGCTTCTTGACCTGCACACAGATTTCTAAGGAGATGGGTAAGGGGATCTGATATTCCCATCTCTTTCAGAATTTTCGTTTCTTGTGATCCACACAGTCAAAGGCTTTAGCATAGTCAATGAAGAAGATGTTTTTGGAACTCCTTTGCTTTTTCCATAATCCAATGGATGTTGGCAATTGGATCTCTGGTTCTTCTGTCTTTTCTAAATCCAATTTATACATCTGGGAGTTCTCGGTTCATATACTATTGAAGCCTAGCTTGAAGGATTTTGAGCATTACCTTGCTAGCATGTGAAATAAGTGCAACTATATGATAGTTTGAACATTCTTTGGCATTGCCCTTTTGGGAATAGAATGAAACGTGACCTTTTCCAGTCCTGTGGCCACTGCTGACTTTTCCAAATTTGCTGGCATATTGAGTGTAGCACTTTAACAGCATTATTTTCTAGGATTTGAAATAGTTCAGGTGATGGAATTCCATCACCTCTACCAGCTTTGTTTGTAAGAATGCTTCCCAAGGCCTACTTGATTTCACCCTCTAGGATGTCTGGCTCTAAGTGAGTGACCACACCATCATGGTTATCTGGGTCATTAAGACCTTTTTTGTATAGTTCTTCTGTGTATTCTTGCCAGGTCTTCTTAATCTCTTCTGTCTCTGTTAGGTCCTCGCTGTTTCTGTCCTTATTGTGCCCCTCTTTGCATGAAATGTTCCCTTACTCTCTTACTGTCTTTAATTTGGTAAAATAGAAATAACATAAAATCTACCATTTTAACCATGTTAAGTCTTAAATTCAGTAGCAGTAAATGTATTTATATTTTTGTGCAACCATCATCACATTCCTCTTCAGAACTTTCTCATCACCTCAAACTGAAATTTCCTACCCATTAAATAGTAGCTCCCCATTCCTTTTCTTACAATCCCTGCTAACACTATTCTACTTTCTGTCTCTATAAATTGGATTATTCTAGGGACCTCACATAAGCATGAAAGCATTAGTCGCTCAGTCATGTCCAACACTTTATGATGCCATGGACTGTAGTCCACTAGGTTCTTCTGACCATGGGATTCTCCAGGCAACAATATTGGAGTGGATAGCCATCTCTTCTCCAGGGGATCTTCCTGATCCAGGAATTGAATCTGGGTCTCCTGCATTACAGATGGATTCTTTACTGTCTACCATCTAAGCCACCATAAGGAGAATTATAAAATATTTGTCCTTTTGTGTATGTACAGGCCTCTTTTAAGGAAAAATGATACATTACAGATTTACTCTGTTGCCTGTTCTGATGTTTCAAACACACACATGCACATGAACACGTACATATTTGTATGTGTAAAAGTAGGTATAGAATTGTATGTGTACAGCTCTATTTACAGGTTAGACAATTAGAAAACCAAATCTAAAAATCCACAAAATTCTATATAATTAAATTTAATATGAGAGATGATATTCTGCTAAAACGAAACCCCAAAGTTGTTTAAAAATAGAAAAATTTTGGTTTTAGTTCTGTTTAGTTTTTGTCTGCATTTTGACTTTATCTTAATACAGAGAATAACTGCCTAAGTATGTTAAAGGGAATGTCACTAGTAACATCAAAGCTTGGTTTGATAGTTCAGAATAATCAGATCACACACTTCACAATAATGATGCCAGCAATCAAGGCTTTAAGACCAATTTTAATGAAGTTTTTCTGATAATAATGTAAAATTATCTTTCCATTAAGATAAGATTAACATTGTGATGTTATTGAAATCTGAATTAAAGGAGTCATCTAATCTAACTCTTAGAGTTGGGAACCAAAAAAAGGTCTTTATTGTAATTACCTACTATACTTGAAGCTAAAGAACAGTTGCAACTTGGTACATACAAAGATAAGCTCTGAGCAGTAGAATCTGAATATGAAATCATCTGCTCTGGCAAGGACCTCTTGAATCTAGTATGCTTTTAAAATTGTTTCAATCATCTATTGCTACAAAATAAGCTGCTTCCCTGGTGGCTCAGTGGTAAAGAATCTGTCTGCAAATGTAGGAGATACAGGTTCAGTCCCTGGCTTGGGAAGATCCCCTGCAGAAGGGAGTGGTAACCCACTCTAGTATTCTTGCCTGGAAAATTCCATGGACAGAGGAGCCTGGTGGGCTACAGTCCATGGGGTTGCAAAGAGTTGGACGTGACTGGGCACGTGTATAAGTCATCCTCAAATTAGTGACTTAAGACAGCAGCATTTATTTTGCTTAGACATCTTTGATTTGGGTTGAGGCTTGGGGAGAGCTTGTGTCTACACCCTATGACTTACCTGGATTGGCTCGAAGACCAGGGGCTGGAATCATCTAATGAAGAGAATGATAAACCTTTTCTGTAAAAGATCAGATAGTAAATTATTTTTACCTTTGCAGACCATAGAATTTCTGTTATAACTACTAAAGTCTGTTGCAGAGAAAGAAATAAGACATAGAAAGAAACCATTGACAAATAAGTGAGCGTGGTTGTGTTTCAATAAAATATAAAAACAGTAAGTCAGATTTGGCCTACAGGTCAAAAATCTGCCAATCCCTGATCTGAAAACTTGTTTACTCACATGCCTGGAACTTGACGCTGGCTTCTGACTCTTATCTGAGTCTTTCAGCCAGAATGCCAACATGTGGCCTCCCCATGGGGCCTGAACTGTGTTCCAAAGGCAAGTGTTCAGAGAGCAAGAGCCAGGAAGAATTTCTATTTTTTTTATGACCTAGCCTGGGAAGCCATGCAACATCACTTTGACCACATTCTATTTGTTGAAGTGGTCACAAAGGCCCACTGAGGTTAAAGGGGAGGAAATACAGACTCCACCTGAAGAGGGGAGAGAGACGAGATTCTGAAGGAGCATATGGGATCAGCATGTGGGATCTGCCATGTGATGATTCAATTCTCCCACTAGTTTTCTAGTGTTGTTTTTTTTTTTTTTACATTCAAACCATTTCAAAATCCTCACTTATACAATAAACCCTGATGTCATTTGGGCTTCATTTGTTATGAAAACATTCACTAGCACAACCTGTGGTACTGAAATTTCATGGAGCTTTCCAAAAGTCATCCAGATGATTCAGAACAAGTTAAAATTTATATTATCACTATAATAAAGAGCCAAATTAAAAAAAAAATCTCAAAGAGATCTTGTGGTTCTCTGAGAATATCTTCTCCATTTGAGAAACACTAATCCAAGACTCAGGCCACAGGGGAAAACAAATTCCTCCCAGCCTTTACAGGATCCAGTCCAACTTCCCGGAATGAAGGTTGAAAGTCCTGTAATCATAAGCTCTGTGCCTTTGCTGCAAAAGTCCTCTCCCGAGAACTCCCGGGGGAGGCTGCAGTCCAAGGATTTGGTGTTGTCCCCTCAGAGACACTGCTAACAAGCCCCTCATTGTTTTTAACCATTTTCACTAGTGCTGTGGCGTTTCAGCAGCCTCTTCACAGCAGCGTGGGGAAAAGGTTCTCTCCTTTAATATAAGTTGGAATCTGGATAGATATGCCTCAACTTTCTGGATCATCTTCCAGAAGTCTTTCTTCAGGTTTGTTTGGTGTCCAACCTGGAGGACTAGACACCTGCTGAGGGTAGAAGAGAAAGCATGGGAACTCTTTCCTGCTTAACCATCTGACTTCTCTTTCTTGAGGATCTGAACAAACAGATCTTAATAACACTGCCCATTCTGACAAAGACTTGCTGAGATCTTCATTCAACAATTTCAGTGGTGGAAGAAGACTTGGGAAGCATGTCTTCAGGTCTGGAAAACCCCCATTCAGGGAATCTGAGGTGGTTGGACTGAGATGCCATAGCTGAAGTCCATAATAGACCTCAGTGAGCATCAGGCAAGATGGCGGTAACAGCTCATACCTCTCCATGTATCTTCATTCTGGGTTGTTGGATGTTGAGCTTTTCACAGTTGGTCCAGGGACTGAGGATGAGAGGCCCAGTTGGTGTGGGGCTTTGGAGACCTTTACCAAGCAGTTGGAAGGGAAGTAGCAGCATATCCTGAAGGTGAGGAGATACTTGCTGCTGCTGCTAAGTCAACCTCAGTTGGGTTTGACTCTTTATGACCCTATGAACCATAGCCCACCAGGCTCCTCTGACCTTGGAATTCTCCAGGCAAGAATACTGGAGTGGGTTGCCATGTCCTCCTCCAGGGGATCTTTCTGACCCAGGGATCAAACTTGGATCTCTTAGGTCTCCTTCATTGGCAGGTGTGTTCTTTACCACTAGTGCCGCCTGGGAAGCCTGGGGAGACACTGGTTAAAACTAATTTGCTGTTTCTATTGCATTTGGTACCTGGGAGGCTTAGCTGTGGGCCCTCCCTTTCTCCTGTATGTCTCAGTAAGGGGTCTCTATCTGAAGACGCTTTCCCTCTATCCTGCTGCTCAATCCCCTACTGAGAGTCAGACCCTCTTTCTGTGACTCATGTAGTTGCTGTAGAGATAATTCTGATGTCAGAAGCAGAGGCCATTGATTTGAGAGGAGGAAAGCAAAGACTATTCAGAAACAAGTCTCCTCTCATCATGCAAATACCCCTAATTAAGAAAGCCAGACAGATTCTGTGTCATGGAAACATAATTTCCTTTGACTCAGTAAGTTCCAGGAATTGCTGCAGGCTATCAACCTTTCATGATTTTGGGGGCTAAATGTCCTCATCTTCATTTTGAGTTTTCTTGAACAAAAGTGAATTCAATCTGACATTTGTGAAATATCTCATATGTGCCAGGAGTGGTCCTAGTGACTTTAGAAGTAGGTATGAATAACAGAGTTCCTACTCTCAAGAAATTTACAATGGAACAAATTAATCTTTAAGTGGTAAACCCTGGATGCTCTGTGGATCCTGGTAGAAAGCTGAAAACTGTGGATGCTTTTATGGGTTGAGGCACTAGTGGTAAAGAACCCTCCTGCCAATGCAGGAGCCATTCTATGAATGTCTTTATGTTCTGAGACATAAGAGACATGAGTTTGATCCCTGGGTAGGGAAGATCCCCTGGAGGAGGACATGGCAACCCACTCCAGTATTCTTGCTGGAGAATCCCATGGACAGAGGAGCCTAGTCGGCTGCAGTTCATAGGGTCACAAAAAGTCAGACATGACTCCAGTGACTCAGCATGCACACATGCATATGTTGAACTGTGTTACTCCAAAATTTATATCTTGAAGTCCTAAACCCCCGGTACCTCATATGTGACCTCATCTCGAGATAGAATCTTTACAGAGGGAATTAAGTTACAGGGAGGTCATTGGGGTATACACCAGGAAGAGAGGCCTGGAATAGATCCATCACAACTCTCAGAAGGAATCAATCCTGCTGACATCCTGATTTTAGACTTCTAGTCTCCAGAACTGAGACAATAAATTTCTGTTTTTTAAGTCACCCAATCTGTGATACTTTGTTGTCACAGCCCTAGCAAAATAATATAGATACTCGGTGGCCCCCTTCTGCTTTTGTACAAGCTGGTGAGGAAAACCCTGGGTGGATGTGAATTAGATGTTTATAGAGATTGCATTTAATAGACATTTGATAAATTCATTCATTCATTTATTTATGCATCCATTTCTTATCTCTTTACCCCCCAGTGTATTTATTTTTTTATTGTATTTACCACTATATGAGAAATTTTACCTTTTGTTGACTTGTTTACTGTTTCTCCATCTGCTTCATGATAGAGGTGCAGAAAACATTTGTTGAATAAGAACTTGCCCTCTCTTGTTCCCTTTCCTTTTTCTTTCCATTAATACTAAAGCACCTCTTACATCTACTGGGTACACAGCATTCCATGCTCATCCCTGTCAAAACATAAAGACATTCAGAGAATGGCTCTTGTCTTTGAGGAGTTTGTGATTTCAGATTCTTCAGAGGTGAAGAATATCCACATGAGGGGCTGCACTCCTCACGTGGGTGAGTGTAAGCTGGGCGACTGTGAGATCACTGCTGGAGCAGAGAGCAGGTGCCATGAGCTGAGATGTACGGGAAAGGCTCCCAGAGGAGGGGGGACCCACCCACAGGAGATGAAGGGATAGAAAAGGAGAGAGTAGGGGAGAAGAGAATATCTATAATCTGTCTATCTTCCCTAACGCATATACTTATGAAGGAGTCGGATTACTCCAGGACAGGAGTTGGGCAGATCATAAGGATGCTTAGCTGGTAAAGAACCTGCCTGCAGTGCGGGAGACCTGGGTTAGATTCCTGGGTTGGGAAGATCCCCTGGAGAAGGGAAAGGCTACTCACTCCTGTATTCTGGCCTGGAGAATTCCACGGACTGTACACTCCATGGGGTCACACAGAGTCAGACATGACTGAGTGACTTTCACTTTCACTTTCTTTCAAAGATAGAGATGGTGGCAGGACCCAGAAGCTTCTTTCTGGTATGGAGATCAGAGTCAAAGCCCAGGTGCTCTCAACTCTGGCTGCACAAGAAAATCACTTTGGGAACTTAAATACTAGTGTCAGACCCTCCCTTGCTATGGGATATCCTGGAAGTTACAGGCAGGGCTTCAGAGGAAAGAAATCCTTTTAGAATGTAGATCGACAGCAGTGGCTTCTGCATGCAAGACCCAGGTCACTAGGCCCAGTCATGATACTCCTGTAGTCCCACAGTGACAGGGATAGCTGCTGGAAATACAACATCTGGCTGCATTCTCTGGTAGGGCCTCTTTTCCTGAGTGTAAAAGTACTTGCTTGTGACATCAGAAGACTGTTGATAGACCTGCATTCTGTTTCCAGTTCTCCACTATATTTTATGGTGGTAACAGTAGCAACAAGAGAAACATCTGACTTCCCTCTTTTTTTAGGACCCTCCAGATTTCTGTAGGTGTTCATAGATGGGAACTATCCAGAGGAGAGGTTTTTGCTGTTGCTGATTTTTGTTTGTTTGTTTTGAGGATGCTGGGGAAATTGCAACCAGAGTTTTCAGGGATCTTATTACTTGGGTCCTATTAGCTTAATTTCTTTCAGCATTATCTTCAAGGCTCTATCATAATGCTTGGAATATAGTGGACTCTCAACTAATGAGACAGCAGAGATCTTCTGAAATGCTAAACTTTCAAGTACAGTCTGAGGAAAAAAAAGCTGCCAAATTTCTTTTTGTTTGCTCAAGATCCACTTGATACAAACAGAAAGGTGAGAACAAACAGTGACTTGATCAGTCTTCAAAATAAACCTAAAAATGCTGATTGAGATCTCTGAGGCATTGGGCACTGTGCAAGATGTTGTGGGCATGCGATGATAAATCAGACATGGCTTTGATGTCTGATAATCTAGTTGGAGAGGCAAGAAATGAACATGTGAGAAGTTAACATGAAGGACTTATAGAACTGCCCAAGATAATAAATTCTGAGACCAGCTGGAACTGGTAAGGGGAACAAGAGGTCACTTCAGGCTGGGATGTGTAGAAGGAGGGAGAGAGGGGCTGGTATGACCAAAAGTGAGTGTTGAGGAGGGTGCTGGCAAGCTCTGCTTACCATATAGTAAACCCATTTGATGGGAGACAGGAGGAGAGATTTAGGCAAGTTGAGAATGGGGGAAGGTAGAACTCCATAAGGAAGGGCCTTGAATCCCAAACCAAGGTGAGAGCTCATCTTGCAGGAAGTGGGAGCAATGCAAGTTTTTCAGCAAAGTGGAGGCTGGGGTTGAAGAGATTCCGTGGCCCATTCCCAGTCTCCCCAGAAGCCCTGTGGTCTCATGCCTTCTAGTCATCATGGGGTTTTCTGCAACCCTTGTCCAGCATCATCTTTTTGTGTCACTTAGAGTGCGCAACTCTTAAGAAAAAACTTTCAGTCTGGAGGACTGGGTTTGGTCTTTTTAAACAAGGGACTTGCTTATTTTCAGTATCACGTGTGTTTGGCACTGAACTTCCTGAAGCGGGCAAAAGTGGCCGGGTAGCTTTAGAAAGTTCCCTTCCAGCCTTCAAGACCCTGTTCAATGACTCAGCAATGGAGGGTTTTGCAATAGGCTTACAGAACCAGACAAGCTTGCTTTCCCTAAGGAAACCTTGGTGTCCTAAGAAAGCCTCAGCCTAGGTCCCTGCCCTGCTGGGTTGAAATTCCTTCTGTCTTCTGGTAGCATACATGGAGCACATGCTCTGGGGCATCCAAAAAGGGCTCTGGAATCAAATCAGATTTCAGTTAAACTTTGGCTCCATCTCTAATCAGCTAAGTTACTTTGGGTAAGTTACCTAACCTCTCCCAGTTAGAGTTTTCTCACCTGTAAAACAGAAATCATTAACTATTCTGTGGGCTGCGGTATATGGGGTCACACAGAGTCAGACACGACTGAAGCGACTTAGCAGCAGCAGCAGCAGGGCTGTTTTAAGTCTTAATGAGAGAAGTGTTAGTGACACAAAGTTTTGTTGTTATTGTTCAGTCACCAAGTTGTGCGTGACTCTTTGCGACCCCGCAGACTGCAGCACATCAGCTTTCCCTGTCACATAGTAGCTCCCTTGACACATACTAGGCTCCCTACATATTTTTTTATATTATAAAGGACATACTATTCTGTAAACGAAAGTAGCTGTCTTTTGGCTCCACCCTAAAAAAAAATCAGACTTCCTGACTTTCAACTGAATCTTTCCCTAGGCCTGCTCTAATATTTGAGTCCTGCAGGTGAATGCGTTCCCCACACACAGTGAGTCTGACCTGGAAGGGGTTCAGGGAGAACTTTCTGTTGTCCTAGAAGTAGGCTGAACCAAAGGGCCATCCTTATGTTACCAGATCTTTTTAGAAGACCCTTCCATCAGGAACAAGCTGAACACAGGAATGGGGATTTTAGTATAAAGCAAGAAAACAATATAGAGGCTTTTAAAATATAAAGCTGTATTTCCCAAACAACATTCTAAGACAAACATTTATATAATGTTTACTAGGTTCCAGGCATAGTTCAAATAAATAATTAATATTAATTTATTTAACCCTCATATTTATGTGAGGTAGGTGTTTATCCTCACCTACCCAGGTTTTATCTAGGTATTTATAAACCTACCCAGGTATTATCCCAGTTTACAGTTGGGGAAACTGAGCCACAAAGAAGTTAACCAACTTGCTGAAAGTCACACAGTCCCACGGATGACTCTAAGCCCCAGTAGACCATGGGGAAATTTATTGTACCAAAATTAGTGGAGAGCACATTTAAAGGACTTCTTTTGAGAAAGGGTCCAGGCATCATCACAAAGCATTTAAACAGTGAATCAACAGCACTTTCGTTTACTCCAAGTGAAATATCTAAACCCTGCTTCCCAGGTGACCTCGGTTCTTATGCATGGCCTCCCTGGGGTCCCCCTTGAGACAGTTCTGGCGAGGCCACTCTTGTCTTGATTTCTTTTGACAAACGCCTGCTGAGCATCAACGCATGCAGCACAGTGCTGGGTGCTGGGGACGCCAAGATAGTTATAAGAAGTGGCAAGCAGGTGGCTCTCAATCTAGCACATAAATGAACCCACGGTTATGTATCCACTGAGGAAAGGGCTCTGCAAGGATTTCCTGGCCTTCTTCATAGAAGTGGGCCCCACTCTTGCTCAGTTCAGACCAGAGCAGCCCGTTCATCTACAAGGGAGGCAATGCCTACGGACAAACCTAAGCAGGTGCCTTTTGTTCTTTACTTTCTTCCCTCCTTCACCCACTCCAGTATTCTTCTCTGGAGAATCCCATGGATAGAAGAGCCTGGAAGTCACAGGCTGCCAGGGGTCAGTCACAAAGACTCAGACCTGACTGAAGTGACTTAGCACACACGCTTCTTCGCCGTATCGCCCTCATCTCTCTGTTTTCTGGACTTCTTGTCCTCCTACTCTCCTGCTCTTCTCTTAGTCAACAGCAGACCTTCTCAGGGCCTTTCCCAAGTACTTATTCTCTGAGCTTACATGTCTTGCTAGTATATTTGGACATCCAAAGGTAAGTCAAAGAATAAAAAGAATTGGAAAGTATTGACCCAGATCTTGTCAAGTGCATAACAGATTATTCTGAATCATGACACTGGCATTTCTTATCTCTTCATGACCTCCATGGTGAACTGAACATCCCAAGATGTTCCCTTAATCAAATGCAGTTTGGCGAGGGGATGCTAACATCAGAAATAATTCAAGGAGAAAGACAGAAGAGTGGGTATTGAAGGTGAAGAAGAGCCAAGTTTGAGGGCAATGAGTAACATCTCTCCTGCTTTCAGTCCCCAAGTTGTCACCTCTGCATTAGACTTTCCTTAACAAAGCCCAGATGGTGTTCCTGGGAAGAGTGCAGCAGCCAGAGAGAACAGAGACACTGTTTTGTTTGCGGCTCTGAGAAAGGGGGAGATGATGCTGAGAAAGATGAGCAGACTGTCTTCCTGCTAATACTGTGTGTAACTTAGTTACAAGCATGGAAGGAAAGCATCTTTAAGAGAACACCTTTATTACAACAACCTTGTTTCTCTGCCATTAACTCTTGTCACTTTACCTCCCCTACCCCTAAGAGACTTAAAAGTACTGTCATTTTCAGAATTCAGTCATCTCTGTGTCTTTCAGTGATGTTTCTTGCTCTTACCTCATTGAAAAGCAGTGAAGCCAGATGGCCCTGCTTCCCTTTCTGCTGCACTGCAAGATCCATTACAGGTTCTTTGCCTTCCTTTGTTTTCTTGCTTTCCTTTGTTTCATCCATTTATCTGCCCAGAAATCCATCCATCAAACATTTATCGGGTTCATAATTTGTGCAAAGCTCTCTAATGGTTCCTCTAGAGGATATGAAGATGCAGAAGACACACTTAGAGCTTTTAGGAACTTGTAGCCTGTGAAGGAGACACATCTAAATATAATAAATACAGACATAGAAGAGATTTTTGTGCAACCTGTGTTGACTTTTCTCTTTACCATTTTACAAGTGATACAGTTTGGTAAAAACATGTCTGACGTCTGATGCCACTGTTTTCCCATCTATTTGCCATGAAGTGATGGTACCAGATGCCATTATCTTAGTTTTCTGAATGTTGAGTTTAAGCCAACTTTTTCACTCTCCTCTTTCACTTTCATCAAAAGGTTCTTTAGTTCTTCTTCACTTTCTGCCGTAAGGGTGGTGTCATCTGCAATACTTTGGCCACCTGATGCAATGAGCTGACTCATTTGAAAAGACCCTGATGCTGGGAAAGATTGAGGGCAGGAGGAGAAGGGGATGACAGAGGATGAGTTGGTTGGATGGCATCACCGACTCAGTGGACATGAGTTTGGGTAAACTCTGGGAGTTGGTGATGGACAGGGAGCCCTGGCATGCTGTGGTCCATGGGGTCACAAAGAGTTGGACACGACTGAGCGACTGAACTGACATCTGATGCTCTATTTTCCTGAGCTCTGGGGAGGCCACACTGATCCTTTAAGGAAAGAGAGTTTGACCCGGGCTGGAGAAAGGGGCAGACTTTGGGACTGGGATGGACACATCCAGTCCCAAGATTTCAATCAGCAAAGCAATTGGGTAAAAAAGAGGCTGGCTCCATGCCAGACCTTGAGACCAATAGAGACAGGCATAGTCTCAAAGAGCAGCAGAGGCAAAGTTTCCTTCCCCAGGATTTCTCTGCACCAAGTTTCTGCCCTTTCTTCAGAACTGCAACAATCAAGAGTTGACCCAAAGTCATGGCACACACATCCCTTTAAGACCTTCATTGGGTTAGCTGGTCTTGAGTAAAAGATCCAGGGGAGGAGCTGGTGAGGAGTGGGGGCAGAGGAGGCACACAGAGGAAACAACAGATGTGCAGAGTATTTTGGGGCAGGCAGTTGTGGTGCTTGGCACACAGTTTTCCAGCCAAATGATAAATAAGGAAATTAAGATAGATTCTCCATCTTTTCAACAAAGTCTAGCAAGCGTTACAAAGTCAGTCTAGGTAAAATGTATGATAGAACCTTCTTTTCAACTAAGTTTGAAACATGGGCCCCAAAACACCTTTCTTCATTTAACTAGGGAATGTTGTTTTTACCTGAGGATGCTCAGGAAAGGCTGAGGAGAGAGTGAATGTTCTACCTGAGTCTTGAGGGATGAGTAATTCACAGGGTGCACAAAAAAAGGGAGAAATTCTAGACAGAAGAGGCATGGCGATATAGACGGGCTGGGATGGGGGAACTGAGGGTGTAGGAATGGAGCAAGTGAGAGGACTGCCGTATCACACACTCCTGAATAGTAGGCTGCTAATGGTGACTCGCTGGGGGGAAAGGAGCTGAAGGAGGTGAAGCCCAAGCACAGGACCCCCAGTGGGTGGGAAGAGTCAAGGGTCTCAAGTCTCCTCCATTCACAGGTGTTCCTTGGATAGGAAGCTGCAAATGGAGATGTCAGAGGAGTCTTACCAGTGGAAGTGTGGCGGGAAATGCACTTGGATCCCATGGTAAGCCAACAGCAACTCTAAATGCTGCTTTGTTTCCACTCCTTCGAGTGCTTCAGTCTTGCCTGTACCTCTCCTCCCCAGTCCCAAACTACAATTTCTGAAGAGACTTGCCTTGAGAGTCATTTCTTTTATTAAGGCATCACTTGGACAGCATACAAACAGCACAAGCAGAAACTTCAAGCCCAAACGCAGAATAAATTATGATATTTGTATTTAAAAGTGGACAACAGAAGAAGCTGTATTGCCAGGAGGGCCTCCTGGTCCAGTGTCTGGAGATTCACAAGGTGTCAGCAGCCAACAAGAGTCCATGATAACATCTTCTGCAAGACATTTAGAGCCAAATGCTCCCCTCCAGATGTATCTAATGAGGCCCATGCTCCTGCACACAAGCATGTATACACATGCAGATACACACACAGGTTAGGGGCAGGGAATAGCCTGTAAACAACTAGCTCAGCAACAAGTGAAGTGGACCCAGCTGTGTTTTCTCTGTGGCTCTGGCAGCTGACAAGACCCTGGTACTTATCTCTCACCAGCTCCCTGGTGCTGTGGGAGGTGTGGGTGGGCTCCCAAGGCAGTGAGGCAGTGGCGGGCTGCTTACTTAGGTGAGGAGCCCAGTTTTGTCATCCTGAACTGCAGGTTGAGCACACTGCAGTTTCCCACGCTACCTTTGCTGTCCAGCCTGCCACACTCTGACTGCCACTCCCAGAGGAACAAGTGAAGAGATGTGCCCCAGGGAAGTGTATGCACTTGCAATCCTGTGAGCTGTGGCCAACTCCCAGATGGGCCCCTCTCCAGCAGTGTGATGCTACGGAAGCCACCTCCATCCTCTCAAGCCTCATAATCCCCACCTGTAAAATGGGGATGAGAGTACCTACTTCACAGGGTTATCATAAGCAGTTACTGATATTTGATATTTCCAAGTACCATGCTAGTCTCAAGGTAAATCTGCAAAATCTGTTTTGTCTTTTTTTCTTATCTTCTCCCCCATTTCTTCCTTTCTATTTTCATGATTTCTATTTCCAGGTCAATGTAGCCATCAGTGGTCATGTTGGCCCAGCTGGCACCCTCTTGACCAACAGGGCCTCTCTAACCTCAACAGGGATTGCCAATGCACACTTCCCACTACTGCAAAACTGCACCACCGGCAGGGTCAAAGAAGAGGGGTGCCTCAGGTGCCACCTGAACCCAGGAGAGAGATCCAGGCTGCCTGACTGTCTCATCAACAATGGTGAGGTGCCACAATGGTATGAAGACATGAACGCAAAACAGAGATGTAGAGGTGGCTCTGAGACGAGTCTTACTGGAAGCTGGAACTGAGAGGTGGTGTTGTTCACAAACTTGAGCAGAAACAAACCACCCCCTGCCGAGAGTGGACCACCCAGTCCAGAGGAGATATTTTCCTAGCAGGTTGGCCACCAAAAAGCCAATTTGATGAATCACAGTTCACAACTCTGGTTCTGCAGAAATTTTCTTTCCACTTCTCCATCTGTCTGTCCATCCAGCCATCCCTCTGGTATATATGGAGTTTTATACATTGCAGGCTGACCAGAACTGAAGACCCTTTGTGCTCATTTAGCACCTTTTTATCTAAAGGGTATCTTTTATGGGCACTCAGCTGGAGTCTCTTACAGGAATGCTGTGAGGTAGTAACAAAACAGGCAATATCCCTCTTTGTGTAGATCAGGAAGTGCTCAAGGAACCATGGTGCTCAAATGAGCACACGAACGCGGTAAGGGCACGGGTCTGTTCCCTGAAGGCCACAGCGGACCATGCTATGGCTTATCCCGACAGAGCCCTAGGTCCAGACTTCCTCTGCTGTTCACACCAGTGTGGGTTTCAAGTCATCTTTGAAGTTCACAATAGGCTTAGAGTGAGCCCACAGCTTTTCCCAGGAAGCCAGCGCTCCCGCAGGCTCAGGGTCGGTATCTGACGAGCCACTGTCACTGGAGTCAGAGGAGCTCTGGAAGCAGATCTCGCAGTAGGGCCGGTGGCAGCGGCAGAAGAGCTCGTCTGAGCTGCTGGATTCGGTGTCAAGGTAGCTACTGGGAGAAGACAGGGAGGGGCAGCCTGGGGACCCTGGGGGCTGCCGCTGCCCAGGCAGGTCGGGGGAGGCCCTGGATGGGCGTGGGGCAGCGGGACACAGCTTCCGGCCAGAACCAGAAGACTTTTGGGGAAAGGATGCGAGGTTCTGTTCAGCTCGCCGGGGCTCTGCCTGGAGCTGTGTGCGGCCCTCTAGGGCACCTGGCTTGCCTCGAGGAGCAGGGAGTACTAAAGGATTCCCAGAAGAGGGTCTTGCTATCCTGGGATCAGCAGTTTGGGGGTCCAGGCAGGGGCTGTCCTTGTCCTGTACATTTTGCCCAGAAATGGCCCTGTTTACCCGATGCCCGACATAGGAGGGTACAGCGCCTAGAAAGTGTGAGCGAGCCCGCTGTGCCGCCCTCCTTCTCCTCACCATGGAGGGGCTGAAGCCTGGCTCCTTGGAGAGGGGGACCTTCTGGGGGCTGTGGGCAGTGTTGCTCTTCCAGGGCTGCTGGGGACAAGACAAGGAAGAGGGGAGGGGAGCCCCAGGGCCCAGGCCCAGATCTTGGAGGACTTCCTGAAGTTTCTCCCTAATCACTGAATTGACTCTTGACATTTGCTCTGGGGGCCCCTCTGAGTTCTCTACCTGCCCCTGTCTCTGGGGAACAGAGCCTTCTTCACTTTGCATGAGACACTGGTGGAGGGCCATGGGTACCTGGTCTCTTCTTTCTGCAGTCTGGCTTTGCTCAGCCCATGGCTTCTGGCTGCAGCCCAAATGTAAAGGATTAGAAAGGTCTTTCAAGTCAGAAATTTTCTGCTTCTGCCCTGTGGAGGGGCTGGTGTCCTTCACAGGCCCCCTGAGGCCTTGTACATTTGAGGCCAGCACTGAGGTGCCCTGGGAGTCCTGGGTGGCCGCACTGGTATCATTCAGAGAGTCAGAGAGACATTCTGAAGGCCCTTGAGGTGCCAGGCTATGGGCAGAGGCTGCGGCTAGGATGTCCTTGTGGTGGGAAGAGGCAGGTGGTACAGCCTCCTCTGGGAGGTCAGAGGAGCACCCTGCTGACATCAGTCTCACCAACTTCTCTCTGGCATTGTTTACTTGTTCTTGCAGGCTTTCAATCACAGCATTTTTCTATAAAACAAAAGCAAAACTATCAACAAAAGATGCTGCTGAGGGTTTTCATAGTGTCTCCCATGATGGAGAGATCTCAGTTTAAATTCATTTCTCCACATACTAACTGGTGATCTTAGGTCCTGAGGAGGCACCTTCTTGAAGTGAAATGAGATGATGCATATAAAGGGTTTAGCACAATAAACTGACATATGTGCTCAGTAAAGAGTAACTATCATTTACTGTTGTATGATCTTAATCCCCCCATATGTCCCCAAACTGTAGCACTGTCTGCAAGAAGAGAGATTGGGGGGGGGGGGGGCGGAGCACAGTCTAGCTGCCTGCTGCCTGCTGCAGATCCTCTCAGAACTGAGGAGAGGGTCAGGTCGCTCTGTAGAACTGCAGTCTGAACAGTGTTTGGGATGGCCCATCTCTGGGTATATCAATCAAACTTTTGCAAAATACAGATGACTTTGAGGCGCCTGTGAAGGGGATGAAGGACTGGGGAAACGAGCATCCTACCTCTTGCTAAATAGCCTGGAAAATGGGGAGAACATGGAAATGATAGATTCCTGGCCAGTGTGACAAGACTGGAGCCAGGGGTGGGGGTGGGGTTTAGGGTGGAGTGAGAATATCAGGTTGGTGTTATCACCTCCCTCTGCTGACACATGGGGGTGGGAGGCCAACACTATCATGTGACACTATCAGCTGTTGGTATCTCCCAAAGAAGTGCAGGCATCAGAATTACTGGAGAAGTGAGCTGCCTACCTGCTGCATGGCTGTTAGTTGATAAAACAGGCTGTGCCTAGGATGCTGGCAGGTGACAGCTACAGAGACATGCCCATTCTAACTGCAGGACCATGGGGCACGAAGTAGGAGGAAGAGTAACAGCAGTGTGTGTTCCCTGAGAACCCTCTGGTGCTACAGCAGCTGATTGCCTAGTTCAGATCTGATGTCTACCTTCTGAAATTTGTTTGAAGGCAGTGGAGCAGGAAAGAGATCATCATTGGGAACTGATGGTCTTGGGGCAGACGACATGGCTGAGGGTTTGGGGAAGGTAATAAGGAAATGCTCATCCAAATGCCGAAATGCTGCCCTCTGTTGCCATCCCCTTTAGTAGTTCAGGGTGAGTATTTAGATGTCCATTTGTGGCAAGCATGGGTTTCCCTGGTGGCTCAGCTGGTTAAGAATCTGCCTGCAATGCGGGAAACCTGGGGTTCAATCCCTGGGTTGGGAAGATCCTCTGGAGAAGGGAATGGCTACTCACTCCAGTATTGTGGCCGGGAGAACTCCATGGACCGTATAGTCCGTGGGGTTGGACACGACTGAGCAACTTTCACTCTATTGCAAGCATCTTCAGTTGCTCAGTCAAATCTGACTCTTTGCGACTCCATGGACTGTAGCCCACCATGCTCCTCTGTCCATGGGATTCTCAATGCAAGAATACTGGAATGGGTTACCATGCCCTTCTCCAGGGGATCTTCCCAACCCAGGGATCAAACCTGTGATTCCTGTGACTCCTGCATTGCAAGCAGATTCTCTACCCACTGAGCCACCTGGAAAGCCCATTCATTTATTATGCCCTTTGATGAAAGTGAAAGAGGAGAGTGAAAAAGTTGGCTTAAAGCTTAACATTCAGAAAACTAAGATCATGGCATCTGGTTCCATCACCTCATGGGAAATAGATGGGGAAACAGTGGAAACAGTGTCAGACTTTATTTTTTTGGGCTGCAAAATCACTGCAGATGGTGAATGCAGCCATGAAATTAAAAGATGCTTACTCCTTGGAAGGAAAGTTATGACCAACCTAGATAGCATGTTAAAAAGCAGAGACATTACTTTACCAACAAAGGTCCGTCTAGTCAAGGCTATGGTTTTTGCAGTGGTCATGTGTGGATGTGAGATTTGGACTGTGAGGAAAGTTGAGCGCCGAAAAATTGATGCTTTTGAACTGTGGTGTTGGAGAAGACTCTTGAGAGTCCCTTGGACTCCAAGGAGATCCAATCAGTCCATCCTGAAGGAGGTAAGTCCTGGGTGTTCACTGGAAGGACTGATGCTGAAGCTAAAACTCCAATACTTTGGCCACCTCATGTGAAGAGTTGAGTCGTTGGAAAAGACCCTGATGCTGGGAGGGATTGGGGGCAGGAGAAGGGGATGACAGAGGATGAGATGACTGGATGGCATCACCGACTCGATGGGCATGAGCTTGAGTAAATGCCAGGAGTTTGTAATGGACAGGGAGGCCTGGTGTGTTGCGATTCATGGGGTCGCAAAGAGTTGGACACGACTGAGTGACTGAACTGAACTGAACTGAACTGAGAAATAAAAGGGTGTTTCCCTTCTTTAGGATTCCGGACACAAGTCACCTATGGACAAACCTGTGGCTTCTTCTCGAGTAGATATAGAAGAGTTAACTACCATATAGCACAGGGAATGCTACTCAGTGCTCTGTAGTGACCTAAATGGGAAGGAAATCTAAAAAAGCAGGGATATATGTATATGTAGAGCAGATTCACTTTGCTGTATGGAAGGAACTAACACAACATTATATAGAAACTGTACTCCAAAAAAATTAATTAAGAAAGATATGGAAGAGTTGCCCAGAAGTGACTCTTTGAGGGAACGGTAAATTTAGTGAACTAGTCTGACAGTAGTCTTCTGGCAGCAACTCCAAGGTTGCTTGGACTTATAAGCCTGGAGGTGATTTTTCTGACTATGGTACTCCCAGTTTCATCCTGATTCAGTCTGCTTCTCTTATCCTTGGGAGACAGTCCCAGACCAGTGAGCAACTAGTGAATAAGCGGAAGGACTTGTAGCAGAGCGCCTGACTGCCTGTTCACCCTTCTCAGGCGCAGAGCAGTGAGGGCTGGGTGTTGTCGGGGAAACATAGGTGATTCAAGGACTTGCCAGGAGAAGAGTGAGTGAGTCATAGGAAGACATTCACTCAGGCTCTTCGTGATAACTGGGTGGTGCCAGGTATCTCTCTGAGGGGGTGGCTGTGCTGGTTGCACTGGAGGTACCCCAATTCTCTTTCTTTTCACCAGCCCTGACTTGTGAAGCCCACCTCCCACATTCTCAGGCTGGTTTCAGGAGGCCTCCGCCGCCTCTCAGAGTTGGGAGGAAGCCATCAGCTGATGACCACCGCCCCAGCAAGCAAACTGTGCTGCCTTCCTGTGCCTTATTTACAAATTCCTCAGTGTATGGAGTGGCATGTGCATGCTCAGTTGTGTCCGACTATTTGTGACCCCATGGATTATAGCCCACCAGGCTCCTCTGTCCACGGGATTTTCCAGGCAAGAAATACTGGAGTGGGTTGTCATTTCCTTCTCCAGAGGATCTTCCCACCTCAGAGATCGAACCCATGTCTGTTGTGTCTCCTGCACTGGCAGACGGATTCTTTACCACTTGTGCCACCTGGGAAGCCTGTCACAGTATAAGAAAACAGTATAAACATTTGATCGGGAGGAATACTCTTCTCCAGCAAACCAAACATCTGAAGCTGGCTGGTGACAGATTTAGAAACAGTCAAACTAATCAGTAAATCTCCCTTCTTACAGAAAAGGAAGTGGAACTTTGTTTTCACCGTGGCTGCATACTAATCAGAGGCGTGGTTTGCCATTGTGAGACCAAAATCTGACAGACCATGGCAGCTGCATTGAAATGAGCTTATTAACAATTACTTTTGGCACACCCAGGGAAGCAAAACATCTGTGGGGATGTTTCATAGGCTGCAGGCCACAGGGAGAAATGGAATCTCTTGTTTCTGTGCTTCAAGGAAGAAAAGTAATAGGTGAATTTCCTCTGCTGCAGAATGTAGAGGGAAGTCCCTCTGGCTCTGGGAGGGTTTTACCTGCTGGCCTCCACACAACCTGGGAACTGAGGGTGGATGCTGCCCCAAACAGCCTCTGGGGACCCCAGCCACAGGGAAGAGGGGGAAGAATGAGAAGATGAGCCACTCAGACCATGGGAAAGTAGGAGGACACCAGGGTGGCAGAGGGGCTGCAGAGGAGGGAAGTGCAGCCAAGAAACTGGAGTCAAGGAGGCAAGAGAGACTCCTGTGTTTATGTCCTGGGCAGTACTGAAGCTGGGGATGCAGATGCTGGAGCCTCTCGTGGCCTGCCACAGGGCCCTGGGATGCGCTGCTGGTTCTCAGGCCTGTTCTGGAAACATGTTCCAGGTGTGGAAAGTCAGGGGCAGGAGGCCAGCATTTTACTGCCTAAGCATCTGCTCCCTATTATGGCTCTTCCCCTGCAGACTCAAGGCATCTTTCTGGATACAGCAGATTCAGTCACTGCGTGGGAAACAGGGTAGGATGGCAGGAGTACAAAAAGCACGTCACAAATTACCATAAGGCTAAAGAGTCAGGCCACTTGGCTGTTCCAACATGAGCTGATTGTGAATGAAAACCATGCTGGGTGTTCTCGCCAAGTTTCTGGCCTTCTGTTTAGCTGGGGGAAAAAAAAAGCTTCTTTGAAGACTTCAGAGTATCAATGGCAATGCTACTCCTTGCCAGGTGGGAAGCAATCTGGCTTTGAAAAAAGGTCCTAACTGCTTCATAAATAGTAAAGACATGAAGTATACTCTGATGGATAAAAATGGTCCAGAACAGAGGGAATGGTGTGAAAGACTGAAAGGATCTGGGGAGTTGAATTCTTTCACAGGCTGCATTTTGTAGGTCCCATCACACCATTCTTTTGCACAGGGACTACTGATACCCAAGTGTCAGTCTAATACCAAAAAGTGTAGTTTCCCAAGTAGCATTACCCAGGTATGTTCTGTACTAAAAAAATTATATAGAATATAATTTAGTTAGTGTGAAAAAAACTACAAATTCCTCTGGGCCCCATGCCTCCTCTCTGAGGCACTGAAGCCTCAAGTTTTCCCATGTGCTTTCTTCAAGCCCACACCACTCTGCCCAGTTCTGGGAGAGGTGCCAACTTTGGCTCAAGAACAGAAGAAAGAAGGACTAGGGGCTGCCTTATTCCCCACTTAGCGCTACTACGATAGTCAAAGGCTCTATTCATTCTCTTCCCCATATTTAGATACTTCTTAATTTTCTGGGTTGGTGGGATGACAGAGATTTCTAGTTGGCACCTGGAAAAGATAGTAAAGGACCCCAGAGGATCTTGGAAACAAGGGCACCATACTATGTAAAGAAAGAATGTATCATACAGAAGAAGCCAGCACCCACTACTACTCAGGGACTTTACAGTGCTGTTCCCCACACTTGGAATGCTTTCCCCTGCACTCTTTGCCTGGCCAATCTATAGTTAACTTCAGCTCTCAGCTCAGTGAGTCTTTTCTGACCACTCTAAATTAGATTTTTCTATCCTCACCACTCACTACTCCTTCTTCTCACTCTGTTTCTTGCCTTCATAATTCTTATCACTATTTATAACTGTATGGCTACTTGATCAGTCTCTATTTCCTCCACTACACCGTGAGCTTCATGAAGGTAGGGACTGTTTTGTTCCTCAGCATTCAGCACAATGCCTGGCATACATCTGTCCAATGAATGAATGAAGTGGGTGAGGGTCAGCAACAGGAGCAGTGGCTGGGGAAATGCTGAGGTTTTGCTTGCTGCTAAGGGAAACCTTATTAAAAAGCAGAGACATTACTTTGCCAACAAAGATCCATCTAATCAAGGCCATGGTTTTTCCAGTAGTCATGTATGGATGTGAGGGTTGGACTATAAAGAAAGCTGAGTGCCAAAGAATTCATGCTTTTGAATTGTGCTGGAGAAGACTCTTGAGAGTCCCTTAGACTGCAAGGAGATCCAACCAGTCCATCCTAAAGGAAATCAGTCCTGAATGTTCATTGGAAGGACTGACGTTGAAGCTGAAACTCCAATACTTTGGCCATGTGATGTGAAGAGCTGACCCATTTGAAAAGACCCTGATGCTGAGAAAGATTGAGGGCAGGAGAATGGGATGACAGAGGATGAAATGGTTGGATGGCATCACCAACTCTATGGACATGAATTTAAGTAAATTCTAGGAGTTGGTGATGGACAGGGAGGCCTGGTGTGCTGTAGTCCATGGGGTCGCAAAGAGCTGGACATGACTGAATGATTGAACTGAACTGAAGGGAAAGCTTGTGTGCACCAGGAACCAGGAGAAAGGAGCAGTGACCCCACAAGAGACTAACCCAGACTTGCCTGTGAGTGTCCAGGAGTCTCTGGCAGAGGCATGGGTTGGCGGTGGTGGCCTGCTGCAGGGTCAGGAGCACTGAGTGAGGCAATGCATGCACAGGACCTTTTGAAGGAGGTCGCCATTATCATCATTACCTCCACCACAGTTTGGCCTCAGGTCAAACAACAGGGAGGGAACACAGCCCCACCATCAACAGAAAATTGGATTAAATTTTAGAGAGCATGGCCCTGCCCATCAGAACAAGACTCAGTTTCCCCCTCAGTCAGTCTCTCCCATCAGGAAGCTTCCATAAGCCTCTTATCCTAATGCATCAGAGGGCAGACAGAATGAAAACCACAATCACAGAAAACTAATCAAACTGACCACATAGACCACAGCCTTGTCTAACTCAATGAAACTATGAGCCATGCCTTGTAGGGCCATTTGAGATGGACGGGTCATGGTAAAGAGTTCTGACAAAATGTGGTCCACTGGAAAAGGAAATGGCAAACCACTTCAGTATTCTTGCCTTGCGAACCCCATGAAGAGTATAAAAAGGCAAAAAGATAGGACACTGAAAGATAAACTCCCCACGTCAGTAGATGCCCAATATGCTACTGGAGAACAGTGGAGAAATAACTCCAGAAAGAATGAAGAGACGGAGCCAAAGCAAAAACAATACCAAGTTGTGGATGTGACTGGTGATAGAAGTAAAATCCAATGCTGTAAAGAAAAATATGGCATAGGAACCTGGAATGTTAGGTCCATGAATCAAGGTAAATTGGAAGTGGTCAAACAAGAGATGGCAAGAGTGAACATCACATTTTAGGAATAAGTGAACTAAAGTGGACTGGAATTGGTGAATTTAACTGAGATGACCATTATATCTATTACTGTAGGCAAGAATCCCTTAGAAGAAATGGAGTAGCCTTCATAGTCAACAAAAGAGTTTGAAATACAGTACTTGGTTGCAATTTCAAAAATGACAGAATGATCTCTGTTCGTTTCCAAGGCAAATGATTCAGTATCACAGTAATCCAAGTCTATGCCCCAACCAGTAATGCAGAAGAAGTGAAGTGTGAAGTGAAGTCGCTCAGTCGTGTCCAACTCTTTGCGACTCCATGGACCGTAGCCTACCAGGTTCGTTGGTCCATGGGATTTTCCAGGCAAGAGTACTGGAGTGGGTTGCCATTTCCTTCTCCAGGGGATCTTGAATGCAGAAGAAGCTGAGTACAAAACGAAGCAGGTCAAAGGCTAACAGAGTTTTGCAAGAGAATGCACTGGTCATAGCAAACACCCTCTTCCAACAACACAAGAGAAGACTCTACATGTGGACATCACCAGATGGTCAATACCGAAATCAGATTGATTATATTCTTTGCAGCCAAAGATGGAGGAGCTCTATACAGTCAGCAAAAATAAGACTGGGAGCTGACTGTGGCTCAGATCATGAACTCCTTATTGCCAAATTCAGACTGAAACTGAAGAAAGTAGGGAAAACCACTAGACCATTTAGGCATGACCTAAATCAAATCTCTTATGATTATACAGTGGAAGTGACAAATAGATTCAAGGGATTAGATCTAATAGACAGAGTGCCTGAAGAACTATGGACAGAGGCTCGTGACATTATACAGGAGGCAGGGATCAAGACCATCCCCAAGAAAAAGAAATGCAAAAAGGCAAAATGGTTGTCTGACGAGGCCTTTTAAATAGCTGAGAAAAGAAGAGAAGCTAAAGGCAAAGGAGAAAAGGAAAGATACCCATTTGAATACAGAGTTCCAAAGGACAGCAAGGAGAGATAAGAAAGTCTTCCTCAGTAATCAATGCAAAGAAATAGAGGAGAATAATAGAATGAGAAAGACTAGAGATCTCTTCAAGAAAATCAGAGATACCAAGAGAATATTTCATGCAAAGATGGGCTCAATAAAGGACAGAAACGGTATGGACCTAACAGAAGCAGAAGAAATTAAGAAGAGGTGGCAAGAATACACAGAAGAACTATACAAAAAAGGTCCTCATGACCCAGATAACCACAATGGTGTGATCACTCACCTTGAGCCAGATATCCTGGAATGTGATGTCAACTGCATTAGGAAGTGGGCCTTAGGAAGCATCACTATGAACAAAGCTAGTGGAGGTGATGGAATTCCAGTTGAGCTATTTCAAATCCTAAAAGATGACGCTGTTAAAGTGTTGCACTCAATATGTCAGCAAGTTTGGCCACGGGACTGGAAAAGGTCAGCTTTTATTCCAATCCTAAAGAAAGGCAATGCCAAAGAATGTTCAAACTACCATGCAATTGCACTCATCTCACACGTTAGCAAAATAATGCTCGAAATTCTCCAAGCCAGGCTTCAACAGTAAGTAAACCGTGAACTTCCAGAAAGTTCAAGCTGGATTTAGAAAAGGCAGAGGAACCAGAGATCAAATTGCCAACATCCATTGGATCATAGAAAAAGGAAGAGAATTCCAGAAAAAATATACTTCTGCTTTATTGACTATGTTAAAGCCTTTGACTGTGTGGATCACAACAAACTGTGGAAAATTCTGAAAGAGATGGGAATACCAGACCACCTGACCTGCCTCCTTAGAAATCTGTATGCAGGTCAAGAAGCAACAGTTAGAACTAGACATGGAACAACAGATGATTCCAAATCAGGAAAGGAATACCTCAAGGCTGTACATTGTCACCCTGATTATTTAATTTATATGCAGTGTACATCATGTGAAATGCCAGGCTGGATGAAGCACAAACTGGAATCAAGACTGCCAGGAGAAATATTAACCTCAGATATGCCAGATATATAACCTCAGATGACACCACCCTTATGGCAGAAAGTAAAGAAGAACTAAAGAGCCTCTTGATGAAAATGAAAGAGAAGAGTGAAAAAGTTGGCTGAAAAGTCAACATTCAGAAAACTAAGATCATGGCATTTGGTCCCATCACTTCATGGCAAATAGATAGGGAAACAATGGAAACAGTGACAGACTTTATTTTGGGGGGCTCCAAAATCACTGCAGATGGTGACTGCAGCCACGAAATTAAAAGACACCTGCTCCTTGGAAGAAAAGCTATGACCAACCTAGACAGCATATTAAAAAGCAGAGACATTCCTTTGCCAACAAAGGTCCGTCTAGTCAAAGCTATGGTTTTTCCAGTAGTCATGTATGGTTATGAGAGTTGGACTATAAAGAAAGCTGAGCACCGAAGAATTGATGTTTTTGAATTGAAGTGTTGGAGAAGACTCTTGAGAGTCCTTTGGACCATAAGGAGATCTAACCAGTCCATCCGAAAGGAAATCAGTCCTGAATATTCATTGGAAGGACTGATGCTGAAGCTGAAACCCTAATACTTTGGCCACCTGATGTGAAGAACTGACTCATTTGAAAAGATGCTGATGCTGGGAAAGATTGGAGGTGGGAGGAGAAGGGGACAACAGAGGATGAGATGGTGGATAGCATCACCGATTCGATCGACATGAGTTTGAATAAGCTCTGGGATTTGGTGATGGACAGGGAAGCCTCGCGTGCTGCAGTCCATGGGGTCACAAAGACTGAGCAACTGAATTGATCTGAAGGGAGACCAGGATGGCCAGGAATTGGAGAAATGGAAAGACAAGGAATGTTAGCAATGAGGCAACTAGGGCCCACCAATGCATGACTGGAGTTCTTTCTAGAGAAGCCAGCAGGCAGGGGTCTGGCTTACTTCTGTGAGGAGTCTCTCCATGGAGTTTTTCTCTCCTTTAATGTGGCAATTCTGCTCCTCACCATACTGGGTGTGCAAGCTTTTGCTGGGAGTGCTGAAATATTTGGCCATGTGTCTGATTGTTTGGTTTTCCTCTTCAAATGCCTTCCATTGCTTCAGCTGTTAGAGAAAAGAACACATGTTATTTATTTAATTACACACCCAGAAACACATTCTCTCACTCTTTCTCAAAAACACCAAGGAATGACAGCGTCACAGACACACAAATGGACAAATTATTCTCTCCTGAGTGTACTTTACTCTGGCAAGTTCACAAACAGCAATAACAGAAGGTTTAGAGAATGTTAAGGTTATAGTGTTTAAAAAATGCCAAAGGAAGATGATGACAGGTTGATGAAAAAGAACAATCTCTGCTGCACCCATCAACTAACTGACCCACTGCTGGACTGTCAGAGAAAACCAGGGCTGAGGCATAGTTCTAGGGCCACATTCTTTTTTTTTTTTTTTTTTCATTTATTCACATTCTTAACCCAAAGTTCAGGAGCTATAACAGGATTAAGCAAGCTAAACACCATAGGTTTCAAATGAAGCTGGTTTTAGTTGTATGTAGCTGTTCTTCATTATTCTTATTTGTTGAGTGACTGTGCTTACTGCCACTGAAAGCCCAGTTCCATCTTGAGGACTTCTAACCCAAATCAGTATCAAAGCTCAGACAAAGAGAAAACCACAAATGTCAGCAAAAATCAATAAAAATGACAGAATATTAGGTCTGTGATCTGACCATCTTTTTTCCTTGACAAATGAAGAAAGACCCAGAAGGAGTTTGACTTGTTTAGGTCCCCATGACTACACTTAGTAGCAGAGTCACGGCTGTAACCAGGTTGCTGTGCCACATTGCACATTCTCAACGCAGCTGATGAAGACAGATGGTCAACTGTGAGGGTCCTGGGGAATGTTTTTCAGATCTGGTCTATGGATGCATAGGTTGGTTTAGTTTAACAGGCATGGGGCTGAACAGAGGACATTAGCTAAGAGGGCTATGCTTCTGAGCCTCTGAGACACTCCTGGTGAATGCCAGTGACTTGTTACCAGGGGAGCCCACAGGGCTGGAGGTATCTCCTTTTCCCCTAGGAATTCTCATAATGAAGGGCCCCAGTGACGGGCTCTGGACACTCTGGTACGTTAGCTCTAGAAATGATGCTGAGGGGTCTGCAGGGAGCCTCCCAGGGATCCTGGGATGTCTTTGCTTGCTCATCATTTACTGAGCTCTGACTGTGGAAGGTAAGTAAGTTTCATAAGTCTCAGATAGGATTCTAAATCCCACCATCAATTTCAATACCATGTTCTCCCTAAGTCCTCTTGGGTCCCCTGTTAACTCAGCATGAGTCCTTCATGGTATCAGGAGTCTATGTGACCTGTGCTGGGTCAGTCCAGGAACCTGCTCTGTCAGATGCCCTTCTTGAAGGCCCCATTCCTAGGGCACTGTCATCTCACCACTCAGCTCAGGAGTTACTGGAGCCCAGCACTGCAGGGTCACTCTATGGCTGTGGGCGGGTGGCACTGACCTTCAGCGCTGCTCTACTAGCACTGGCCCTGGCATTGTCACAGTATCTCTGTGGTCCCTCAGGGCCCCTCATCTGCCTAGCTTTTCCTTTCTCTCCCCCCAGCACTTCCAGCCCAAGCCTTCCCTGCAGAGCTGCTAGAGGAGCTGCTCAACATTTGTGTAAGGATACTTCCAAGACTTTTGATATGTCTCACCCTAAGCTGGCTGGGTGAAGTCAGGGTGCCCCTGACTAAAGGCCCCTGCCCCTCCAATCTCATCCCCCTTAATCCCCCATTTGTGAAGGTCCTAGTCCTTAAAACCTGAGGATTTCTGAAGTATGGCTATAAATGACCCTTAGGTCACAATTTCAGGATCTCTCCATGGCCCTTCCTTCAGGACAGGCAGTCTTGTTTTCTCAGCATCTGGGCTCTGTGGGTGTGGCAGGAAGAAAATGTCTCCTTAAAGATGTTTCCCTTCCATTCCCAGGCACTTGAGAATATGTTATCTTATACGGCAAAAGGAATTTTGCAAGTGTTATTGAGTTTAAAATTGTGAGATGGGGAGATTCCGGATCATCCAGGTGGGTCCAATGTAATTTAAAAAGTCCTTACAAGAGGGAGGCAGGAGGGGAGATGTGACAGAGAGATCCGAATTTGTTGTGCTGTGGCTCTGAAGATGGAGGGAGGAGCCGTGAGTTGAAGAACGCAGGAAAAGGCCTGGAAACAGATTCTCTCCCAAAGCCTCTAGAAGCAGACCCACTAGCACTTTGATTTCAGCCAAATAAGACCCATGTCAGAACTCTGACCACCAGAACTATCAGATATTAAATCTGTATTGCTTAAGGCCCTCAGTTTGTAGGAGTTTGTTATAACAGCAATAGGAAACCAAAACAGTAGGATTAAGCCTCAGGTCTTTAACTGGGTGCACCCAGGCCTTTGGACATTCACCCCATTTGCCTCTCTCACTTCCTGCCACTTTACCCTTGTTTGAATTTGTGCTTTGAAAAGAGCAAAGACTTGTGGTGTTCCAAACGCCTCTTCTCTCTTACACCTTGCTGCCTCTGTCACAGGGTTTCCCCCTTGGAAGTGCCACCCACTACCCTTCCCCAGTCTGCTCTGTGAACTCTGACTCCTCCTTCAAGAGAGGCCCAAGCACATCATCTTCTGAGGCAGTGTCACCAAATTCTCAAGACAGGCTGGGGCACCCCTTCCTTGGCATTGAGTAACATCCTTAAACACTTAACTCATGTGTTATTAATCATTTCACATCTGCTCCCAACTAGGCCTAGACTGAGGCCATGTTTAACTGCATGTTCCCAACAGTTAATACATGGATGGACAGATACGTGAACAAATGAAGGAGCTCTCCTTTAAAAAGCTCATCTGTCTGCTAAGGGTGCTGAGACATTTACAGAAGAATATAAGGCAGAGTAGAAAGTTGTAAGTAACTTCCTGGAGGAGCAGATGAAACA
Organism: Muntiacus reevesi; assembly: GCF_963930625.1. NCBI lineage: Eukaryota > Metazoa > Chordata > Mammalia > Artiodactyla > Cervidae > Muntiacus > Muntiacus reevesi. The sequence continues at coordinate 43,714,930 of NC_089256.1, forward strand.
CTTTGTGGGTCTAGAAGATAAAATAATGTCCTATCTCAGGACCCACTTGCCTCTCAAAAGGTGGAGGGAGGGGACAGCGGTGGTTGGAAGGATGGGTCACATTTAAGTCACAAAAGTAGAGGCTGGCTCACTGCTGGTGATGACCTCAGTGTTTGGCATAAACACTCAGGCATTTCCTGAGGGCCTGTGGAGAATGCTACTTGGTCCACTTGCCTCCTCAGTCACGTCATCCAGCTTTCTAGCACCACCTATCTGCCCTTGAGGAGTCTATGCCTCTGTCCTCATAAATCCTGATCTAGGGTGGCCTCGGCCTGCAATGGCTTGGAACAGAGCTTGGGCTCCCAGCCAGAGATTGAGGCTGGGCTGCAGCAGTGAAGCACCAGATCCTAGCCACTAGATCAGTGGTCAATGACAAGGGCCCTGGCCCTTCAGCTTTGCAGAAAAGAATTTCCACAAAGACAGAAAGTAGTGATGTAAGTAAAGTATTTATTAAGAGAAAAAGAGTATAGTATGTGTGGATAGAGACACAGGCAGACTCCGAGGGAGAGTCCCTGAGTGGCACCCTCATGACAGTTTGAGTTAGTTTTATGGGGTATTTCTTCCAGGTTCCCTCTGGCCAATCATTTTGATTTGCCTGGTTCACAGTCTACATCTGGTTTATCTCCCATCACAGTCCAGGCTCAAGGCTCAGGAGCAAGGAGGACACTTTCCTACTCCCTCCCTCTGCCTCCCATGTGGCTCTCCTTGAACACTTCTCCAAATTTGCTCAGCCGTCCTACAGTCCTGGGAATATCCAGTCTCAGGTCTCACAGGGAGAATCTTCAACCAAAGGCCACTAAGTCAGAAGTGAAGTGAAGTGAAAGTCACTCAGTTGTGTCCAACTCTTTGCGACCCTATGGACTATACAGTTCATGGACTATACAATTCTCCAGGCCAGAATACTGGAATGAGTAGCTTTTCCCCTCTCCAGGGGATCTTCCCAACACAGGGGTCAAACCCAGGTCTCCCTCATTGCAGGCGGATTCTTCAGCAGCTGAGCCACCAGGGAAGCCCAAGAATACTGGAGTGGGTAGCCCAAGAACACTGGAGTTGGAAGCCACCCTTCTCCAGTGAATCTTCCCAACCCAGGAATTGAACTGGGGTCTCCTGCATTGCAGGCAGATTCTTTACCAACTGAGCTGTAAGGAAGCCCCCACCAAGTCAGAGGGGAAGATCAATTCAGGGGCACACAAAAATCCTGAAAAACCTCATTACTTTTACATTTTGAGAAACAATTTACATCCTAAACCTAAAATACAATAGACTATAAAACGTACTTTTTAGTTTCAGACCATGCTCAGTTCAAGAGGAGGAAAAAGCATGAGAGAGAAAGTAGAAAAGATAGAGTATGAGAAAGGAAGCTCAAGACAGTGAGAAGGACTGAGATAGAGAAGGAAAGAGAAAGGCCAACATAGTCTATCTGCCAAATTCTGGTTCACCTGCCCCAATAATTCCATTTCCACTCCCACTTCAACAAATTAAGCGCTTGTTCTTAGTTTAAACCTGGAAGTCTGATTCCAAGCTGAACTTCATCCCGCATTTTTATGTCTGTGTATGAGATTGAAGTGCAGCTCTATTCCACTATGTTCCTAGGGGTTGAGGATTTAAACACATTATTGAAGGTGGAAATCTTATGTCTGAGGGTTAGGAAGCAAGAGGAGCAGAGGCTAGCGTGGAGAGAGAAACCTACATAGGGCCTCATCAGGGAGGTTACTGATTCACTCAGTTTTCAGATAGAGGTTTTGTTTTAGAACAGGAAGGCTTTTTTCTAATAGTTCCCTGGTGATTACTTCTGCTCTAAATTATCTTGTTCTCTTTCAGAGACTCCTGTTAGCTCTAAATCATATTTCTAGATCATCTCATAATCATATCATCAAATCATATCTGCTCTCCATATTTTCTTATCTACTCTCTCATTTTTTTCCTGTGTCCTTGTTTTCTGTTTCCTTAAGTTAAGCCACTAATTCATTATTTTGCCATGTCCTATTGCCTATTCAGTGCTTTTACACACAATCCTTTTCATCCTTATTCAATATTTCATGATCTGAGATTATGTCCTTTCCTGATGGTTTGCTTTAGTCAAAGACAGGCAATAACCTTTGAATCTTACTGACAAGACTAATCAGATACCCTCTGAAAACTTTCTATTTTACTTTGGAGGAAGGGAGCTTCTCTAAATCTTCAGAAATTTGTGGTCCTCTTTTTGTGAGCTGCAGAATCTCTTCATAGATTCTTTCCCCCTGAGTTTACAGTCTTACATGGGGAAAGCTATTATTTTCTGGTATACTAATACATTCTCTTGGCTTTTCCCTCATTATCACCAGATGGTTGCCATAGCACCAAGCATCACAAACATTCAAGGTTGGGAGAAGGCAGAAGAGAGGTGATGCTAACAACACCCATAGCTTTTTTAGGAAAGCAAAATCTTTCTCAGAAGCCTTCCAGGAAAACTTTAGTGTTCAAAACTGTGTTACATGGGCACACCTAGCTATAAGCGAGGCTGGCAAAGTAAGTGTTTAGCTCTTTCAGCCTATTGAGTAGAGGTGATCTAGGAAGAAAGGGTTTGGCAATGGATGGGTTACCCATCAACAATGTTGACCTGAGGGCCTAAGGGATAAGCTTTCCAAAAGTCTCCCCACTCTTTTACCCATGGCCCAAGGAAGAACAGACCTGACTTTTCATAGCCCTTTTCTGCTACATCCCAGACAAATAACACCCAGATCTCAATGGGTTCCTTTAGTCTAGTTCTGATAACATTAAGATTCAGCAAAAATTCCTCCAGTGTTTTGCTCAGAAGCAATGCCCATCCTTGATTTTTAGTGCTACGCCTACAGATTTTTCTGTATTTGTTTATTCTCTTGAGTATTTTAAGGAGAATTTATGAAAGGGAAGAAGAGCAAAGGGTCTCTGCCTGTTTCACACTATCATGTCTCAAAGTGCATGCTTCCCTTTTATAAATACACCGTAACCCTGCATCAGCCAACACTTTCATTACCGGTTAGCTCCCTCATGGAAAAGTCATTCATGGACAACTGGAAGCTGCAAAGGGTATCAGGATGGGATCCTGAGGGAATTGTGGGATGAGGGAGGCCTCAGGAGGAAGATAAAGAGAACCAGAAGGGAAAGAGGAAAAGTGCCTAATGCCAAGTTCATTAACGTGGATGACCATGGCTCAGTGGTACCCTGGGGCATAGCGTGAGTAATTTAACATCACTTTCCTTTCACAGTCTATGGATTCCTTCATTTGTCTCTCTCTGACTCCTTTTCTTTCTCTTTGCCCTCTGGATATTTCTCCTTCTATCTTCCTCCCTTGTTTGATTTTTTTCTTAATCCTCATAATAAGAAACACATTTTTAATTTAGTTTTTATTTTTCCTTACTGTAAAAAGGAATGTTCTGTATTTTCCTCTAATAAAAAGAAAGAAAAAGCATTTTAAATTGCATAAAGATCCAAACGTGCTTTTCTTGGTGAATGTGCAATTGCAAACAGAAAAGAAGGAAAGGTTCCTCATTTCCAGGCTAGTAAAAGAAATGACATCATCAAGATGAAGGGAGGGTGTCATTACCTTGGCTCAGTGGTAAAGATGAAAGGAGGACTGGGGCTGCATGAAGTGGCCTGGAGGGTGGGTAGAAAAGCAAGTCTGTGCGGCAACCCCTCACATGAAAATGGTGCCACTGCTTGGCTACCCTGGTCCGCCCTCCTTGCCTACTGGGGAGAGAAGAACAGAGGGAGCCAGCTCACTAGGATTCCCACCTTCCCTCTGACTCTCTAATCAAAAGCACCTAAAAACTCTCACTAGGAAACAAAGTGAACAATCTATCATGCCCAGAGAAGTCTCTGGAATGATGGGGTGAATTGGTCCTCCAAATTCTCTCTAAAGCATACCTGGGGAATGAAGATGAAGCAGTTGATTGTAGTTGTGCAAACAAAGATACCTCCAGACGTGAGTCCGAAGACCAGGTTGGGCCAGGAGTACAAGTATCTGGTGACCACAAAAAGCAGCCCAGCAGCCAGTACCACAAGGTTGACCCCAACCATGATGGTTAAAGACTGATTTACAGGAGGAGAGCTGACGTGGTCAGTCAGGCCAGCCAGGTAGGCCCCATATAGCAGCAGCAGGCCCTGGAGATGGACAGAAGAACCAGAGGTTCAGAGAAGTGAAATACCAGGCGTGGGGCCAAAGAGCAATAGAATTGGGACCTATTTCTCACCTGTAAAAAAGGAAATAATAATAACTACCTTAAAGCATTGCTATGAGGAGAACTGACTAAGATAGCACAAGGGACTACTCTCAGAGTGTCCCCCTTTCACCTCTTGGTGCTTAGTAAATTTCATTTTCCTCTCCTTCTCTGAGAATTAGTTTATTGGAGGTCAGCAAGTCAACTATCAGACAGGACTCTTCCAGGATGAGGTATAAGACAGGGTGGTACAGGTGGGTAGGAGCCCCACAGAGCCATCTGCCAGGCACTGGGCGGGCAGTGGGTGCACCATGCTGGATCCACTGCATGATTCTGCACTGCATGGAGCAGAGAGGCGTGCAGAGGCTGAACTAGCCCTGTGGTCCACTTGTCAAGCATGTGCCATGGCAGGGGCAGCGCCAAAGGAAGGGGCTCTTTTTTCTAATTTTCCCAAAGGCACCATCTGCTTGCCAAGCCCTGCACCTGCAAGACTGCATCTGCCCAGAGGGATGCCGTTTTCTGATTTACACAAAGGATCTCTATAGGCTACTAGCAGCTCTGTGCCAGTGGGTATTTATGGGAGATGGAGAGTGAAAAAAGAAGAGAACAAAGGCTGGCTGGGACCTGGACAGGACCGGGAGACAGGCACAGGCAGCAACAGCCTCATCTATACGCTTCACCCTCTTTGTGACGTTCCCTGCCCCGCCCCCAGGAGCCCAGGGCCCTACTCTTTCTTCTTTGTCATAAATGTAAACCTGCTCTCAGATTTCTCATTTGTACTACACAGAAAATGGCTCACATCTTCTTAAAGTGCTGCTTCTCCTATAAGGAGCTACATTTAAATAGAAATCAAAGCTTCAATCAATAATAAATGACATAAAGATTCAATAATATGTAATATATAGATTCAATATATAGATCTGCTTGATTAGGGGCAAAGCTCCATGCTAGGGGTAGCCGTAGGGAGGGAAATGGTGTTGCCAAGTGGAAGTCATGGTTCTAGCTTTTGAGAAGTTCAGTGTGGTTGGGAGATTTAAGGCAAGCATATAAATACCCATGTTTTTCTTGTCGTTGTATTATTTTTGTTTTTTGGCCATGCCATGAGGCATGCAGAATCTTACTTCCCTGACCAGGGATTGAATTCGTGCCCCCTACATTGGGAGCTGAGTCTTAACCACTGACTGTCAGGGAAGTTCCCAAATATCCATGTTTTATGATATATAATGTGAAGATGCCATGGGGGAGGAAGTGGGTGGGGATGATGGGGATTCAGAGGGAGAACTAATAATAAAAGTAAGGTCAGGTATCAGCAGGCTACCTGCTAGGGATCCTGAAATCACACAACCTGACCACCTCCATCTGTAAGGATGGCCCTAAGACAACTGCTTGCCTGCTGTGAAGGAGTCAGCTCAGTAGATATGTCATCTGGATGCCCAAAATGCTCAGTGTCCAAAGGGGGCCAAAGGCCCAATTGTGGCCACCCTGAGATCTTCAATGACTAGAGGACATACCAATCAGCTGGCCGGTAAGGCCTGACTTCTGGATAACTGACACGATCAGGTGACATTCGGCAGAGTTATATCATTAGCAATTTAATCAAAGGTGAGTAAAATTAACTCTATGGTTTTGAAATGTTCAAATCTGATTTTATTAAAATGTTTTAACTCTATTAAAATCCTTGACAAAAAATAATGAGGTATGAATAAAGCATCTATATGTGCGGGACTCATGTTTGAGTGACTCACATTCGCTCTCATTGCTGAGAAGTGTGGGATAGAGGGCAGTTGGCAGGCTTGGGTGGGGAGCTGGGGGACTTAATGTGCAGATTTGAGGTCCTCCACAGGAACTGCTTGTCGACCAGGGAGCCCATGGGGTCCTGGCTTAGTCAGCTTCCTGATGCTCAGCACTCTTTCTCCTTTCTTTCTTTGTCATATAGAAATATATTGCAGTAAAATAAAATGGAAATGGGATTACATAAAAGACACTGGAGAAATAAATCAAGTTGAGTTGCAGAGGGAGTTGCTATGGGGGAAGTGCTGAGTTTCTGTGCCAGGGAGGATGTGCTCTTCCACAGGGGCTTGAAGAACCAGAGAGGCACTGTGCTTTCAGAACTGTTGGGGGTTGCGGGGGGGGGGGGAGGGGAGGGCAGTGGAAGACTAATAATAAAACATCTACTCATTTATTAAGCTCTTACTATGGGCCAGGAGTGGTTGAAAACTCAACATGCATCAACCCTTTCAAAACTCACAACTGTTCTGAGATGATGGTACATCATCTTCGTTTTACATATGAGGGAACCGAGGTTCAAAGAGGTTAAATGAGGTTCAGGGTCAGCTAGGAAGGGACTGAGTCAGACTCTGCATGAATCCCCTCATTAACTCCTGTAATTCCTCTTCATATCCATTTATTGGTAACAGAGAGATAGCATCCCAAGGAGATAAGGTTACCAACCTTGCATCCCAAAATGAGAACAATCCAGATGTCGGAGTACCGGGAAGCACAGAAGTGTGTGCTGGTCAGAGAGCAGGACACGTCTCTCCCTGTCACCTAGGAGGGACATAGGGTCAGGACTGAGGGCACCCACAGTTACATAGCCGATCTTTGTACACATTCTGGAACACATATACACAGCTGATCTTTGTACACATTCTAGATTGTGAACTCCTCTACAGCTCCTTTAATATGTAAAAACTAACTTAGGTGACTCCATTAGAATCTAAATGAGAGTAACTGAATTAGAGGAAAAGAAAACCAAGTTGGGCTGACATGTGGATACTTGGGGCCAGGAGGGCTTACTCCTCTTATGTGCTTTACTACCACAGTGATTCAAATCAGTGCAGAAAAATCACAAATTATTTCATGTCCTGCTCCTGCTATTTGTTAATAGTTGAAACTTCAGTATTGAATCTGCACATCAGGATCCCACTATTCCTCAGCTCCTTTGTGAGGCTGGAGACATAATGCTTCCTATTAATTAAACACTATGTTCTGAGCACAGCTGAATTCTTTACCTGTACTGTTTCACTTAATCTTCATCACAGCCCTATGAAATAGGTAGTATTAGTATTATTATCTCCATTTTACTTATGAGGAAAGTAAGCAAATTCTTATGAATTACTTTACTTATGAAAAGTAAATTCTTTACTTATGAGACTTAGAGAGGTTAAATAACTTTCCCAAGGTCACATGGCTGGTAAGTGGTAAAGCTGGGATTTGAACCAGGGTTGACTGACTCCAAAGAACACTTCAGAATCGTTTACCTTTCAACAATTGGGTAAGGAAACTCTGTAAGTCTCATTATTGATAATGTGGAAGTGGAGTTAACTGCCAGGCAGATTCCTGTGTGCTGACATCTCAGCAGATGCCGCAGAACACTTGGGGTGGGAGGAGTAGTGGGAGTAGCAGCAGACCCTGCAGACAAGGGGCAGGTGTTCAGGGCAGCCACAGCTCCTGACTCGCCATCCTCTTGGGGTCATTTGTCTTCTTGTTGGGAGGATGTCCACACAGTAAATGATCCTGGGAGAATGACCTCTGTGTACTCACAGAAGCCAGTCCCTCCAGCTCAGGAACTAGATTCTCCAGGGGTTGGGTCTCTCACCGTCATACTGACACTGAGAATCTGGAGACACTGGATGGGATCAGTCAGCACCCAAGTCATGAGCAGGATCACATCAGCTATCACCAGGGCTGCCACCAACCCCAGAAGCTGCAGGTCTTTGATTATCTGCAAAAGAGTCAAGGTCATAACTTTCCTTTGCTCACTGGCTATACAACAAATGGAGTCTAGAGTGTTCTATGCACTCTGAGCTAAAGGCTATTGGGTTAATCTTCCAAATGGACTTCAAAGCCAGCCATCAAAAAAAAAAAAAAAGAAAGATGATACAGACATGAAACGTACTCAGTGATTCTATGTTCATATCATCGTTTTCATTTGTTTGCCCTTTGCATATACTGACTTTCCAGCGAAGGATTCAAGCAATATTATAAAAATAAATACACTATTATTTCTAAATATGTTTATACAAGCACATACAGAGATGTGGAAACTTTCATATAAAACTATGAACAACCATTAATCTGGAGGGTCAGACTGAAAGATGATGGTGGTGGAGGAGAGACTACTAGCATTTTCTTCAAACATATCTGAATCATTTGATTTAATACAAAGAGACTGTGTTATTTTTGTGGTTAGAAAAATAAAAATTTTAAAATGTATATAGCAATAGGATGAAAAACATTAGGGAAAATAGATAATAAGGAGAATTATGATGAATGCTCTGGTGAGGAGAGCACATAGCCTTCAAGAACTGGGGCAGAAATGCAATTCTGCACTTTTGACAACCAATGAAAAGAAGGAAGCACAACTAGTTACATGATTCATGGTGTTTATAAGAAAAACAAATCAGTTGCTGAATTAAAATGCTCCAAACTAGTGATAAGGAGAAAATTTTCAAATCAACCAGCAAAAAATGACACAGCAAGTATAGAAGAAAAAAAATAAGGAAGACATCAGATGTCTCCTCAGACACAAGGTCAAGTGAGAAAACAGTGGAAATCTTCAAAAGTACTCAAGGGAAAAAAAAAAAATTCAACCTAGAATCTTATACTCAGAAAAAGTATCTTTCAAAAACAAAGGTGAAATAAAGACTTTTTCAGATAAAAGCTGAAAGAATTCAGCATTAGCACACCTGCATGAGAATGCGAGATAAATTTGAAGCAAAAGGAAAAAATATCAGATGAATATAGGTGAATATACAAGGAAATCAAGAGCTCTGGAAATGTTAACTTCATAGAAAAATATATGACTGATATTTACTATTTAGATATCCTTAATATGTAACAGATTGTTTAAACAAAAATTAATAACAATTGTATGGGGCTTGTAACATATGTAAAAGCAACACAAAGATTGGAAGATGGGGAAATGGAAGCATACCACTGTAAAATACTTATGCTATAAGTAAATGCCAATTATATAATTATACACAAACTCTTCCAGAAATTGAATTGGAGGGAATACTTCCCAACTTATTCTACGAATACTCTGTTACCAAAACCAGGTGAAGATTTTATAAGAAAAGAAAGCTACAGAGCAACATACCTTAAGAAATGAATATAAATATTATGAACAGAATTTTATGAAACTGAATCTAACAATGTAAGAGGATAATACACAAAGACCAAGTGGAGCTTGTTTCAGGGATGCAAGATTGGTTTGAGATTCTAAAATTATTTAATATAATTCACCATATGAGCAAAGAAAAAACCATATGGTTAACAGATACAGAAAACACATTTGACAAAATCTAACATTAATTCTTTATAGAAACTCAATAAAATAGGAATTGAGGAGAACTTCCCCAATTAGATAAAGGGCATTACAATAAAACTACAGCTAACATCTAACATAAAGCTAACATTATGATAAAACAAAATTAACATTAGTTTTGACTAAGATGAATGTTTCCCTCATATGATCAAGAACAACTCAAGGAACTTCTATTAAACATTGTACTAGTGTTTCTAGTCAGTGCCATCATAGAGATTGGAAAGTAAATGTCTTTTATAGAAGGTATGGTCATCTATGCAGAAAATCTGATAGAATCTACACAAAAGCTACTAGAACTAATAAGTAATTTAGCAAGACTGCAGCAGGTAAGATCAGCTTAAAAAATCAATTGTATTAATATTATATATATATTAGCAACAAAAATTGTAAAGTGAAATAAAAAACAGTAACATGTATAATATCAGAAAAATATAAAATACTTAGACATAAATTTGATAAAAGATATGGAAGACCTTCACTGAAAGCTGCAAAAAAATTGCTGAGAGAAATTAGAAAAGACTTAAATAAATGAAGCAATATGCTGTGTTTATAGGTTAAAAGATACAACATTGTTAAGAAGTCAATTCTCCACAATTTTATCTACAAATTCAATACAATCTCAATCAAAATCTCTGCTGAAATTTGCAGAAATTGGCAAAGTGATTCAAAAATTTATATGGAAATTCAAAGAACCCAGATTAGCCAAGACAACATTGAGGGAGAACTAATACTCCCTAACTCAAGATTTAATATAAAGCTACAATAATATGGTATTGGTGTCAAACAATGACATCAATGAGATAGAGTCTAGTAGTAGTTATACACATCTATGGACAAATAGTTTTCAACAAAGGTGCAAAGGTAATTTGGTGAAGAAAGGAGTCTTTTCAACAAATGGTGCCAGAACAATTGGATATCCAAACATAAAAAATGGACTCCAATCTATATATCACATCATATTTCAAAATTAACTCAAAATGAATCATAGACCTGCATTTAAAAAAAAAAAACTCTTAAAACTTCTAGAAGTAAACATAAAAGAAAAACTTTTGAGGCCTTGGGTTAGGCAAGTTTCTTAAGTCTGATACCCAAAACACGATCCATGAAAGAATAAAGTAGGAAACCGAACTTCATCAAAATTAGAAATTTCTTCTGTTTAAGACATTCGTAAGTGAATGAAAAGCCATAAACTAGAAGCAAATGTTTGCAAATCATATATTTGATAAAAGACTATATCCAGAATGTAAAAAGAACCCTCAAAGCTTAATAATAAGAAAAAAAATCAACTAAATTAAAAAACAGGTGATTGATTTGAGCAGATACTTCACCAAAGAAGATATATGGATGGCAAATAAGCATATAAAAAGACACTCAACATTGCATCAGGGAAATGAAATTAAAATACAGTGAGATTCCACTGCACATACTTAATAGAATGACTGACACAAATACCAACCAAGTCTAATGTTGGGAAGGAAGTGGAGGAAAGGGACTCATATACTATTGGTGGGAACGTAAAATCATACAGCCACTTTGTAAAACAGTCATGCAATTTCTTTAAAAGTTAAACATATACTTACCATATGATCTAATCACTCTATGCTTGGTTTTTTTTAAAACCTTTTTATTTTATATTGGAGTACAGTTGATTAACAATATTGTGACAGCTTCAAGTGGACAGCAAAGGGACTCAGTCATACATGTATGTGCATCCGTTCTCCACCAAATTCCCCTCCCATCCAGGCTGCCACATTATGCTTAGGTTTTTAACGAAGAGAAATGAAAGTATGATATGTGTGCACAAAGATTCATACACAAATGTTCACAGAAGTTTTATTTTTAATAGCCCCAAACTGGAAACAAATCCAAACACCTACCAATAGGTAAATGGATAAACCAACTGCAGTTATATCTACACACTGAAAAATTACTCAACAATAATAAGGAAAGAACCACTGATGCAAGTAACAACACAGATGAATCTCAAAATAATTAGGCCAAGTAGAAGAAAGATAAAAATACACACTGTATAATTCCACTTATATAAAATTCTGGAAAATTCAAACTAATCTACAGTGACAGAAAGCAGGTCAATGGTTGCCTGGGTACAGGAATGGGGGATATAAGAATTCGACAATAGAGGAAGATGACAAGGGTGTATGAGGAGACTTGCGGATTATAACCCACATTTCATAGTGTATACACATGTCAAAATATATCAAATCATACACTTTAAATAATGCGGTTCATTGCATGTCAATTATCTCTAAATAGAGTTATTTATCACCTGATGCGAAGACCTGACTCATTGGAAAAGACCTTGATGCTGGGAAAGATTGAAGGCAGGAGGAGAAAGTGGTGATAGAGGATGAGATGGTTGGATGATATCGCCATCCAATGGACATGAGTTTAAGCAAACTCCAGGAGACAGTGGAGGACAGGGAAGCCTGGATACTATAGTCCATGATGTTGTAAAGAGTCGGATACGACTTAGCGACTGAATAAAAACAAAGCAATTTTTTAAAAAAAGGAATTAGTGTTCTAGAGGCATGGATGAGCTTACTGTCCTTTAGGCAATGTTTCTCATATGTATGGTTATTCACAGAGGAGTTTTTGATAAATATTCACCACAATTTAATAACATTTGCTAAAAGAAAACCTTGTCAGTCTAGAGAAGTAAACTCCAACTGTTGGAGTTTATGTTGGATTTGGAGTTAATATGTTGGATTTGGACAGGATCGATATAGAATAAGGGGTTTGATGATCAGCCTTTGAGGTTTGGGCAGCTCCATCAGGAAACATGATAAAATGAGGGAACGTGGTTAAGATGACACCTGATGTCAGAGACACATAGGTAATCTGGCTGCTGCATAGCTGCTAGGGTTGATTCTGTCTGAATGGATATGTTCTTCCTTGCTCACTGTTTCCGGCCCATCCTTCTTAGTACAGAGCATGGCCTTCTTGTATGGAAAAGAACTGGGCTCCAAAGAGAGGAATAATTGCTTACTTGCTATAGCTTCTCTGTAATCACTATCCCTCTGCCAACTTTTCAGCTCACACCTGTGCCAAGAAATAGCCCCTCTGTGCATCTTGCTCTCCCTCAGGCTGGTGCCAGATAAGGGTCAGTTCACACATCCTCCAGAGTAGTACCAGGGCCTGGGATGCATATGAAGCAGGACTTCTATTTAAAGACCTGTCTCCCAATAGCACTGACAAACAACTTTCCGGTCTTGGAATTTATGAGGCCACATGACTCCAAGATTTGAAGTAAGGGGCAGGAACTTCAGATCATCATAAAAGGGCCAGACCCAGTAATTTGGCACAAGTTTCTCTAGCTTTTAATCAATAATGCAGCTACTATCTATGATCAAGCATGTGTACTTGCTACCTACTTACCACTCTCTTGTCAGGAACCCTCTGGGTAAACACCTTGTAGAGTCGCCAGCTCTTCCCAAGAATGGGGCCAAACACCAGGGACGTTCCAATGCACAACATGGAGAGTCTTATCTACAGATGGAAAGGGACAGAAGAAAGAGGCATGAGAGAAACCTTTGTGGTTCTCCATACATTCCGATCTGCAAAGCTTCAGTCCACAGAGATCCTGGGGCAGAAAGTGGACCTCACTGACTTAGGGTTCCAGGGTTCGCCTCTGAAAGAGCCCACACCAGGGATAAAGGTAACCAACACCCACAGGAGCAGATGATTTCAAAAATTATCAAAACTTGCATGATATTCAAAATAAAATTGAAGATTTCACCTACCTGAATGAGAGTTTCCATTGAACTTCCCACTAAAGCACCTTGAGTGTGAATCCCAAAGAGGTAAGCACTACCGTAAGTCAGACAGCTGCCCAGTAAGGTCACAATGTTCAGATTGGGGCTGGACATCTTCACAATCCTATGGGGAACCAGGAAGAAAGACACCTACAGTCATGACATTTGTCCTGGGAGCGGACAAAGTTTCCCTGCCAGCAAAATCTCCAGTGCAGTCTCAGAGTAAAAGGTCATAGTGAAGACTACTTTACAATCCTGTGAAAAATTGCTATGATTCATTTAAATTTATTTTCAGAAAGAACTACATTCTGGCATTTCTTGCTTATACAACTCCAAGTCTTAAAAGAGGGCCAACTTCCCCCAAACAGGTGGTATCATAGAAGAGTTAGAATTTTTCCCTAAAGTTTATGGTTGCTAAGAGACTGCTCTATGCAGCCTAGTGAATAAATAACTAGCAGGTAGATACCTAAGGAGATAGAGTTTGGAACCTTTAAAAGTTAGCTGTAAGGTAAACTATTAGAAAAAAACAGGCAAAGATACCACAAAAAAGAGAAAATTACAGGCCAATATCACTGATAAACATAGGTGCAAAAATCCTTAACAAAATACTAGCAAATCAAATCCAACAATAAAAGGATCATACACCATGATCAAGTGGGACTTATCCCAGGGGTGCGAGGATTTTTCAATATCTGCAAATCCATACACATTAACAAACTGAAGAATAAAAACCATACGATCATCTTAATAGCTGCAGAAAAAGCTTTTGACAAAATTCAACATCCATTTATGAAAAAACGCTCCAAAAAGTGGGCATTGAGGGAACCTACCTCAACAAAATAAAGGTATGTATGACAAATCTACAGCTAACATTATACTCAGTGGTGAAAAGCTGAAAGCATTTTCTCTAAGATCAGACAAGGATGGCCACTCTTACTATTTTTATTCAACATTGCTTTGGCAGTCCTAGCCACAGCAATCAGAGAAGAAAAAGAAATAAATCCAAGCTGGAAAAGAAGTAAAACTGTCACTATTTGTACATGACATTATACTTTACACAGAAAATCCTAAAGATGCTACCAGAAAACTAGAGCTCATCAATGAATTTGGTAAAGTTACAGGATACAAAATTAATACAAAATTAATTAATACGTTTCTTTTTAAAAATTTGTATATATTTATTTTGTCTGTGCTGGGTCTTTGTTGCTTTGCATGGGTTTCCTCTAGTTGCAGTGAGCAGGGCTTACTCTTAGTTGCCCTGCTTGGGCTTCTCATTATGGTGGCTTCTCTTGTTGCAGAGCACAAGCTCAAAGGAAGCAAGAATATACAACAGAAAAAACACAGTCTCTTCAAAGTGTGGTACTGGGAAAATTGAACCGCTACATGCAAAAGGATGAAATTAGAACATTCTCTAACACCATACACAATATTAAACTCAAAATGAATTAAAGACTTAAATGTAAAACCAGATACCATAAAATTCCTAGAGGAAAACAGTCAGAATACTCTGATATAAATTGTAGCAATATCTTATGGGATTCATCTTCTAGAGTGATGAAAAGAAAAAGAAACAAATAGGATCTAATTAAACTAAAAAGATTTTTCACAACAAAGGAAACCATAAACAAAACAAAAAAGACAATCTACAGAATGGGAGAAAATATTTGCAAATGGTATAACTAACAAGAGATTAATCTCCAAAATATATAACAGTTCATAAAGCTCAATAACAAAAAAAAAAACACCCACTCAGAAAATGGGCAGAAGACCGAAATAGACATTTTTTCCAGAGAAGACATAGGGATGATCAAAAGGCACATGAAAAGATGCTCAACACTGCTAATTACTAGAGAGATGCAAATCAAAACTACAATGAATTATCACCTCAAACTAGTCAGAGTGTCCATCATCAAAAAGTCTACAAATAGTAAATTCTGGACAGGAAATGGGAGAAAAAGGAACCCTCCTACACTGTTGGTGGGAATGTAAACTGATGCAGAAATATGGAGAATAGTATTGAAGTTCCTTAAGGAACAAAAAAATAGAATTGTCATATGAGTCAGCAATCCAACTCCTGGGCATATACCTGGAGAAAACCATAATTTTAAAGGATACATACATCCTAATGCTCACTGCAGCACTGTTTATAATAGCCAAGACATGGAAACAACCTAAATGTCCATTGAGAGCTGAATGGATAAATAAGATGTGGTATGTATACACAGTGGAATATTAATCAGTCATAAAAAATGAAATAATGCCATTTGCAGCGACATGGCTGGACCTAGATTATCTCACTAAGTCGAATAAACCAGACAGAGAAAGACAAATATCAGAAGACATCACTTATATGTGGAATCTAATTAAAAATGATGCAAATGCACTTATAAAACAGAAATAGACCCATAGAAATATAAAACAATCTTATGGTTACCAAAAGGGAAAGGAGGGAGGGATAAATTAGGAGTTTGAGATTAATATATATACACCATTATATATAAAATGGGTTTCCTAGGTGGCTCAGTGGTAAAGAATTCACCTGCAATGAAGGAGACGCAGGAGACGAGGGATCAATCCCTGGATCGGGAAGATCCCCTGGAGGAGGGCATGGAAACCCACTCCAGCATTTTTGTCTGAGAATCCCATGGAGGGAGGAGCCTAGCAGGCTACAGTCCATAGGATTGCAAAGAGCTGGACAGGACTGAAGCGATTTGAGCACACACGCACGGATATATAAAATAAATAACCAACAAGGACCTACTGTATAGCATAGAGAACTACACTCAATATTTTACAATAACCTATAAGGGAAAAGAATTTGAGAACAAATATGTGTAATACATATATATGTGTATATGTGTGTGTGTGTATGTATATATATATATATATTTCAGTTCAGTTCAGTTCAGTCACTCAGTCATGTCCGATTCTTTGCAACCCCATGAACTGCAGTATGCCAGCCCTCCTTGTCCACCACCAACTGCTGGAGTCTACCCAAACCCATGTCCATTGAGTCAGTGATGCCATCCAACCATCTCATCCTCTGTTGTCCCCTTCTCCTCCTGCTCTCAATCTTTCCCAGCATCAGGGTCTTTTCAAATGAGTCAGCTCTTCGCATCATGTGGCCGAAGTACTGGAGTTTCAGCTTCAACATCAGTCTTCTCAATGAACACCCAGGACTGATCTCCTTTGGGATGGACTGGTTGGATCTCCTTGCAATTCAAGGGACTCTCAAGAGTCTTCTCTAATATCACAGTTCAAAAGCATCAATTTCTTTGGTGCTCAGATTTCTTTATAGTCCAACTCTCACATCCATACATGACCACTGGAAAAACCATAGCCTTGGCTAGATGGACCTTTGTGGACAAAGTAATGTCTCTGCTTTTTATTTATTTAGTTTTTCATTTATTTTTATTAGTTGAAAGCTAATTACTTTACAATATTGTAGTGGTTTTTGCCATACATTGACATGAATCAGCCATGAATTTACATGTGTTCCCCATCCAGATCCCCCCTCCCGCCTCCCTCCCCATCCCATCCCTCTGGGTCTTCCCAGTGCACCAGCCCTGAGCACTTGTCTCATGCATCCAACCTGGGCTGGTGATCTGTTTCACCCTTGATCGTATACCTGTTTCAATGCTGTTCTCTCAGAACATCCCACCCTCGCCTTCTCCCACAGAGTCCAAAAGTCTGTTCTGTACATCTGTGTCTCTTTTTCTGTTTTGCATATAGGGTTATCGTTACCATCTTTTTAAATTCCATATATATGCATTAGTAAACTGTATTGGTCTTTATCTTTCTGGCTTACTTCACTCTGTATAATGGGCTCCAGTTTCATCCATCTCATTAGAACTGATTCAAATGAATTCTTTATAATGGCTGAGTAATATTCCATTGTGTATATGTACCATAGCTTCCTTATCCATTCGTCCGCTGATGGGCATCTAGGTTGCTTCCATGTCCTGGCAATTATAAACAGTGCTGCGATGAACACTAGGGTGCACATGTCTCTTTCAGATCTAGTTTCCTCGGTGTGTATGCCCAGGAGTGGTATTGCTGGGTCATATGGCAGTTCTATTTCCAGTTTTTTAAGGAATCTCCACACTGTTCTCCATAGCGGCTGTACTAGTTTGCATTCCCACCAGCAGTGTAAGAGGATTCCCTTTTCTCCACACCCTCTCCAGCATTTATTGCTTGTAGACTTTTGGATAGCAGCCATCCTGACTGGCGTGTAATGGTACCTCATTGTGGTTTTAATTTGCATTTCTCTGATAATGAGTGATGTTGAGCATCTTTTCATGTGTTTGTTAGCCATCTGTATGTCTTCTTTGGAGAAATGTCTGTTTAGCTCTTTGGCGCATTTTTTGATTGGGTCATTTACTTTTCTGGAATTAAGCTGCAGGAGTTGCTTGTATATTTAAACAAATGGGACCTAATTAAACTTAAAAGCTTTTGCACAACAAAGGAAACTATAAGCCAGGTGAAAAGACAGCCCTCAGAATGGGAGAAAATAATAGCAAATGAAGCAACAGACAAAGGATTAATGTCTCTGCTTTTTAATATGCTGTCTAGGTTGGTCATAACTTTCCTTCCAAGGAGTAAGCGTCTTTTAATTTCATGGCTGCAATCACCATCTGCAGTGATTTTAGAACCCTCCAAAATAAAGCCAGCAACTGTTTCCACTGTTTCCCCATCTATTTGCCATGAAGTGATGGGACAAGATGCCATGATCTTAGTTTTCTGAATGTTGAGCTTTAAACCAAATTTTTCACTCTCATCAAGAGGCTCTTTAGTTCTTCACTTTCTGCCATAAGGATGGTGCATATCTGCATCTGCATATCTGAGGTTATTGATATTTCTCCCGGCAATCTTGATTCCAGCTTGGGATTCATCCAGCCCAGCGTTTCTCGTGATGTACTTTGCATATAAGATAAATAAGCAGGGTGACAATATACAGCCTTGACGTACTCCTTTTCCTGTTTGGAACCAGTCTGTTGTCCACATATATGTTTACATGTACGTATAACTGAATTACTTTGCTGTACACCTGAAACTAACACAACACTGTAAATCAATTATGAAAGTGAAGTGAAAGTGAAAGTTGCTCAGTCGTGTCTGACTCTTTGCAAGCCCATGGACTATTGCCTGCCAGGCTCCTCTCTCCATGGAATTCTCCAGGCCTGGATACTGAAGTGGGTAGCTATTCCCTTCTCCAGGGCATCTTCCTGACCCAGATATCAAACCCCAGGTCTCCCGCCTTGCAGGTGGATTCTTTACCGTCTGAGCCACCAAGGAAGCTCAATCAACTATACTTCAATAAAAAATTAAGTTAAAAATAAAATGAGCTTTACAGTAAAATATTATTTGAAAAAAGTCTGGAGAGTTTTTCATGCACTATTTACTTTATTTGACATGTAAACTGTTTTTCTCTCTCTGTCTGACCAAGAAGAGAAAGAAAAGAGAAAGAAAGACAAAGAAAGCAGGGACTGAAAGCAGGAAATTTGGGAAGGACTACTTCTCAAGTGATTTTTTAAAAAATAACCTTATTTATTTATTTATTTTTGGCTGTGTTGGATCTTAGTTACTGCAGGGCTTCCTCTAGTTGTGGAGTGGGGGTTTCTCTTCATTGCAATGTGCAGGCTTCTCACTGTGGTGACTTCTCTTGTCATGGTGTAGGGGTGCTAGGCTGCTCAGGCTTTAGGAGTTGCAGCATGTAAGCTCAGCAGTTAGGGCTCCCAGGCTCTAGAGCATAGGCTCAAAAATAGTGGCACATGGGCTTAGTTGCCCCATGGTACGTGGGATCTTCCCAGATCAGGGATTGAACCCTTGTCTCCTGTATTGGCAGGTGTATTCTTTACCACTGAGCCACTAGGGAAGACCCTTTAGAGATATTTGAGGTTTCAGAGCATTTTGAAGATTGTAGGGAAAGGTAGACAGAGTCTGAGACATACTCTCAGCACCAACAGAGGTTGTAGACAAGGTACAAATGAGTGAACTGGTTAACCTAAGGGAAAAACCAGACTTAAACTGGACTGTGATTGATAACAATTATGAAATAAAAATAACTAGTAACAAATTAAGAAGTAATGTAATACTTAAGGGTTTTAGCCTAAATAGTGTATTCCATTGTTCAGCTGTTCAGTTGTGTCTGACTCTTTGTGACTCCATGGACTGCAGCACGCCAAGCTTCCTGTCCTTGACCATCTTCCGGAGTTTGCTCAAACTCATTCCATTGAGTTGGTGATGCCATCAACCATCTCATCCTCTGCTGATTCCTTCTACTTGTGCCTTCAATCTTTTCCAGCATCAAGGTCTTTTCCAATGAGTCAGCTCTTCACATCAAGTGGCCAAAGTACTGGAGCTTCAGCTTCAGCATCAATCCTTCCAGTGAATATTGAGGGTTGATTTCCTTTAGGACTGACTGATTGAATCTCCTTGCAATCCAAAGGGACTCTCAAGAGTCTTCTCCAACATTATAGTCTGGAAGCATCAATTCTTCAGTGCTCAACCTTCTTTATGGCCCAACTCTCACACCCATACATGACTACTGGGAAAACCATAGCTTTGACTATATGGACCTTTGTTGGCAAAGTAATGTCTCTGTTTTTTAAAAATGGTGTCTATGTTTGTCATAGCTTTTCATAGTACATTCTCCATAAACACAATATTTATACTACTAGTCATTTGGTAATTATACTTATTATGTTCAGTTGTGTCCAATTCTTTGGGACCCCATGGACTGTAGCCTGCCAGGCTCTTCTATCCATAGAATTCTCCAGGCAAGAATACTGGAGGGGGTAGCCATTCCCTTCTTCAGGGGATCTTCCTGACAAAGGGATTGAACCTGGGTCTCCTGCATTGCAGGCAGATTCTTTACTGTCTGAGTACTTATACCTTTATTTCAAAATAATTACTGAGGGGGAAAGCATTCTTCTTTATGTACCTGGATTCCCTGACTGACCACCTTGAAGGCCAGAGCCAAGGCAAAACCAGCTACATACTATTTTAAAGACAGGCAAAGTATTTATCTGGGAGGCATTAAACAAACGGTTTGGCAGTGCAGGACTTAAAACCATCACAACTACCACCAGCCCAGCTTGATTATTTCATAGTCAGCAACATAATTACGTGCACACACACAAGAATACCAAACCTCTGCCTGTGACTCAAGCCCCAAGCATAGTCACCATAGGCCAATGACTCTAGTTGAGCTTTACCTAGTCTTAGAGTAAAAACCTTTTTTTTCTTTCCTCTAAAAGTGAAAACAACCTTCATGTATTCCCCTTGTAAATAGGGGATAATAATAATATACACTCTCCTCCTCCCAAACCAAAAAGTTGTGAGGGCTGAGGATTCAATGAGGCAATACAGCCAAGTGTGTGGTAGCATGCATAGGCCCCAGCAAGTAGCAAGCATGTTACAAATACAGCTGATGATGTTATTAATCTCATCATCTTTCAGGCTTTAGAAACCTGGGGATCACCTTTTGCTTCTTCCTTTTCCTTCTCCACTTCTTTCTTTATCACCTCTACTTAATCATGGCGTTTCTTTCAATTGTTATTTCAAAATCTCTCTGAGCCGTCCCTCACATTCTATTCCTACTGCTGTCACATTTATCCAGGTTACAGTCATGTTAGGAGAAATGGAACTTGAGTCAGGTGTGAGATGGGAATCCTGGCTCAGTCAGTCACAGTTGTGTGACTTTCATTGAGTCATTTAACTAGTCTAGGTTCCTGTTTCCTCATTTGTGAAATGAAGATAATATCTTCTTTCTTATGTACCTACAGCATATTGTGAGGATCAAATGAGGTTTGTGTTAAAACTCCTTGAATACTCTAAGGCAATGCAAAAACATTAATTTTTAGGTTTTTTGGTATAAGCTTCAGCTCTCTGTAACACCAGTTTTTCCCTGTCCTAATATATCTTGTACATTATTTTCACATTTACCTTCTTAAAATATCACCTTCATCACTTAGCAAGAGAGCTACATGTATAAAGAACAATTTTCTATTGTTCACCTTAAGTCTCCTGTATCCCCATTTAAGATTAAGCCTTATTCTACCTATCCTCGTACTAATAGGTCTACATCCTCAGTCGTCATGTCTTTAAACTGTGGGCTAAAAGACAGTAATTGTCCCTAGTTTCTTTGTCTTTTCCCAAAAGAAGGGGGAATATGTAGTGAATGTGCATGTGTGCTAAAGTTGCTTTAGTTGTGTCCGACTCTTTGCGACCCAATGAACTGTAGCCCTTCAGGCTCCTCTGGCCATGGGATTCTCTAGGCCAGAATACTGGAGTGGGCTGCCATACTCTCCTCCAGCAGACCTTATCCACCCAGGGACTGAACCCATGTCTCTTATGTTTCCTGCATTGGCAGCTGGGTTCTTTACCACCAGCGCCACCCAGGAAGCCCATGTGATGAATACTGACTACCAAAGTAACACTGATTATCAGCAGCTTCACAAAGCATTTGTTAAGAAAAGTAATATATCAGAGAGACCAGTTCTGACACTGACTTAGAAAACAGGGCACTGTTGGCTAGGACTGGCCACTCAGTGCAGCCAGTAGCTTGGGCAGTGGTACAACCAGTGGGTGGTCTCCTGAAAGACCAAGAAATGAGGCTGCTCTCCATAACCTCTCACAAGCTCCTAGGCATCAGCCATGAATATCTGATGAGGAGATTTTCACCAAGCAAGTATCCCGCTTTCACAGCCACGCTGTGTTTTCTAGATCACTGATTGGTAGGTTTCTTTCTTAACTCCCCTCTGGACCATTTTATGTGAACACCACTGTACAATCAGGTCTCTTTTGTGTAGTTCAGTACTGCAAGAATCCTGATTTAGAATTCCTCCCCCTCTTGATTTAGTTAGGAGGAACTCATTTTAGTGTTGTTTTTTTTTAATAAAAAAACCCAACAAAATATACATTATATAGTCTTCACATCTCAAAAGTTGATGCAAACTGATTTCCAAATGGACATGTTATGACTTGTATATTTATGTTTTGATAATTTTCCTAAATATTTTTACTGAAAACTTACCTCAGGAAAAAAAAAATGAATGGAAGACAATTTATCTGTTTTGTCTGGCCAAGTTAACACCTGTGAAGTCACTGAAAGGTGAATCATCTCCAATTCAGCAGGTGAATTATGTAAGTCTGGAGAATGTCTTTGATACTTTAATAGGAATTCAACCAATAATGTCATTTATATTTTTCTATTGAACTAAAAGATGAAGCCTGCATATGCTTAATATTTTAATCAACCACAAACATTAATTTCTACATGGCAAGAAGATTTAAATAATATCTACTTATAAAGTCTTTTATCTTTTTAAAGAGATAAAAAGCCCAGATGGGGTTACTGACAAACAATGTGGGAATTTTTATTTTGTAACTATCTCATTATCTTTTTTTCATTTATTAGTTGGCAGTACAAGGCAAGAGTTTTCTCAGTTCTCAAGTAAGGTCTCAGTACATAGAGGTAAATATCCATCTATATCTGTAGAACCTGTATAAACCTGGGTTACCATTTCAATAATCTTTAATGAATTTAGATGTATAAATAGCATCCACCAGCTCAGAGTATGATGTCTTAAAAATCCTAATCAAATATCAGTGTCTGACCTTGGAGTTTCATTATACTTGAATTTATGGAGACTGATTGGTCATCCTGAGGTTTCTTCTTACTGATGCTAAGGACAGAGTTTGGAAACATGGCCTGTGAAAGGAGCTTAGGTTACTTCTGAGCTTGCTGTGACAATCAGAAAACCTTCCTATAATGTCACAGGGCCATGCTTTCTAAAATGCTGCATGAATTTACATAAGTGGTATTGAGCTTTAAATATATCTAAAACTAAATATGGGTATCTTTCCAAAAAGCTTTTTAACAAAACAATTAAGATTAAATTGTGAAATTTATTGAATTTTTTTTAATCCACTGTTTTTGATCCATGCTACAATGGGATTATAAATCTAACTCATCTGGGTATGTTCCAAGTGACTTTATCATAATTTTATCTGTTGTGTTTCAGCAAATGTGATTGTTTATCTCTAATGTATTAGGCTTAAAATCTGAACCCAATTCTGGACATGTCAAACTAATATTTGTGTGACTTGTAGCTATTTGTAGTCAAACTGTATCATAAGGGTGAGAGCAGCCCGGCTCTTCTTCTTTCTCTCCTGCCTGGGCCACCATCCTAGGAGACCATTCTAAGAGATTTCATTAACCTTTCAATTTTAAGAATTTAAATTCTTTAATTATAACAACTGCACTTTATTCTACTTTCAGATACCCATCCCCAAGGGTCACACCCTGAGTCTTATGATCATTCAAAATGGTTCCATTTCAGAAAATTTAAACACTGATACTCCACTCTCTGATCTCAATGAGTCCAAAATTTAACTCCTAGTTTTCCTCTCAACCTGTTCTTACATTCTTCCCCATCCCATTCAGATAATGGCAACTTCTTCTTTATATCTGCTTAGACTAAAAATTCTGGAGTCATACTTAACTCTAGCTCACCTCCCACATCCAATCTGTCATGAAATCCTATTGGCTGTATCCCTAAAACATATCCAGAATCCAACTACTTCTCACCACCTCTGTTGCCATCACCCTGATCAAACTCTGATTTTGCAATTTGGATTACTGCACCAACCTCCTAACTGGACTCCCACTGCTTCTACTCTGGATCCTCCCAAAGTCTATTTTCAACACAGCAGCTATACCGATCATGTCACTTCTCTCCTCAAAACCCTGCAATGGCTTTCTATCTCACTCAGAGAAAAAGCCAAACTCGTTTCCAGTGTCTACAGTGCCTTCACATTTGGTCCCTACTCTCTCTCTACCTCATTTTCTACTTCTTCCCCTTTCCCATCCAATGCCACATACCTCCTTGATATTCTATGAAAACACCAGGCATTCTCACAGTTTAAGGCTTCAAAGTGATTGTTCTCCCTGCCTGGAATATTTTAATTAATGTATGTGTGTAGTTCATTCCCATTCTCCTTTCATGTCTTCATTTAAATGTCACCCTCTCAACCTGGGCTATGATGATAATCCCACTTAAAATCACACTCTTCCACTAGACTCCAAATCCTTCTTGTCCTACTCCATTCTCTCCAACCCCATCCCACCATAGTCCTTATCACCTTCTAACATGTTATGTAATATACATATTATAACTCTTCTTATTTAACGTCTTCTCTTGCCAATTAGGTCTTCCCTGTAGCTCAAACGGTAAAGAATCCATCTGCAATGCAGGAGACTCGGGTTCGATCTCTGGGTTGGGAAGATCTTCTGGAGAAGGGAATGGCAATCCACTCCAGTATTCTTGACTGGAGAATTCTATGGACAGAGGAGTCTGGAGGGCTACAGTTCATGGGGTCAGAAAGAGACACGACTGAGGGACTAACACTACCACTTGCCAATTAGAACAGCTTATGATGTACTCCCAGCACTGTAACACTACCTCACATATTGAAATTACTCAATAAATACTTGACAAATGAATGAATGAGTCTCTTGTCCCCGACCTTCTACTCTCATAAGCTTACATCTAATACATTTGCCCACTGAAGCCTCTGGGTTGCCAGTTCCTTGGTTCCTTAGCTTCCTCACAGTCTCTCTTCCTTTCTCTACTCAATTTCAGACCTCTGGTTAGCTATCTGAACTGACTCTCAACAACACTCAATTCTCTTTCCAAATAGGACCTTTTGGTGCAACCTGCTCAACAAAACTCGCATCAAGAGTACAATCCACTGATGTTACTCAGCCATAAAAAGAATGAAATACTGCCACTTGCAGCAACATGAGTTGACCAAGAGATTATCATACTAAGTGAAGTAAGTCATACAGAGAAAGACAAATACCATATATCGTGTATACGTGGAATCTAAAATATGATACAAATGAACCTATCAATGAAACAGAAACAGACTCACAGACATAGAAAACAAATATATGGTTACTAAACGGGAAAGTGGGGGAGGGATAAATTAGGAGTATGGGATTAACAGATACACACCACTATATACAAATCAAGATTTAACAAGGATTCAACAAGGATTTACTGTATAGCATAAGGAACTGTATTCAATGTCTTATAATGCAGAAGAAACTGAAGCTGTATGCTGGAAACTAACACAAATTGTAAATCAACTCTAGTTACATTAAAAAATTACAATCCATTGTTTTATATCTAGGCAGCTGACTGCTGGGGGAGAATATTGTATAACCTTGTAGACTGTTGGCAACAAAATCAATCAGCCAAGCTTATTGTACTACCAGTCAATCCTTTTATTTGTTCTGTGAGGTATTTCTTCATATTTCCTTTGTGAGTGACTCACTTCACTGGACTCAAAGAAATAAGAGCATGTGCCTGTCTGGATGATGCCCTTGGTCTAGGCTTGGTCCCCTCCTCTTTGTCCTTATATTACCCCAGGCTATACGTACACCAATACAACTGTCATGTGATATTACAACATTTTTGTTTGTTCCACTAGACAATTTCTACTCCTCAAAAGCCAGGCTGTTTCTTATTTGTCTGTATCTCAGTCCCTAGTACAGGTTTTGGAAAACAGCAAGTATTCCATAACCATTTGTTAGACAAATGAATGAATTCACTGATGGACATGGAAAGCCCATTGTTCTCTTCCTTCATCTTATTTTTCCCTGGCATTTCTCTCCTCTATTAGGTGGATGGATGAGGCTCTCATCTGTCTGAAAGTTAGTCAAATGGCCATAAAGCAGCAGAGATCCCTGATAGTCTGAGGGAGAGTCTAGAGCTGGTTCAATGTTTGTATGCTAAGAGGAGTACATTCTGGGTAAAGGCAGGAGTTTTAGGAGGATCCCCTTAGTCCCTCCTAGAATGGCTGAAAACTCTCTGGCATTACTGAACACAAAAGGGACAAGATATTTTAGGTGCTATGGACTTCCATAGACACAGGATTTTAACCACTTGGCAAATTCCAGATACCAAACCCTCACTGAAAAGCCTTGTCATCTGGGTAAGCCCCTCCTCAGTTTTGCCTCTCAGTATGATGCTGAGGGAGTCTAAAAATACATGAGAGAAAGGATCCTAACGGGGTGCTTGCTCTCCCATTCTTTGTTTCTAGGAAAGTGCGGCATCTTGGAGGTGTGTATACTCACACAGGCACACACATGTGTATTCACCTGTCTCCATTGAAATCAGGCCACCTGAAAGATTCCTTTCCATTGGTTGAATTCCCCCAGGAAATGCTATATCTTTTACATCATGTGTTGAGAGCCATGTAGGCCCAGTGATATAGTGACAGCCCTTGTCGAGAAATTGATGGATAAGACCTCATCTTCATGACCACACAGACTACAGGATCTCAGCTGACATCTGCTCAGAGGTTAACAACACGCATCCCATTCTGACTTCAGAAAATCTGCTGATCTTGATTTGCTGCTGCTTCTAGCTAGACTGCAATGCATGCCTTCTCTTTACATCCTCGCAAGCAGTCAAGGGTGTTTTGTCAAGAACTGAAACACTCAGCCCTGTTGTTTGTCCTGAGTAAGCCTGGCTTCCCTAAATCTGCCTGCTTTCCTGTAGCCGTTAAGTGCTTCCAAGCCTTGTTTCACACAGAGAGCAAACTCCCTTCCAACGAGTCTGTCAATTCAGGCCTGTATTCAGCACTGAAGCTAGAGAGGAACTGGATAAATAAGGACATCCTGCCTGCAGAAGAGCTAAATGGTTAGCAGTGCTTCGACTTGATGAAATCTAAGACCCTTTCCAGCTCTTCCTTCTCAACTTATTCCAGAAGCAAATTTCTTTTCCCTGCTTCTGGCTTATTAATATATCCAGTCATACTTTGCATTTCTGCTTCTCTACCTTAAGTAGGAACAATAGACTGACCTAGTTACCAAAGATGCATTAGAATTTACATCTCAATCAATCAATCAAAATATTTAGCTATTAAGTGCAAAAGAAAACAGTAAATATCCTGCCCCCAAATTTCCCTTTAACAGATGACCTTAGTGTCTCCATGTTTTATTCATTATTATCTTCTTAATGAACTTTCTGCATCAGACACTAATTCAACAATTCTTAAATATCTACTTGTCAAGGTATGAAGAAGAACTGGAGACAAGAAAGCAAATGAGATGTAATTTCTGTCCTCTGGCTCATTAGGACTCCACCTCCCTGGTTTCTAATGCCTTCACTGCAAAGATAATTTTCTTATTCTGTCATCTTTTAAAATAGAATAAGAACTTAACAGTACCAGTTATTTTCTCAGTATAGACTGGGACATTTACAAAATCTATGTATATGAATACATGCTTGTTATGGATATTTTTATGTACTATGAATATAAATTTCTAGAATACAAATTTCAGAATGCATAGCTCTCTGGGACTATAAACAGGCCTAAAGATTAATTTTAAAATGCAACCTTACAGACATTTTTAAAGCTGAAATGTGGATATTAGATATAAGACTCAATGTCTGTTAAGTACTTCATTATACCAGCTCAAGTTTAGGACAGTGGTGAAAATGCATACTGATAAATTCAAGATAAGTTGGTGATGAGAGGGAAAAAGGGTACCAAAAAGTATCCTTACTAGAAGGGAGCTTGAGTGGCTTTAATCAGGAGTATTATGGCCACATCCACATAGGTTTAAAAAAAATTAGTTTCCATGTCTTATGTAGTTATATTTTAAATGTATTTTTAAATGCCATGGAGGCAGGGAACACTAGAAACACAAAAAATTCTCTTCTGTCAAATACCTCAGACCTGAGAGGGTAGGCATGTGTTATAATTTATGAAGCAGGGATTTCAGCTTCCTATCTCCCCTTAGCTGTGGGAAAGGCCTTGAGCAATTCCTAGCAGGAGACTTGTAGCACTTCCCAAAGGACAGAGCAGATGCCCTGATTTTAAGTAGAGCAAAAAGCACAAGCACAGTTGGCCACATGAAACACCAATCAAAGGGCGTCTGCTGTCAACCAGAGTATTATCATTTACCAGGTGACATGTAAATTGATCTCTCTGAGGCACTCGCCTGCAGTGCTAGGGAGGTTTCCCTTCCCTCCTCCCCTTCTTTCTAATCCTCAGGTTTGTGGTATGAGAACTTTGGGCCTTAGTCAATCTGAGCAAAATCCCCACTACAACTGCTGAAATCAACCCTGCTGGGCCAAAATCTGGGAATTCATGATGCTGGGCTGGGGTTTTACTCAGCTTTGCCTCTAGCACTGTCTATAGAGCTCTGAACCTAGTAGAAACCTACTAAATGTCTGTACCCTGGATAAATCATGAGTCTTGTAAGGGTACTCCAAAAAGAAAAAAGGAGACTTCTAGAGGCAAGACTTACTGCTCCCCACCACTGCCCCCACCCCAAATTGCTTAGGACAGGTTTTGAGTCTTAGGGTTCTAAGGAACATGGCTTAAATTAGTGAGTGAACCCAACTCCTTCATTTTAAGATGAAGGGATCTATATGCAATTTTACAGCCAGATAGGGACCACACAGAGATGGCTAATCCAGAAGTCCTGATTCTTGGTTCCTTTCAGTGATCTTTCACTTACCCTCAGTCTATCCCAGCCACCTGGGCCCTGAGTCCCTCCTACTGATCAACAAACTTCTCCTAGGGCCTTCTTGACTCTGATTTCTAAGGTCATGCAGGAGCTCTGACTGGCCCAGGGTTTTCATCTGTCTTCTCACCTTCAGCTGGAATTTACCATACAGAGGAGACATAGTGGAAGTCTGAGCCCCCTAGAGTGCCTTCTGCTGGGGCACTGCCTGCATCTTCCAATTCTGATTGCTGGCTTGGACCTTGAACCTTGGCAGGGTTCCCTTATGACTCCTGGCTCGACCTACTGGCTGGAACCCCAGACTGAATTCTTGTGACAGCTGGCTTTGGACTCTTGGTTTCCATCATTGTCTAGTGTCTCCAAGTCTTGGCCCCAGCAATAGCCTGGAAGTGTTTGCCCTCGGCTGTGACAGGAGTTGCATTTTCTGTCCTGTAATCTGATGTGAAAGGAACGACTGTTAGGTAGGCTGTGTGTGTGTTTAAGCAGCTTTCATGGATTAACACTGAGGTTAATACCAAGGTAACATAATGTTGTGGAAAAGGCTTGGAAATCAGACTGAATAGATGGACTAGTTATGTGTGATGGGTGATCTGTTAACCAAGGTGGGGTGGCTTCTTCATGTCACCTGGGGAAAATAATGTTTATCCTTCTGAGTGCTATAAGGGTTAGAGATAATGTATCTAAAGTAAAAAGCAGATAAGAAACCAGTGATAGAAAGTAAAAAGTATTATTTTTATGTTAAATTATCTGACTAAATGCTGATTTCATGATGTTTGAAGTACTAAAGGATCATGAAGCACCTCTGAATCATCAAAAATTACATTATGGTCAGAATCATCTGAATACTTATTTTCTCTACTTCTTAGAACATTGATAATTATACAGAATAATATTAAAAAAGAGTAGGCAATATCAATTACATATTTAATATATGCTAGGCTGTGCTCTATCAGAGAAGGCAATGGCACCCCACTCCAGTATTCTTGCCTGGAAAATCCCATGGACAGAGGAGCCTGGTGGGCTGCAGTCCATGTGTCGGACACAGTCGCCATGAGTCAGACATGGTCGCTAAGAGTCGGACATGACTGAGCGACTTCACTTTCACTTTTCACTTTCATGCATTGGAGAAAGAAATGGCAACCCACTCCAGTGTTCTTGCCTGGAGAATCCCAGGGACGGCAGAGCCTGGTGGGCTGCTGTCTATGGGGTCATACAGAGTCAGACACGACTGAAGTGACTTAGCAGCAGCAGCAGCAGCAGCAGCAGGTTGTGCTCTATGCTACCTAATGTAATCTTCACAGCATTCTGAGATACATAGTATCATTACCCTATTTAAAATATTTTTAAAAACCTACTTTCATTTTTTGTCCATGTCACCCAACATGAGGGATCTTAGTTCCCTGACCAGGAATCAAACCTTCACCCCCTGCAGTGGAAGTGCATAATCTTAACCACTGGGCCACCAGGGAAGTTCTAGAGGTCAACATATCCTAATCCCACCCTCCATTTCCCCACCTAGGCCTATTGAGGAAAGGTTTTCCTCCCACTCTCCTTGGGTCGGAAACTGCTGAGGAATAAGCTTTCACCTCCCTCTCCACCCCAGTACTCACTCTTCCCCGAGCATGCAGGAGTCCATAGTCAGGCTGGAGAGAAGCGAACAGGCCCAGGCCATGTTCTATCAAATGGTCTGGAAGGCAATTTCCACTCCACATCCCTCCTTACCCATCTCTACTGGGCAGTGAACTTTCCTCCCTCCCTGGGTCACACTTTAGTGTTGTGTCAAGCAGTGCTTTCTCATTTAGCTTTCATGAGAAATCCCTGAATTTCTTTTTCTCAAAAGACTTTTTCTCATGAAATTATTTGACTCACAGGGAATTGCAAAACAGAACAGAATTTCTGTGTACTCTTCACCCAGCCTTCTCCAAAGATAACATACTATATTCAGCTCAGTTCAGTTCAGTCGCTCAGTTGTGTCCGACTCTTTGCGACCCCATGAATCGCAGCACACCAGGCCTCCCTGTCCATCACCAACTCCCGGAGTTTACACAAACTCATGTCCATCGAGTCGGTGATGCCATCCAGCCATCTCATCCTCTGTCGTCCCCTTCTCCTCCTGCCCCCAATCCCTCCCAGCATCAGGGTCTTTCCAAATGAGTCAACTCTTCACATGAAGTGGCCAAAGTATTGGAGTTTTAGCTTCAGCATCAGTCCTTCCAATGAACACCCAGGACTGATCTCCATTAGGATGGACTGGTTGGATCTCCTTGCAGTCCAAGGGACTCTCAAGAGTCTTCTCCAACACCACAGTTCAAAAGCATCACTTTTTCGGTGCTCAGCTTTCTTCACAGTCCAATTGTCACATCAATACATGACCACTGGAAAAACCATAGCCTTGACTAGACGGATCTTTGTTGGCAAAGTAATGTCTCTGCTTTTTAATATGCTATCTAGGTTGGTCATAACTTTCCTTCCAAGGAGTAAGTGTCTTTTAATTTCATGGCTGCACTCACCATCTGCAGCGATTTTGGAGCCCAAAAAATAAAGTCTGACACTGTTTCCCTATCTATTTCCCATGAGGTGATGGGACCAGATCTTAGTTTTCTGAATGTTAAGCTTTAAGTCAACTTTTTCACTCTCTTTCACTTTCATTAAGAGGCTTTTTAGTTCCTCTTGACTTTCTGCCATAAGGGTGGTGTCATCTGCATATCTGAGGTCATTGATATTTCTCCTGGCAATCTTGATTCCAGCTTGTGCTTCCTCCAGCCCAGCATTTCTCATGATGCACCCTGCATATAAGTTAAATAAGCAGGGTGACAATATACAGCCTTGACGTACTCCTTTTCCTATTTGGAACCAGTCTGTTGTTCCATGTCCAGTTCTAACTGCTGCTTCCTGATCTGCATATAGGTTTCTCAATAGGCAGGTCAGGTGGTCTGGTATGCCCATCTCTTTCAGAATTTTCCACAGTTTATTGTGATCCACACAGCCAAAGGCTTTGGCATAGTCAATAAAGCAGAAATAGATGTTTTTCTGGAACTCTCTTGCTTTTTCGATGATCCAGCAGATATTGGCAATTTGATCTCTGGTTCCTCTGCCTTTCCTAAAACCATCTTGAACATCTTGAAGTTCATGGTTCACATATTGATTAAGCCTGACTTGGAGAATTTTGAGCATTACTTTACTAGCGTGTGAGATGAGTGCAATTGTGTGGTAGTTTGAGTATTCTTTGGGATTGGAATGAAAATTGACCTTTTCCAGTCCTGTGGCCACTGCCGAGTTTTCCAAATTTGCTGGCATATTGAGTGCAGCACTTTCACAGCATTATATTACTAGAGTATATTATAAAAATTAGGAGATTGACACCAGTGCAATACCATCAACTAAACTATAGACCTTATTTGAATTTCACTAGTGTTTACATGCACTCTTTGTGTGTGTGTGTTTGTATCTATGAAATTGATAACATGTATAGATT
The DNA here is from genome assembly GCF_963930625.1 of Muntiacus reevesi. Taxonomy (NCBI): domain Eukaryota; kingdom Metazoa; phylum Chordata; class Mammalia; order Artiodactyla; family Cervidae; genus Muntiacus; species Muntiacus reevesi. Next base: position 43,747,274 of record NC_089256.1, read on the forward strand.
AATGCAATTACCACCATAATTAGGATACTAAATTGTTCCATTATGCAAACAAAACCAAACCTCCTTCTAACTACCCTGTTTAGAGTCACACCCTTCCTCCAACCAGAACCCATGGCAACTTCTAATCTGTTCTTCACTACTATAAATTCATCTCTTGAGAATACAATATAAATAGATTCTTACAGTATGTAACATCTTGAGATTGGCTTTTTTTCTTTTGGCATAATGCCCTTGGGGTCCATCAACACAGTTGTTGCATATGTTAACAGCTTGTTCCCTTTTATTGTTGGGTAGTGATCTAGTATATGGGTGTATCACAGTTTGTTTATCCATTCACCTGTTGAAGGATGTCTGGGTTGTTTCAGGTTTTGATTATTACAAATAAAGGTGCTATAAACATCTGTGTACAGGTTTTTGTGTGAAGATAAGTTTTCATTACTCTAGTAAATACCCAGGAGTATGACTGCCGAATTACATAGTTAGTGTATGTTAGATTAAATAGTAGTGCCATTTTACCCACTAGCAATGTATGAGACATCCAGTGTCTTTGCATCCTTGCTGACTCTCGGTCTTGTCAGTATGTGTGCTTCTGGGTAGTGTGGCACATGTCAGCCTTTAGAGTAGAAACTTTGGACATCTTCTGAATATCAGTGCTGTGTGTCTGTAGGCACTCTTAACTGGGCTGAATCCTGGAGGGGAGTAGAATATATTTTAGGTTCTGAATTCTTATCAAGCATCTTCTGTATGCCAGACACTGTGGCAAGTTCTAGGAAATAAACAAAAATTTTGTATTTGAATTTGAGAACTCAGTATGAAGCAGAGGATACAGATAAATGAATAAGTAAATAAGATCATGAAACAATGTAGTTAAGTACTAAGAGTATAGGCAAAGTGCTGCAGGCACTGATAAAGGAATTGTGCCTTAGAACAGTGGTTCTGGAAATTTTAGAAATGATAAGAATCACTTAAAAGAGTGTTTAAAGTACAGTACCGGTCATCATCCTCCTGAGTGTCAGATTTAGTAGGGTCTACGGTAGGGCCCCAAGAATTTATATTTCTAACAAGTTCCCAGATGCTACTGATAATGCTGGTCCAGGCTCACATTTTGTTAGACTAGAGTTTGTCTTAAAGAATAAAAAGGAGTTTATTAGGTGAAAAATGAGAAGAGTCATGAAATAAGGAAGAGCATGAGCAAAGGCCAGGTGATGAAAATGCAACCTTATTTAAAAGGAATAAACAGAAATTGTAGATTAAAGCTGGATTACGAAAAAAATGCTTACGTTAGGAGTTAAGTAGGCAATAGAGTCTATGTTTGAAAAAAATGCTGGCAAGAGAGCAGAAGTTGAACTGGAAATGGACAAGACCAGTTAGAGGGCTACTGCAAGAATTTAGATAAAAAGTAGATCAGGACTACATGTGAGCAATGGAGATGGATAATAGGAGGTCAATTTGAGAAGACATTTCAGAGATTAAATGTCTAAGACCTGGAGACTAATTGGATGTGTAGGGAGACAAGGAAATCCAGAATGAGGAGTGGATGGATAGTAGTGCCATTAATTGAGATAAGACAGACATGGAGGTAGAGAAAGATTAGTGGTAAGGTGTGAATTTGGTTTTTGGTCACCGAATCTGAATTGACTGAGGAACATCCATCTGACAATATCAGCTATGAAGTTAGAATGAGGGTTTTGAAAAAAGCAAGGGTTAGGGATATGTCATAAGAGGGATTAAGGCCAAGTGAGGAGTAGAGCATAAGAAGTCAGACTGACACATAGGATGATGGGCTTCCCAGGTGGTGCAGTGGTAAATAAACTGCCCGCCAATGCAAGAGATGTGGGTTTGATCCCTGGGTTGGGAAGATCCCCTGGAATAGGAATTGGCAACCCATTCCAGGATTCTTGCCTGGAAAATTTCATGGACAGAGGAAACTGGCAGGCTACAGTCCATGGGATCGCAAAGAGTTGGACATGAATGAGTGCAGGCACACACACCCAGGATGATATCAATAGTGAATGGGTAGGTAGAATACAGGAGCCAGTGATAGCAACTGGTAAGAAGCAGAGAGGGAAAACCAGGACAGTTAGGTATGGTAAAGTTAAGAACAGAGAAAGTTTCAGAGGAACAGAGGAGATAGTTAAGTGTTATGTGGCTTGAGGCTAAACAGGATGGCGTCTAAAAAGAGACAAGTTGATATAACGAAATTGTCAAGGGTCATTTCAGTGGAATTAGGACATGGGTTGAAGAAAGAACTGGAGATGAGGAACTGGAAGCACCTACTGAAGACCACTCTTTTAAGAAGCTTGGTGGAAATAGGAGGGAGAGGGCTGGGGCAATAGCTTCAGAGAAAGGCATGACCAAGAGGAAAATTTCTTCTGGAGGCCTTTAAAAGTCTCAAAAGTTGTCAATTCCCTGTGGCTAATCAATATTTATTTGTCTGACTTGAAATACACAAAATACAAAAAACTATTTGATCAACTACTACTGGTCCATTTACAGGAGGCAATTTGAGTGTAGTAATAACTCTGGTATCTTATTCAATAAATTCAGAGGCACGTAATTAGTTTAGGCTTATTGTCTTTTGGTCTCTGAGCACTCTCTGTGCCCCATTAATAACAGCAAAAGATCTGACTGTTATTCAAGCTCTTTCCCTTTAATAGATTTAAATAATCCCTTTATGTGTTTTGGATTCTCTTCAAAGGTGCTTCTCAAAGTCTTTTTTCCTATTTTGTACCTAACCGGACACTCTGTGGGCTCCCTGATCTCCTCTGGGTAGCTTTTTACATTCTTTGAGAGATGTCTTTTTCCCTCCACAATAGCCACTATGACTGTCGCATTTTTTAAGTGCTTAGATTTTTTCTTCTTTTAATTCTCAGTTACTCTTTTCCTACACTTCTAATAAAATCTCTTAAAATAATTTCCAATCTTCTTACGACTTTTCAAAAGCCTACTTTTCAATTTTCTCCTAGCTAATACCTCAAATTTTGTCAGTTTCCCTTTGAACCCTGAATAATTGAGACTTTTTTTTGGCTTATGGATTGAATGTGTCATGATAACTCATAATAATTGGCTCACACATGATTACTTCCTAAAACCAACACCTAGTCACAAGACAAGAACCAGAGCCAGGACATTCTTCTAACTGTAGGTGGTTTGAAATCTTCTGTTATAGTAAAGTTCGTTCCAGCAAAAATCTTTGTTAAAAAGCTCTCTTGACCTGGTTAGGTTTTTATAATTCATATTTAGTTCAGTTTTTAATACCTGGCATAATTTCTAAGTTTCTAAATCTTTACCATTTCTATATTGGTATCAACGGCTTGGTTACCTAGTCCTAGGCACTGGTTTTCAAACACTGAAATCATCTGGAAAGTTGGAAAAAACTGCTGTTACTGTCCTACCCCCAGACATTCTCATTTAACTGGTCTAGGGTGAAGCCTGGGTATCAGGATTTTTAAAAGCTCCCTAGGAGATTCTAATATAATCCAAGTTTGACATATCACTGGTTTAAGTACATTCCTAAGACAAATAATCTAATTTTAAAAATAGTGAAAGGATTTGAATAGACCCCTCCCCAAAGAAGACGCACAGACGATCAATAAATACATGAAAGGATGCTCAACATTATTAGCCATCAGAGAAATGTAAACCAAAACCACTTTTTACACACTTGGATGGCTGGTGGTAAAGAAGACAGATAATAACAAGTGTCAGCAATGATGTGGAGGGAACTGGAACCCTCAAAAATTGCTAGTGAGACTGTAATAAGCTACTTTGGAAAACAGCTTAGCACTTAATGTAAACATGGAGCCACCATATGGCCCAGAAATTCTACTCCTAGATATACACCGAAGATAAAGGAAAACATAATTTCCACACAAAAACTTATCCATGAATGTTCATAGCAGCTTACTATTCATAATAGCCAAAAAGAGGAATAACCAAATATCTATCAACTGATGAATGGATAAACAAAATGTGGTATAGTCATACAACAGAACATTATTCAGCCATAGAAAGGAATGACGTGCTGCTTCATACTACAATATGGATGAACCTTGTAATCATTATGCTAAGATTATGCTAAGTGAAAGAAGCCAGATACAAAGTCTGGCTTCATGTTGTATGTTATCATGAAGTCATGACTTCATGAAGTCATGTTGTATGACTTCATGTATATGTATTGTTCAGATCAGGCAAAATTCATAGAGATAGAAGGTAGGCTAATAGTTGCTAGAGGCTGGGGCGGGGGGAAGAAATAAGGAAGAATTGCTAACAGGCATGAGGCTTCTTCTCAGGGTAATGAAATTATTCTGGAATTAGATAGTGATGATTACTCAACCTGTGAATGAACTACTGAACTGTACATTTTAAAAAGATGAATTTCATGGTATGTGAATTATATCTCAAAAGAATAAGTACAGTCTTATTGCTATGTGTTTGAGGAATTCTTACCCATGGAGATTTGAGGAAGCCTCTCCTTGCCGATAACATTTCCATATTACTATTGTTTGTTGTATATCTCACACCTTCCTTTCTGGTGAGAATCAAAAGCCAAGGTAAAGTCTCACAGGTTGCCAGAACAAAACATCTGGCATTGGTCACCATTACTAAAGAAGGATATGAGAAAAATAAAATCTGGGGAAGGAAAGCAAATGGCAGAGTCTCTACAGAATGAGGACAAGCCATTCTGCAGTCTGGAAAGGGGAAGACCAATGGTGATGTGATTGAAACCTATTTAACCACAAAGAGATCTTGTGTAAGGTGGAAAGAAATCCTGGAATACTTGAAAGACAGTACCATTTAAAGGTTCCGACCTGCAAAATTAGGACATGAAAATAAAGTGACAACTTCACAAAACAGGTAGTGATCTATGGAAGATACTTCTCATTATTCCCCTGAGAGATACTCTAGGCAATAAAATATAGTTTTAAAGAAACAGTCCCATAATAGCTTGTTTTATCACAATAAGTCACTACTAATAAGAGCTTTTACTTTTTGGCTTAAAATTTAGAAAGATTTTAATTATGTTAAAATGGAAATAAAATTACACACAATAAAACAACATAAAAGTTACCATCTTAACCATGTTTAAGTATTGACATTGTTGTATAAAAATCTCCAGAACTTTTTCATCTTGCAAAACTGAAACTCTATATCCATCAAACAATAATTTCCCATTTCTCCCTCCCTCCACTCAGCCCCTAGCAACAATCATTCTATTTTTTATTTCTATGAGTTTGATTACTCTCAATCTCTCGTATGAGTAGATGCACATAGCATGTGTCTTTTTTGAGTGGCTTGTTTCACTTAATGTCCTCAACATACATCTGTGTTGTAAATCAGGTCAATTTACTTCCTTTTTAAGCTGACTAATATTCGATTTACATGTATATCTCATGCTTTGTTTATCAATTCATCTGTCAATGGACACTTGGATGGCTTGTTTTTTTGGGTGAGGAGTTTGGGGTGTAAGATGGAGCCAAACACTAAAGTTGATATCCAGAGGATTAACCTGTCTTCTAATAAGGTGCTTAGTATCACTATCAGAGACAGAAAGATGGTCAGAACTGGGGCTCAAATGGTGGCCAAAAGTAAGACCAGAAGAATATGAATTCAGGAATCTAGGCAGACCTGTAAGCTTAAGACACATAAACCAGATACTGGGAACATGAAAGGAAAAACAAGCAATGAAAACTTAGGGGTTGAATATGCAAGAATGTCTAAAATCAGAACATTTTGAGGAAGATAAATACAGAAAAAGTCAACAAAACAGTGAGCTGATGTGAGACTCAAAGTCAGTCAAGCCAAGTCAGGAAGTTCAGAAAATTAGGAGAGGACCCAGTGAGTGAGGGGTGATACCAGAAAGGGAAGGTATACTGCAGGCTAGTGCAGGTACCTAAGGGAGAGGTCTGGGATTCTGGCTAGCAGTGCGCCACCAGAGAGGAATGAACAGATTAGGAACAGGAACAGGCTGCTCCCCCTTAGCCTCTGCCCTAGGGTATGCTGATTTGATAGATAGATGGGGAAAATGAAAATAGATAAGCCAGACCCAGGAAATTCTGGAACTGACTTCCAACATCCAAAATGGTGTGGCTACTTTGATTTCAATTCAGGCTAGTGCAAATATTGGGTTGGATTTGGTGAGGCTTTAGGGATATCTACACACTGGGGTTGCTTGGAGTTCAGATATCGTTAGCTATAATCTGAAAGCTATTAGTGAAAGCTGCTATAACACGAATTTGGTATTAATCTAGACCACTTATTTTCTTGTGCCTAGATCCAAAGATTGCCTAGATTCCAAGGGTAGGAACAAATTGAAAGTAAAGGGGAGGCGGGGGGGACAGTTACAAAAAGAAGGGTACAGAAGTTAGAAGACAATCAGTTCTTTGCAATCCTATGAGCTCTACGGTCATGTTACTGGTCCACTGTGAAATTTCTCAGGATGAGACATAATTGTTCAGATGTTACATAAACAATATTACTAGTTTGCTTTTCTTTTCTCTCTGTCTTCTTTTAAAGAGTTTAGTGAATATAAGTAAGATGTGCAGGAAAATACACGTTTCTATAAAATGATATTCAGAGATAAGCTTTTTAAATTTACCAGTTCTTCTCTGCTGAGGCATATTTTCCAGCAAACGAAATACATTAATAAATCTACCAGGGGCAGAGAAGCAGTGGGGGACAGCTGCAGCCGCAGCATCCAGGAGTGACAATGATTAATTCCTACATCTGCTCAGCCAGATAGAAACAAAGGTCACTGTGCATAGATTAGCATCCTGATCACCACCTCCTCCCAACACGTGCACACACACATGCGCGCTGGAGAGTGGCATCTTTTTTCATTGATCATGGCAAAATTCAAAATTCCTAAAAAATGCTTACTATCTGAAAACCTCCCTCCCCTCAGAAAGCAAGCTCTTTAGTAAGATAGAGTGGAATAGAATAGGATCAGCAACTGATTAACGTCAGATTACTGTCTAATCTTATTAACATTCAAATTAAGTGAAAATCTGATGCTCAGCTACATTTATGAAAGCAAAGGGAACAGGAAGTTTAAGAACAAATCCTGATGCAGTAATTTGATCAAAGTAAGAAAGGCTATTGTGGTGAAACAGTTGAACACATGTGGACATCTGGCCTTATGGAAGGAAGCTGACTCATTGTCCTCATGTTCAACATTCCCCTGAAGACACTGCTACTTCTTATTCGTGACTCCTAGACTTGTAGATCCCTGACAGGTTGATTTTTTTTAAAAAATAATCTTGGGCTAGGAAAGGTATTTTTTAAGTGCACATGTTATAAATGTTTAGCTTAGTGAATTATCACAAAAGACAACATCTATGTAACTAAAATCCAAGTCAAGAAGAACATTTTAATACCTCAAAACCTTCATTGATAATTATGACTCTTTCATTTCTCCCTAAAAGTAAACCACTATCCTGCCTTTTTTCTTCACTAGCTTGACTTTTAATACTATAGTTTTAAATACTATAGACTTTTTATAGACTTCTTAAATACTATAGACTTTTAGTACTATATATGCCTGCTTTTAAACTTTATTTAAGGGGAATCATAAAGGAATACATGTTCTTTTGTGGATGGCTTTGTTTGTGAGATTTGGCTATGTTTCTGGGTATTATTCATTTTGATTGCTGGATAGTATTTCACTGCAAGAAAATACCATAACTTATTTATTTCTTTTAATAGTAAAGGATGGTTAGGGTGACTATAAATAATGCTACTGTGAATTTCTTTATACAACCTTTTGCATAAATGTGCATACATTTCTCATGGGAATACTTTAGACTGGATTTTCTGGGTCACAAGGTATATGAATTGCTAATTTTAGAAGATATGCCATGTAAGAAAAGTTCTAGAGATATAATGTACAACATGATAAATATAATTAACACTGCTATGTTACATATGAAAGTTGTTAACAGAGTGACTCCTAGGAGTTCTCATCACAAGGAAAAAGTCTTTTTCTATTTCTTTAATTTTATATCTGTACAAGATGATGGAAAGTCACTAAACTTATTGTGATGATCATTTCACGATATACATAACACAAATCATAGTGCTATACAACTTATACAGTGCTGTATGTCAAATATATCTCAATAAAACTGGAAGAAAAAAACTTTTCATAGGAAAAAAAAAAGAAGACATGCCAAACTACTTTCCAAAGCGGTTGTACCAGTTTGCATTCTCATCATGATCAGGTAAGAATTTCATAGCTTCACATCTTTATCTTAACATTATCTTTAAAAATTTAAGGCATTTGATGTGTATCTCAATTTTAATTTTCTCTTCTCCATCCACAGGCAACCACTAATATACTTTCTGTCTCTATAGATTTGTCTGTTCTAAACATTTTATATAATGGAATCATAAAATTTATGTTCCTTTTCTCAAGAAGAGAAAGAAATCCAAACATAACATTAAAGGGAGTCTTCAAATCAAAAGGGAAGTGAACAAAAGAAAAAAGGAACAAACTGAACTAAAAACCCCCAAAACAGTTAACAAAATGGCAATAAGTGCATACCTATCAATAATTACTTTAAATGAAAATGGACAGATGATCCAATCAAAAGACAGACTGGCTGAATGGATACAGAAACAACACCTGTATATATACTGTCTGTAAGAGACTCACTTTAGATCTAAAGACATACACAACTGAAAATAGGGGTGGAGAAAAGGTATCCCATGCAAATATAAATCAAACAAAAGCTGGGACAGGAATACTTATATAAAAAAACAAAAACCAAAAAACAACAGACTTTAAAACAAAAACTGTAGCAAGAGACAAAGGAGGTCATTATATATTCAAGGGATTTATCTAAGAAGAAAGTATAACAATTATAAATACATATGTACCCAACATAGGAACACATATAAAAGATTATATATATATTTAATATATATACACAATAAGATATTATAAGATATATATATATATAATAAGACATTTCATTTCAAATCAGCACAATACATAATCTTTTCAAGTGCACATGGAATATCTCGAGGATAGATCACTTGCTAAGCCACAAAACAAGTCTCAGTAAACTTATTTGATAAGAAAACTGGTCATATCAAGCATATTTTCTGACCATAATACTATAAGAATAGGAATCAATTATAAGAAAATAACTGAAAAATACACAAACATGTAGACTCTACACAATATACTGCTAAACAACCAATGTATCACTGAAGAAATCAAAGAAGAAATTTTTAAAAACCTGAAAACAAAAGAAAATGAAAACATAACAATAAAAAAAAAACTATGGGTTGCAGAAAAAGCATTTCTAAGAGGAAAATTTATGGCAATGCAAGTTACTTTAGGAAACAAAAAAATCTTCAACAAACAATGTAACATTATACCTAAAAGAACTAGGAAAATGAAGAAGAAATAAAATCCATGTTAGTAGAAGGAAAGAAATCATAAAAGATCAGAGAAGAAATAAATGGAATAGAGATTGAAAAACAATAGATCAATGAAACTAACACCTCATTATTTGAAAAGATAAAATTGATAAACCTTCAGCTAGACTCATCAAGAAAAAAGGAGAGAGAGCCCAAATCAATAATATGAGAAATGAAAAATGAGAAATTCAGCTGACACCACAGAAATACAAAGGATAAGTGACTATTATAGGAAATTATTTTTATGCCAATAAACAGACAACCTAGAAGAAATGGACAAATTCTTAGAAATGTATACTCTCCCAACACTGAACCAGGAAGAAATAGAAAATAGGAACACAACAATTACCAGTTACCAGTAATAAAACTGAATCAGTAATTTTAAAACTCCCAACAAGCAAAAGTCCAGGACCAGATGGCTTCATAGGTGAATTCTTTGCATTCTGAGAAGAGTTGACACCCATCCTTCTGAAACTATTCCCCAAAATTGCAAAGGAAGAAACATGTCTGAACTCATCCTATGAGGCCAGCATCAGTCTGATACCAAAAACCAGACAGATACCACAAGAAAAGAAAATTACAGGCCAATATTAATGATGAACATAGATATAAAAATTCTCAACAAAATACTGTGCTTAGTTGTTCAGCCGTGTCCAACTCTTTGTGACCCCACGGACTGTAGCCTGTCAGACAAGAATATTGGAGTGGGTTGCCAAGTCCACTTCCAGGGGATCTTCCCAACCCAGGGATGGAACCCAGGTCTCTGGCACTACAGGTGGATTGAGCCACCAGGAAAGCCCCAACAAAATACTAGCACCAAATTCAATAGTACATTAAAACAAACATACATGATCAAATGGGATTTATAATACTTTTAAATGTAGTGAAATCCATAAAAATTTTGAGTCAGTATTTTGTACACCTGAAACTAATATTGTAAAAGAAAAGTGCATATAAGTATACAACTCAGAATTTGTGGAAACTTGACACACTTGTGTGAACAGTATCCAAGTCAAGAAATGAACACAACTAGTGTGCTAGAAGTCCTCTTGCTCCCTTCCTGTGACTATGCTCCCCTAACTCTCCCTTCAACCTCCAAAGCTATCACTATCCTGATTTCTAACATCATAAGGTTGTTTTTTTTAAAATAAAAAAGTAATATTTATATTCTATAACTAAGAGATTTTTTTTGTATTTAGCCATTTTTAATTGTGCTAATTACATTCACAATGTTATACAACCACTTCTACTATCTATTTCCAAAATGGTTTAACCCTTAAAATTTTTTTTATTGGAGGGGAGGCAGAAGGCAAAAAAAATTTTATTGGAGTATATTTCATTTACAATGTTGTGTTACTTTCTGCTGTAAAGCAAAGTATATCACTTAGACATGTATCTACTCTTTTTGAGATTTTTTTCTCATATAGGTCCAGAGATTGGTTTTGCCTGGTTTCATATTTCACATTAAGTGGAATCATATAGGTTATAATCTGAGTGCTTGGCTACTTTTGCTCAACATTATTTTTGTAAGAGTCATGCATATTGTTGCATGTAGCTATAGATTACTGATTCTCATGGTTGCTTATAGTCAAGCAGTGACTATACCTTTATGCATTTAGACAACTGTTGATGAACAGCTCAGTAGTTTGCAGTTTGGGCCTATTAGAAATAGTGCTGATAAGAACATTCTAGCATACGTATTTTGGTGAGTCAGTTTAGTTCAGTTCAGTCACTCATTTGTGTCTGACTCTTTGCGACTGCAAAGACTGCAGCACGCCAGGCTTCCCTGTCCATCACCAACTCATGGAGCTTGCTCAAACTCATGTCCATCGAGTCTGTAATGCCATTTAACCATCTCATCCTCTGTCATCCACTTCTCCTCCTGCCTTCAATCTTTCCCAGCATCAGGGTCTTTTCAAATGAGTCAGTTCTTTGTATCAGGTGGCCAAAGTATTGGAGTTTCAGCTTCAATATCAGTCCTTCCAATAAATATTCAGGACTGATCTCCTTTCGGATGGACTGGTTGGATCTCCTTGCAGTCCAAGGGACTCTCAAGAGTCTTCTCCTACACCATAATTCAAAAGCATCAATCCTTTGGTGCCCAGCTTTCTTTACAGTCCAACTCTCACATCCATACATGACTACTGGAAAAACCATAGCTTTGACTAGATGGACCTTTGTCGGCAAGTAATGTCTCTGCTTTTTAATATGCTATCTAGGTTGGTCATAACTTTGCTTCCAAGGAGCAAGTATCTTTTAATTTCATGTCTGCATTCACCATCTGCAGTGATTTTGGAGCCCAAAAAAGTAAAGTCTGTCACTGTTTCCATTGTTTTCCCATCTATCTGCCATGAAGTGATGGGACCAGATACCATGATCTTAGTTTTCTGAATGTTGAATTTTAAGCCAGCTTTTTCACTCTCCTCTTTCACTTTCATTAAGAGGCTCTTTAGTCTTCTTCACTTTCTGCCATAAGGGTGGTGTCATCTGCATATCTGAGGTTATTGATATTTCTCCCTGCAATCTTGATTCCAATTCGTACTTCATTCAGCCCAGCATTTTGCATGATGTACTCTGCATATAAGTTAAATAAACAGGGTGACAATATACAGTCTTGATGTACTCCTTTCCCCGTTTGAAACCAGTCCATTGTTGCATGTCTGGGTTCTAACTGTTGCTTCTCAACCTGCATACAGATTTCTCAGGAGGCAGATAAGGTGGTCTGGTATTCCCATCTCTTGAAGAATTCTTCACAGTTTGTTGTGATACACACAGTTAAAGGCTTTAGTGTAGTCAATGAAGCAGATGTTTTTCTGGAATATTCTTGCTTCATCTATGATCCAACAGATGTTGGCAATTTGATCTCTGGTTCCTCTGCCTTTTCTAAATCCAGCTTGAACATCTGGAACTTCTCGGTTCACGTACTGTTGAAGCCTAGTTTGGAGAATTTTGAGCATTACTTTGCTAGCATATGAGATAAGTGCAGTTATGCAGTAGTTTGAATATTCTTTGGCATTGCCTTTCTTTGGGATTGGAATGAAAACTGACCTTTTCCAGTCCTGTGGCCACTGCTGAGTTCTCCAAATTTGTTGGCATATTGAGTGCAGTACTTTAACAGCAACATCTTTTAGCATTTTGGTGAAAACATATATGTAATTTTTGCTGGAATTGATGTGACATAGGACATGATTATGTTCAGGTTTGGTAGATTCTGAAGAGCTTTCTAAAGTCATTATAACAATGTGCAAATTCTTACAACAATGCATGAGACTTACAGCTGCTCTCCACCCTTCCCAACACTCGGGTTTTCAGTCTTTTTAAAACTGTAGACATTCAAGTGAGTATACAGTGTTATCTCATTGTGCCTTTACTTTGCATTTCCCTAATGACTAAGGAGGTAGAGGACTTTTTCATTTGTACATTGGCTGCCTTGATATAAGCTATTTTGAAGTGACTATTTATATCTTTGCTCATTTAAAAGTTGTTTTCTCTGTGTTTTTCTTATTGATCATAGTTTTTTATTCTGGATAAAAATCTTCTGATGATATACACATTACGAATATATTCTCATTCTATGGCTTGCTTGTTTCCTTCTCAGGGGTGTCTCTTAGTGAATAGAAAATATTTTTGATACTTATATGAACCAATTTAATAGTCTTTCTTTTATGAGCAGTACATTTTGTGTTCTATTTAAGACATGTTTTCCTAAAAAAAAAAAAAAAAAAAAGACATGTTTTCCTGACCCAAGTTCATGAAAATATTCTCCTACATCATATTCCTGAAGCTTAGTTTATATTTATATCTATAGCCCGCCTGAAGATGATTTTGTTGAGGTAGGATTCAAGTTGCATATTTTCCCCATGTGGATAGCCAACTGACTTAGCATCATTTATTAAAAAGTGTCCATACATGCTTGGCTCTGTTTCTGAGTTCTCCCTGTTCTGTCCCACTGGTCTATCTGTCTACCCCTGCCCCCAAAGCAGACTGAGCCTGTTATTAATTTCTAGCTTTATAATAACCCTTAACATCCAAAAGAAGAAGTTTTCTCAAGTTTTTCTTGTTCATTATTTCCATGCTATTTTTGGCCTTTTGAATTTCCATATAAATTTCAGTTGATACGTTGAGTTTCACCAGAAAAGAAAAAAAGTTCAGAATTTTTATTGCAATTACATTGAAACCATGAACTAATCTGGAGGCAATTATATCTTGACAGTATTGGACCTTTTTATATCAAAGATAATATATCCTTTACTTATTTAGAACTTAAGTTCTCTCAAAATATTTTATGATTTTTCATGTAGAGATACTCCATATCTTTCCCTAGTGTATCAGTCAGGGTTCAGAGAAACAAAACTAGTAAGTGATATATGGATTTGTCAGACAGTTGGTTTATGCAATTTTGGGGGCTGATTCAGCTTAAACTCCATTTTTAGCTACTTCTGTTCCTAAATCAAGGTATCCCAAGGAGCATGCTTTTATTTATGGGAGTGCTATTGTTCAGTCGCCAAGTCATGTCAGACTCTTTGCGATCCCATGGACTGCAGCACACCAGGCCTCCCTGCCCCACACCATCTCCCAGAGTTTGCACAAGTTCACTCTATTGCATCAGTGATGCCATCCAACCATCTCATCCTCTGTTGCCCTCTTCTCCTTCTGCCTTCAATCTTTCCCAGCATCAGGGTCTTTTCCGATAAGTCAGTTGTTTGCCATCAGGTGGCCAAAGTACTGGAGCGTCAGCTTCAGCATCAGTCTTTACAATGAGTATTCAGGATCGATTTCCTTTAAGATTGACTGGTTTGATCTCCTTGCTGTCCAAGGGACTCTCAGGAGTCTTCTCCAGCACCACAGTTCAAAAGTATCAATTCTTTGGCACTTTGCCTTCTTTATGGTCCAACTCTCACAACCATATGTGACTACAGAAAAGACCATGACCTTGACTATACAGATCTTTGTCAGCAAAGTGATGTCTTTGATTTTTAACACACTGTCTAGGTTTGTCAAAGCTTTCCTGTCGAGAAGCAATCGTCTTCTAATTTCATGGCTGCAGTCACTATCCACAGTGATGTTAGAAACCAAGAAGAAGAAATCTGTCACTGCTTCCACCTTTCCCCCTTCTATTTGCCATGAAGTGATGCGGCCAGATGTCATGATCTTAGTTCTTTAATATTTAGTTTTAAGCCGGCTTTTTCACTCTCCTCCTTCACCCTCATCAAGAGGTTCTTTAGTTCCTCTTCGCTTTCTGCCACTAGAGAGGTATCATCTGCATATCTGAGGTTGTTGATAAGAGGATGCTATGGGTACTTTTAAATGTTAAAGGTCTATTCTCAATAGGGCTGCCAGTTTTCTTGTTAAATGTAAGTCAGGTCCTTTCACTCCTCAGTTCCAAACCCTACAATGACTCTCCATAACACTTGAAGTAAATGCCAAAGTCATTTGACCTACAAGACCCTACAGGATCTGGCCTCTACAACCTCTACAACCTCTCTGACTTCTCATTTACTCTGCTAGAGTCACACTGGCCTCCTTGCTTTCCTTGAACACTGGGTATGTTCCTATCTCAGGGCCCTTGCATATTCTGTTCCTTTTTCTTGGAAAAGTCTTTACCTTATAACTTGTTTTCTAAGTCTTTCAGCCCATATTTAAAGGGCTTCCCAGGTGGTACAGTGATAAAGAATCTGCCTGCCATTGCAGGAGAGTCAAGAGACATGGGTTCAATCTCTGGGTCAGGAAGATCCCCTGGAGGAGGAAATGGCAACCCACTCCAGAATTCTTGCCTGGAAATTTCCATGGACAGAAAAGAGCCTGGCAGGCTACAGTCCATGGAGTCTCTAAAGAGTCAGACATGATGTGGCGACTCAACCACAAAATAATTATGAGATGGCTTCTAAAAGTTCAGAACTCTGTGGCCAACAGGGCATCAAAAGCAGACAGATTTTAGTGGTAATGACAAGACAGAAAGAATAGTTCAGAATGAAGGGCCATGACCAGGAGAACTGGAAATCTGAGATTTTGGATGTTACTCCCTGGGCTCCTGGAGGGATCAACCACCAGGAGAGGGAGAGAACAATGGAAAGCACTTGCTTATCTATGGCACAATTTAATATAGATAATGTGCTGAAGTTAAAGAATGAAGATGTCTGTCTTCTAAGAAGTTAGCTTTATCATCATAGTCTATATCTAGGCCATTTAATTTGTTCATTAAGAAACATGGAGTATAATCCAGGCACAATGAAGATACAAAGATCAATAAGATATGGTCCTAAAGCCAAGTTCATTATCTGGTAGGAGAGACAAAGTCCCCTCCTTCATCCCAAACCAGTAAGTTGTGATGGGGTAACTGTGTACCTATCTATAATTATGGGTACACAAAGGAGGGTGTGTCTACTTCATCTGGAGATGATATTTTAGGTCTGACTGCGAGGAGGATAAACAGCATGAAAGGACTTTATAGAAACTGCTCCTATGCATTAATCTGGATTTTTCCTCATTATCTTCTGCTGACTCACCCATAGCTGGTACCCAAAGAAGATATCTCTGATCACAACCCTAGATTTTTTCACCTCATTTCAGCTTTGCACCTCTTTTCCAGCACTATTCCTGCAATCCAGCAGCTTCTTACATGATACACTACCTATTTTTGATTCTATGCTCAATCCTTTGGATGTGATGACTGACATAATATTTCCCAGCTACAAACTTTAACTCTCTTTTTGGTAAGGCTTCATAGGATCTGTCCCTGGTCACTCTGCCTCATTCATTCATGGCCCTGCCACACTATCCCCCAAATAAGCTATATGGATGGTATTTATTCTAGGCCTACCTGGCTCTCCTTCCTTCTTGGCCAATAACCATTAAATTGAGTATTATAGAGAAAATTCCAGAAATCGCTGTATGGCATAGTATGAAAGCAAACTTTGTTGAAGCCCACAAGATCAGTACAGGCTTCTTTTCTTGCCAGTCACTTCCCCTTCATCTCTAATTATTCAAACACTCAGAAAACAGACCTGAAACAATTGATATGAGAGGAGCACAGCTCCCATCTCTGCCACAAAGCATTACTTTTTGAAAAGCTATTTTTAAAAAACAGAATGTACTTTTTGGACTTGCTTGTGTTTTGCCACCCAGGTGATCCCTTTGATGTTCCCAGGAATCCTTAATCACATTTTACACAGTATCTTGAGCACAGTAGGTGTTCAGTAAACATTTACTATTGACGTTGATAGATAAAACTCACTAAGGTGATAATACAGAGAGCTCAGGGATGCAAAGGATAAAGAAAAGTTGAGGATGAGTCTAATCCTTCTCAAAAGTGTGGGGATACTGAGGCCTTTTCATGATAATGAAAAATAATGTGAAACCTGGGGAGTCAGAGAGATTCGTAGAAAGGTTCAGTAATAATATGCTTGAGAACCATGATTCATATGGTATACTGGACTTTCTGAAGGCAAAGAGAAAAAATAGAGCAGGGTACATGAAGTAACTCATGAATGAACTGCCTGAATTCATTGAATGTTGAATGTAATTCAACTCTGCCAGATTCTGCCAGAGGACCTGTATGAGGACACTACTCAGGGTGGAGATATGGTAGAGTGAGCAGGCCACAAGGATGAACATATTTCAGTCATTTACCAGCATCTGGGTTTCTGGCTGCCACTCCAGCCCGGGGTACAGGCAGAAGTAGCAGATGCCTCCATGCAGGGTTCCCAGTGTTGGGACAGGCAATCTGCCATGTGCATGAATAGCTCCACACATTCTTGCTGGGTATGCCCACAGGAAAGGCCCTGACTGGTCTTTACCCAGACGATTTTGCAGGGCTGTGTCTGCAGTGAGCAACCTTGAGGGATGAGTTAATATACCCTCCCTTCCAAAGAAAAGGCTTGTTATGACTCACTATAAAAGTGATGAATTCCCCAGGCTTAGGTTGCTTTCCTTTCATGGCAGCCCCCTGAGTGTGCAAGCCTCATCCATCATGGGCCCTGAATCATCCCCATGGGACCAGGGGCATGGGAACCAGCACGAAGTCAACATGAGGCTCTCCCTACTGCTTTTTACCATGAGTAATGAACTACTTTGTTTCTGACCCAAGAGTCTTGTGTCTTTTAACATAAAACAGTAACAGGTTAAGTTGTTAATTTATAAGTACAGAAAAATCTCACACGCATATTCATACTCAAAACCTCATACTCAATTCTCAAACTTCTTGATATCTCAGGAAGTCAAACTCCAGACACTAGGGATTATTATAGGAATGTTACTTTTGATTCGGAGGAGTAACAATATATAAATAACTGCCATCAACTATCATTATCACAAATGACAGTGAGGTAATGTTTTAGAATAAAAGATAGACTTGTAATTGAACAAGTTTAGCTTCATGCAGAATTTATGACATTGCCCTTATATTGTGCATTTCAGAAGAGGCACCAGGAGAGCCTTCCTTTGGAACTGAAAGATCTGTTTTGCTCCAAGAGTTAATTTGACCCTTATTAAACTACATGAGGAATCTAGAAAAAAAGAGTGAATTCTTCCATATCAGTCATTAATATCTAGCACAGTTATCAGCTGGGTTTTAGGTTACCTAGCAGGGCCCTTTGGAAAAGGACACCAAATATGGTATACTTTTCTCACTCATGAGAACCTTCCCAGATAAATAAGAATGCTTCTAAATAAGAGTTTTTAATAGCTTTATTGATCACAACAAATTGTGGAAAATTCTTTAAGAGATGGGAATACCAGACCACTTACCTGCCTCCTGAGAAATGTGTAGGCAGATCAAGAAACAACAGTTAAAACCAGACATGGAACAATGGACTGGTTCGAAATTGAGAAAGGAGTACGTCAAGGTTTTATATTGTCATCCTGCTTATTTAACTTATATGCAGAGTACATCATGCAAAATGCTGGGCTGGATAAAGTACAAGCTAAATCAAGATCGCAGGGAGAATTAACAATATCCTCAGATATGCATATGACACCACCCTTATGGCAGAAAGTAAAGAAGAACTAAAGAGTCTCTTGACGAAAGTGAAAGAGGAGAGTGAAAAAGTTGGCTGAAAACTCAACATTCAGAAAACTAAGATCATGGCGTATGGTCCCATCACTTCATGGGAAATAGATGGGGAGACGGTGGAAACAGTGACAGACTTTATTTTTTTGGGCTCCAAAATCACTGCAGATGATGAATGCAGACATGAAATTAAAAGATGCTTGCTCCTTAGAAGCAAAGTTATGACCAACCTAGACAGCTTATTAAAAAGCAGAGACATTACTTTGCCAACGAAGGTCTGTCTAGTCAAAGCTATGATTTTTCCAGTAGTCATGTATGAATGTGAGAGTTGGACTATAAAGAAAGCTGAGCACTGAAAAATTGATTTAGAACTGTAGTGTTGGAGAAGACTCTTTAGAGTCCCTTGGACTGCAAGGAGATCCAACCAGTCAATCCTAAAGAAAATCAGTCCTAAATATTCATTGGAAGGACTGATGTTGAAGCTGAAATTCCAATACTTTGGCCACCTGATGCAAAGAACTGACTCAATGGAAAAGACCCTGATGCTGGGAAAGATTGAAGGTGGGAGGAGAAGGGAATGACAGAGGATGAGATGGCTAAATGGTATCACTGACTTAATGGACATGAGTTTGAGTAAACTCCAGGAGTTGGTGATGGACAGGGAGGCTGGCATGCTGTAGTCCATGGGGTCGCAAAGAGTCGGATGTGACTGAGCGACTGAACTGAACTGAAATAGCTTTATTGAGTGTAACTGACATACAATAAACTATGATTTTTTTTAAAGTACATGACTTGTTAAGTTTTGATATATGCCTGTGAAACATTCACCACAATCAAAGTATGAAACATCACCCCAAAAGTTTCCACATGTCCACTGGTCATCCTTTCTACTCTTCTGTGCTACTCCCAACCTGCAAGGCAACCATTCACCTGATTTCTATCACTATAGATTAGGTAACAAGAGATTAGCTTTCTAGAATTTTGTATAACTGACTTTAAATACTATGTAAACTTTTTTGCCTTCTTTCACCCAGCATAATTATTCTGATACTCATCCATGCAGTTCCAAGTATTAATAATTGTTTTAAGGTTGAGTACTATTTCACTGTATGGATATACACACTTCGTTTATCCATTCACTTGTTGATGGATAATTGCATTAATTTGCATTACTTCCAGTTTGGGGCTATTACAAATAAAGTTGTTGTGAACACGGTACACAAGTCATTATACAGACATATAGTTTCATTTCTCTGGATAAAAACCCAAGAGCAGAATGACTGGATCATACAGTAGCCACATGATGAACTTTTAAAGAAACTTCCAGAGTGATTTTACCATACTACAGCCCCATCAGCAGTATTTCCAATATTTAATTTAGCTAGTCTTTTTTTTTTAATTTATTTTTTTATTGAAGGATAATTGCTTTATACAATTTTGTTGTTTTTTGTCAAACTTCAACATGAATCAGCAATTCAGTTCAGTTGCTCAGTTGTGACCGACTCTATGAGACGCCATGAATCACAGCATGCCAGGCATTCCTGTCCATCACAAACTCCCACCGATCGAGTCGGTGATGCCATCCAGCCATCTCATCCTCTGTCGTCCCCTTCTCCTCCTGCCCCCAATCCCTCCCAGAATCAGGGTCTTTTCCAACGAGTCAGCTCTTCACATGAGGTGGCCAAAGTATTGGAGTTTCAGCTTTAGCATCAGTCCTTCCAATGAACACCCAGGACTGATCTCCTTCAGGATGGACTGGCTGGATCTCCTTGCACTCCAAGGGACTCTCAAGAGTCTTCTCCAACACTACAGTTCAAAAGCATCAATTCTTTGGTGCTCAGCTTTCTTCACAGTCCAACTCTCACATCCATAATTGACCACTGGAAAAACCATAGCCTTGACTAGACGGACATTTGTTGGTAAAGTAATGTCTCTGCTTTTTAATATGCTATCTAGGTTGGTCATAACTTTCCTTCCAAGGAGTAAATGTGTTTAATTTCATGGCTGCAATCACCATCTGCAGTGATTCTGGAGCCCAAAAAAAGAAAGTCTGACACTGTTTCCACGGTCTCCCCATCTATTTCCCATGAAGTGATGGGACCAGATGCCATGATCTTAGTTTTCTGAATGTTAAGCTTTAAGTCAACTTTTTTACTCTCCTCTTTCACTTTCATCAAGAGGCTTTTTAGTTCCTCTTGACTTTCTGCCATAAGGGTGGTGTCATCTGCATATCTGAAGTCATTGATATTTCTCCTGGCAATCTTGATTCCCGCTTGTGCTTCTTCCAGCCCAGTGTTTCTCATGATGTACTCTGCATATAAGTTAAATAAGCAGGGTGACAATATACAGCCTTGACGTACTACTTTTCCTATTTGGAACCAGTCTGTTGTTCCATGTCCAGTTCTAACTGTTGCTTCCTGACCTGCATACAGGTTTCTCAAGAGGCAGGTCAGGTGATCTGGTATTCCCATCTCCTTCAGAATTTTCCACAGTTTATTGTGATCCACACAGTCGAAGGCTTTGGCGTAGTCAATAAAGCAGAATCAGCCATAGGTATACATATATCCCTCCCTTTTGAACCTCCCTCCCATCTCCCATCCCATCCCACCCCTCTAGATTGATACAGAACACCTGTTTGAGCTTCCTGAGCATACAGCAAATTCCCATTGGCTATCTATTTTACATATGGTAATGTAAGTTTCCATGTTACTCTTTCCATACATCTCACCCTCTCTTCCCTTCTCCCCATGTCCATAAGTCTATTCTCTATGTCTGTTTCTCCACTGCTGCCCTGTAAATAAGTTCTTCAGTACCACTTTTCTAGATTCCAGATATATGTTAGAATACAATATTTATCTTACTCATTCTGACTCACTTCACTCTGTAAAATAGGTACTAAGTTCATCCACCTCAACAGAACTGATTCAAATGCATTCCTTTTTATGGCTAATATTCCATTGTGTATATGTACCACAACTTCATTATCCATTCATCTGTTGATGGACATCTAGGTTGTTTTCATGTTCTAGCTATTGTAAATAGTGCTGCAGTGAACAATGGGATAATGTGTCTCTTTCAATTTTGGTTTCCTCAGGATATATGCCTAGGAGTGGAGTTGCTGGGTCATATAATGGTTTTATTCCTAGTTTTTCTTCTCACCTTGCTTATAGTTTCCTTTGCTGTGCAAAAGCTTCTAAGTTTAATCAGGTCCCACTTGTTTACTCTTGTTTTTATTTCCATTACTCTAGGAGGTGGGTCACAGAAGATCTTGTTTTGATTTATGTCATCTAGTGTTCTGCCTATAGTTTCCACTAAGAGTTTTATAGTTTCTGATCTTACATTTAGATTTTTAATCCATTTTGAGTTTATCTTTGTGTATGGTGTTAGGAAGTGTTCTAATTTCATTCTTTTACATGTAGCTGTCCAGTTCTCCCAGCACCATTTACTGAAGAGGCTGTCTTTGCCCCATTGTATATTCTTGCTCCTTTTTCAAAAATAAGGTACCCATAAGTGCATGGGTTTATTTCTGGGCTTTCTATCTTGTTCCATTGGTCTACATTTCTGTTTTTGTGCCAGTACCATACTGTCTTGACGAATGTAGCTTTGTAGTATAATCTGAATTCCTCCAGCTCCATTCTTCTTTGTCAAGACTGCTTTGGCTATTTGGGGCCTTTTGTGTTTCCATATGAACTGTGAAAGTTTTTGTTCTAGTTTTGTGAAAAATGCCATTGGTAATTTGATAGAGATCCAATTAAATCTGTAGATTGTGTTTGGTAGTATAGCCATTTTCACAATATTGATTCTCCCTACTCAGGAACATGAAATATCTCTCCATCTGTTTATGTTGTATTTGATTTCTTTCATTAGTGTCTTATGATTTTCTGTGTACAGTTCTTTTGTCTCCTTAGGTAAGTTTATTCCTAGATATTTAATTCTTTTTTTTTGCAATGGTGAATGGAACTGATTCCTTAATTTCTCTTTCTGACTTTTCATTGTTAGTATACAGAAATGCAAGTAATTTCTCTGTATTGATTTTGTATCCTGCAACTTTGCTAAATTCACTGATAAGCTTTAGTAATTTTCTGATACTATCTTTAGGGTTTTCTATGTACAGTATCATGTCATCTGCAAATAGTGAGAGCTTCACTTCTTTTCCGATATGGATTTATTTCTTTTTCTTCTCTAATTGCTGTAGCTAGGACTTCCAGAACTATGTTGTATAATAGTGGTGAAAGTGAACACCCTTGTCTTGTTCCTGATCTTAGGGTAAATTCTTTCAGTTTTTCACCATTGAGAATAATGCTTGCTATAAGCTTATCATATATGGCCTTTACTATGTTGAGATAGGTTCCTTCTAGGCCCATTTTTTTGAAGTTTTAATCATAAATGGGTGCTGAATTTTGTCAAAGGCTTTTTCTGCATCTGTTGAGATCATCATATGGTTTTTATCTTTCAGTTTGTTAATATGGTATATCACATTGATTGATTTGTATATATTGAAGAGTCCTTACATTCCTGGAATAAACCCAACTTGATCATGGTGTATGAGCTTTTTGATGTGATGCTGAATTCTCTTTACTAAAATTTTGTTGAGGATTTTTTGCATCTATGTTGATCAGTGATACTGGTCTGTAGTTTTCCTTTTTTGTGTTGTCTTTGTCTGGTTTTGGTATCAGGGTGATGGTGGCCTCATAGAGTGAATTTAGAAGTATTCCTTCCTCTGCAATTTTTTGAAAGAGTTTTAGAAGGACAGGCATTAGCTCTTCTCTAAATATTTGATAGAATTCTCCTGTGAAGCCATCTGGTCCTGGGGTTTTGTTTTTTGGGAGATTTTTGATCACAGCTTCAATTTCAGTGCTTGGAATTGGATTGTTCATAATTTCTAATTCTTCCTGGTTCAGTCTTGGAAGATTGAGCTTTTCTAAGAATCTGTCCATTTCTTCCAGGTAATCCATTTTATTGCCATATAGTTGTTCATAATAGTTTCTTATAATCCTTTGTATTTCTGCACTGCCTGTTGTAACCTCTCCTTTTTCATTTCTAATTTTGTTGATTTGATTCTTCTCTCTTTTTGTCTTGATGAGTCTGGCTAAAGGCTTGTCAATTTTGTTTATCTTCTCAAAGAAACAGTTTTTAGTTTTATTAATCTTTACTATTGTTTCTTTATTTTCTTTTTCATTTATTTCTGCTTGGATCTTTATGATTTCTTTCCTTCTACTAATTTTGGGGGGTTTTTGTTCATATTTTTCCAGTTGTTTTAGGTGTAAAGTTAGCTTGTCTATCC
This sequence comes from Muntiacus reevesi, assembly GCF_963930625.1. Classification (NCBI taxonomy): domain Eukaryota; kingdom Metazoa; phylum Chordata; class Mammalia; order Artiodactyla; family Cervidae; genus Muntiacus; species Muntiacus reevesi. The sequence goes on from NC_089256.1 coordinate 43,770,991, forward strand.
GATGTTTTTCTTGTTTCTTGAAGTAGGATTGTATTGGTATAAACTTCCCTCTTAGAACTGCTTTTGCTGCATCCCATAAGTTTTGAGTTGTCATGTTCTCATTGTCACTTGTTTCTAGAAATTTTATTTCCCTTTTGATTTCTTCAGTAACCCACTGGTTATTTAGAAATGTGTTGCCTAATCTCCATGTGTTTGTGTTTCTTATAGTTTTTTCTTGTAATTTACATCTAGTCTCATAGTGTTGTGGTTGGACAAGATGCTTTTACAGTTTCAATTTTCTTAAATTTACTGATGTTTGATTTGTGACCCAAGATGTGGTCTATCCTGGAGAATGTTCCATGAGCACTTAAGAAGGTATATTCTTCTGCATTTGGATGGAATGTCCTGAAGATATCAATGAGATACATCTCATCTAATGTATCATTTAAGACTTGTGTTTCCCTATTAATTTTCTGTCCATTGGATGATCTGTCCATTGGTGTGAGTGGGGTGTTAAAGTCTTCTACTATTATTGTGTTACTGTCAATTTCTCCTTTTATGTCTGTTAGTGTTTGTCTTATGTACTGAGGTGCTCCTGTGTTGGGTGCATAGATATTTACAATTGCTATGTCTTCCTCTTGGATTGATCCCTTGACCATTATGTAGTGTCCTTCCTTATCTCTTGTAATCTTCTTTATTTTAAGGCCTATTTTGTCTGATATGAGGATTGCTATTCCAGCTTTCTTTTGCTTCCCATTTGCATGGAATATATCTTTCCATCCTTTCACTTTCAGTCTATATGTGTCTTTAGGTCTGAAGTGGGTTTCTTGTATACAACATATATATGGATCTTGTTTTTGCATCCATTCAGCCAGTCTGTGGCTTTTGGTTGGGGCATTTAATCCACTTACATTTAAAGTAATTATTGATATATATGTTCCTATTGCCATTTTCTTAATTGTTTGGGGTTGATTTTGTAGATCTTTTTTCTTCTCTTGTATTTCTTGACTATATAAGTCCCTTTAACATTTGTTGTAAAGCTGGTTTGGTGGTACTGAATTCTCTTAACTTATGCTTGTCTGAAAAGCTTTTTATTTCGTCATTAATTCTGAATGAGATCCTTGCCTAATTTAGTTAGTCTTTTAAAATTTTAACCATTCAAATAGGTGTGTGACAGTATTTCATTTGGTTTTAATTTGCATTTCCCTTATGACTCTCTCTTCACATGTTTATTTGCTATCCATATATCTTCTTCAGTGAAGTGTCTATTCAAATCTTTCACTCATTTGTTGTTGTTGTATTTCTTTTATTATAAATTTTTGGCATTATTTTATATTCTGGATACAAGTTCTTTATCAGATACATGACTTGCAGGTATCTTCTTCCAGTATGTGGCATTCTTTTTAATTTTCTTAAGATTCTCTCTAGAACAGAAGATGCTTCTAATTTTGGTGAAGTCCAATTCATCAATGTTTTCTTTTATGGATTTTACCTTTATTGTTGTATCTAATAAATCTTTGATTATTCCAAGGTCACAAAATTATTTTCTTATGCTTTCTTTGAGAAGTTTTACAGTTTTAGATTTTATAGGTAGGTTTATGATCAATTTTGAGCTAATTTCTGAATAGGTGCAAGATGGAGATCAAAGTTCATTTCTGCATATGGGTATCCAATTGTTCCAGCACCATTTGTTGAAAAGATTGACTGTCCCTTTTCCACTGAATTTTCTTTACACCTTTGTTGAAAAGCAGTTTCCCATATATACCTAGGTTTATTTCTGGATTCTATCTGCTCTATTGATATATATATCTATCTTTCTGTAACAGTTAGTGATTCAGTAACTTACTGAATGCATGTGTGCATGGTCAGTGTTGTATGACTCTTTGCAATCCCTTGGACCCACCAGGCTCCACTGTCATGGGATTTCCCAGGCAAGAATACTGGAGTGAGTTGCCATTTCCTTCTCCAGGGGATCTTCTGAACCCAGGGATCAAATCATGTCTCCTTCATTGGCAGGTGGATTCTTCACCATTGAACCACCAGAGAAGCCCTCTTTTTTAAATTAGGTGGCTTTTATTTCTTTTTGCACCCCACCGTAGAAGAGAAGTGATGAGAGCAGACATTTTGTTTCTGGTCACAATGAAAAAGCATTCAGTCTTTTATCATTAAAAATGGTGTTAGCCAAACAGATGGAGAAATATACCGTGTTCACGAACTGGAAGAATCAATATTGTCAAAATGGCTATTCTACCCAAAGCAATCTATAGATTCAATGCAAACCCTATCAAGCTACCAAAGCTATTTTTCACAGAACTAGAACAAATAATTTCACAATTTGTATGGAAATACAAAAAACCTCGAATAGCCAAAGTAATCTTGAGAAGGAAGAATGGAACTGGAGGAATCAACCTGCCTGACTTCAGACTTTACTACAAAGCCACAGTATGGTACTGGCACAAAGACAGAAATAAAGATCAATGGAACAGAATAGAAAGCCCAGAGATAAATCCACGAACCTATGGACACCTTATCTTCGACAAAGGAGGTAAGGATATACAATGGAAAAAAGACAACCTCTTTAACAAGTGGTGCTGGGAAAACTGGTCAACCACTTGTAAAAGAATAAAACTAGAACACTTTCTAACACCATACACAAAAATAAGCTCAAAATGGATTAAAGATCTAAATGTAAGACCAGAAACTATAAAACTCCTAGAGGAGAACATAGGCAAAACACTCTCTGACATAAATCACAGCAGGATCCTCTATGACCCACCTCCCAGAATATTGGAAATAAAAGCAAAAATAAACAAATGGGACCTAATGAAACTTAAAAGCTTTTGCACAACAAAGGAAACTATAAGCAAGGTGAAAAGACAGCCCTCAGATTGGGAGAAAATAATAGCAAACAAAGCAACAGACAAAGAATTAATCTCAAAAATATACAAGCAACTCCTGCAGCTCAACTCCAGAAAAATAAATGACCCAATCAAAAAATGGGCCAAAGAACTAAACAGACATTTCTCCAAAGAAGACATACAGATGGCTAACAAACACGTGAAAAGATGCTCAACATCACTCATTATCAGAGAAATGCAAATCAAAACCACAATGAGGTACCATTACACGCCAGTCAGGATGGCTGCTATCCAAAAGTCTACAAGCAATAAATGCTGGAGAGGGTGTGGAGAAAAGGGAACCCTCTTACACTGTTGGTGGGAATGCAAACTAGTATAGCCGCTATGGAGAACAGTGTGGAGATTTCTTAAAAAACTGGAAATAGAACTGCCATATGACCCAGCAATCCCACTTCTGGGTATACACACTGAGGAAACCAGATCTGAAAGAGACACGTGCACCCCAATGTTCATCACAGCACTGTTTATAATAGCCAGGACATGGAAGCAACCTAGATGCCCATCAGCAGATGAATGGATAAGGAAGCTGTGGTACATATACACCATGGAATATTACTCAGCCATTAAAAAGAATTCATTTGAATCAGTTCTAATGAGATGGATGAAACTGGAGCCCATTATACAGAGTGAAGTAAGCCAGAAAGATAAAGACCATTACAGTATACTAACACATATATATGGAATTTAGAAAGATGGTAACGATAACCCTATATGCAAAACAGAAAAAGAGACACAGATGTACAGAACAGACTTTGGGACTCTGTTGGAGAAGGCGAGGGTGGGATGTTTCAAGAGAACAGCATCGAAACATGTATATTATCTAAGGTTAAACAGATCACCAGCCCAGGATGGATGCATGAGACAAGTGCTCGGGCCTAGTGCACTGGGAAGACCCAGAGGGATCGGGTAAAGAGGGAGGTGGGAGGGGGGATCAGGATGGGGAATACATGTAAATCCATGGCTAATTCAAGTCAATGTATGACAAAAACCACTACAATATTGTAAAGTAATTAGCCTCCAACTAATAAAAATAAATGAAAAAAAAAATTTTTTAATGATTTTAGCTATTGGTTTTCCATAGATTCATTAATTACGTTGAGGGCATCCTTTTCTATTTTAGATTGTTGAGACTTTATCAGGAATGTATGTTGAATCTTGTCAAATAATCTTTCTATGTCTATTGAGATGATCATATGGTTTTCTTTTTCAGTGGGTAAATATGGCGTATTATATTAGTTGTTCTTTGGATATTAAAACAACTTTGCATTCCTGGAATAAACTTCACTTTGTCATGATGAATTATTCTTTTGATATTGGTTGTACTCAATTTAGGCAGAGGAAAGAGAGATCAAATTGCCTTTTCTAAATCCAACTTGAATATCTGAAGTTCTTGGTTCAGTTTACTGTTGAAGACATGCTTGGAGAATTTCGAGCATTATTTTGCTAGTGTGTGAGATGAGTGCAACTGTGTGGTAGTCTGAACATTCTTTGGCATTCCTTTCTTTGGGATTGGAATGAAATGTGACCTCTTCCAGTCCTGTGGCCACTGCTGAGTTTTAGAAATTTGCTGGCATACTGAGTGCAGCACTTTAACAGCATCATCATTTAGGATTTGAAATAGTACACGTGGAATTGACTTACCTGGTGGTTCAGCTGGTAAAGAATCTGCCTGCAATGTGGGGTAGAGCCTCTGGAGAAGGGAACAGCTACCCACTCCAGTATTTTGGCCTGGAGAATTCCATGGACTGTATATGTATAGTCCATGGGGTTGTAAAGAGTCAGACATGATGGAGCAACTTTCACTTTCAACTGGAATTCCATCACCTCCACTAGCTTTGTTAGTAGTGATGCTTCCTAAGGCCCACATGACTTCACATTCCAGGAGGTCTGGCTCAAGGTGAGTGATCATACCATTGTGGTTATCTGGGTCATGAAGATCTTTTTTGTACAATTCTTCTGTGTATTCTTGTCACCTCTTCTTAATACCTTCTTCTCTTAGGTCCATAACATTTCTGTCCTTTATTGTGCCCACCTTTGCATAAAATATTCCCTTGGTATCTCTAATTTTCTTGAAGAGATCTCTAGCTGAATTTAGAAAAGGCAGAGGAACCAGAGATCAAATTGCCAACATCCACTGGATCATCAAAAAAGCAAGAGTTTCAGAAAAATATCCACTTCTGTTTTATTGATTACACCAAAGCCTCTGACTGTGTGAATCACAATAAACTGTGGAAAATTCTTCAGGAGATGGGAATACCAGATCACCTTACCTGCCTCCTGACAAATCTATAGGCAGGTCAAGAGGCAACAGTTAGAACTAGACATGGAACAACAGATAGCTTCCAAATTGGGAAGGAGTACGTCAAGGCTGTATATTGTCACCCTGTTTATTTAACTTATATGCAGAGTACGTCATGCAAAATGCCGGGCTGGATGAAGCACAAGCTGGAATCAAGATTGCAAGGAGAAATACCAATAACCTCATATATGCAGATGACACCACCGTTATGGCAGAAAGCAAAGAGGAACTAAAGAGCCTCTTGATGAAAGTGAAAGAGGAGAGTGAAAAAGTTGGCTTAAAGCTCAACATTCAGAAAACTAAGATCATGGTATCTGGTCCTATCACTTCATGGCAAATAGATGAGGAAACAGTGGAAACAGTGACAGACTTTACTTTTTTGGGCTCCAAAATCACTGCAGATGGTGACTGCAGCCATGAAATTAAAAGACCCTTGCTCCTTGGAAGAAAAGCTATGACAAATTTAGAGAGCATATTAAAAAGCAGAGACATTACTTTACCAACAACAGTCCACCTAGTTACATATGTAACTACACATACATATGTAGTCACATATGGATGTGAGAATTGGACTGTATAGAAGGCTGACCCGAAGAACTGATGCTTTTGACTGCGGTGCTGGAGAAGACTCTTGAAAGTCCCTTGGACTGCAAGGAGATTCAACCAGTCAATCTTAAAGGAAATCAGTCCTGAATATTCATTGGAAGGACTGATGTTGAAGCTGAAGCTCCAATACTTCGGCCACCTGGTGCAAAGAACTGACTCAATGGAAAAGACCCTGATGCTAGGAAAGAGTAAAGGCAGGAGGAAGAGAGGATGACAGAGGATGAGATGGTTGGATGGCATCATGGATTCGATGGACATGAGTCTGAGAAAGCTCTGCAAATTGGTGATGGACAGGGAAGTCTGGCGTGCTGCAGTCCATGGAGTCACAAAAGAGTCGGACAGGACTGAGCGACTGAATTGAACTGAACTGTACTCAGTTTGTTAAAATTGTGTTTAGAATTTTGGATCCGTGTTCATAAGCCTATGATATTTTCTCCTCTAATGTCTGTTAGATTTTGATATCAGGGTAATACTTTCTTCGTTAGAATGAATTAGGAAATGCTCCTTTATTTTCAGTTTCTTAGAAGAATTTTGCAGAACTGGTAATATTTTTGCAATACAGGCACAGTTTAGCGGGGTGCCTCTGGCTCAGAGTCTCTCACAAGTACCTCTTGGTGAGCCATGGTTATAGTCCTCCAAGGGGAAAATCTGCTCCCAAGCTTATTCACATTGTCCTTAGCAGACCTCAGATGATCTATTTTCAAGCTCACTGACATGCCTGTTAGTAATCCTCAAGTCCTTGCTGACTACAGACTAGAAACATTAGTTCCATTAGGCCATGTGGGCCTCTCCACAGGACAGCTCACAAAATGGAAGGTGTATTTCCTCAGAGTGTGTAAGAGAAAGAGTGAAAGGGATCCCATACCCTTTTTGTAACCTTATTCCACGTGATTAATAAGCAAATCAACAAGTCCAGTCCACACACAAGGAGAAGGGATTTCACAAGAGTATGACAACTAGGAGGTAGGTCATATCAGAGAACGTTTTAGAGTCTGCCTACCATAGTTGTTCACGACAGTAACTTATTATCCTTCTAATATGTATAGAATCTTTAGTGATGATAGCTCTCTCTTCCTTACTTAGGTAATTAATCTTTTTTTCCTGATCTAGAAGTTGGTCAATCTTATTGATCCTCATAAAGAGCTTTTGGTTTCACTGTTGTTTTCTTTGATCAATTTCCACTCTGATCTTTATTATTCCTTTCCTCTGCTTATTTTGGGACTCATTCGCCCTTTTTTTCTGTTCTGTAAGGTGGATCTTTCTTCTTATAACATGGAGTTTACTGCTCTAATTTCCCCTAAAGTATTGCTTTAATGGCATCCGACAAATTTTGACACGTTGTGTTTTCACTTTCATTCAGTTGAAAATACTTTCTAGTTTCCTTTCTGATTTTGTCTTTGATCATGGGGTATTTATTTATTTATTTTTTGATCATGGGTTATTTTAAAGTGCTAACAAAAGAGCTGGACATGACTTAGCATTTAAACAACAACATTTAGTTTCCAAATATTTCAGAATATTCCAGAGGTTTCTCTGTTATGGATTTCTAGTTTAATTCCATTGTGGGTCAGAGAACATACTCTTTGTGATCTGAATCTTTTTAAATTTAATAAGACCTTTTCTATGGCCCAGAAGATGATTTATCTTGGTAAATGTTCCATGCGTACTTGAAAAGAATGTGTATTCTGCTGCTGTTGGATGTAGGATTATACAAATGTCAATTAGGTCCAGTTGGTTAATGGGATTGTTCAAGTCTTCTATATCTTCACTGATTTTCTCTTGTAGACTACATTTAAAAATGTTATAAGAATGCAATATCAGTGACAGAATTTGAACATTACTAAACTATTTTTATTTTATTAAAATGTTTTTCTTAATCTGGCACACACAGAATCACAGGCAGAAATTTAGAGACCACAGAAATGGAATGAAATGAGACATCTAACTGTGATGCTGCACCTCTGAACAAATTTTGCTATTTAAGAAAGTGCTCTTGAAACTGGGTTATTTTATCTTTCCCTGTCTGACCTTGTAAGCTACTTAATTGCGAAATGTGTTTTTATTCACAGTGTCTCTTAATATTTTATTCTTTATGCCAAGTCATGCTCCCACTGCAAGCAAGACAGGCAACAAAACCTTCAACAGAATGAAAGAAATATAGGTGCTTCTAGCATAACACTGTTTATAAGTGTTCCTATTTTAACAGGACATATAAATGCTTCTAAAAAAAACCTTGCATTCCACAAAACTGTGTATAAAAACAATGGGTTATGGGAAAAATAGTATGGGACCATAACATTTGAAACACATTTAACTTTGTAACCAGAATACTAAAAAAATAATAATTATCTCAATTAAAATGTTAGTACTCAGTAGATGTCCACTACCACTTGTACCCAGGATCACAGTTGATTTTTATAGCCTTAAATCTGCAAGAGATAGGTTTTTAAGGGCATTTACCTCCAATAGATAACACTGTCATCAAAATCTATTTTGAATCTATGTTCTCTTCAACAGCACATTGTTTTAAAAACAAGAGAAATGTCTTTTCCATGTCTTATCTGCTCCCACGACTTCATCAGATAGGGTCACATTGTAAGGTAGAATACCACTTCTTGAATTCATTAAACCATCCACTTCTTGCACTGCCACAGTATTCTTAACTTAAGGCTTCCTTCTTTAACTTAAGAAAAATTGGCCCTCAATGCTTTAAACTATTGATTTTCTGGGGGAAAAATTACATATTGAACCAATGATGTTATTTTCTTATTTGCCAACTAGGCATTAATTTGCATTACAGAAATATGTTGCAGCTGAAAACAAAATACTCCATAGTTTTCTAACCTTGAAATGTGTGATTTTCCTAGTCATTTTCTTGGCAGCAGACACTGCTGGGATTTAAATCTCCTTCCTTCCAGGATGACTGAAAGCATATTTTGCTGTTGTTTAATCTCTCAGTTGTGTCTGACTCTTTTGCAACCCCATGAATTATATGCTGCTAGTTTCCTCTGTCCATGGAATATCCCAGGCAAGAAAACTGGAGTGGGTTGCCATTTCCTTCTTCAGGTGATCTTCTTGACCCAAGGATTGAACCCACGTCTCCTTTACTGGCAGACAGATTCTTAACCACTGAGCCATCAGGGAAGCAAAAGCATATATACTGAGCATTTCTTATGTTCGTGTCTGTTCTAAGTACTGGAGACAGTGGTGAACATGACAGAGAAGGTTCCTGTTTTCATAGATTTTACATTCTGGTGGGTGATACAGACAATAAACAGGTAAATCGACAAACATGGTAATGTCAGAGAGTGAGACTCGCTGTGAAGAAAATAAATGAGTGATAGGATATGGCATGAGGTGTAGAGGCTGGGTGACCAGCTCTCTGTAAAGAGGTAACCTTAGAAAGGATGATCAGGAAGTCTTCTCTGAAGAGATGATGTTTGAGCCAAGACCTATCAGATGAGAAGGAACTAGTCATGGGAAGATCTGGAGAAGACTCTTGGGCAGTGGGAACAGTAAAGGGACAGTAAGTCAAAGGCCTTAAGATGAGAGCAGGCTTAGTGTATCTAAGGAATAGAGTGAAAAGTGGCTGGGGAAATTTCAGGGGTATCCCCAGGGCTGAGTGCCATGCCTCATGGCCATGCTGAGGTTGACCCAGCAGATCAAGCCACTGCTGCCTAACAGTTTCACATCCTCCATGCCTCAGATAGCCAGAGGCACCCCAAATGCCTACAGACAAATCCGACTAAATGACCCTCATCTGAGTGCCAAGCTCAGGCAATGGAGCAAAACACACTGATTACCACAAAATGTCAGGCTGGTATGGAGCCAGATGAGTTTGGCATCTCTGAGGGAGTTGCTGAAATCTGACAACAGGATCCAACCAGAAATGGCCTGTGGGCCAGGGGGACAGGGCTGGAGCAAGGCTTCTCAGGAGGCAGCCTGGGACAGCTGGAGCAGAATGACGGTACAGAACAGGAGAGATGGGGTGGGTCCTGAGGGAACGACTGGATGGCAATGAAGGAAAGACTCTTCAAGTCCCTTTTGTCAGTCCTGGGTGCCATACACACTTACCTGGAGTAACCAGTGACTTCCCAACTAGTCACATTGTCTAGCAGAATAGCCAGGAGTAGGGCTTCACTATTTTTGCAGAATCTTAGCTTACCCAGACTGGTTCCAATTCTGCTGCCATAAACTTTAATGTTGCTTTGGAATACTTCTTTACATGATCTCTGTTTTTAACACAAATACATCTTTTCAGAAGGATCTCACCTTCCTTCATGAAGAGAAACCCTTCATTCGCTTTTTTGGATGTTGTTGTAGTTAGCACAATACTGGGAAGATCTTTCACCTTCTCAAGACGGATCTGTACTGCAAGGCTAGGGCTCTGTCAGGTGGAGAGCCTCACATAGCTTAATGCCGCAGTAGGACAGAAGATTTTCTGACACCACCCAGCAGTTCATGGTGCCAAAATGACACCAACACTCTGGGTTTTATGTTTCAGGTGATGAGAGATGAGAAACTAGGCATAGGCTGCTTACCTGTTCTTCCTGCAGCGAATTGTGAAGCCAAGAAAGAAGGCTATGAGGAGAAGTCCACAGCTTAGGAAAGTCCAAACAATACCCAAGAGGGCAGGAGATAATGAAGAAATGGTCTTACTGCTGTGGTGGGAAGAGGTCTGAGAACAGAATGAAGAGAAGCTGTTAGAAATGAAGCTCTTCTATAGATCAAACATGAACTACCCCCATCACCACCAGCGTAGGGACACAGGTGTCCTGCATAAACATTTACCCCTCCCCCCTCCACCACCATTATCATTAACAACAATAACAACAACAACACGTATATCTAAGCAGCAGCCCTGACACCCCATGGCTGCTCACTTACAATTGTAGTTCTGCAGAGATCATGAAGGGGTCTGCGTTCCAGCTCCTGACCAGGAAAACCGTCACACAATTCAGAGCAGTTTATTTCAGGCTCCATGTCATCGTACGCCCCTCTTGGTAGGTGCCTATTCACAGTCTCGGTCACCCACTGGTAGGTAACCAGCAGATCTTTGACTAAAACACAACAGCAACTCAGATCTTTTCTTCAGAGGCGCCATTTTGGAGCTGGATCCTGGCTCAGAATCTGGGATGAACAATCCACTCAGGTGGAAGCGGAGAGTTATTTCACTAGGCTCCTATATCAGACACCTTCCAGGCTCTCCTGGTCCCCTGCTGCCAGTGCAGACCACATGAGTCAAGAGTGGACATCTTAGTAACCATTAGGTCACACAAAGCGATGATTCTAGCTTGCCACCAGATGGCAGTCACTGCTCCAAGTACGCTCACACAGGTCCTGAAGGAAAGGAAAGCAATTAAACCTGTTAATAAATAAATGTTTTATTTATATACATATAATTTACTCAAACACAAAAACATACATATATGTAAATGGATTATTACAGAGGTTATAAAGTATTTTATACATTTAACTATAATAGCTATATTTTTATTAGATATAGTTATACATAATACATTCTTATATATAACAAAGGTTTAGGCGAGTGAGCGAGTGAAAGTCGCTCAGCTGTGTCCGACTCTACAACCCCATGGACTGTAGCCTACCAGGCTCCTCTGTCCATGGAATTTCCCAGGCAAGAATACTGGAGTGGGTGGCCATCCCCTTTTCCAGGGAATCTTTCTTATCCAGGGATTGAACCTGGGTCTCCTGCATTGCAGGCAGATTCTTTGCTCAGATCCCATCTGAGCCACCAGGGAAGCATATTTTTATTATACATAATTATACACAATACATTCTTATATATAATGAAAGTTTAAAATACAATATATATTTAAATGAATATATTTCAAAACCTCTTTAATAAACAATACTTTAAAAATAAAGATAAAGCACATCTAACGATTTATAGATATAAAGCTCTACAGTTCCTCTTCAGATCTTTTCATGGTCCAGCACTACAAAAATTTTAGTTTACATATGTGAGCACATCTTCCTTTTTTTCCTTACTAGGAACGCCCCCTGGCCTTCCAAGATCTTTCTATGCACCTCAGGGATTAAGCTCTGTCTGGTCCTGGCTGACAGTGGGCTCAGGTGCCCCATAGTGTCTGCACACATTGTCTGTTGGTTGGTCCTGTGATCTCCTATTCACTCAGCAAATGGAGGAACATTCTATGTCTAGTCAGATGAAATCTCAGAAGGATATGCAAACACTTTATCAAGAGTTTTTTACTCATTTGTTTTTAAAACTGTCAGACTACTAGAAAGGCTACTCGGGTAGTAGGCAGAGAAACTGAGGGTTCTAAAAATTCCCACAGAGTGAGAGAGTAACCATCTTTTCTCAGAAGATGACTACAATATGAACACTGTGATCTAAAAACAAGCTCTACTTTGCAGAACAAAAGTAGAAATGCAGAGAGGCTCAAATTAATCCCAGCAGAAAAGGCAGACATGTCCCCAATTCTTTAAAGCACTTATCTCTTAAGAAAAACAGATTTGAAACTTTACCAGTGGAAATTTTAAAGAGGATGCCACTTCTGGTTTGTGTTTCTGGGACAGCTTAGCACATTTTTCTTTTACTATGGAGGAAAATTGAAAGAGGAAAAAATCAATTATTTCAATAGCCACTGAATATAGGACTTGTGTTTAAGACAGAATAATAGTGACAGGTGTAGAATGCCATCTTTGGATTCTGCATACTTAGACATGAACAATATAGCACCAGGTGCTGCCCATATATTGGCCTCTCATATATTCCTGAATTATTTACCAGGCTCATTACAATGAAATCCCAAGAGAACTAAAAGCCACTACCGTCTGTCAAGACATTTAAATTCTTGTGCAGACTGGTCAGATTACTGAATGGAAAATTAAGAAGTATATATAAAAACATGACTATTTGCATGTTAATTTATATTTTAAATTGAAATATTATTTCAATTTATTTTAAATTTAAATATATTAAAGTATATTTTAATTGAAATTTTAACCACTAAAAAGACAATTTTCTTCTTTTTCTTAAAAGCTAGACATCCCCTACTATGTCTTCTAGCATAGAACAATATTAGAAGCCACAGGAAAGACTATACTGCATGATGGATTGAAAGAGACATTTCTCCTATATCACCCTTTTAATCATACTTGCAAATAAGTACACTTATATTTGAACCATTATTAAGTCCTTTTTTGTGTATCCTTATATTATATAGATGTGTGTTTATACATAAAACCTCATTTTGCTCTCACAACTGTGTCATGTGAAGTAAACAAGACCTTTCCTCATTTTCACAAAAGGAAACTTAAGAGCAGAAAAGTAGAGAAACTTACTCCAAATCTGCAGAGATAGGACTCAAATCCTGGTGTTTACATTGCAAGGTCAGTGTCTTCCTGGTATGCACCCTGGATGGGGCAGACACCCTGGACTGAGCTCACCCAAGAGGACACCAATGTCCTATTAAGTTTCTTCATGTTTAGTTCTTAGAGTTTCATATCTATGGGTTCTCTGGAGTGTGGCGCACGATAGCATGTGTATACCAGTGACTCTCAACTAGGGCAATTTTGCACCTCCAGAGGACATCTGGCAGATGTGGTTGTCAAAACAGAGGAGAGTGCTAGTGACATCTAGTAGGTAGAAGCCAAGGATGCTGCCAAACATCCTACAATTCACAGAATGGTCCAAATAACAAAAACTTATCTACTCCTAAATGTCAATAATGCTAAGATAGAGAAACCATGGTCAACACTGTGGATCTCAGGAGGAATAACAACCTTAAGCCCAAATCATCCTTGGGAGACTTTGTGAACATGATGGAACTGTCCATTTGAACAGATTTTTGAGTACATTCTAAAAGCGGACAGACTAACACAATGGAAATTTGAGTGCTAGGCCCCCTACAGTCAATGGCTATCCAGTGTAGGAGCTTTATAAACCATGATACTAGGCTCCGCCATGAGGCAGGCTTTCAATTTCAACATTAGCACACATTCACAAAGATTCACACATGAGGAGCTGGTGAAACAGTGAATGGCTTAGTCACTGAAAGAAGAGAGTTGAATGATTTCAAAAACGTATTGAGTGATTGGGAAAGTGGGTGGGAAGTAGTGTGTCAGAGGCGATAATAGTAAGGCATCTGACTACAAAACAGATAAAGAATCCAAGGCACAAACAGAAATGTGTGCCAGGCTCCTCCAAGAACAACCCCCTCTCCTGCCTCTCCCACTAAGTCTATTGAGGTAAACTGTCTCGTTCACAGATGGTAGCAGATATAAGACCATGGCAGGACTTTCAATTTATTTGACAGAATGTGGAATCCCGCCCAGTCATTAGGAAAATAGGCACTGCATCAGCTATGCTGCTCCCAAGAGCAAGACAGTCCTTTATAGGTTTACAACTCTCAACAGCCCCCACATGTGTGTGTATATTAGTCACTCAGTTGTGCCCAACTCTTTGAGACCCCATGGAGTGTAGCCCACCAGGTTCCTCTGTCCATGGGATTCTCCAGGCAGGAATACTGAAGTGGGTTGGCATTTCCTTCTCCACAACAGCCCCCATATCTTTCCACAAAAATCTGCCCTATCCTTTTACACATTATTTCTGGCTATTAAAAAACAGTCCTACAATTACTGTCCTTTAAAAAGTTGTTTTGCAATTGGTAGAACTTCTGCTTCTGTTCATGAAGAAGTAACTGCTATTGGAATTGCCTTCCTGCTACAACCAACTCAAAAACCAGACAAAATATCCAAAAGGCTCTTTTCAGATATTAGATAACAGATTTCACAGGACTTTGAAAAACAAATGAGGTGAACCTACAACTGACTGACAGAAAATGAAATATAAATAAACATTATCCCAATGATTATAACTGACCCCAAGTTACTGTCTAGAGGAAGTTTCCAGGCCATGGCACAAGAAGGGAAACTCAAAGAGAGCCTAGAAGTCTTGCTAAGGTAAGAAGAATAGACTGGAGTTAGGGACATCAAGGGAAACAAATTTATGAGGCAGAGTAATAAAGAAGAGGGAGATACCAAGAAAGAGAGTGCTTTGGAAATCTGCTGGGGACCCTCTCAGTCTTTTCTGAGTATTGATCTAGGCAAAAGTCAGAGGAAACTATTTGAAGTGAAAGAAAGAACCACTGATAGACAGTAGCTGAACAATTCCTGGAGTTCACACATGGCTGAAAATACTTTGTGTTCCCACCAACCAGAGTGGACAGATCTCATGATATACAGGATATTAGATACAATTCCCAGAAAAAAATGGAGTGAATAAACCCTAGACTAGAAACTACCTTAGACCTTCCCTCATAATGTTTAAAAGTAAGTATTAAAAAGAATCAAATTTACCTGCAAAACACTTAACTGCAATCTAGAACAAAACCCAATGCTCATTAAAGGACTACAACAAGATCCAGCACTCAATAGCATAAAATTCAAAATGTCCATCATCAGTAAAAAATTACCAGGCAAGCAAAGAAGCAAAAAAAAAAAAAAAGACACTACAACAATACATTTTAAAAAGTTTAATAAAAACATACAGGAATAATAGAAATGATATAATTGGCACACAAGGACCTTAAAGAAACTATTATAAATATGCTCAAAGACACAAAACAGAACATAAACAAAATGAAAAGAGAAATGGAGAATATTAAAAATAGCCAAATAGGATTCTAGAGATTAAAACACAGTTGTAAAATTGAAAATACAGTAGATTAAACACTGCAAAAATAAAATACTGGTTAGCTTAAAAACAAAAGAAATTATCCAAATGAAGTATATAATAGATAAATATGGATATAGCCTCAGTGACATAGTCAACAACAGCAAGTGGTCTAACATACATATAATTGGAGCTCTGGGGAAAAAAGAGGGGAAATATTTGAAAGTAATAATTACCACATTTTTAAACATTTAATGAAAAGAGTAAACCTACAGATTCAAGAAGCTCAACCAACCTCAGTCAGAAGAAACACTGAAACACCCAAACACACATACACCAAGATACATTACAATGAAATTACTGAAAACCAATGATAAAGATAAAAATCTTTGATGCAGACAGATTTTGTATAGAGGAACAATAGTAATGCTTACAACAGATTTCTAATTTGAAATTATGTAAACCAGAAGAGAATGGAATGACATCTTAAAAGTCAATCCAGAATATAATACCCAGTGAAAATGTCTTCAGGAAAAGAAGGTAAAATAAAGATAATTTCAGAAAAAGAAAATCTGAGTGACATGCACTACAAGAAGTGTTAGAGGAAGTCCTTAAGGCTGAAGGAAAATGATACCACATGCAAATTTGGAATAAAGGGTGCTGGAAATGGTGAGTGTGTGGGCAAATGAAAAAGAATTGCGTTTCTTAATTTTTTAAGTTATGCTAATAAGAATGTGCCTGTTAGAAAAACACACACATACTGAATTCTTTACATTTGTATCAATCACCTATATCCTTTCATTTTTCAAAAACAACTATCTTGGTTCATATTCTCATTGACAGTTCAGTTGATATCTGCATTACCAACAATGAAGCTGAACTATAAAGGTGTCCAGTGCCATATTAATGTATAAGGGGATGATGAATACATAAATGCTGAACTTCATGTTTACACATTCCCTTTTTCTCCAAAACTCCACTGCTTCCAATATCCATTCACTTAATAAATCTTTTAAGAGTACTAAGAACATGACTGGTACCATTCTAGGCTCCTGAATACACTGGTGAACAAAAAAAAAAAAAAAAGGATTCCTATCTTTAAAGAATTTATATTACAATAGAGGAATCAAACAGTAATCAGTGGACATGATACATATATACATAGAATTTAGAAGATATTAAAGACAATGGAGGAAAAGGCAGATCAGGGCAAGAGTTTGGGAATGCCAGAGGAGGAGTTAAGCAATTTTAAATGAGAATGTCAGGTTTGGCTACATAAACCTAAAAAAATTAAAGTCTAATTCTATTGTGAAAATTATGAGAACTTTCCACGTTAACCTCCCTCTTGTTATTGCAGGGGATGAGTGGTTTTGATGATAATAGAATGGCTCTATGCAGAGTCATCAATAATGATCAGTTAGGCAAACTAAATTTGGGGAGGATATGCATCTTCCATTCTCTTTTGCAATTTCTCATACTTTAGGTAACTGTCATAGAGTACTGAGAGTTCTCTGTTTAGGCCCATTTCTATCATCTATTTTTTTGAACATTGAATTTTAAGCCAGCTTTTTCGCTCTCCTCTTTCTGCCATTAGAGTGGTATCATCTACATAACAGGGGTTGTTGATATTTCTTTCCATAATCTTGATTCCAGCCTGTGATTCCTTGAAAGGAAAGCTATGATAAACCTAGACAGTGGATTAAAAAGCAGAGACGTCACTTTGCTAACAAAGGTCCATCTAGTCGAAACTATGGCTTTTCGAGTAGTTGTGTACAGATGTAAGAGTCCGACCATATAGAAGGCTGAGCACTAAACAATCAATGCTTTTGAATTGTGGTGTTGGAGAAGACTCTTCAGAATCCCTTGGACTGCAAGGAGATCAAAGCAGTCAATTCTAAAAGAATTTAACTCTAAATGTTCATTGGAAGGACTGATGCAGACTTGAAACTCCAGTACTTTTTGGCAACCTGATGCAAAGAGATGACTCATTGCAAAAGACCCTAATGCTCTGAAAGATTGAGGGCAGGAGGAAAAGGGGACAACAGTGAATGAGATGGTTGGATGGCATCACCAACTCAGCGGACAGGAGTTTTTGAGCAAACTCTGGGAAATAGTAAAGGACAGAGAAGCAAAGACTCAGACATGACTTAGTGACTCAACAAAAACAACAACTACCACCTATAGAAGCTTCCCATGTACATGCTCACCTAAACCTTCCCTCTTTGATCTAATTCCATTAAATGTTTATAGCTC
Organism: Muntiacus reevesi; assembly: GCF_963930625.1. Lineage (NCBI taxonomy): Eukaryota > Metazoa > Chordata > Mammalia > Artiodactyla > Cervidae > Muntiacus > Muntiacus reevesi. Next base: position 43,788,707 of record NC_089256.1, read on the forward strand.
AGTGATTCCTGAGTATTTTCCTTTGTTGCTCTGGTGTGAAGTTGCATTTAAAATTATTCTTTAATTGACAGTTTTGAAATTCAGAAAAGTACATGGAAGAAAATAACAAGCATCCAAAATTATGCATTAATACCTTGGCATATTCATTCCAATCTACCTGTCTCATTCTAGTACCCCCTCGCCTGAGAAAATCATCCTACTGCTTTTCTACAAATAATACTTGGTTTATAAAAATCAATAATAGCTCAATTCTTTATAAAAAGAATGAGTAAATTTCTATATACTATGATTTCCAAACCACATTGTTTTTAAAAAAAGAAGATGCAACAAAATGTATATAGTATACTGCTTTTTATGTAAGAAAGGAAATGAAACTCATTTAGGTCATTGGCTCATTTTCAAAAAGAAACAACGGAAAAAATAAAAGCATTACCAGCATTACCTATAAGAGAAGGAAAAGAACAAGAAGGAGGAGACAGAGGGGCAAAATAGATCTCCCAATATTTATAGCTTTGACTCTGAAACCATATAAATAGTTTACTTAATTTAAAAACAAAATTAAAAAAAGAAAATCGATGTCTAAACTTAGGAAACAAACTGAAACAAATTAACCTAACTATCAATAAGTTGATGATATAACCACATAAAGAAGAGTTAATTTGAAAGTGTTAAGTTGCTCAATCATGTCCTAACTCTTTGTGACATCATGGACTGTAGCTGCCATGCTCCTCTGTCCGTGGAATTCTTCAGGCAAGAATACTGTAGTGGGTAGACATTTCCTTCTGCAGAAGATCTTCCCAACCCAGCTATCGAACATAGGTCTCCTGTAGGCAGATTCTTTACCATCTGAGCCACCAGGGGAGCCCAGAATTAATTTAAAGAAGAGTATTTTGATTATATATCAAAGGACAAAAAATAACCACAAAGAAATCTTAAACAACATGAAGTGGGTATTGGATATTGTTCCTATTTTATAGAGATGGATATACATACATATACATACAGACACATCTATCTACTAGATAAAGCAAATAAGTAATTATGTTCATGTCACTGGAAACTAAGATTTTCAAAGTAAGAGAAAAAAGATAAGCACATAAAAAAAGTAAAATCTTTCCATCTATTATTTAAATGGGAAATATCACTGTGGAATCAAATTGTTCTTTTCCTAAAATATTCATATTTCCCAGTTTGCCAACCAAAGTTCAGAAATAAGTACAATCTGTAACAATAAGCCCTCCAAGTGCCCTGAGTGCAGTCTCTCAGAACACTTTCAGTAAAAAGGAATCGGTTTTCTTTAGTGAAATTGCTAGTTTAAAATACAGAATTGGAAATACCCAAGATGAAACTGGGATATTTTGTCATGCTAGAAAATAAAAAATTATCAGACTACAGAGACTACAGAATCATGTCAAATGGATGCAGGAGTCAACAGGCTTCCTGTTAATGACAAGATAATTTAAGTATCAAAAAGAAAAATCCATTGGATCTTTGGAAAAAAGAATTCCAGGAAAACATTTACTTCTGCTTTGTTGACTACACTAAAGCCTTTGACTGTGTGAATCACAACAAACTGTGGAAAATTCTTAAAGAGATGGGAATACCAGATCACCTTACCTGCCTCCTGACAAATCTGTCTGCAGGTCAAGAAGCAAGTTAGAATCGAACATGGAACAACAAACTGGTTCCAAATTGGGAAAGGAGTACGTCAAGGCTGCATGTTGTCACCCTGTTTATTTAATTTATATGCAGAGTACATCATGTGAAATGCAGGGCTGGATAAATCACAAGCTGGAATCAAGACTGCCAGGAGAATCACCAATAACATCAGATATGCAAACGACATCACCCTTATGGCAGAAAGCAAAGAGGAACTAAAGAGCCTCTTGATGAAGGTGAAAGAGAAGAGTGAAAAAGCTGGTTTAAAACAACATTCAAAAAAGTAAGATCATGGTATCTGGTCCCATCACTTCATGACATATAGATGGGGAAACAATGAAACCATGACAGACTATTTTCTTGGGCTGCAAAATCACTGCAGATGGTGACTGCAACCATGAAATTAAAAGACCCTTGCTCTTTGGGGGAAAAAAGCTATGACAAACCTAGACAGTGTATAAAAAAGCACAGACATTACCTTGCTAACAAAGGTCCATCTAGTCAAAGCTATGGTTTGTCCAGTGTCAGAGTTGGACCATAAAGAAGGCTGAGAGCCAAAGAATTGATGCTTTTAAACTGTTGTGTTGGAGAAGACTCTTGAGAGTCCCTTGGTCTGCAAGGAAATCAACCAGTCAATCCTAAAGGAAATCATCCCTGAATATTCATTGGAAGGACTGATGCTGCAGCTCTAATACGTTGGCCACCTGATGCGAAGAGCCGACTCATTTGAAAAGACCCTGATGCTGGGAAAGATTGAAGGCAGGAGAAGGTGATGACAGAGGACGAGATGGTTGGATGGTATCACTGACTCAATGGACATGAATTTGAGCAAGCTCCGGGAGATGGTGAAGGACAGGGGAGCCTGGCGTGCTGCAGTCCACGGGGTTGCAAAGAGCCAGACACGACTAAGCGACTGAACAGTAACAAAAAAATAACTGTAATACAGTAAAACATATATGGCACATAGAAGGCACACAATAAATGATTGTTGCATAAACAAATTTAGCATTATAGGTATTAGCAAAATATTATTAAAGGTGTGGTCAATGACATTGACTTGGTGGCTCCTCCATGAGGACAGATGGTTTAAATTTCTCTTTCTTTCAAATACCAGGAAAAGTTATCTTTTTCTGGAACATTTTAATGTCATGAATAGTATGTTTCTTTCTCTTTTGGCTGCCGGGATGCTTGGAATCAAATATGTGGTTCACTGACAGCAACTGTGCAATGTTAGGCATTTCTGGCTCATTTTTATTATCCTATGACTAATTTCCTTTTGTCCAGATTTCATTACCTCTTCATTTTCAACCCATTACATGCTTTATATTAAAAACAGGAGAAGGGACAACTGAAGTAATGATGCTTCCACCCAATGTGAACAATAGATATATTGTTTGAAGTACCTCAGCCTCAGATTACTCACTAAGAAGTAAGTCAGAATCACATGCAAATTAATAAAAAATGTATCTATTCAAATCACCACCAAGAGCACTGTTGTTGTTTAGTCATTATGTGGTTTACTCCCTAAGCAGTGACCTACTCTTTTGCAACTCCATGGACTATATAGCCCCGCTGGGCTCCTCTGTCCATGGGATTTCCCAGGCAAGAATACTGGGGTGGGTTGCCATTTCCTACTCCAGGGGATCTTCCTGAACCAGGAATCAAACCCGTGAACATGCACTGGCAGGTGGATCCTTTACCACTGAGCCTCCAAAGAAGCCCTAATAGTATTGTACTAGATATTTACTAACGTTCCTTCTGATACTAACCTTCTGACGCTAATATTGTCTGAAGTACCTCCCCATTAACTATGTTAATATAGGCAGCAGATACATGGATAACTATAAATGCAAAATGCATTTTAACTGCTTTTTATTGCACTGTATTGCGTTCTTCTAGCAGATTTACAAACATGCTGAATACAGGTCACTTACATTAACAGTAAAATTCATTTCTATTTCCTGAACATACACTGCTCTTCATGAGGACAATAGGCAGGTACAAGCAGGGCAGAAGTGATTAAAGCTCTCCTAAAGATCACACGCCACACAGATCTACAACATGGAAGATGGCTCACAGTTGTAAATTCTAAGAGAGCATGAACATGAGATCACCATGGGAAAATATTCCATGTATGTGAACAGATGGTTCAGTCAGGGAAAGAAGGCTGGAGCTGAAAGCAATCTTAGACATAATAAAGTCCAATCTTTTCATTTTATGGGCCAGAAAAGTGCTTCACAGAGGTTGGGAGGTTCAGGATCACCTTGTGAGTGTAGGAACAGAGCTCTGGTCTCCCAACTTCAGCGCTTTTTCTATATTACTTTGAAAGTGAAAGTGAAAGTTGCTCAGTCATGTCTGACTCTCTGAGACCCCATGGACTATACAGCCCACGGAATTCTCTAGACCAGAATACTGGAGTGGGTAGCCTTTCCATTCTCCAGGGGATCTTCCAAACCGCAGGCAGATTCTTTACCAACTGAGCCACAAGAGAAGCCCAAGAATACTGGGGTGGGTAGCCCATCCCTTTTCCAATGGATCTTCCCGACCTAGGAATCGAACCAGGGTCTCCTGCATTGCAGGCGGATTCTTTACCAACTGAGCTAAAGGACTTTAAAGGAAGGTACGGTTAGCCTTTCATGTATATGGAACATCTGAGCAAAGGCCTGGACTTGGGGAAGGGAAGATGGAAAGTGTGTGTGTATATGGGGAGTGCCAGATGGGAATGGTGACCAAAAGGAAGGCAGGTTTGATTTGAATACACAGAATGTGTGCAGGACCAGTGTAGGCAATTGGAGAGGCTGGGCCACAGGGATAACAGCTCTAGGACTGTAGACATTTGTGGAAGAAGTCTGAGAGAGAAAAGGAACAATGTGGAAGAGGAAAGACTATTCTCCTGGGACAGTATAAGTTTGGGAACATGCACATTTTCTCCCCCCAAATGTAAAATAACTGAATTAATCTGCTTCACAGATTTGCCTTATAAAAGAGGGTGAAATGATAAAAGTTCCCTTGTGAAGCCTTTGAAGTGTCTCCAATTAAGTTTTCCACATACTTGCATGGTTTCTGAGCAATCATCCCTAGGACCCTGAAGCAGGGCCGTGCAGGGAATCTTGATTCACCAGAGGGAAGAACAAAGGGAGAAGAGACGGCTGCTTCAAACACATCCCTCTTAGGGGGCTTTAGAAGCAGAAGGGAATCACTGGATGTCCTTGGCAGAGGTGGGAGGTAGACAGGATGGGAGGAAGAAGAGTGGACTTGATTCACCACTGTAATGTGAAACTTAGAGGAAACAAAGCTTTTGGATCATGGGGCTCTGTATGAATTCTTGGACTACACCACCATTCTTTCCTAATCCCTGTGTTCTAAAGCTTCTCCTCTCCAGGGCTTCCCAGCTCATAGTCAGTGATTTTTCCACAATCTGGAGAACATTTTTGCTCAGATTACAGAAGAACATATTCAACTTTTAAATTTGATATTAACTTGTAAATTTTCTTCTAGTAAACCTGATTTTTCCCTTTGCTTACAGTGTTTAAACATTTCTGGCTTCTTGGTAGAATTAAAATGAATCAGACTGGCTATTGGAGTAGGTCCCCCATAGGATCTGAAAAACACTGCTGTAAGTACCAGGTTTGCTGTAAACAGTAGGTCAACTGAATGCAGGGCACACCCCAGCGTCCCTGGGCCAACTGAGCCTCCATCTCAGTACATGGAGTTTGGCTTCATTTCACACATCCTTGGACTACTTGGTATAATGAGTGATACTGCAGTATCACTCATTAAATTCAGCCAAGGCTGAATTTAAATCTCAGCTCCATCATTTTCTATCTATGGTGCCTTAAGTTAGTCACTTCAATTCTTCAGCTGCCTCCTCGGTGGAATGAGGTAATATTATCTATACCTCATAGGTTTTGTTGATGATTAAGTCATATGATGTCCAAGATGTTTGTAAAGGTAACTAATATACTAGATTGTCAATAAGTACTGGCTTCTTTCATTTCCACAATAGAGAAAGGGTCATCTATACAGAAGACTTAGGTCACATAATCAAGGTTATTGATCTTTCTTGTTATAAAGTTTCTAACAGAATCTCGAGTTCTTAATCATTGTTTCTTCTAATAGGAAGAGTAACGATCTTTGCATTTTATGTAAAATCAGATTTTGTAAGATGAAATTATAGATCCCTGATAGTAGAGACATTATTATGATGTACTGAACATTACTGAACATTCTGAACATTACTGAACAGTACTGAACATTATTATGTTCAACAATTCAATAAATATTGACTGATCAACTATTGTGTCCTGGTCACTATGCTAAGAGCTAGGAATGCAACAGGGAACAAGACGAGGTTTTGCTCTAGCACCTAACACAGTGCCTAATACTTAGCAGGTGATCAGTACATATGCATTGATGTGAACCCAGAGATGTTTAGAAAAATCTAAACTCTATAGGAGTACTATACTCCTGGGAACAACCCTCAGGACATCTAGATACTACTATAACTATTCATATAGAAGGGCTGGAAAATCCCCCTGACTACTGTGGGAGCATCTCCTGCTTTCAGAGACCTGCCCTGATGTGGTTTGCTGACTCTTTTTGAACTCTTGGGTATAAACTGGCACAACCACATGAACTGGGCTGTGAGTCATTACTGTTTTACAGATGGATCTTAGAGACCTGTTAATATTCCACACTATTGCCAGGGACTGGAGCTGGGAATTAAAAAAAAAAAAAAAGCAACATACTAAAACCCTCACCAACTTCCCAGAGTTGCACTGTTACCTAGAAGCACTTAGGTACTATTATGCAAATTATACATGCATGATTTCCATAAAAACCAGTCACAAATGTCAATTAGTGCTCATTAATATGCAATAAAATTCTCATTTGAAAACTACTAAGAGCCAAGAATGAATTCCACTTGGCTGCCCTCCTTTAATGAGAAGTGCTGTGAAGTGCTCTGTGCTATTTCTCATCAGCGAAACAGTAAGGTGTCATACAAATCAAGCTTCAGGCAACAGAAGGACCAGACAGAATGATCATTTGAAGGTTTCAGAGGCTGGTTTTGGATGGCTCAAGTTTTATGCTGCTATAGCTGAAACCTCAGCCCTTTTGGGTATCCATAACATAAGTTGTGTGAATTCATAAATCTACCTTTCAAATAGAGCCATGATAATACTGAGCACTCCTTCAAAAGAAGTTTGTGAAGGTGCCACACAGCTGTGAAAAAAGTGAGGTTCAGTCTATTGAGAAAGCAATGTCCAACTCCTCAAAAGAAGCGGAGATCCAAGGCTCTTGGAATTAATGGGACTCATCCCTGAAAAGCCTTTTTGTTAGAATTTCTGAGTGAACATACATGCTGTGGGCTTCCCAGGTGGCTTAGCTGATAAAAAATCTGTCTGCAATGTAGGAGACGTGGGTTCAATCCCTGGGGAGGGAAGATCCCCTAGAAAAGGGAAAGGCTACCCACTCCAGTATTCTTATCTGGAGAATTCCGTGGACAGAGGAGTCAGGCAGGCAAAGGGGTCGCAAAGAGTCTGACAAAACTAAGCAACTAATACTTTCACTTTTCACTTTACATGCTGTGTCTCCAAATTCCACTTTCATCTGGACACTGGATTACTCTGAAATGTTGTTCAGTGTTGTTGTGCAACCCAAGACACTATGTGAGAGTGATACAGGCTCTCTGAGGATAAAAAGATGGAAAATACAAGCTATTAACAGTAGACTGTTCATTCTGCAGCCACTTCCTTATCAAAATGTCCTAAATTTGGCTTAGAAGCATGGGGTACAGAATAGACTTTTCTAAGGACAGTTTAACCCAGTGTTTATCAAACCTTAGTGCACATCAGAATCACCTAGAAAATGCCTTTAAAAACACTGATTGCAGGCCCTTACCACCAGAGTTTCTGATTCAGTAGGGCCTGAGAATCTGCATTTCTAGTGAGTTCCCAGGTGATGCTGCACCTGTTGATTTGGCATTCATATCATGAGAACCTGAGTCTACTTGAATTTGAATTATTCACTAAAAATTAATCTCAGAGACATACTACTGAGAAATTAGACACCTAGAATAGTACTCAATTTATTCATTCTTCAAACCATAATTCTTATGTAGTTTCTTGGACATAAAATAGTGAAGAAAACTATTGACTCTCTTCTGAAAAACATGTACAAATATATAATATTTTACATATAAAATCAGAAGGGGAAATCATAGCCCATATCAACCTCTCCTACAAACCCCATTCATGCCCAGTAAGGAGGCTCATTTCAAACCACAACTCAGGTGAAGCTAGGGATAAAACTTTTTTTTAATTAAGGTTTCTATTTATATTGTTCTCATAAATCAAATACTTGTGGCTACCCACAAGTAAAGCATGATGCATTAAAAGGATGAAGGCTATGAAAAACTCTGTCACCAATTAAAACATTTTAATAATCCTTTTTAATATGTCTACTCTTTATCTAGTACAATAATCTGTCTTTTAGTTGGAGTATTCTATTTACTCTTTGATAATTACTGACATAAATGAGTTAAAATCTATTATGTCACTATTTGTTTTATTTTCCCAATCTGTCCTATGTTCTTTTTTTGGTATTTTAAAATATTTTGCAATTGTATTTTATACCATTTTCCTGTTAGCTTTTAAACAGCTCTCTTGAGGTATTGTTGTTGTTGTTTAGTCACTAAGTCTTGTCTGACTCTTTTGCAGCCCCATCGACTATAGCCTGCCAGGCTCTTCTGTCCATGAGATTTCCCAGGCAAGAACACTGGAGTGGGCTGCCACTTCCTTCTCCACTACTGAGGTATACATTACATTAAACTGCAAATATTTAAAGTGTCAATTTGATAAATTTTTACACATCCATACACCTGTGAAAACACTCTTACATTCAAAAGAATAAACAAGGAGTGATAATCCTTCAACTTTGTTCCTTTTTTGAAAGTTGTTTTGGCTATTCTAGACACTGCACATTTTCCAGTGAATTTTAAAATGAGATTATCATTTCTTCAAGATGGTCATCTGGGATTCTGATTGAGATTATATTGAATCTATAGATCAATTAGAAGAGAATTAACATCTTAATAATAATGAATGTTCTAATCCATTGTCTTTCAGTTCACTTGCTATTTAAAAAATGCCATAGATTAAGTGGTTTATAAACAACAGAAATTTATTTCTCACAGTTCTGGAAGCTGGAAGTTCAAGATCATGGTGCCAGCATGACTGTGTTCTGGTAAGAGCCCCCTTCCAGTCTGCAGATAGCTGACTTCTTGTTATATCCTAACATGACGGAAAGAGAGCTATTCAGCTCTCGGGCCTCTTCTTATAAGGGCACTAATCATATTCATGAAGGTTTCCCCACCCTTCTGACCTAATCATCTCCCAAAGGCCCTGTCTCCAAATACATCACACTGGGGACCAGATTTCAACTATAAATTTTGGGGAGGACACAAACATTCAATCCATAGCACCTGTGAACAAGATATATCTCTCCGTCTATTTAGGTCTTCTTAAATTTCTCTCAATAAAGTTTTGTCACACATTGATGTGGGCCAACTGCTTTATTCAGTTCACTAATTCAACTGCTAATCTCTTCCAGAAACACTCTCACAGATATACCTCCAAAATAATGGGTGATACAAGTAGACACATAAAATTAACCATCAGTGTTTTTCAGCCCCTTCCACTTTGGTGGACCCAACACTCCCATTTTAATCTCCCCAGCACAGTAAGACTGCACTAGCTCTGATGAGTTTAGCTTTTTAGCACTGCTTTCTGTTTGGCTTTTTTTAATCCTTGGTCTGTGTTACTTGGGCTCCTCTGGTGGCTCAGAGGTAAAGAATTGGCCTGCCAATGCAGGAAATGTGGGTTCAATCCCTGGGTTGGGAAGGCCTCCTGGAGAAGGAAATGGCAACCCACTTCAGTATTCTTGCTTGGACAATCCCATGGACAGAGGAGCCTGGCAAGCTACATGGGATTAAAAAAAAAGTTGGTCATGACTTAGAGACTAAACAATAACAACTGGGCTACTTATACATTGGTGAATGACTTGTAAGGAAAATGGCTCAAATTTATTGCACTAATTCCTCTGAGTCTCTCTTCTTTCCATGATCATGACCTCTATGTCCCAGCTCATTTAGTATCCTTGATTTCCCCCTTTTTTCCCTCCCCAGCTCTATCAGGCTGCAGAATGTTCTGCTCAGCTTCTTTAACTCTCAGTAGCTTCTTTTTGCTTGGGTTCTTAGCTTTTCCTCACATGATACTTACCAAATGGCAAATGTCTCAAGGAAAAATGCAACCCAGAATGTGGGGCACTCAATGAATTTCTCTTCTTTCTGAGGTTTTAGATCTCAAGCACTGGCATTAGTAGGTCTTTTATGCCTTTAAACAGATTATGGAAATCCGGATTTTCTAGGTGTCCCCTCTGGGAGCAACAGTCTACTACCAGATGGTTCATTATGGCTAGAAGCAGGTGTTTAACGTCTTATAATATGTTTCACCTTAAGTTTTTTTGTTTGTTTTGTTTTTTACTGAGGAGACAAAACTGTTTAAAGATAATCTTTATAGACTCAAATCACAGTGACAACAGTATAAAATATAACTATCCTACTATTAACTATGAGACCAATTAAGATACATTATAGAATCCCTAAGTTATGAGACAAACCTATTATAGTGACTGACTATAACTAGTCAATTATTAACTATCATTTTTACTCCATCAGTACATATCTGAAAATTAAAAGTTGCTGAAAAAATATGTATTAATACAAAGAATAATGTTTATTCTTCAGGTTTATACATGTCCAAATGAAAGTTAAAATTTCTTCTTAGAAATTAATCACAATAGCTTCTATTCTGGTTTTCTTTCTTTAGTTTTCAATTAGGACATAAAAATCCATTTCAAAGCTATCAAGCAAAAATTGCAGCATGTACTATAGAAGCCAACAGCAAAATGTCTGTCACAGGGCTTCATAATTTTGAAGTCATCTAGGATGACTTTGCTAATGTTTGCATTCTGAACACAGAATCACAGTTGGGTTTCTAATACAAATTAGAGGATCACAGATCTCCATAGCATGTCCAAGAGCTCACAGGCCCACACAGCAGCCTGCAGCTGAGGATTAAAAAACCCCATATACTTCTTGCTACTTTGGCAGTTCATTGCTTACATTTCTCTTGTTCATACTCACCAGCTTCCCTTAATGCTTCTTTGATATTTTCTCTAGCCCTGGTGTGGTGAGGAATCCTGCTCCTCTCCAGTCTTGAGAGACAGACTGAATTTTTACATGCAAACAAGAGCAAGACTAAAAATGAAAACCACGTAGTCCTGGGAAGCTCACTACTTATACCAGGCTAAGTAAAATCACTTGTTTAAAAATGTTTACATCTGTTGAGTGGCATTGATCCTTAAGCTCTAAGACCCCTACCTTCTCAACTAATTATCATCATGTCAAGTAATCAGTTGTAGTTGATTGACTATATACTCATAAAAATCCCCAAATCCCTGAAAATAGAGGGAGAAGACCGGAATGGAATCAAAGAACTTTTCTCAATGCAACTACTAAGGAAAGGACATAAAAACATAGCAGATTTGGCATTGTGAGAAAGCATTGTAACGGCCTTTTCTCTCTGAAAGCGCCTCCCTCCCCACTGCTCCTGCCACAGATGAAGACCATGGATAATTCCTCAGCATGGAATAAATGAACAAGGGGAACTGTAAACAGTCTGGCCAACCAGAAGCAATAGACACACAATGCAACCAAGACACAGCAGACCCTGCTCCCCACCGAGCTGATATAATCCACACTTGGCAAGGATGAGTTCTCACTGCAGGGCTCTCCTGCCTACATACACAGGCTCCCCTGAAGAAAGGCGGTGGGAGGGTGGAGAGCAAGACAAAAGGAGGGAGGGAAACGGCTGCTGGAGGGGAGACCCACAGTGAGCAGGAAAATTGTGTGTGTTCCCTTTGACCCAGAAATGCCAATCTGGGGAATTTTCCTATGGAAATAAAAACCAAAGTGTAAGGATAAATGTAGAATATTTATTGTAGCATAATTTGTTTTGTTTAAAAGAAACAACACTGGAGGATAACCTAGAATATCTATCAATACAAAAATAATGGGAAAATTATGTCTGCAAAGGAATATATGTAGTTATTAAAAACTGGATCAATTATATGTATGTTCCTATAGTAATGTACTTAATATAATAAATAAAATGAAACATAGGAGTAACTGGTATTATATGACCCCATTTACATATGAAATAGAAAATAACTCTACTTAAGTTTGAATGCAGAAAAGGACAGAAGAAATGATTTTGTCAGGAAGACGGAGGGGAGAGTAGGTGGAGATTAGTAACGTTTTCTCTACTTACTATTATTTACTAGACTTGTTATAATGAGTATTACTTTTATAATTTAAAAATGCAGTAAATTTAAAATATAAAAATAATTTATTGAGACTATTATTTACAAGCAATGCTAGTGGATTGTATAGTTCTCCAGCATTTGCTTTAAATTGATCCTGGTACACAGAGGTAGACAGTAACTTCTGTTCCAGGAGAGAGGCCTTTCCACGTGTTCCTCAGAAGGAGCCAATTAAAGCACAGACTCAACAGTGCCTCTGGAAAAGGCCAGTGGTTGTGAAATGAAAACTACATCTACGTCTCCAGAAGCTCAGCCGCAGAGGTTCCCAGGAGGCTGGTCGAGTCAGTTAGCTCAATGAGAGTAGAACAGTGTTTTGTCTGGAAAAATCCCACTACTCCAGCTGCTGACAGCTTTTGTTGGCCCCAGTTCCATATTTCAGAGATGTGATCTATAAGGATGGCCTGGCAGCTTCAGGAATAAATATTAAACTCTGGGAAAGAAGCTGCTGTCCAGTTTCGAAGTGCTCTGTGTTAGCACCTTGGTGGACCACTGGAAGCCAATTATGGGACTTCCAGTTGTTGCCCAGAAAATGGCATTAAGGTCTTGGAGGTGTGACAGTTGGCTTAGTGTTGGCAATTTGGCTTCATGCTGATAAAAGCTTCCAGACGCTTGGCGGGGGTGGGGAAGGGGCAGCAAGAAATATATGATATTCAACAATGAACAAAAAATATGCAGAAGTTAGCAGCCTGAAAGTGACTATACACTCCACTGGCATTACTTGTAAATAATAGTCTAAATAAATTCTTTTTATATTTTAAATTTACTGCATTTTTAAATGATAAAAGTAATACACATTATAACAAGTCTAGTAAATAACAGTAAATAGAGAAAACATTACTAATCTCCACCTACTCTCCCTTCTGTCTTCTTGACAAAATCACTTCTGTGATTTTCATTCATCTTCCAACATCTTTTTTTCTATTCTGGTAAAATCCTACTGTCTTCCACGTATGCCTCTTCTTCTTTCTCCCTACTGAGCCCCTTGAAAGATTATTTTACTTAATGTTTTGCTGAGTATCATAGAAATCCATGCTTATAACAGCAATCATGGGAAATACAGATAAGTTAGAAAAAGAGAAAAATAATCACTCATAATCCCACTGCTCGTAATATTTTAGAATGCTTTCTTCTTTATGCTTACTTTTTAAAGTAGGTCTGCATTTGTATATCTTTACAAATATCTCACATACATAACTAATATTATAAACGAATATGAGAGAATATGATGGAAGTGCGAAGGGGTTTTGGACAGTATATTACTGCTGGGATCTGCATGGTTGTGGTGTGGCTATGTGTTCCGGCATGTCAACCCTGTATTAATATTCCTCTGACTGGCTGACAGCAGCCTCCTGTCTCAGCCCTTCTATTCTCTTCACAACTGACTTTGGCAGTCGGCAATATTTGCACATAAAGATTCCCGTGGGTGGTTATTTGATCTTCTTTCATCCCAGTCTTTCATTTGCAGACAATTGGGTACCTAGGACCCCAGCCAGTCACTACTCTCTTCCCTTTCCTGTCTCCTGCCATCATCTTTCCTGGTCCCTCTTTACTCCAGTCACCAAACAACATCCAAAAGCAGGCCAGGGAACAACATACAGTCACCGAAATGTCTATTAAGAAAAGGCACTCAATTAAGCATGAACCCTCTTCACCTGTTTGGAGGAAATATACAGCAAGCATGGCCCTTGGGAGATTTCACTTCATGCAGAAAACTAAGACTGTCCTAAACACTGAAGGACACTGTTAGTCTGAAGTCTTGTTATTTCCCTAGTTAAGACTTTCACTTCTGCCTCCTCTCTCAGGGTCTTCCCAGTTACCCCTGGAAAATCAGGATGGGAGCTGACAGTGCTGATTGAGAGGCTGACATTCCAGCCTAGGCAGATGGCAATGGGAAGGCCCAGTGCATTCTCTTCTGGGTGTTTCCAATGTCACTCTGGAACATGTACCCACCACTGCAAGAGAAAAGTTCCAAATAGCAAGGCCCTGGGCAGAATCATAATGTTTCTCTATGGGGTCCTCCATGCCTTTTTCTGTCCTCACACCAAGAAACCACTTTGCCCCATCAGAATTCCAGAGCTCTCCAGCTAATCTACACATATGCAAAGTTCCTCACTGCTGCACTGAGGACTGACTTCCCCAGGACCATCACTTCTACTTATCTCTTCCTTATCACAAACATCATAAAGTGGAGATGATGGAGAGATTTCACACCCCTTCCTCCCTCCCTATTTTTATTATGCATTAAAATAAACATCCTGAGGCACTTTTGAATAGGAATCTGAAGGGAAAACACATGTGGAAGGTGGCCGAGCAGTCCTATCCATGGGTTGTCAATCTGTATGGCCTCAATCCTCTATTGCCAGTTGCCTCTCCAGTCACTGCCTGGTAGCTGGGTCAAAGCAAGTCTGAATTCTGTAGCGATGGTCTGCCTGTCTCATCACTTGGTCCTCTGTTGCCTGGCAACCCAGCCTGAAGTATACTGACTCAGATTTAGGTTCAGGTGATAAAGGGGTACTTAGACCCTCCCAACTACCACCCACTGAGGCAAAGTGGCCACGAAAGAGGATGTATGCTGCCATCACAAGATGCAGCATACAGCCTATGAATTCAGTTTGACTTGGAGTATTTGTATGATGGATGAGACCTGTTTCTAGTTAATCCCAGGAGTATACTGAATGAATCTGACCTCCTCCTGTTTACATCCTTTAGAGTAGATTGTACAAAGGCTCTAGACTGGATTGGCCACAGCAGAATATTCTGAAAGTGTCTTGGACATAAGCAGACCTCAAGGCCTTGCTTGGGCTAGAGGCACCACCCAAGAATTGCTCAAAATCTGACCTAATCAAAAGTTACGTGATTCCCTACAACAAACAGATTAAAGTCCATGCTCCTGTGTCCTTTACAAGTTGGCCTTTAGCTCTCCTGCTTTATCTCTTACTGCAAACCTGCCCTAATCCTCCCTGACACCCCCTCTTCACCTTACTCAGGCCACACCAGCACTATAGCCCTGACTCGAATGTCTGCTCAAGTTACTCTGTCTGGAAATGCCCTTCCACACCACAACTGCCAGTCAGAGAGCCGTAACTCCTTCAGAACTCAATTCAAAAAGCACTTTTTCCTTGGAGAAGAAAATAACAATTTTCCTGAGATAGCTAGTTCTCTCCCCCAACCTGGAAACACTGGCTAGCCTCCATTCCTCCCATATTTTCATAGCAGTGATAACTTAATTATAGCACTCCGCATAGCTATCTTATACAGGCCTTTCTACATCAGTGTCAAAGGAACTGTGTCCTTTAAAGGCTTTTTCCTTTATTCTTCTATTGGGATGGATGCATTCCATCTTAAATAATCCCTCCTCATGCTGACAAGCTCTTTTCCACCATCCCCTCTGGACTCACACCCTCAGGGGTACTCCATTAACAGACTCTGCTTTTTCCAAGTCACAGATGTCAGCCTTTCTCCTGATCCAGATACTATTAATGTCCATTCTTCTGTATGCTCATTCTCCCCCACCCCTAGAAAGCAAGGAACTCTGCAAGGTGGGTTCAGTATTATTTCTCTGGCTGTATCATCTATCTCTGTCTGAGTAGCTCATGATTATGACAAGTGTCTCCGAAAAACACCTTGAGAAGCCTAGATGAAAACCAATGCCCTATGGAAACACATAAATATTTTATCAGGCTCTGAACAAGACTCTTACTCTTAAATATTTAAACCTCTTGAGAGCAGAATGCGCGGTGGCTGATTAGAGTCAATTTGTACTGGGATGGGGAGCTGAGAGGAGGAGAGGAATACAACAGCAATGGGCAGCAGCATTCTATAGTCTCTTTTAGGGACTGAGAAACACTGAAAGTATGCCTGAGGGCTCCCCTGGACACTCATTTTTCAAGTGCTCTCCCTCTGCAGTGGGAAAGAGATCAGCACCCAGTTGGGCTGTCTGGAGAAGGCACTTGCTGGGGTATAGGCAGGCTGCCATGTTGGTCATAGCCACCATAATCTTGCCCTATTTCTCTCAGCACTGGTGGCATGAAGATTTTCACATAAAGTACACAGGACTTAAAATGAGGTAGACTCTATAAAATGTTCATGGCAGCTTTGTTCAAAATAGCCCCAACCTGGAAACAACCCAAGTATCCATGAATAAGAGAATGGGTAAATAAAAAGTAGATATTCATACAGTTGAATACCATCTTGGAATTAAAAAGAAATGAACAATTAACTCTATGGCTGATTCATGTCAATGTATGACAAAACCCACTGAAATGTTGTGAAGTAATTAGCCTCCAACTAATAAAAAAAAATAAAATAAAATAAATAAAATAAAAAGAAATGAACAATTAATATACAACCACAAGTATGAATCTCAAGACACTGTGCTGAGAAAAAAGGCAGACATAAAAGTACATACTGCGTGAATGCATTTATATGATGTCCAGGAACCAGCAAAACTATGATAAAAGAAATTATAACAAAGGTTGCTTCTGGGGGTGGGTGGCGGGTAACTAGAAAGGGACATGAGGGAAATTTCTATGATTGAAACTTTTTATATCTTGTTTGGGATGAGGGTTTTTTAAAACTAGCCCAGCTTCTAACATAGGATTCAACTTCAAAGCACTGTGGGGATAAGAGTGGCTACTGATCTCCAGGATCATCATTTACCTATAAAATATTGATTAACCTGAATCACTTACAAGGACTTCTAGTATTTTACCAAGGGCTATGCCACCCTTATGGGAGACAATGTCTTATCTGTGTCATTTAATTATCTAATTAATTCAGCAATTATTTATTAATTGCTTACAATATGCTGTGAATAAGACAAAAAATTTCTTGTCCTTATGAAGCTTACATTTGAGGGGTGGAATATAGAGATGATTAATAAAGAAAGAGATATACTATTCAATGCCAGGTAATGGTAAATGCAGTGAAGAAAACTAAAGTAGGGCCAGAGGACAGGGAGTGACAAAGCATGCTTTTGGATTAGGTGGTCAAGGAAGACCTGATGGAGGAGGTCACATTTGAAAAGAGCCCTGAATGAACTGAGGAAAGAAACAGTTTAAGTATTTGAGGGAAGAGTGTTCAAGCAGAAAAGAGCAAGGAAGACAGTAAATTGAGGAGAAAGATATGAGGTCAAAGAGGCCAGATCACATAGAGCTTTGATAAGTACCGGTAGAGAGCTGGATTTTATTCCAAGTGTGAGGGATCTTATTTCACTGGAGAGTGTTAAGCAGGGGAGTGATATCATCCAACTTATGCTTCCCTGGTGGCTCAGATGGTAAAAAATCTGCCTGCAATAAGCGAGACCTGGGTTCAATCCCTGGATCGGGAAGATCCCCTGGAGGAGGGCATGGCAACCCACTCCAGTATTCTTGCCTGGAGAATCCCATGAACAGAGGAGCCTGGCAGGCTACAATCCATGGGGTCGCAAAGAGTCAGGCACAACTGAGCGACTAAGCACACACATGTTTTAAGAATGGGAAAAAGGAAGCAATGAAGAGATATGCCTAGAATTCTTAGGGAAAAGTCAGAAGAATAAGATCCTTTCCTCCCTCACTCAAAATGTTAATATCCTTCACACATCTATTTCTTGACCACTTTTCAATTTAAGTTCTGTATGTCTGAAGTTTTTCACAATAAAATGTTGGAAGGGAAAAAAAAGAGAAGTAGAATCCCTTGAATCCCTTATCAAGCAGAACTCATCAGTAAATGAGACTGTTATGGTTCTCAATGCCTTTCTGCAAAATAAAGGCTCTGATTTTTAACGAAACGTGGAACATTCTTTTCAACTTTCAAATCCAACTTCTGGGCCCAGTCAGTCCATGGTCCATTGTCTCTGTGGGAAGGCAGAGCCTCACTGCTTCTTTCTTCCCTATCCCCCTGCCCCCACTTACTCTCTAAAAACCTACAAGGGAGTAGAAAGAAATACAAATTTGGAAGAAGGAGGGACTTTTCAGAGAAGTTCTATACTCCCCCAACCCCATCTGGAAATGCCTTTTTGGTCAAACAACAAAAAAGGAAATATTAAAACTCTGAGCAGGAAACAAACTGTTAAGTACCTACTGTCCACCTGAGAAAATCTCTTTCCTTCTATCTTTATCACTCTGCCACTCTTTTGAGAATCTTCTAGGCTGGAAGTCTAGGCTGGAAGTTGCTTCACCCTACCCATCCCAAGTCTCCCCTGGGCCACAATTCTGCTTTCACTAGACTTGGAAGTTCTCTATCCCGAGGCCACCATAACTCGATGTCTGCCAGGCTCAACCCTAGACTTTACTGGGGAACAGGGAGAAGCTAAAATTCTGGAGTGAGAGAAGAGGAAACACAGGGAGTACTCTAGAGACAGTGATGTCCCTGAAGAGGAATTAGGTTGGCAAATTTGGGACCAGAGAACCACTTGCTTCCTAAAAGATCTCTAACTCAAGCAAAGCCTGCCAAGGCATTTTATTCTCCAGACTCAAACTGCCTTGCACTGTATACTACTACATCCTCAGCCATTTATCTCCATATCCATTCGCTCCAGCTGCAGCAAAGGAAGAAGCTACTTACTGTTCTGCAAGCCTGGCTGCTACCCAGCCTGCAGGGAGGCCTTCTATGCTGCATTTAGCCATTGGTAGAGAAAAATAAGTTTTCCTTTGCAGACCTCGCTGCCTCATACAATTACATCACAAATTTTCCAGCTTTTAATCCACACTTCATGTAGGGATGGAATAATTTGATATTACCCTCCATATCCTGGTTAAAGGACTACACCAGGAAAGATGTTTCATTATAGGCTAGGACATAATTTGTCTATTATTCATGCACGCACGTACCTAGGAAACCAACAAAGGGAAGAGTTAGAGCATGCCATGACGTCTCTCCCCACAGATTCCTATTCTAAAATGAAAACAACAAAACTCAATTTTAAAGAAAACTTCAAAGTTCATATTCCGCAGCGCCGCAAGTACACCAAGATATCCACCATTCAAATACCAATCTAACAAGTGGCCTCTAGTTTCAGATAGAGTTACAAGGATGCTGCAGCTCCCGGGCGACTCTGCCCAGAACAAGGCAGTTCGACAGAAAGCAGAGCAATAAAACGTTCTGTATTCGGGGCTTCACAGCCCTCGTAAGGGAGTCCACCCTACCCGCCACCTGGCACCCTTAGGGTGCATGTGCCCCCCCCCCCCACCAGGCAGGTTTGGGGACAAGCTCCGTAAGGAGCCTCTGGGGGGGTCTACAATGCTGTTCCCGGATCCCTCCGTTTCAGGAGGCTATCGCCTGTTTAACAAAACAGAACAGCCTCAGCCCCTCTTCCCGACAAATATCAGTACGCTGCTCTCCTCAGGAAACTGTCACCGGCATCCCTGGTCAGTGACCCCGGGCTCGCCTCCAGTTTCTAAGATAGTTTCTTCACCGTTTCCAAAGAAGCGACCCAGATTCTGCAAAGGAGAGAACGCCCTTCCCCCCTTTCCACCTTTTACTTCAGAATTTAAGTGTTTGACGTTCTGTGGACATATCTTGCCCACAGAGCGCTCCTACAAACTCCCGACTATGGGATCCTCCAGGGCGCGCTGCTCACCTCACCAGGTCCCGGACCGCCGAGGAGCGCCAGGCCCGCGGCTGGCGGCAGAAAGCCGGCGGTGCCCCGGCCTCTCGCGGGCTCGCGGGGCCGGAAGGGACGGGGAGGGGCGGGAGCAGTACCGCAGGGCGCCGCGCCCATCACCGCGCTGGGAGCCGGG
The DNA here is from genome assembly GCF_963930625.1 of Muntiacus reevesi. NCBI lineage: Eukaryota > Metazoa > Chordata > Mammalia > Artiodactyla > Cervidae > Muntiacus > Muntiacus reevesi. The sequence goes on from NC_089256.1 coordinate 43,808,527, forward strand.
AGGCGGGCGCGGAGGCGGCGGGACGGCGGCGCCCGGCTCAGCTGTGGGCGCGGGACGTCGGGTGCCTCAGGGGCCACCCGGCCTGGCTCTGGCGGGGCCGCGCCTCCCGCCCCTCCCCTGGCACCGCCCCGCGCCCTGCGCCGGACCCCGCACTCGGCCCGGAGGGCGGGTAGGGTGTGAAAGGCTCCCGGCCGTGCGGACCCGAACCCCGCGCCTCCTTCTCCCGAACCGGGCTGCCCCTGGGGTCTCGGCGGCGGAACGGGAAGAAAGACGCTCGGGCTCCAGTTCCCAAGAGCAGAAATTACGTCCGAGATTTTGCCCGGGACTTTCCCCGGATCTCTCATTCTCTACAACCAGACCCTTTCCTGTGGAACATACAGAAAGTGAGAGGGACCAATTTGATAATTTTATTTTACCTCAGAATTTCTCCTTTCTTTTATATACAGCCCCTGTATATTCTGCAAAATAGTGGAATTTTTCTCCCAGCGTGGTTCCCACTTTCAGTTCCAGTGTTCTCTTTCTCAAATTGGTGTATCCCCAAGCCCTCAGCTGCCAGGCACAGAAGGTTTAACATCTTCTACCAAGGCCTGCCCTATTTACCTCAGAAATGTTTGCGGAATCTTTCTCCTTTCTCTTCATTCCCATATTGCTGCTCTTGTTAAACTTGATTACCTTGGCCCGAATCATTTTAAGTTCCTAACTGGTGTTCTTGTCTCCTGCCTCTCCCCACTCCCAAAACAGAACTGAGAATGTTGCTTTCTTGAAAAAATAAACAAACCTCCGCGGGCCGCCTCACCCCCCGCCCAACAGTAAGCCCCCTCTGCAAGTGGAATACAGTCTAAACTACTTTCACAGTTGGAAACCAGCTTACCATTCTAACCTTCTGTCTGCTCAACACCTGTGTTCCAGTTATACTGTGTTGGGCTAATTGCCGTTCTTTGACTATAATATATCCTGGGTGTTTAATGCCCCTGTGTGATTTGTTCACTCTGTTCTCTTATTCTGGATTTATCTTCATCCCCATCTTTACCTGTTGAATTGTTCCCAAACCTTCAAGAGCCAATTGAGATGCCTTCTCCTTTAACAGTGTTCTTCCAGAAATTCCCAGTCAGATCTGAGAGATCAATTAACTTCTCTTTCCCAACACTCTGTGCTTCTGTTACAACACTTACTAAGTTGGTCTGTATGTTACAGCTGGCTGTGTTCTCTTGGCTCCCCACTGTCATAGCCTGCAAGGCAGAAGATGTTTCTGACTCAACTTCAATCCCATGGCAATTGGCAACATGCGTTTTAAAATAACCATTCTTTGGTTGTATATAAACTTTGCTTATTGTAAAAATTCAAATACATAAAAGTATAAGGAAGGAAATAAACCCCCAACACACTGAAATAATGACTGTTAATGTTTTGATGATCATATTTTCATGTATATATTTATGCACATGTTCATCCATCATTTATCAACAAATGGAATCATCTCATGTATGTTATGTTTAGGATACCCCCATTTTTAGTCTTCTCTTTTCTTACCTGACTCTTCCCTCACTATACCCCCTCTCAACTATTTAAAAAAGTTAAGCATGCTAATATAACCATATATATGTGTATTTTACAAAGTGAGGAATCATAGTGTAAACCTTTCTATGCTTCTTGCTTTCCTCATTAAACAATGTCATAAAAATCTTCCAGTTTAACTGGTATAGCGCTGATTCATTCTTTTATTTTAGAGGCTGCATAATGTTCCACAGTATGAATGTACCAAAATTAACTCGTTTCCCTATTTATCACATTCAAATTCTTTAAAAAAAAAATTGCCACTAGCACCAGGGTTTCAATAAACATCCTTTATGTATATCCAAATGCCCTGGTAATTTAATTTCTGAGGGACTGATTTCCAGGTATGAGATTGGTCTATTCAAAATGTTAATAGATTGCCTTCTAAAAGGCTGTAACAATTTACTTTGCTTATTTTTAGCCATTCTGCTAAGTGGATAGTGATAATTTGTTGTTCCTTAAATTTTTATTTCACTGTCTACTAGTGAAGTGGCTCCTTTTCCGTTTCCCCTTTTGGATATTCTGTTCTATGAATTGTTTATTCATACACTTAGTTCATTTTACTGTTTGAGTTATGGGTCTTTTTCTTTTCAAAGTGTAAGAATTTCCTGTATGTTACCCTGCTTAGCTTCTGAGGTCAGACAAGATTGGGAGCGTTCAGGGTGGTATGGCAGTAGACATAGATAGAAGGTATATATGTATGTCACAGGTTAACATGTCATGTGTTTTGCAAATACTTTTCCCAATTTTTCATTTACTTTTTATTTGCTTAGAATTTAAAAACCAACTGCAACTTATTCCAGTTTGTGGCAAGTTAATATCACATGCCTTAATTTCACAAGTCAACATAGTACTTGGAAAACTAAAATAGACTTTACAGTTTCAAACTTCTTAGGGAAATCAATCTTCCATTTCAGTATTTAAAAAATTTGACATACCATCCTACTCTCTTATCCTTATCCCATAATCAGTCACTATTAATCCAAATTGCCCTATTCACAAATATACTTCTGTTTATAGTATAATATAAATTTCTATGTATTATTATCTGGCAGTCACATTAAATAGACCATTTTGATTTATTAAAATTCTGGTTAACAAAATGTTAACCCATTTAGTGGTCATCACTTATTTATTTTTGCCCAAGCCCACTTATTTGGGAAAAAGCCTCCCATGCAATTCTAAAGATCTGCCAGGCTAGGAACCCCTCTTTTGACCATAATAGTGGGCATGACCCACACTAGAACAGACAGACTCTATGCTCCAGGAATTTGAATCCTTAATTTTAGACTGACACTGTCTTAAAATGACTATCCTTAATCCAAGTCACTAAAATCCTCAACTCTGCCTTGTTTCTTTTGATTGTAGATATTTTTGTTTGTTTAGAATTTAAAAACTAAAATTTATTCTCTTAGTGGGTGCCCTGGGCACTGTAATTAACATCCATACCTAAAATAATCTAATTTGGAGTAATACCAACTTAATTTCAATAGCATACAAAGTTTTGCTCCATTGTAACCTCATTCCCTCCTCCCTCTTTTGTGATATTTTCACACAAATATTATTTGTATCCTTCTTGTAGTATAAGCTAATCAACTCAGTTTTATAATTAATTACTTTTTCATGCAGTTTATTTGAAAATCAATTAGGAGAAGAGTTATAAACAAGAAATACATTTATACTGTCTTTTGTTTTTATCTGCATAGTATGTTTACCAGTGTTCTTTATTTCTCAATGTGGATTTGAGCTACTGTCTAGCTTCCTTGGTGGCTCAGACAGTAAAGAATCCACCTGCATGCAGGAGACACAGGTTTTATCCCTGAGTTGGGAAGATCCTCTGGAGGAAGGAATGGCTACCTGCTCCTGTATTTTTGCCTGGAAAATGCTATGGAAAGAGGAGCCTGGCAGGCTACAGTCCATGGGGTCGCAAAGAGTTGGACACGACTGAGTGACTAACACACACACTAGTGCCCTTTTATTTCAGCCTGAAGGACTTCCCTTAGCATGTATTGTGGGCAGGTCTGCTAGCCACAAACTCTTTCAGTTTTTGTTTCCTTGTAATGGTTGAATTTCTTCCTCATTTTTGACAGACAGCCTTGCTGGATATAGAATTTTTGGTTGACAGGTTTTTCCTTTTAGTACTTTGAATATATCATCCTACTTCCTTCTGGCCTCCATAGTTTCTGAGGAAAGTCAGTTACAAATTTTACTGATGATCCCTTGGATGTGAAGAGCTGTGTTTCTCTTTCTGCTTTAAAGGTTCTATCTTTGGTTTTCTAAAGTTTGACTCTAGTATGCCCAGTTATGGGTCTCTTTGTGGTAATCATACTTACATACATACGTATCCTCTTGGATATATAAGTCAATTCTTTTCATCAAATTTTGGGTTGATAGATTAAATATCATTTCTTCAAATATATTTTTGTCCTTTTCTCCCCCTCCTCTCCTTTTGGGACTCCCATTATGCTTATGTCAGGACACTTGATGATGTCACAGAAATCTCTGAGGTTTTCTTCATTTTTGTTTGTTCTTCTTGGTGTTCTTCAGATTGCATTATCTCAGTTGACTCATCATCAAGTGTGCTGATTCTTTCTTCTACCTGTTAAATCTGCTGTTAAGCCCCTCTAGTGAATTTGTTATTTCACTTATTGTAATTTTCAACTTCAGACTTTGAACTTCATTCTTTTATAAAATTATCTCTTTATTGATATTCTAGATTTTGTGAGAACTCATTCTCATTCTTTTTAAAAAGCTCTTTATGTGTGATTTCTTTTAATTCTGTGACTATGTAATACCTGACTTAAAAATCTTTAATAATAGATAAAAAATGGATTGACATTAGCACTGGAACTCTGACCAAGTTAAGCTCCTAAAGCGCCCCCGGTTCCTGTCACTCATGCTAATCCTTCTTAAAAAAATGATAGCCTCCATACTTCACCCTCTTGTCTCCTCATCTTGACTCCATTTTAATTTTGTTCCACTTGTAATTTTTTTTAAAATCCTGTTTCTTTTTGTTTGTTTATTTATTTTCCCATTTATTTTTATTAGTTGGAGGCTAATTACTTTACAATATTGTAGTGGTTTTTGCCATACATTGACATGAATCAGCCATGGATTTACATGTGTTCCCCTTTCCGATCCCCCCTCCCGTCTCCCTCCCCATCCCATCCCTCTGGGTCTTCCCAGTGCACCAGCCCTGAACACTTGTCTCATGCATCCAACCTGGGCTGGTGATCTGTTTCATCCTTGATAGTATACTTGTTTCAATGCTGTTCTCTCAGAACATCCCATCCTCACCTTCTCCCACAGAGTCCAAAAGTCTGTTCTGTACTTATGTGTCTCTTTTTCTGTTTTGCATATAGGGTTATTGTTACCATCTTTTAAAAGTCCATATATATATGCATTAGTATACTGTATTGGTCTTTATCTTTCTGGCTTACTTCACTCTGTATAATGGGCTCCAGTTTTATCCATCTCATTAGAACTAATTCAGATGAATTCTTTTTAATGGCTGAGTAATATTCCATGGTATATATGTACCACAGCTTTCTTATCCATTCATCTGCTGATGGGCATCTAGGTTGCTTCCATGTCCTGGCTGTTATAAACAGTGCTGCAATGAACATTGGAGTATACGTGTCTCTTTCAGATCTGGTTTCCTTGGTGTGTATGCCCAGGAATGGGATTGCTGGGTCATATGGCAGTTCTATTTCCAGTTTTTTAATGAATCTCCACACTGTTCTCCATAGTGGCTGTACTAGTTTGCATTCCCACCAGCAGTGTAAGAGGGTTCCCTTTTCTCCACACTCTTTCCAGCATTTATTGCTGTAGACTTTTGGATAGCAGTCATTCTGTCTGGCGTGTAATGGTACCTCATTGAGGTTTTGATTTGCATTTCTCTGAACACTTTCTAACACCATACACAAAAATAAGCTCAAAATGGATTAAAGATCTAAATGTAAGACCAGAAACTATAAAACTCCTAGAGGAGAACATAGGCAAAACACTCTCTGACATAAATCACAGCAAGATCCTCTATGATCCACCTCCCAGAATATTGGAAATAAAAGCAAAAATAAACAAATGGGACCTAATGAAACTTAAAAGCTTTTTCACAACAAAGGAAACTATAAGCAAGGTGAAAAGACAGCCTTCAGAATGGGAGAAAATAATAGCAAACGAAGAAACAGACAAAGGATTAATCTCAAAAATATACAAGCAACTCCTGCAGCTCAATTCCAGAAGAATAAATGACCCAATCAAAAAATGGGCCAAAGATCTAAACAGATATTTCTCCAAAGAAGACATACAGATGACTAACAAACACATGAAAAGATGCTCAACATCACTCCACTTGTAATTTAAAAGAAGGCCCTAGATTTTTCTGTTGACATTGACTTGAAAACCATTAGAATTCTCAGACTTCCGATTCTTTACCCAACTAGTAGCATCAGGAATTGAGACTTAGCATCTAGCTCAGTTTCTTAAGATGCTCCACGCCTAACCTCAAATTGACCTCCAAGCGTGGGCTTCAATTTGCATTACCAGGTAGAAGGTTGTGATAGGTTTGTGAATGGTACATTCTAGAATGGACCATTATCAGAATGACATACATTCTTTTGTTATCTATCAAGTGTAAGAGATAACGACCTCTCCCTTTCCATGATTTCTTGCCTTGGTTCAAAACATAGTACTGCTTTCTCAGAAGTGTTAAGGAGAAAGCATCAATCCTTTTTTTGTTCTTTCACTTCCCAGTGTTTCTTATGGGAAATACAATGATTTGTGTGATTGTTATTTTAGAAAAAGGTTCACTGCATACACATAGCCACGTTTTCCCTTCACTTTCTGTGGAATGATCCTACCCACAGGGGATATGCAGTCTTCTTGTCTTTATACAGTAAACTAGCTAGAACAGACTACATCTATGTTTCTATAAGTTCTGCCTGTGCTTGGGTGGTTTGGTTCAATTTGAGATGAAGGAGTGTGAAAGGTATATTTTGACTTCTGATCCAGGCTGTGTTCTGCAATCTAACATTACCATGAAAAACTGATACCTGGGGAATTCCCTGGTGGTCCAGTGGCTAGAGCTCTGTGATTTCACTGCTGAGCACCAGAGTTCAATTTGACAAGAAAAAACTAAGATCCCACAAGCTGAACAGTGCAGCCAAAAAAAGCTGATATTTGGATTATAGTCTGATTCCTGGATTTATATTTCTATTGTTCAGAACTCAGAGGAAAAAGGGATATGATTCTCCTAGAATTCCAATTATTGGTGTTCATTTTTGCAATATACTGCTAAGAGCTATGAGAAATTCAAAGGATTATGTACATGATCCTTGCCCTTTAAAAAAATTTGCAATTTTGTAGTAGAACTAAGACATTCAAACAATAACAATTCAAATGAGAATGTCATCATCAGATATTTTGGAATCATTTTCTGTTTTAGTTTTGCAATCAATACTAAAGATACAGATGTTATGGTTTCTGTTTTCAAAGACCATATAGAACAATCATCACAAAGAAAAGGGAACATGACTTCATTTAAGAAGGATAAGATTTCAAAGGGCAAATATGGGAAAAGATATTCCAGGTAGAGCAAATAACATGAGCGTGAACTTAGAGGCAAGGCTTTCCAGGTGGCTCAGTGGTAAAGAGTCCACCTGCTAATGCAGAAGACATGAGACACAGGTTTGATCCCTGTGTCAGGAAGAGCCTCTGGAGGAGGGCATGACAACTCACTCCAGTATTTTTGCCTGGAGAATTCCATGGACAGGGGAGCCTGGCAGGAGGGTCTCACAGAGCTGGACATGACTGAGCAACTGAGCACGTGTGCACACACAAACTCGAAGGCAAGAATCAAGGTAAGCAGTTTATTTTTGATAGAACTAGAGAGGTCTTTGAGGAAAGCAATGGAAGATAACTGGACAGATAGATTGGAACTAGACTGTGTGGTTTCTTGATTTCTGGCCTAATTTAGAGGCATTAGAGCCTAATGGCTAAGTGTCAGTGACTCTAGGTATAAAAGAAATCTCCCAACAGAAGATGAATACTTTAAGAGGGGGAAAATTGTCCCCCAAATAAATACTTGCCTTTGTAATTTACTTGTTATACAGTTACAGAATATCAAAACTGGCAAAGACTTTAGAAATATTCTAGTTCAAAATTCTCATTTTTAAAATGAAGAAGCTCAGAGAGATGAAATTAATATTCATACCTAAAAATCTTAAAGATGATGCTAATGTGAGAAATCTACTCCAAGAAATAAAAACAGCAACAGCATCATTTTTGAAAAAGAAGGGGAAATGCTCTTCAGAATTCCAATAACACAACAGGTAATTGCGGTGCTGGAGAAGACTCTTGAGAGTCCCTTGGACAGCAAGGAGATCAAACTAGTCAATTCTAAGAAAAATTAACCCTGAATATTCATTGGAAGGACTGATGCTAAAGTTGAAGCTCCAATACTTTGACAACCTGAGTGATGAGCCAACTGGATGAAGACCCTGAAGCTGGAAAAGATTGAAGCTGGAAAAGATTGAAGGCAAGAGGAGAAGGGGGCGACAGAGGATGAGATGGCTGAATGGCGTCACTGACTCAATGAACATGAGTTTGAGCAAATTCTAAGAGATAGTGAAGGACAGGGAAGCCTGGCATGCTGCAGTCTATGGGGTTGCAAAGAGTCATACACAACTTAGCAACTGAACAATGACAACAAGAACTATTTCAGGAACGCAAATTAAATAATTTCATATAAAGCAAGTGGGAAGATTTCTGGTCCTTACATGTATGGATACTGATCTTGAGTGAAACAGGAGGACTGAGTCACAGTAATTAGTAGATTATTTTTTCATGTTACAGTCATGTCCCTAAATGACTCTTAGATTAGCTTTTCAATCCCCAACAAGTCTTTAAATAGAGACATCTTTTGTTGGTGCTTGCTGAAATGATGGAGGCCATTGGAAAGGGCTGCCATTATGAGTCTTAGCAGGGAAACTGTATCCTAGACCTTACTTGTCAGACAGTCAGTCCCACGGGACAGGCAGAAACAAGATACAAAGGGGAACATCTGTGGGAAACAGAAGTAAACATCATATTAAGAATAATTAAATTAATAAAATGGACATTCTCCAAACCACTTTCGTCACCAAATGCTTAATGCACTGTGGCCCCACATAGCCAGAGGGAGAGTTTTAACATGCACGAGACTCCCTGAAACTAGATGTCCAGAATCCAAAAAAGTTGACGCAAGCTGATAATTCTTTGAGGTTGAGAAGCTTTCTCGTTGTCCAGCCTTTCTTGGGGATAGAATTTGAGAAGGGTTCAGCTTTAGTTATCTTAAGCAAATGTTTTTCTGTTTTGCTTTTTTAAGAGACAATTTTGTTTATTCATGTATGATACAATTCACCAATTTAAACTTTACAATTCAGTAGTTTTTAGTATATCCAGAGATATGTACAACCATCATCACAGTCAATTTTAAAATAATTTTATTACCTCAAAAAGAAACACTAATTGATGAGAATGAAATGTAGAATTACTATATAACAATTGCAATTCTTTGTATATACCCAAATGAATTGAAAGCAGGAACTCAAATGAATTGAAAGCAGGAACTCAAACAGATATTTGTATATTCATGTTCATGGCAGTATTATACATGATGCAAAAGGTGGAAGCAATCTAAATGTCCATGAGCAGATGAATGGATAAACAAAATATTGTATATACATACAACAGAATATTATTCAGCCTTAGAAAAGAATAAAAGTATGACACATGCTATAACATGGATGAAAATATTATACTAAGTGAAATAAGCCAGTTATAAAATGACAAATACTATATGATTTTATTTATGTGCAGGGTCTAGAATAGTCAAATTCATAGAGACAGAAGTAGAATGATGATAGATGCTGTGGAAATATTACTGAAACAGTACGGAAATAAAAAATTTAGAGTGTATTTCATAATTTCTCCATAGAGGTATAACTTCATTTAAGAATATATCATGACATTTTTTCAGTCCACTATATGAATGTGCCATTATTTGGTTTAGTATTCTCCATTGATAAAATTTGAGTAGTTTCTACTTTTCCACTGAAATGACACAATCAAGATATTTACGCTGTTTCTTTGTGCTAGTATTTCCTGGAAGTGGAATTTCTGAGTCAAAGGTTATGGACAATACAGTGTTGTGTAATCTGCTTTTTAAAAAAACCTTTTAATATATTATGAACCTCTTTTCAGTTCATTAAATATTTAATTTAGCTGCCTAATATAATTTATGGAGGTATTAAAATTTATTTTTCCAATCTCCTAACATAAGGAATTATTTCTAGATTTCCACTAGATTGTTTCATTATAAACAACTATTCTAGACCCTGCATTAAAGATTAGTTAAATCTTTGCAGGCACACTTAAAATTATACCCTTAAGATGAATTCCTGAACAGAGAATTTCTCTTTCAAGGAGCATGTATATTAAAAGTAATAGCTTTTATTGTTTTTTCTTATTACAGAAATAATATATAGTCACCCTAGATTAGAAAAATACAGGTAGGCAAATAAATCAAACATGAATAACCTCACTATCCAGAGGTAACCATTGGTAATGATGTGGAGGTGGTGGTGGTTGGTGGTTTAGTCACTATGTCGTGTCTAATTCTTCTGACTCTATGGATTATAGCCCACGAAGCCCCTCTGTCCATAGAATTTTCCAGGCAAGCGTACTGGAGGTGGTTGCCATTTCCTTCTCCAGGGGATCTTCTCAACCCAGGGATCAAACCCGGGTCTCCCCCATTGCAGGCAGTCTCTTTACCAACTGAGTCACCAGGGAAGCCCCACTGCTAACTAGTCTGTCTGCATACTTTTTCTTTACACAAATGCAAATACAGAGTATATGCTGCTTTGAATCATCTATGATAAGCATTGTTTCAGTTATCTCCATCACCACTTTTAACATCTGCACAGTATTGTGTCTTATAAATGTGCCAGAATTTATTTGCTAAGTCCTTATTGCTGGGCATTAAGGTTCTTAATGTACATATTTTGAAAACTTTTCAGGTGAATGCAGTATATGTGTCATGTTAGCTGCTCAGTTGTGTCCGACTCTTTGTGACACCATGAACTGTAGCCCACCAGGCTCCTCTGTCCATGGAATTCTCAAGACAAGAATACTGGAGTGGGTTGCTATTCTCTTCTCCAGAGAATCTTCCTCACCCAGGGATCAAACCCAGGTCTCCTTCATTGCAGGCAGATTGCTTACCATCTGAACCACCAGGGAAGAACATATGGGAGCAATCATCTCCCTGTCAAGAAGCCCTGAACAAAAGTTCCTGTGACTTTTGGCCCATGTTCGTGGACTATGGGCCAGTGGGAGGGAGAGAGAGAAAGAAGGGCTAAAAGTAAAAAGGTACTGAGTCAAAGCAGAGAAAAGTGCCCAAAGTTCAGTCAAGGCCCCCAACAAGGAGGACTGAGTGGAGACATCTGGGTTAGGAATGTAGCTATGTGTATGAGCATGGTTAGTTGGATTAGGGAGAAGGAAGACTGGGTCCTTAACTGCAATCCCCTCCAGAAACTTGCAATGGATTGGCGGTGTATAGTCTGGTGTGGGGAGAGCAACTTCTGTCCATGAGGCCTGCCAGGCAAAGCCCTGTAATTTTCAATGATCAGTTCTAAAACGTCACACAGGATTCTGGCCTGGAGCTGAACTCTTCAATAAATAATGACAAAACTTGTCCCCACCAGAGTATACAAGAGTTCCAGTAGAAATGGAAGTCTGTCAGGGACCTGGTAGAGAAGACTGAAATGATTTCTTTTGTGGTATATAAACTGACATCTGTGGGCAGGACAAAGAATTCCAGCATGACCAGACAAATGAATGAGCCTGAGACTCTTAAGTGGGCTGAGCCAGGATCTGATGTAATGGGTCCCCTCCTTTTGGGAGGTGAGCTTGAGTCATCTTCATTAACCACTCAGCTGAGGGCTCTACTTTTGGAGTGAATTCTAAGCACATGTTGTGTGAATGCTTGACTTTGTTCCAAGACCTCAGAAAGTTATAACAGCCTAAATTTATTTTTTCTTAAGAAATAATCTATTTTGGCTTGTCCCTCTTGAATTTCCTCTTTTTGGATATTTTTAGCTTTCACTATTTCACTGAGTAATGGATTCTCTCATTCCATTTCCCACTATATATACTGCATGTATTCAATTTTTCTGCTTCAAGATTCAAATATTTTGAAATGTAATGGAGAATAAGCATTCTCATCCTTATGATCCTTCATGATTTAAGAAAACTTTTATCTCATCTCCTTTCAGCCTTCATTGTTTTGACCTGGTTTATTCCCATTTTAAAAAAAAATGTGTTTATTTTTTAATCTGTTGGCCACAGAGCACTGCATGTGTTAGTTAGTTCCCTGACTAGGGATCAAACCCAGGCCTCCTGCATTAGAAACCCAATCTTAGCCACTGGACTGCCAGGGAAGACCCTAGTCTATTCCTTCTTAACCCATTAGATGGATGATTCTCAAGCCTTCTGACTACCAGAAGTGGACATTCCCATTTCACTAAACTATTATTGTGATTACTACTACCACTGTCATTATTTTAGTATCTTTCATAGTGAAGCATGATTATATGTTCTCAGAGAAGGACACATAGTTGAATAACTTATGGTCCCTGATGAACCTACTATTCTCTTCCCTTGACCTGTATAAGTAGCCCACTGGACCAAGTCTTTCCAGCAGAAATAAATGAAGACAGATGGACAATCTCTTCACTAGGCCACAGGGTTGTTTGATTCTTCAGTAAGGAACATAGATAGAAATTAATTTTCTTAACTCTTTTTGTCATGGAAATAGGTTCCCATAAGTGTGGTTAGACCTCATAGTTCTAACTTTTGCCTAGAGATTCTCCCTCAGTGTAAGAAGTCCTGACACCAACTGCTGAGAGTTAGGCCAAACTTCACAGGTTAAGGACACAGTCCTCTATAAGACTGTCCTTACTTCAAACACCAGCTGCAAGTTCAGTCGTCTCCAGCCCACCTTCTTACATGCTGGCTGCAAATTTAGGAGTTTCTACTGTCCTCTCAGGTTTGATGATATTCTGGAATGACTCACAGAATTCAAGAAAGTGACATACTTACAGTTATAATTTTATTATAGCAAGAGGATACAAATAACAATCAATGAAAGGAAGAGATATGTGAGCAAAGTTGGTGGTGGTAATGGTGGTTTAGTTGCTAAGTCGTGTCTGACTCTTTGAGACCCCATGGACTGTAGCCTGCCAGACTCCTCTGTCCATGGGATTCTCCAGGCAAGAATACTGGAGTGGGTTGCCATTTCCTTCTCCAGCAGATCTTCCCAACCCAAGAATCAAACCAGGGTCTCCTGCATTGCAGACAGATTCTTTACCAACTGAGCTACAAGGGAAGCCCCAGGGCAAAGTTGGGAGGTTTTCAAAAGCAAAACTTGCATCATCTTCAAGGATGCATTGCCTTTCTGGTCGGCACATCAGTGTGCAACAATATATAAAACAAAATAACTCACCTGAACTTTGGTTCCCAGAGTTTTTACTGGTGTTTCTTTATGTAGGTATGATTGACTGAAATATCACCCATGTGACTAAACTCAATCTCCAGACACTTCTCCTACCTGAAAGTTGAGCTGATATCATTTAAGACCCAAGCCTCTAATCATATGGTTAGTCTTTCTGGTATGTGTAGCCCACATCCTGAGCCACCTCATTAGCATAAAGCATCAGATATGATCTGAGGGGCCAACCACAAATAATAAAGACACTTATCACTGAAAATTTCAAGAAACTGGAGGCAATCACCCAGGACCTGCAGACAAAAGTCAGCTAAATATCTTATTATACACCCTCCTAAGCACCTTAACATTATCCTCAAAGGGTGCTAGCTTCTTCTCTACTCGCCAGCATTCACAACAGATCCACTGCCTTCTGATAGTACCTGTTCTCAGAGCTGACAGAGGCAAGACATACTCTGTAGCTAATCATTAGAAGTCAAGTATATACACATAAAATAGTACAACATCTACACAGCAAATACTCCTATGATAGCAGGGAGATTGGGGCTCTGTATTCCCAGTCTGATTTCTTTTTCTTCCTGCTCCTATAGAAGACAAAGTAAACTGAGAAGCTTGGTTCAACCAGGAGCTTTGGTCTTCAGAGATATTGAAGGGAGACTTCCGTGGTGGCCCAGTGGTTAAGAATCCGCCTGCCAATGCAGGGAACATGGGTTTGATCCCTAGTTCGGGAAGATTCCACATGCCATGAGGCAACTAAGCCCATGGGCCACAACTACTGAGCCTGTACCCTAGAGCCTGCGCTCTGCAACAAGAAAAGCCATCACAATGAGAAGCCCGCACACCCCAACTAGAGAAAGCCCAAGTGCAGCAATGAAGACCCAGCACAGCCAAAAATAAACAAATTAATAAACTTTTTTTTAAAAAAGAAGAAGAAATGTTAAAGGGAATGTTAGGGAAGTTTTGGCAAACAGGCATTCCCATTTGCTGTCAATGGTAGTGTACATCAATATAACCTTTTAGGAGAATAGTTTGTAAATAACTAAATGCATGTAACAAGAAATTGAGAGGGACTTTTTCCTCTTCTTAAATTTCATTTTAAACCCAAAGTTCATACTATTGGACACTAGATAAGAAAAGAGACGTATACGTTTTCAAGACAGCCATCAGTCACCTCGAGATGGGAGTCAAATACTTTCCTGGGGCTTCTGGAAGGAAGCAAAACTGGCACTCCTACCATCAACACCTCAACAACATGCTGAGTCAATTTAAGAAGACTCAGAAAGAGTGGGAGGAATGGTCACTGGAGGTCTTATGAGAAAAGACAACCATGATCACTGTGAGAAGCTTTTCACTCTTATTTTTGAGAGGGAAGAGAGGATGCTCCCTCCTCCCTGAGCTCAACTGAATGTAACTCCAAGGGTGGCAAGGACACTTGTTGGTCTATGGGTTGAGAGGACCCTACAGAAGGTTTCTGGGCTTGAATTGCCTTGCCAGTACTTCACCTAAGACGGTTACCCATTCAGGGAGCAACAGCTGTGAAGCGGACCCCCATAGTCCAGTGGTGGGTGCTCAGGAAGAGGCTGAACTACAGCCATGTTGCCCACACTGGGGAATCATGCAACAGAGGAATCCTCGTGAGGCACCTCCACCGAACGAAAGATCTTGATGCCTGCCACACAAATAGCATCAACCATCCACATGGTCAGCCAGAGAAACAGCACAGCCCACAAGAGATGTCTAAAGTCAAGAAGGGTTTGCTTTTTCCCCACCTCCATTCCTCTTCTGTTCTATCATTGAAGGAGTCCTTGCAAATATCTCAAGGGAAAAAGGAGAGCTTTGAATCAGCTTTGAAGTTTTAAATGGACTGGGAAGTTATGGAATCTGCTCAAGACGCCCTTAAAAGCCCGAAGGGTGTTCAGAATAACACAGTTGAAAATGATGGTTTGAGAAACAAAACCATTTCACGTTTAGACTCTACAAAGAAGAGTCTTTAAAATAAATGAGTTACATGCATATGCCCTTTGATCCTGGAATTCCACAGTTAGGAACTGAGACTAAAGATGTAGTAACTAACATATGACATATTATATATACAAGGATGGTTATGGCAGCATTATTTGTAATAGCAAAAACAGCAGTTACAAAAAGGAAAAAATAATAGCAACAAAATGTTAGAAACAATATGATACTGTCAATAGGATACTTGTTAAATCAATTATATTATAAACACACGTTTAAAAACAACAACAAAAAATTGAGGTGGAATTATATGTGTTGACACAGAAATAGTTTCAAGATATTTTTTTAAGTAAAAAAGCAAAGGCAGCACAATAGGCATAAATCTTTAAAATTAAAAAATCTGCTTGTATAAATATTTTTAAAATATACAGCACATACTGTATATTGTTGTTTTTTTAGTGGCTAAGTTGTGTCCAACTCATTTGTGACGCCAAGGAATGTAGCCTGCCAGACTCCTCTGTCCATGGGATTTCCCAGGCAAGAATACTAAGTGGGTTGCCATTTCCTTTTCCAGGGGATCTTCTCGGCACAGGGATTGAGCCCCTGTTTCCTGCACTGGCAGACAGATCATTTATCACTAAGCCACCAGGGAAGCCCCACATACTATATATACTGATGTATAAATTAAAAATAATTCTGGAAGGATCCACAAGAAACATGAATGATTTCCTTTGGCACAAATGACAGACTAATTTTTCATTTGATACCTTCAGGTGCTATTTGAATTTGTTACTAATTTTTTTCATGTGAAAATTAAATAAGTTGTACAAAAATGTGAATGTACTAATGCTATTGAACTGCACACTTAAAATGGTTAAGATGATGTTTTATGTCATGTCTATTTTCTGCAATAAAAATGTAAATAAATGAACATAAATTCATTTTAAATAAAAGAAATATCAAGAGAAGAATAAGGAGCTGCAAGAAGAGAGAGTATGTGAGAAAGCTCTGAGCTGGCAATGAAAATAAGTCCAGTGCCTTGTCTTGGGCTCTCACAGAAGGCTTCTGCACAGGAGGCCTCCTGGGGCGTCCATGGAAGGGGTTTCAGAAAGGAGCCAGGACATGAATATTTGTCTGGAGTAAGTTGGGGAGGGGAACCTAGTGATTTTTCATTTTCACAGGAGTTGTGGTTACACTCTGCACTGTTGTATGAAATTAAAGAGCAGGAGGCTTTATTGGGCAGTGTGACCAGTTTCCTACCTGAGCAACGCAGGGTTTGACTTACACAAAGTCCGGTATAAAAGCGAACTGGATTCATCATGAGCTAGACTCATGAGCTCCCAGAATATCAATGCTGGAAAGGGCTTCTGACAGACCCTTCTTTTACTTTAGGACACTGAAACCAGGGAGTGACACGTCCTGGTCCAAGTTACACAGAAGCTCAGTGACTGAGCTAGGATTAGAACTCAGATCTCTGGGCCCTTGGTCAAGTACTGTGTTTCTAAAAGTGATACCAGCACTGTTCTAGTCGTGACTTGACTCTCTTCACTCAATTTCTCTTCCTATTTATTATCACTGCTCCTCAGATTTGAAGGTCTGGTGTTTGGTCATTATTCCTTTGATGCATTGCAGGATTCTCATTGCTTATGTTCCAGAATGTTTACACTGTATTCCATATGTGAGATTATGTTTTGCACTATTTTTCTTCAAATTTATGATGCATATTGTTTCATGCTTTAGAATCTCTGAAATCAAGGTGCCACTGACAATTGCCATAGGCCAGGCCTAAGTTGTGACACAGCTGTTATTGCTGTTGCCTGTGTGAACTTGTCTGAAACCTTCCATTGACACCTGCAGCAAGAGTAAGAAAGATGTGGCATCAAAATTTGCCAATGTCAGCATTTTGGGGGGAAAAAATCCAGAGACAGCAATGGACCCTTCTCTGAAGAAAGGCGGTATCACCAATGCTTTGGTGGTACAATATTTTACAGGACAGTATTTTACGGAAAACACAAACATCATCAGCTTTGGATTGAAAAGTGATTCAGAAGAGCTAGACTCTGAATATGAAGACCTTCTTTTTTATGATGCACAAGAGTGACAGAAGATAATTTTTAAAAATAAGCCTGCTGCTGCTGCTGCTAAGTCGCTTCAGTCGTGTCCGACTCTGTGCGACCCCATAGACGGCAGCCCACCAGGCTTCTCTGTCCCCGGGATTCTCCAGACAAGAAACACTGGAGTGGGTTGCCATTTCCTTCTCCAATGCATGAAAGTGAAAAGTGAGTGTGAATTCGCTCAGTTGTGTCCGACTCTTCGCAACCCCATGGACTGCAGCCCACCAGATTCCTCCATGCATGGTATTTTCCAGGCAAAAGTATTTGAGTAAATTCAAAATAAAAATTCCAAATCCTAAGTATTTTTGTTATGATACATAAAATAATGTGAATTTTGCCATCATTGGCATATTAGATGAAATATGTCAACTATATCAAGCTTTGATATTAAATCTTAAAATGAATTGAAGAGTCCTATTTTTTGCTCTAGGTTTCGACCATTTAAAATAACATAGGATTTAATTAAAGGTCAACTAAGTCTCAACTATGAATTCCATGTAATCTGGGGTCTTTCCAATGCAAAGTTTTTAAGTACATTTCAAGATTTTCTGTGTGAGGTAGTCTATTTATATTTATCTTAGTTTAGGATCCATTTTGGTAATTTGTATTTTTACTAGAGAATTTCCCATTTTACCTGAGATTTGTTTGTTGCCATAGATTTCTCTTATACTTTAAATTTCTCCTCCTCTGTTTGTCATTTTCTACAGAATTCTTTTTTTTTTCCTGCAGAATTCTTAATTTTATCTACTTTTGCTCAGTTTCTTTTCTTAATCAGAGTGGATTTTTTTTTATAAAGTTTTATTAAAGTATAAAGGGGATAGAGAAAGCTTCTGACATATGCATCAGAAGGGGTACCCAGAGTGGATCTTACTCATCTTTTCAGAGGAAGGCTTTTATATTTATTTGTAGTATCTACTTTTTTTCTATTAGTTTAGCTTTAATCTTAATTCCCTCTTCCTAATTTCCTTTGGTTTACTTTGTCACTCTTTTCTGCCTCCAATTTCTTAAGATAGAAACTACCCTTATTTTTTACATTATTTTCTTTAATAATTAAAACATTTTAAGATATAGATTTTCTTCTAAGTACAGTTTCTACTGTGACATTTGGGTTTTGGTATAAAGTGTTCTCTTTTTCACTACTTTATAGATGCTTTCCAATTTTGTTTTGATTTCCTCTTTGTATGGTTTTGGTCATCCTTACATTATTTGTTTTCAACTTTATTAATATCAGAGAATGTGGCTTTAGAATCTGTTTTCTCTGCAGTCAAATGAGTGATTTTTGTAAATATTCTATGGGTACTCAAAAATGTTTTGTTGCTATTGTTCGAGGGATATTAGATTCTTAACATAGGTATTACATCAAATTTATTGATTGTACTATTCAACTCCTATGTTATCCCATATTTGTTATATACTAGATTTGCCTAATTCTGAAATAAAGTATTAAAGTTTCTGCTATAATTGTTTTTTGAAATTCCTCTTGTATATAACTTTTTATGATTTCATAAATCATGGCTAAGGTAACTAGATAGTACTTAACTCTGTTATATTTATATCTTATATAACAACTTTTTGCTATTACATTGTTTGGTATATACATTTATACATTCTCAGTCTACAATGATCTCTATTTTTTATATATATCTCTATCAGTTCAGTTCAGTTCAGTCACTCAGTCATGTCAGACTTTGCGACCCCATGGACTGCAGCACGCCAGGCCTCCCTGTCTATCACCAACTCCTGGAGCTTGCTCAAACTCATGTCTATCGAGTTGGTGATACCATCCAACCATCTCATCCTCTGTCGTCCCCTTCTCCTTCTGTCTTCAATCTTTCCCAGCATCAGGGTCTTTTCCAATGAGTCAGTTCTTCACATCAGGTGGCCAAAGTATTGGAGTTTCAGCTTCAGCATCAGTCCTTCAGGACTGATTTCCTTTAGGATGGACTGGTTGGATCTCTTTGCAGTCCAAGGGACTCTCAAGAGTCTCCTTCAACACCACAGTTCAAAAACATCTATTCTTCAGCACTCAGCTTTCTTTATAATCAAACGTTCACATCCATACATGACTATTGGAAAAACCACAGCTTTCACTAGACGGACCTTTGTCAGGAAAGTAACGTCTCTGCTTTTTTTTTTATATATATTATTATTATTTTTTCATTTATTTTTATTAGTTGGAGGCTAATTACTTTACAATATTGTATTGGGTTTTGTCATACATTGACATGAATCAGCCATGGATTTACATGTATTCCCCATCCCGATCCCCCCTCCCATCTCCCTCTCTACCCGATTCCTCTGGGTCTTCCCAGTGCACCAGGCCCCAGCACTTGTCTCATGCATCCAACCTGGGCTGGTGATCTGTTTCACTATAGATAATATACATGTTTCAATGCTGTTCTTTCGAAACATCCCACCCTCGCCTTCTCCCACAGAGTCCCAAAGTCTGTTCTGTACATCTGTGTCTCTTTTTCTGTTTTGCATATAGGGTTATCATTACCATCTTTCTAAATTCCATATATATGTGTTAGTATACTGTAATGTTCTTTATCTTTCTGGCTTACTTCACTCTGTATAATAGGCTCCAGTTTCATCCATCTCATTAGAACTGATTCAAATGAATTCTTTTTAATGGAGTAATATTCCATGGTGTGTATGTACCACAGCTTCCTTATCCATTCGTCTGCTGATAGGCATCTAGGTTGCTTCCATGTCTCTGCTTTTTAATATGCTGTCTAGGTTTGTCATAGCTTTTCTTTCAAGGAGCAAGAGTCTTTTAAAATTTCATGGCTGCAGTCACAATCTGCAGTGATTCTGGAGCCTCAAAAAATAAATCTCTGTTTCCATTGTTTCCCCATCTATTTGCCATGAAGTGATGGGACCAGATGCCATGATCTTAGTTTTCGGAATGTTGTTTTAAGCCAACTTTTTTCACTCTTTGTCTATACTGATCCATTATCCTAAGTTTTGCTGCTCACTACCATCTCCTTCCCTCTTTATCACTTCATGCTCGCTGTTATGGCTAATCTATTTTTTGGCTGGAGCCTTTTCTGAAATATTTTTGTTAGTGGGAAATGTAGGAGTTAGTTTTTGACTTCTTACATACCTGCAAAGATCATTCATTCGCCCTGACAACTGAATGTTGTCTTGGGTGGTAATGGAATTCTAGAGTTGCAGTCCTCTTTTGTCAGACATCTGTAGATGCTAATTCTCTAAATTCTAGCGGCTGGTAATAAGACAAAATGTCTGATTCTATTTTCATTATAATAAGGAGCCTATTTTTTCTATATGAAAGCTGGGAAACATTTCTTTTCTTTCTTAGATTTCAGGAATCTTATCAGGATATTTGTGTGTATGTATGTGTGTTTTCATCATTTCAGCTTGGAACTTAGAAAGACCATTCAATCTATAGACTGAGGCTATTTCTTGTTCCAAGGAAATTTTCTCCTTTTCTATATTTAATTATTGCCTTTCCTTCATATGTGACTTTTTCTTCAACCTGATGTCCTAGTATTATATGCTAAGCCTCTTAGAGCTATCCTCAAGAGCAGAGCTATTCTCAAGAACAGAGCTATCATTCTCGTCTGTTCTCTCATGATTTCAATTACATTTTATCTTTGCTTTGTGCTTTAAGATACTTTCTCCATACTTTCTCTTCTAGCCTACTAATTTAGTCTCAACAGTGACCATTCTTTCCTTTCATTCATGCACAAAATTAAATTGGAAACTCTTGTTTTCTTCCCTCTTTCTTCTACCCTCCTTCTCTCCCTCCCTCTGTCCTATTTTTTTCTTCCTCTTCCTCCCTCTCTCCCTTTCAGCTCCAGAGGCCTTTCTTTTTTCCAGCACTTCTATCTTTCTGATATATGCTTTGTCTGTTCTGACTGATTCTCTTTTCTGCTACTATTGTTATGCCCGTTTTTTACTCAGGGCTGGCAATGAGTTTCCTCAGAGGCTGAAGCCTTAGATATTGTGGAAGGCAAAGTGGTCTCTCTTTGAACTTCCTGTGTGGAGAGAAGCTGTCCACAAAACTGAAGCAGGGAGGGAGATGTACTGTTTCCTATTCTTCATAGAGTCTCTCAGCCTCAGAGGCAGGGAAGATACAGTTCGCTATTCAGTTCTTTCTTGCCTTCTTCAGACCAGAAAAATCAACCTTCATCCTTAAGATCCACAAGATCTCTCAGAGCCAAGTTTTCCCTAACTTTATGAGTTTATTCTACCCCTGGGCATTCCCAATGGTGGTCTCTCTTATTTATAGTCTTTGGTAAGGGGATCCTGGCACCCTATCTTCCCTCTGAGACTCATTCAAAGCCTCCCTTTCATTCATACACTCATAGACTTAGCTGCCACTCAACAAAAATATCGGAGTTGCTAGTTAAAGAGAAGGCAACTCTACTCAAATTACTATCTTCTCAGTGTTCTAAATGTTAATTACTTACTAAGCCCTTGGAAGGCATGACTGCCTCTTGTGTCCTCCATGTCTAATCCTGTGGCCTACACGTCACTACTCTAATCAAGATGGAGAAGGAGAAGGGAGAAGAAAAAGAGGGGGAGGAGAAAAAGAGAATGAGGAGGAAGGAAAGCAAGATACAAGTGCTAAAAATCTTCAGTGATACAACTATCTTTGGAGATTGGTTCTTAGTGCCAACGGATTTCCTTAAATCAGCATTTGCATCTTCATGACCTTCCCACTTTCCTAAGTGCCCAATTTTATGACAGCATACACCCACGGGGCCTTGTTTTCCTGGATCTGCTAGTATATGAGTGGTTGCCTAATCCTGACGTAGTGTTCAAGCATAAAGAAAAGAGATTAGGTGCTGACTGTTGCTGCTGATTTAGTCACTAAGTCATGTCAAACTCTTTGCAACCCCATGGACTGTAGCCTGCCAGACTCCTCTGTCCATGGAATTCTCCAGGGATGGAGTGGGTTGCCATTTCATTCTCCAGAGGATATTTCCAACCCAGGGATTGAACCCATGTCTCCTGCTTGGGAGGCAGATTCTTTACCACTGAGCCACCTGGGGAGCCCTAGGTGCTGGATACCCGGGACTAAAGGGCATATGAAGGAAAAGCACTCTCATCAGGGGAATAGGCTTATCAATGATAGGCAGATCCCTCCAAATCTTCATTTGAGAAGAAGGCTATCTGCTTTATGTTAGATCAAGTACTCAGCCTCTGCTCTAAGATGGCTTTGGCAGTGCATTTCTCAAAGGAGAAAAGAAGTCAACAGTACCACACAGTGAGCCCAGTGCTGTGTGTATTGTCACCCAGCAGCTCATTTCTCTCTCTTTGGTCCATGTGGTAAACTGAATATGGCAGGCACATTCTGCAATCTGTGCTCAATGACCAAACTTCAGTCTTTGGGTGTGCATGTGTATATTTGCATGAGTTATGTGTGTGTGTATGTGGGGTTGTATAAGGATTTGGACTTCCCTGAATGTAAATACTGATTTGATCCAAATCAAGTTTCTCTCCTTAATGGTATCTTAAGCATATTATATTTACCTGAGAGTACAAAAAACAAAGAAAAAATAAAGTAAAAGAGTAGATCTTCTCTTTGGGATAGTTTATAACAATTAATGTGTACATAGACACATATGATGATTTATAAGTATATGAATATACAATCTCACTTTGGTTCACACATCAGTCATGAACCTTCATCACAGGGAGATCCATGAAACACTCAGGCAAGTGTCCTTTCTTCCTTCTGTATACATCAACTCCTGTATCTATACTAGTCAGTCTGTTTCCTAGTCAAGAACACAAGTTATGGAGTTTCTTTCAAGGGTCACTGTCAAGAATTCTCTTTTCTCAACTCATCATAGCTTTATGTACAGTTCTTTTATTATTGGATTTATGTCTCATCTGCACAGAACTGTGATCTTGCTGTTCTCGCATTTTTCTCTAATAGATGTTGCGCAAAGACTTAAAAGGCAGGAACTGTTGGAAGTGTGACTCCTTTTATAGTGGTGGGAGTTTTGGACTGGGAGAAAGGATAGAGAGAAGGTACCGAGAGGAAGGGAGCAGCAGTATTTGGGAGCCAGGCAAAGGACAAAATAGTGCACACAGGCGTGTTCACAGACACACACACACACACCACACACACACTCTGGTCTCACTGGTGTCATTGTGCCTTTCTGCTGACACAGTTTAACGGTTGCCAAAGGGGTCCCTTCAGAGACTGCAGCTTCCAGTGCTCCTCTCCCCACAGCGAGCCACTGTTGACCTGCACGTCCGCAGGATACCCTCCAACACCAGCAGAGGAAAGGTCTAGTGAGGGCATAGTGAGAAGCTGCTGCCTGCAAGCTAAAGAGAGGAGCCTCATCAGAAACTAGCCCTGCTGGCAACCTGATCTTGGACTTCTAGTCTCCAGCACTGTGAGAAAGCAAGACTGCAGCCTCCCTGACCTTCCCTGAGTGCAAAGAGCAGATTCCAACAATTGCTAATCAAGGAAGGCACAGGCACAAAACCACTTGAGGCAAGAATGCGACGGACAGCTGCAAACGTGTGAGACACGAGAAAAGTTTAAAATAGTTTATAAAGCAGAAAAAGCAACCTCAAATCATCTGCAATTAAACTGTCAACAAAGGTGTATACTGGTGCGTGCACAGGGACAAAATAATAATAATAATAAAGGGACCGAGAAGCTCAAAATCAGACTACCACCTGAGACCCTGCAGGCACCTAATCTCAGTAACCCCACTTTTTTGAAACTGCAGAACAACGAAGAATGCAAGACTGTCACCGCCTTGATCCTTATCACACAGCCCTTTCTGACTAACCTCTCCCTGTTTACCAGGGAGGGCAGCACAGTTCTTGAGGCACTAGCCTACTGTGTTTCCCTTTTGCCTAGCAAAGGAATAAAGCCACTCTTTCCTCCCCTCCCCCAAACAGTTTGATAGATGCTTTCATATCAATCTGACTAGCACAGATCACAAGAACCTTAGGAAATACTTCCTCAAGTGACAATTGCTAAACTTCAGAATTGCTATATAAGTAAATTTTTCTCTAAGGTATTTAAAAATAGGATAGGTTCTTATCCTGATGGTTGAGCTATCCTCTGCGTAAAGTGGTCTGATGAAGACTTCTCAAACGGTCAAATCTTTGATTCTGTGATCACTTAGAACCACAGAGAAATTCATATAGCAGGCTACAGTTAAAAATATAATTATAGTCATGTCACAGCTTAAGTCATAGGGATCTAGCAACCATCTGATTCATTTTTATCCACTGGTCATTCACACACATGCCTTTCTTTTATGAGATGCTGCCCTCAGCAGAAATAAAAATGATTGTTTCAAAGCTGCCTATTGACTTGTCATCCAATACAACAAACCCTTAGAAGTGATATAAAGGGTAGAATTTTAATTGCAGAGTCAGGGGCAAAGTCCTCATTACTCCACTAACACTGCCGCTGGCTGCATGTACACTAGTTTAAGAGAAAAGATTAAAAGACCTAAATAGAGGTGACTAAAAAGGGTGTGGTAAGGGATGCAAGAACTTACAAATATTTGAGAGCTACAAAAGTAGAAATTTTGAACACAGATAATTGTAGACTCAAAGTTAGAAAGAACCTCAGAGATCACTGTTGAGCTTACAAACAGGTTAAAATTACAAGTGATGACAAATTTCAAAAACTAGTTTTCTAGCTGTAATTTGTTTAATTTCCAGGAAATTAAACTTATTTCACAAACCTTTATTTAGTTCAACTTAAAAAAAAAACCCAAAGCAACATTAAATCCAGTCTTTATTTACAGAAAATACCCACAGTAACATTTTAAGAATATTTTCTTTTCTTTGAGTTTCCATGGCATCATGAGCAAGTTTATTCTTCCATTTAAATCTTCCAAATAACTAGCTATTTTAAGATTGCATTATTTTTCAGATTTAAGTAATAAAATAATCATGTAATATCATAGCTAGATCTAAAAGAAACTAAGCGTAGAAATTATGCATAGTGTTTATAAAAGTGTGTAGTTGGGTTGAACATTTCTTACTGTTTCCTAGCGAGACAGTTTATACTTATGGAGGATCTATACTGTTTTTATGTAGGCGGATATCTACATTTTAAAAATCTTACTTAAAAAGAAAAAAACTTTCTTGGTATTGTCAACTTCATCCCTGCTGCTAAGGATATTAGTCACTTATCTGTGTGCATGCTAAGTTGCTTCAGTCATGTCAGATTCTTTGGGACCCCATAGACTGTAGCCCACCAGGCTCGTCTGTCCATGGGATTTCCCAGGGAAGAATACTGCAGTGGATTTCCATTCCCTTCTCCAGGGGATCTTCCTGATGCAGGGATTGAACCTGAGTCTCTCATATCTCCTGACTTGACAGGTGGATTCTTTACCACTAGCATCACCTGGGAAGCCCCAGCCATTTGTTTACCTGTGGTCAAAAGCAGCAGTGCATGACTCGACGAGGTTTTCCTTATCCATGGAAAGGCTCTCTTGCTTTGTGACTTTTAACTTGAAACATCTGACCAAGTCATCCTTTTATGAAGGTTTTTGGTCACACTGATCTGGTTTGCTGCTTTTGCATTCCACGATTCAGCAGATATTGTTAGTGGAGGCTGGCTTCAATCTGGCCAATCCACTTGATTATATCATCTTACAACCACAAAACGCTTTCAGTTCAGAAAAAAAGGTAACTTACAGGGAGAAGCAAAGAACATTGGATTAGTAATCACTGCTTGGTCTAAAGTAGGCATTCAATTAAAACAATTTTTTTCTAATAGATAAATGGATTCTAGCCACAGCTGTGTCACAATTTATCTTAAGAGAATCTGGGCAAGTCACTTCTTCACTCTCACCCATTTCTTCATCTGTAAAAATCCTAGTTCACTGATCTCATTACCACGAAGGGACTTTCACAGGAGAGTAAGCACCCTTGCCGTGTAACTGAGTCATGGAGAGCTTCTATAACTATTGATGCCCAGACCCCACCTCTAGAGATCAGGTTTCAATTGGTCTGGTGATGAGGCCCTGTACTTTTGCGTATTTTGAAACTTCCCATGGTGGTACTGTATAGTCCATGGGGTTGCAAAGAGTCGGACACGACTGAGTGACTTTCACTTTCATGGTGGTTTTAAAGCACAACCAGGGTTGAGAATAGCTGCCCAGAAATCTTTTTACATCTTTTCCTAATTGGGGAGCATTTGCCCTCCTTCAGATCTGTGGTGCTAAGTCAGTCTCATGAAATGCTATTGAAGGGTACAGGACCCATGCAGGGAAATCTGTGTTTAGTTTGTTATACTCATTAAGGAGAGGAGAAATTCAATTCTGATTTGATAGAGCTAAATACTCCTTTTTCAAGTCTATGTCAATTTCTTGACTTCAGACGCAGAGAGGGGAAAGGGTATGATAAACCCACACCAACAAACTACCAAACCTAGTCCTACTTCAGTGTCATGAAGATTAAACAAGGCAGACTTTTGAACGTGCTTTGTAAATATAATGAGCCATCCAAGTATTTATCGTACCAGTAAAAATGCAAAATTCTGAAGTGATAGTGTAAAATCTTATTTCCTGTCACACAACAGAGTACATATTAATTAAAGAAGGTACATATTAATTAAAGAAGGTAGCATAATGTAGTGGAGACAGCACTGACCTGGGAATCCAGAGGCTTAGATTTAAGATTCAGTCATGTGAAGTCTTGGACAAGTCTCTCTGGGCTTAAAACTTTCATCTCTCAAAAATGCGAGTCAATTTCAGACTTCTAAGATTTCGATACCTGATGTTCAGATGGGACACATCCAAATCTCACACAGCCTCTGGAATGTTCAGGCTCTCTCTTCGGTACAACAGAATTAGACGAGCCATTGAAGACATTTTTCTTTTAACACTTGCTCTAAGGAGAATATCCTCAACTGGGCAGGCTAGGGAGTTTTACCCTCAGGAAAGATCAGTTACAACTGACAATTTTTCTCTTGTGCCCTCAAATTTCTAAGCCCATCTTTATCAAGAAGTCTTCTTATATACCAACCAGGTAAAGAGTTCTAAGTCTTTTCCATTTCAGCAAATTTTAAACAATTTGTTTAAAATTTTTGCTGTTTTGCAAAGTGTGTGTCTTTCCTACCCAGTCTGTTTACCATAACTCACAACCAATCATGATATTCTTCCAAATTCCAGAATCCAGAAATGTCAGTTGTTCTAGAGTCAACCAAAATAATGGCACTGAATAAGTACTGTAATATCAATGTGCTCAGTTAATACTATACTACTTTGCATTAAGATTGCTTGGTTCTGGACTAAATGCAAGACTTTCCACTAGCAAAATGACCTCACCCATTTCATTTTAGACTATGCATCTCTAAGTCTGTTAAGGCTGTGGAAGGAGGAGGAAACGATCTGGTCTAGTTCATCTTTCATCCTTTGCATCTGGCACAGAGAATATAAATGCTTATATATGCTTAATGCATTATTCATGGATTGAAAAAATTCAATGACTAGATGAGCAACGGTACAGCAAGTAATCAGGCAAAAACCAACAGTATAAGATTTTTAAGTAAATGCTTGTCAATTAAAAGACTTTTACTTTTCCAGAATACAGAATTAGATTCCAACAAAACACTTTTAATAAAATAAGGCACAATGTTTGATAAGGCAAAATTCACACAGAGGGTTAATGTTAGATCACATTCTTGTGTGTGTCCTGGATGGGGGGAAAGGAGGTATAGAATTTAATTAGCTTAAATATTCTGATTAGAGCATTTACCATTACAGGTAATATATAAATCCGATGCAATAAACTGTCTCTTGTTCTGAAAATAAAATGTAATTATTGAGTCACATTGTTTAGTTACACTGTTACTACTTTAAACATCTATATACCTATAGATATATTAATTCACAAGATATCAAATACAGAAAATTAAGGACTCAGATAATAAGATGTAATTTAACTAAAGTAAAAGTACATTTATTTTCAATATACTTCATTGATACTTTAAAATTTCAAATTTTATAAAAAGTTAAAATACTGGTTATATAAAATATTTCTCCCATTATATTTTTGTTTCTCAGGAGTACAAAGTGGGCTCAGAAATGCAACAGATACCAATTACAGACACACAAGTCTTTCCATGACTGTTATAAAGTGATTGTTGAGGTTAATACTCCTTTTCAATAACATATCAATGCCAATCATTTAAGTTAGTGAAAGGATTCTCTTAAAACACTAGTTCCAGACAAAACTAACCAATTTAGTAATGTTTCTGTTGAATCAGCAATAGTGATGTCAGTCTTATCCCCGGTTTCTTCTGTAACTGGAATTGAAAATACAATAGTTTTACCTGATTTATTCATAGCCCAAGAAAGAAAGTAACTTCTGGTAAATGCAGATAGTCTCTCCAACCATGGCTTTCTGGTATAATGGTGTATAACCTTCATTATACTAACAAATTTAATATTAAGTAGATTGAATACTATCTCTTATAATAAACTGAGACTAATAAACAAGTTCTAGTTAAGTCTAGTTAAGTCTAGTTAAGTCAAGTCTAATAGCACCCAAATCAATATTACCCTGTGAAATGTTTGATAATGTGTCATGTTTGCTGTTAGTGAACTGTTATTTTCTACATCAATTTTTAGCAAATATGAACCAAGAAGAGACAGAAAAAGAACACGGATATCTACACGCAAAAATATTAAAACATACTCCCCCTTTAACCTGGTATTACAAAGAAAGCACAAAATATGCTAATAATATCTTTATATGATGCTATCAATATGCATTGGCTAGGAACTGGAAGCAGATGTATTTTCTTTATAAAGTAATATGAAAAGAGAATATACCTTTTCACTGATTTTATTTCAGGGACCCTAATCCTGTGATAGTATGCCTGATTAGGATTCCATCTCCAGAAGCCCTAAACTCATAGGCAATAGGCCTGCTTTTAGGGGAAGAAGCCCTTCAGGATCACAGTCATTCTCCCTTCATTCAAAAGCAAGCAGTCACAAGGCTGTCACATACAACCTGATGACACAGTTCCCCAAACTTTGGCTCTAGAAAGGGAGATTTAAGGCACACACCTCCTAAGCACGACTGAAGGCACTGCGACCTTTAAAAAGATCATGACTATAATAAAATACAAAGTTGGATGCTATCAAATCCATCAGATTAATGTTACACAGAGTGCTTAATACAGGAACAGTGAAGGTCAAATACCTTTCTAAACAATGGAAATAAGAACTATGCATTCCAGGTCATGTTGCCTAAAACCTACACAGCAGTCTTTACTGTTGTTAAATACTCAACACAACTTCAAAGCTATTTTGGACTAAATGGGAAGAAATATTTACACTGACATAATAAAATCTCTACTTTGGATGAGAAGACCATTTCTTCTCATTCAGGTAAAAATTAGGTATTTCTCAATAAATGCAGCTTTACTAATTTTATACATTACATATATACACTATGATAACAAGTTCTGCCTACAAAGGGTCTTATTTAGAATAACTTTTTATATAAACAGCTACTGCTAAGATGCTTTGTAAGATCAAACTTTATTTGCACTAATTATTTGCCTAGTATTTTTTTCTCTTTTATATAGTGAAAAGGTAAACATTAACCAAGTGTGTACCACAAATTTCAGGTTGATGAGGTATTACTTGCTCCCTTCGGAAAGACCAAGGTTAGCTGTAAGAAAATCCTATTATTTGCTGGCCCTGCATTATGGCGGAATGTAGACAATCTCCCACTAGCAGAAGCTGAAGAAATTTTGTGATAAAGGCTTCCAGATGGTAGTTAGTGGGCCACTTAACTTCAAAACAATTTAATCTTATTTTAAAAAACTTTCTTGGCTCAAGGATCTCCCTGAGTAATTCTCTTTCTCTGTCCTTTGTTGTTTTTAAAGATTTCTTTCACTTAACACTCCAGCAATCAGCCTTTTCCTTGTCTTCTGTTTAAAACTGGTATTTACAATGTACGGTAGACTTGGTCTACAGTGGTTCCCCGCACTAGTGTGGACTGCTTTCAACTCTACATTTAACACAAAAATTTCTCAAATTTGAGGTACAGTTCATGATGCAAGTCTTTACTTTTAAATTTGTTAAAGTTCCAAATATCAAGAATTTTAGAGTAAGAGACTCTTCCTAAATCAGCAAGCATTTAGAAGTAAAATATGAACAGTAACCCTTAGATCTACCTCTACTACGCAAATACAGGGAATGCTGAGAACCCTGACTGGCTTGTCCTTTGGTCAGCCAATCCCTGGCACCATGGAAGCAAAACATTCTATTACCTAATCTTCCTATTTCCTAAAATCCTAGGACTATTTCACCAGCTCAGTTTGGTGACACTTGAGAGAACTGGATTCTAGGAATAAAGATTACTAAGAATGTTCATTTCAATTCCAAACCCGCAATGAAGAATTCCATTCTAAACATACTTAATGTTCCTCCTACCCTCTTCCTTCCCCTGCTGTGAATGCTTTGGTTAAGTAGCTTTATCCACATTAAATTTTGGTCACTAAAATTGCCCAAGTGGAGCAATATCAAAAACTTACACAAAAACAAGTGACTTAGCACCTAGAGACACTATCAATTTAAATGTTCAGTTAGTTATACAACTCTGGAACTGTATCTCACTCCTGGTTAATTTTTATACCCATCAGTTACCAAAACAAGGAGGGCAGAGAAAAGAAACAGGGAAAAGTTTAGAAATTATTAGCAGCTCTTATAAAGATTAAGTCAAGATTAAAAAAAAAATAAAGAGATAAAACTGACAGCTAAAATGTAGATTTCAAGTAAAAGTAACCAAAGACAGTTGTATACTAATCAGAGATTTTCAAATGTACATACAAATATAACATTTTGCTGGAAGACATTTTGCTATATACAATGTATACATCTATATTGTGCAACAAAGACTAGACACTGTTTCTGGTTGGACTGAGTTAAGCCTGTAAAAAATCAATCAGAATATCTTCTTTCCTGGAAACTGGCAAGGTTAAGTACCATATCTACCTTAGAAAATCACCCAAGCTGTTACTTAAATCAAACTGGTAATGAATTAGGAAGTAAACCTAAAGCATTTCAGCCAGAAAAAATTTGTTCCTATCAATTTTAGTCTTTTACTATAAACACATTATTTACTTTCTATGAAAATATTTTATGAATCTTACCTAAATCACTTACTGACAGAACACTTTGGGCTTGCCACTTAGGCACTGCCTAAGTCACCTTTATCTTTCAGTTTTGTATTAATAGTATGTAGTTTCGTGCATGTTAAGTCGCTTCAGCCCTATCCGACTTTTTGCGACCTTGTGGACCATAGCCCACCAGGCCCCTCTGTTCATGGGATTCTCCAGGCAAGAATACTGAAGTGGGTTACCATGCCCTCCTCCAGGGATGGAACTTGTGTCTCTTTTGTCTCCTGCACTGGGAGGTGGGTTCTTTACCTCTAGCACCACCTGGGAAGCCCAGTTGTGTGGCTCAAATGGAAAAGTAAACAAAGACTTTTTATTACTTCCATTTAATGATATAATCACCTATGTACTACTTTGCTAGGCAGTAGAAATATACTACATAACTTCTATAAACATAGAAAATTTCTGGATCAAAAGGAAAAAAGAATCTTATTACAACAGAGTGAAGGGGTTCACTCCATAGCAGCGTTTCACAACTGCAGTCATGAAACTCTCATGATGTTTCATGAATTAACATATAATAAACAAACAAACTATCCTACAGTATATTCTCTTCTAAAATAAAATATATATATGACAAAAACCTAACATATGTACATATCATTATTATACAACAACCTGCTTCTAAGGAAAGGTGTGCCCAGTCATGAACGCCAGAAGTCAGAAGGGAGATCATCTGATGTTCCAATGTGTTTCAGGACTATGTCTTACTCTACAGGTAATATTCTCCAACAAACTATTATGTTATGACAAGTAAGTTATCTAATGATTGCTAGTGTGTGCTGTGTATTTTATATTACAATGTCAACTTGTAGTTGTACTATTAGTTTTTGCTGCATACTAGGTTAATAAAAATTTGGTCATTTCTACTGGCAATATGTGAAACCATTTCTCTGCTATATTTTAAGGCTGTATTAATACATTTAAAATATTTTATCAATAAATTATTTTCAAAAAGTACTCCATGGTTAAACTTGTTTTAAAAACTGTTCTACTGTGTAAAAACAATGACTGCTGTGCCCAATTTTGTTTCAATTGTTGTCGTTTCTCTAGTTTTTCTTTAAAATTGGAGGAAGTTACAATTCAGTACACACAAAGTCATATCCGACTCTTTGTGACCCCATGGACTGTAGCCCACCAGGATCCTCTGTCCATGGAATTCTCTAGGCAAGAATACTGGAGTGGGTTGCCATTCCCTTCTCCAGGGAATCTTCCCAATCTGGGGATCAAACCCAGGATCTCCTGCATTGCAGGCAGATTCTTTAGTACCTGAGCCACCAAGGAAGCCCTTTTACACAGAGGCAAAGGAGCTACAGTGGACTCCTGAAACCTTTAAAATCTTTCTCCTGTTCCTTTAATGCAAGATATAAAGAAGTTTCCTACCTAACATCTCTTTTTTGTTGAAAGAAATCTGATAGATTTTCCCATCAAAATCTATTATTCTTTCTTAAGTTCAAGCTGGTTGGTTCCCCATTAAGTATAAAAGTGATTTGTTTAGACAAAAATGAAGTTAAGGTGGCTATGAGCTCAGATGTCAGATATACATTTGTTTACCTAGCTCTGTTAAAGCATATTTTAAACCATTCTGCATAGTATGTCAGGTTATAGGCTGCTCTGGTATCATTTCTTGAATAAATTTCTAAATTCTTGTTATGATTAAGGCACTATTACAGTCACTGCTGGATTATACAAGGATAACAACAATCACATAGAACAAAGGAGCAGAACTGAAGAGTTTTAAAACCCCACATAAGAGTTATATCCCTTCCTTTGCCAATCAGTAGCTGAGAAAGGTTTAGGTCCTATGGAACCATCTGTGAGCTTATCTGAAAAACTCTCATCTAGACGTAGGGGCAATACAAGAAAAGAGGGTTAATCCTGTTATGGTATAGCGGTCAACCTAAACTCAGGGACAACACTGATAAAAATTACAGCTGTGATAATTTCTATCTTCATGTCAACTGTCACAAGCCAAAGCATTGGTGGTTTATTACAGTACTGCTCTGCAGAATGTTCCATTCTGTTGTATGATTCATGCAAAGCTTGAAAACTGCAAACAATCAGCTAAATTTGAAACTGCCATTCAGAGCGAATTATATTCCAAGAATCCAAACATGGAATTGGGCTTCTTCCTGCTGAATGGTGAGAAACACAAAATCTCCAACTACGCCATGGACATTTAAGATACAGTTTCTAGTGAACCTCGAAGTCTAGTCTCTTTTCTAACCACCGCTGCTCAGTCTTTTACTGTTTCACACCACCCTGCACCCTTTTCAACCAAGAAGAACTTTCTGCATTCTGTGTGCAGCCACACTAGCTTCATCTTCTGAGTCAGATTCACTCTGGGATGTGGAGCTATGAGAGGCAGAACTGCAAGGGGAAGAGCATTCTGGCGAACACAGGTAGTGCATCAGAGGGAGGCGGTATTTCCCACAGAAGTCCACAAATTTAATTTGTCTGACGCAGCAATCAAAGTAGACTCCTGGAGAGAAGGAAGAATAAGTACAAAGTAATCATTACAAAGCAAAGCAAAGAGCCACGGTTTCCTTTCTAATCCTATATTCATCACTCTGAAAAAAATCTTATAGTCTTCTTTTTTGAGAATCTTAAGCAGACGTAGTGGCTGTTTCCATAGTTGTTTATAGAAATACTGGAAGGTCTTAGAGATATCAATCTGACTACAAAGAAAAGGTCAGGAGATTTACTTTAAAGGGAGTTGGCATTAAAAGGACATTGTTGACTCAGCTTGTTGTCTCTGGTAACTTGGTGGACAGGGGCTGATAGAGAATATAGGATACCTAAAGTGCCCTTTCTCCATCCCCCAAGCCACTCCGTGGTACTACCCTACAGTCAAGGAACTTAAAAAAATAAAATAAAATAAAATAAACCTACACACAAGACTCCTTTGATAATGATCTTAAAGAATTAATTGTTATACCCAAAATTTGCAGAAAGGAGATGACTGCTGGTACCCCCGTCCTTATGTAATGAGAAGGAAAAATTAAAAGTTAACCAAACGCCATCATATTTCCACAGGGTCCAACGGTACAGCTTCAAAGTTGTCTCACTGCCGATCTCACCTGACTTTCATGCTGTTATATGCTGTGACACAGACTGAAACTAGTAATTAGCTTTCTTGATGCCTAATTTAGTGCTCCTGATCTGTGGCCCTTCAGCTAAGTAAATATACAGCTAGTGATGACAGGAAAAGCAGAGGCTGCTGTGTCGTGGGCTTCCGGCTACTTCTCCTCCTGTAGGTCTCGTAACTACGAAGGCTGTCCCAACAGCTGCAGTATAATTGGGATACCTAGAACCCTGGGGCCCATCGCCTCTCTGGAGAAGAATCTCAACCTTTACACTCTACCTAAGATTCCTCTATAACCAACTACTCTGTGTATATAACATATGGGACCAAAATAAAAAGACGTGGTCCAAGCAAAGGACAACTTTTCTCCTATTAATTTTTCTTCTGTTATTTCTCCACTGACTTTCTGATTTTGTGATCCTGTATTAAGTCAGTATAACTGATAGTTTTAAAAGGGAAATTCATAGTATGTTACTTTAAACAATGTAGGAAAGTGGACCAATTCAGTAAACTGATCAATCAATATTAACAATAAGTCCCCATAATGTGCTAGCTTCTAAAACAGATAGAAGTAATAAGGCATTTATAAAATTAAGCATTGTTGCTGTTGTTTAGTCACTAAGTTGCGTTTGACTCTGCAACCCCATGGGCTGTAGCCCACCATACATAGCTACTCTGTCCATGGGATTTCCCAGGCAAAAACATTGGAGTGGGTTGCCATTTCCTTCTCCAGGGGATCTTTTCCACCAGGGGATTGAACCTGCATCTCTTCCATCTCCAGCACTGGCAGGAGGATTCTTAACCACTGAACCACCAGGGAGCCTATTATAAAACAGCTGAAACAGTATAATACTATCTTGTCATTTATAAGATCTCCAGACTATACAAAGACAAATTAACTCACAAAATAAAACATTACTTTTGTCTACAGAGTTCAACAACTAAGGAATATGAGGGGGAAAATGTCAATGGTTCACTTCAGATTATTATCTCAAATTTTAAGCTAATAATGTAAAAAGTATTTTTGTTCCTAAGATAAATAACATAGCAGTATACTAAAGAACTCATTAAGAAGCCATTTAAGAGAGACAGGAGAATTCTTGTAGAGGTCCACTTCTAGAAAAGAAAGAAAGCGAAGTTGCTCAGTCGTGTCTAACTGTTTGCAACCCCACGGACTGTAGTCTACCAGGGCCCTCAGTCCATGGAATTTTCCAGGCAAAAGTACTGGAATGGGTTGCAATTTCCTTCTCCAGGGGATCTTCCCAACCCAGGGATTGAACCCGGGTCTCCTGCATTGCAGACAGACGCTTTACTATCTGAGTCACCAGGGAAGGACAGATTCAGAGATCAGATACAGACTATTAAGCCTGAGGGCCTGGTGAGTGCTGTCTCTTGCCACTGTTAAAGCCAACTTGGAAAGGAAAACCAGAGAAAACCAAAAGCACTTCTAACTTGGCACAGCAACCTCTACTTCTAAGAATAAGTGCCCAGAAATGGCCCAGAGTAGCGTCATTTTTCTTTTTTAAACTATTAGTATCCTTGACCTTTAATATTCTTTGATAAACTTAAATCACCTTCTCTTTTTAACCTTGTAACACTTTTCAAGGTATAATAAGACCTTGAGAGCTGGGGAAAACCTCAGCTCTGATCATATTTATGCAGCATTTTCCCGGCACCCACATTTATCCTACAATAATAAAAACCTTCCTGTACCCCTATTAAGTTGGATTAAAAAAAAAAATCTTTTATGAGGGAGACAAAATAAACTGACCTGTTATCATTTACTGATTCCGCTGCACACACCCTGGCGCTTCAGGCCCTTTATAACCTGGCCTCAATGTACCTTTTACTCTTCTCTCGTTACTCCTTTAACTGTACATTTCAGCAAATTGTTTCTCATTTGACATTTTTCTGCTTTTGTTCCCAATTTTACACTCTCCAGCTGAAAAGTTTTCTATCCTCAATCAAACCATATCAAAATTCAACTCACGTTTCAAGAACCGTCTTATTTTTTCTAGATCTAATAAACGTACTCTCTCCCTCCTATGATTTCCAATAGTATTTTGGATTCCTACTTTACTCTGAGTTACATCACATTATTCAATTCTCTCCAAATGCTCTAAACTCAAGAAATCTTGAACCACGAGTTTTAAAGAATATAGAATTCCAAGACATTCTGAAATTGGGACATGTTCACCCTATTCTCATACATTTTGAAGTATACTTTACAAAGGTACCTGATACTCAGAAAGCTGAGTCTAAAAAAATGTCCTTCAAATAAACATGAAAGGTAGCTAAACATTTTAGAGACTCTTCTAAAGCATTTAGAACTATTTATGCTTTGTGTTTCCCCTCATATTACCAATTTAGCTTATCCTATGATAGTTCCATGACAGGATAAGACTTTCTGGGTATTTTGCCTTGTGTATGAATTTGAAAGTACCATGAAAAGAAGAAATGAAAGAAGAGAGGGAGGAAAGAAAGGAGGGAGGGAGGAAGGAAGGAACACAGAGAGGGTGAGATGTCTTACTATCTGGTAAAAGGGTGAAAAGATAAAGCAAACAGAAACAGAGACAAATCACCTTTCTCTGAAAGAAGACAGCTAATTATAACATTTAGATCATTAATTTAAAAATAACTAAATGAATGGGTAACAGGACACAATTAACTTACCTCCACACTTTGGGTTTGGACAATTGCTGGCTAAACTCAAGTATCTAAGAAGATTCCCAGGAAGATCATAGGGAGTGTAGGAAATATTTCGAATTTTAATGGTCCGTGCAGCTAACTCCAGGAGAGTTGGAGGATCATAGGTTAAATCTCTAACGAAACGAACAACCAGTGGGTTCCCTCGCAAACTCAGTTCTTCCAAATGAATAAGGTTGAGGATCTCTCGAGGCAGGTATGTCAGCAAGTTATTGTGAAGACTAAGGGAACGAAGTGAATGCAACCTAGAATGAAGGCAGTACAAAAATCAACAGTCATAAGCAAGGTAACTACCCAGAAAGTTAAGTGAAGAACTCAATCTCCCCATGAGAATGAGCCATTAAGGTTAATATCAATGCAACTAAAATTAAAAGATGCTGAAACTAAATTAGAGCCCACATTTGTGTATGTCATAGAATCTTAGAGAGCTCCAAATACTTAGAAAGTATTCTGTGCTAGCTGATATAAATACTACATGTAAAGGCTTTTTTTTTTGGCATGCTTTATCATTCAGATATCTAAAAAAGGAAAGATTTCAAATGCAACAGGAATCAAGCTCCTTCACATTATCTCACTGGGTATGAATGCTACATAGCAAATATGAGTCACCAAAATTCCATAAAACCTTGGGGAACCTTTGATTACAGAAGAGAGGCTCAGCAACTAAGGAAAACAGCATGGAAGTTCCTCAAAACATTAAAAATAGACCTGTAATACGATCCAGCAACCCCACTCCTGAACATATATTCAGATAAAACTATTATTCAAAAAGATACATGTACTGTTATTTTCACAGAAGTACTATTTGCAACAGCCAATATGTGGAAACAATCTAAAGGTCCATCGACAGATGAATGGATAAAGAAGATGTACTCATACACACACACACACACACACAAAATGGAACACTACTCAGCCATAAAAAGAATGATATAATACCATTTGCAATTACACGAATGGACCTAGATTATCATACTAAGTGAAGTATGTCAGGAAGAGAAAGACAAATACCACATGATATCACTTACATGTGGAATCTAAAATATAACACAAATGAACATATCTATGAAACAGAATCAGACTCACAGACTCGAAAACACACTTCTGATTGCCAAGGGGAAGTGGGGTAGGGGAAAGAAGGATTAGGAGTTTAGGCTTAGAAGATGCAAACTGTTACATACAAGATAAACAATAATGTCCTACTGTATAGCACAAGGAACTACATTCAATATCCTTTGATATACCATAACAGAGTAAGAAAAAGAATACATACATATGTATAACTGAATCACTCTGCTGTATAGCAGAACTTAACATAACACTGTAAATCAACTGTATGTCAATAAAAGTTTTAAAAATAGTAAATTTTAAAAAAAGAAAAAGAGGCTCAGTAATATTGAAGAATATGTCAGAGCATTTAAAAGTAAAATTAAAAATAAGCAACCCAATTCACAGCATACCTCAGAGCTTTCTGTATCATTTACTTTGATAACACTTAATTCTTTTCCACATACAAACCATGTGGGTGAATGCTGGACAGTAATTCCTAAGCACGGATGTGTATCTACACATAAACTCCCGAAAATACTCACTGTGAAAGCTGAGGAGGCACACTCTGGATTTTGTTGTCACATAATACCAAGTAATTTAGAGAAGGCAGATTTCCTAATTCTGGTGGTATTTCTTTGATGAAGTTTCCTCCAAGATATAAACACTCTAAACTGCAAAAATAAATGAAAAAAAAGTTGGACAAGTACCTCATTGTCTTTATTAAAATGAACACATATCATTTATCCATTCAGCAAATGGATAAATTTTATTCAGGATTTCTTTGTCTATACAGTCTTTGAAGGAAGAATGCAATCTTCAGGGAGCTCGTATTATAGTAAACAGGCAAGACACTCCAGTGTGAGACAGTATTGTAATTAAATGCAAAATAAGGCATCAAATAAGCCCAACGTGATTAAATACCAAAATGAGAACAATCCATAAATGATGTAAGGGTTTAACAAGTAGAGAAATAATAAAAGGACATTAGTTCTGATTAGAAAGGCTCCCAGAAGTGTTGCGACTTCAGCTGGATTATGAATTTAGCCCATTTAGGATAACAGCACGAAAGAGGAACTTCAGGTTCCTCTTCAGCAAAGAGGGTTTTTACGGGATAATGAGTATACCTTTTGACACATGAAAGAATTCATTTTGAGGAACCCAGAGTACAGCTGGAGAAAGGCCAGATTATAGGAGCCCTGTATTCTATGCTGGTGGGTTTGGATTCAATACATTATCATTCCACTGAAGAACGGAAAAACATGCTTAAGTTTATATTTCTTCTTTGCTCTTATTATAGCAACTGTAAACTTCAGAGGCTAACTAAACAAATTATGCAAAACTGAACCAGTATTATGAAATTAAAGTTTCGGTTAATCATCTTATTTTCTAATAATGCTAACAATATTTTAGACACAGCATATATAGAACCAAAATGTACTGCTACTCCTTGTGGTGATGACTGGTAGACAGGCTCTCTCCAAAACTTTCTGGAGCAGCGGGAGTAGAGGTGGCACAATCAGTTCTTGCTGTATACCTAAAACATACACATACAGATCTTCTCCATTACTATGTTATTTTGTCTTCCTGCTATATCTGCTAACTCAGTAGACACTATCATTCTTTTAAGATAACTTTAAATGCAGGGAAAAATAAGTCTACTCAGTTCAGTTCAGTCACTCAGTCGTGTCCGATTCACCCAAACTCGTGTCCATTGAGTCAGTGATGCCATCCAACCATCTCATCCTCTGTCATCCCCTTCTCCTCCTGCCTTCAATCTTTCCCAGCACCAGGGTCTTTACAAATGAGTCAGCTCTTCACATCAGGTGGCCAAAGTATTAGAGTTTCAGCTTCAACATCAGTCCTACCAATGAACACCCAGGACTGATCTCCTTTAGGATGGACTGGTTGGATCTCCCTGCAGTTCAAGGGACTCTCAAGAGCCTTCTCCAGCATCACAATTAGAAAGCACCAATTCTTTGGGACTCAGCCTTCTTTATGGTCCAATTCTCACATGCATACATGACTACTGGAAAAAATCATAGGTTTGACTATATGCACCTTTGTTGGCAAAGTGATGTCTTTGCTTTTGCTTGCCATAGCTTTCTATCCAAGGAAGAAGAGTCTTTTTAATTTCATGACTGTAGTCACCATCTGCAGTGATTTGGGAACCCAAGAAAATAAAACCTGTCACTGGTTGCACTTTTCTCTCTTCTATTTGCCATGAAGTGACAGGACTGGGTATAATGATCCTGTTTTTTTTTTTAAATTTAATGTTGAGTTTCAAGCCAGCTTTTTCACTTTCATCTTTCGTCCTCATCAAGAGGCTCTTCAGTTCCTCTTCACTTTCTGCCATTAGAGTGGTTGCATATATAAGGCTGTTGATATTTCTCTTGGCAACCCTGATTCCAGCCTGTACCCTGCATATTAGTTAAATAAACAGGGCGACAATATACAGCCTTATTGCATCCCTTCCCAATTTTGAACCAGTCTGTTGCTCCATGTCCATTT
The DNA here is from genome assembly GCF_963930625.1 of Muntiacus reevesi. Classification (NCBI taxonomy): domain Eukaryota; kingdom Metazoa; phylum Chordata; class Mammalia; order Artiodactyla; family Cervidae; genus Muntiacus; species Muntiacus reevesi. The sequence continues at coordinate 43,849,203 of NC_089256.1, forward strand.
CTAACTGTTGCTTCCTGACCCACGTACAGGTTTCTCAGGATATAGGTTACGTGTCTGGTACTCCCATTTCCTTAAGAACTTTTTACAATTTATTATGATCCACACAGGCTTTAGTATAGTCAATGAAGCAGAAGTAGATGCTTTTGTGGAATTCCCTTGCTCTCTCCACGGTCCAACAATTGTTGGCAATTTTATCTCTGGTTCCTCTGCCTCTTTGAAACCCAGCTTGTACATGTGGAAGTTCTCAATTCACATACTGCTGAAGCCTAGCTTGAAGGATATTGAGCATAACCTTGTGTAATGAGCACAACTGTATGATAGCTTGAACATTCTTCAACACTGCCCTTCTTTGGGACTGGAATAAAAACCAACCTTTTCCAATCCTGTGGCCATTGCTGAGCCTTCCAAATTTGTTGACATATTGAATGCAGCACTTTCACAGCATCATCAGCATCATCTTTTAGGATCTGAAATAGCTCAGCTGGAATACCATCACCTCCACTAGCTTTGTTCATAGTAATGCTTCCTGAGGACTGCTTGACTTCACACTCTAGGATGTCCGGCTGAAGGTGAGTGACCACACCATCATGGTTATCCAGGTCATTAGGACCTTTTTTGTGTAGTTCTTCTGTGTATTTTTGCCACGTCTTTTTAATCTCTTCTGCTTCTGTTAGGTCCTTACCATTTCTGTCCTTTATCATGCCCATCCTTGCATGAAAAGTTCCCCTGATATCTCCAATTTTCTCCAAGAGATCTCTAGTCTTTCCCATTCTATTGTTTTCCTCTATTTCTTTACATTGTTCATAAAAGAAGGCATTCTTGTCTCTACTTGCTATTCTCCAGAACTCTGCATTCAGTAGAGTACACTGGAAGGTCAAAAAAGGTTTATCTTAGGAGGTGACACTTGAATGGAGATCTGATTGAAATGACTGACGGAGTACAAATCTCTGAGGTGGAAAAAAGCTTGGTGTGCTGTGAAAGAGCAACACAGCCAGTGTGGGTACATCAGGTGACAAAAGGGGTTTAGTGGAGGGTGGCGAAGTTAGAAAGGTAGCCTGGGAAAGCCAGATCACAGAGGACCTTCAGGCCTTAGCAAGGATTTTGAATTTATCCTAGGTAGAAGGGGTGTGAACAAAGGCTAGTTGTGTAACTTGACTTACACTTTAGAAGGATCACTTCAGTTACTGTATGGAAAACAGTAGAAGTAGTGGCAGGGAGAGGTGAGTCCAATGGGAGGGGTGAGAGCAGGAAGACCAGATTGGAACCTATGGCAGTCAAGTTCAGGTGTAAAATGATAGAGAGATGCTTGGTACATCTTTTTCTACCCTTTAACTTTAAACCTACTGAGGTATTTCTACTTTAAGTAAAACTCTCATAAACAGTGCACAACTTGAATGCTGATGTGTTTGCCCTGGTGTTTTCTATTACCATGGTGTATCTTAATATCTTTCCCCTAACAGCCTGCTTTTGGTTGTGTCCATCAAGTTTCCTTTTGTCTCATTCCTCCTCTATTATTTTGAATTGTATGTGCTACATCTATTTTGTTAGTAGTTACCCCTTCAATTTCCTTTGCCCTTCTTCTAACTCCCAAACACACATCCATGCTCCCTTCTCTGTCATCTTCATATTATCATATTGAATTAATTCTACCTTGATTTGAAAATAAACTAAAATTTATTCCCAATCAATAATTACTCAGAATCATCAGTAAGTTTTATCAATTTCTCTGCTTACCACTGTTTTTGGCAGTTGCTATTTCTTTTAAAGTTCATTTTTCTTGGAGCACATTCTTTAGAAGTTCTTTCAGTACGAACTCAGTTGTTCATCTTTTAGTCCTTTATCTCAAATTTTTTTTTTTTTAATCTCTGATGTTTTTATATTTTCCCTTCACACCTGAATAATAGCTTGGCTGGGCATAAAATTCTAGGTTGACAAATACTTTTCCTTAGCACAAGGAAGATACTGTTTTACTATCTTATTACAGCCCATATTACTATTATTCTTTGAAGGTAATCTGTTTTACTTCTTATTAGTTTTCATGAGCTTTTTTCTTTATCCTTACTGTTCTAAAGGTTTTTTTTATGCTGTATCAAGATACCAGTTTAGAGTGCTCTCTTTCTTTAATTGTGGGAAATTCTCAACTACTATTACTTCTGGCACTGCCTTTCCTATATTCTTCTCTCTATTCTCTTTCTGGAATTCCTAGCAAATAGCACTTTGAACTTCAGGATCTATTTTCCACCTCTGTTAACATTTCTTTCATAGTTTATACTTCTTTATCTTTTTGTGTGGCATTTCAGAGTGTCTCAGTAATCTCTTTATGCTTACTGATTCATGGCTCACCAGCTGACTTCAGTCTGCCAATCACCCCACTGAGTTCCTAGTCAGATATTTTTATTTCTAGAAATTCCAATTGGGGTTTTCAAAGTTATCAGTTTTAAAAGTTCTGGTTTTTTTTGCACTGATGAAGTTCCCTCCTTTATCCTCTGAAGTTAGGAAATAAACTTAAAGTCCTTTACAGGCTGCCTTATACATATTTTCTCAGATAAAATTTCTTCTGTTGATTTTCTTATCTGTATTTCATAATCTCAGATTTCCTTGATGTATGGTGATTCAAAGCCAATTTGAATCTGAATCTCTGTCATTTAAAAAATATATTTATGATACCTCTTTTCTATTCTTATTGGGTGAATCTTTTCAAGACTGCATTTCTCTCTTTAGATTTACAATGTTCAGTAAAAGTAAACAGAAAACTTTAATCCTGACAGCCTATTTTATTTTTCTCTTTTAAGTATCATCTTGTGGCAAAAATCAATAGTCTGGATACAAAACTGAATTCTCCTACATGTAAGTGCTTAAGCACTGGTGAAAGAGGTTCCTAGGCAAGATGTTTTTTTTATCTTACACATTATGGTATAAGCTATTTCTCAGTTACTTAGAAATTTCTATTTTTCAAACATGACAGACAGCTACCAGAATAGAATGGAATGGAATAGAGTAGAGTAGAAAAGAATACTTGGAATCCAAAACAGAAACTTCTCTGGAAAAAACACTTTTTACTGAGACCACTAAGAAAAAAATTTTTTAACATACTGGGAAGTCCTTTTATAAAGGATCTGACAGTAAAATAACAACTTGCATTTTAGTCTAGTGGGGAAGAAAAGAAAAGAAAGTGATGAAAGGGACAAGTGAGTCTGACAGCAAATATAAATATGGTCCTTTCTATACATTTAAGTCAGGAACTAAGAGAAACTACCATCTGGTAGCCAGTTACTAGTGTTTTCTCTTTGTGTTTTGGAGTTGGTGGGGAAGTACACAGAAAGGATGCCAAACTTTTAATAGTTAACGTGACTTTGGCAGAAAAAGATATGATGTCCCAAAATACAACCAAATCCATGATTTCAAAACCATATGAATCTCTTGGCAACTGATGGGTATCATTAATTAGCATATACAATCAGCATATTAAATTTACATTTTTAGGTTTATGTACCACTTTCAAACTCAAATAATTTCCAAAATTCTTGAACTTAAAGCTTTTCAATGATTTGTGGGAATTACATTCCTAAAACACTCTACTATTTCCAAACATGCTTTTCTATAAGGATAAAGGAAACCACTGTAGAATTTAAAGCAAAACTGTAGTGTTTATGTTTAAAAGTTCTTGTTTTTGTCAACAATGCACTTCTGTCAATCAGCCTTGAAACAACTCTATTCTTTTGGTGTTTGACAAAAAACCAAAAATCAGGAAGGTCATTCACAAAATTTAGAGAATTCTTCCTTTCATTTTTGTTTAGGGTTAACAGGCCAACCTTAAATTTGTTTCCTGAAGAGTATCTCACCTCTCCAATCCTTAGGGATACTGGGTGCCTTTCTTCTAGGAAGCCCAGTGACCCACTAGAAAAATACACTAGGCTCCCCTCAATGCCAAACAACTTAAACACAGGTGTAAGTAGGACATGTTTTGTTTTTCCACCCAAACAAAAATCATGTTAAATATAACAAATATATACATGAGTCCTATATTATGGTTGGTAACACGGAGATGGATTTAAAGTAAGACAGACTGGTTCACAAAGATGCAGAAAACAGAAAATAAGAGAACAGAAAGCTAAGAATCATACACTTGTGGATCAAGAAGTTGTTTTCCTGAGGTAGCACGTTCAGACTAAATGATTTTCAAATACTCACCACAGGCTTTTAAAGTACATTATATGTTTAAAAGCAGAAGCACAAATGTAGGAATCATTTCATGGTATTTGCCCCAGACTAAGGCATTGAAAGAAAGAAGCCAGAAGGAAGAATTGAGAGTCAGAGAAAAACTCAGTATGTGACTCTAATGGGGTAAAGAGTTTTGATTTAAATTTTACTGCATTCTTTTATCATCTGGTTGAGTCAGCTCTTTTTGTAAGATATCAACCTATTGCAGCTAGCTTCAAAACATTCCAGGACATTAATATTTAGTTTTTATTTCTATCACAATTCTCATATTTTTAATTTCTAAAGCAACCTGGAAAAGGTCAGTTTTCATTCCAATCCCTAAGAAAGGCAATGCCAAAGAATGCTCAAACTACCTCACAACTGTACTCATCTCACACGCTAGTAAAGTAATGTTGAAAATTCTCCAAGCCAGGCTTCAGCAATACGTGAACCATTAGCTTCCAGATGTTCAAGCTCGTTTTAGAAAAGGCAGAGGAACCAGAGATCAAATTGCCAATATCTGCTGGATCATCGAAAAAGCAAGAGAGTTCCAGAAAAACATCTATTTCTGCTTTATTGACTATGCCAAAGCCTTTGACTGTGTGGATCACAATAAACTGTGGCAAATTCTGAAAGAGATGGGCATACCAGACCACCTGACCTGCCTCTAGAGAAACCCGCATGCAGGTAAGGAAGCAACAGTTAGAACTGGACATGGAACAACAGACTGGTTCCAAATCAGGAAAGGAGTCTGTCAAGGCTGTATATTGTCACCCTGCTTATTTAACTTATATGCAGAGGACATCATGAGAAATGCTGGACTGGATGAAGCACAAGCTGGAATCAAGATTGCAGGAGAAATATCAATAACCTCAGATATGCAGATGACACCACCCTTATGGCAGAAGGAGAAGAAGAACTAAAGAGCCTCTTGATGAAGGTGAAAGAGGAGACTGAAAAAGTTGGCTTAAAACTCAACATTCAGAAAACTAAGACCATGGCATCTGATCCCATCACCTCATGGCAAATAGATGGGGAAACAGTGTCAGACTTTATTTTTTTGGGCTCCAAAATCATTGCAGATGGTGACTGCAGCCATGAAATTAAGAGACACCTACTCCTTGAAAGGAAAGTTATGACCAACCTAGACAGCATATTAAAAAGCAGAGACATTGTCAACAAAGATCCGTCTAGTCAAGGCTATGGCTTTTCCAGTGGTCATGTATGGATGTGACAGTTGGATTGTGAAGAAAGCTGAGCGCTGAAGAATTGATGCTTTTGAACTGTGGTGTTGGAGAAGACTCTTTAGAGTCCCTTGGACTGCAAGGAGATCCAACCAGTCCATCCTAAAGGAAATCAGTTCTGAATATTCATTGGAAGGTCTGATGTCGAAGCTGAAACTCCAATACTTCGGCCACCTGATGCAAAGAACTGACTCATTTGAAAAGACCCTGATACTGTAAAAGATTGAAGGCGGGAGGAGAAGGGGACGACAGAGGATGAGATGGTTGGATGGCATCACCGACTCAATGGACATGAATTTGAGTAAACTCTGGGAGTTGGTGATGGACAGGGAGGCCTGGCCTGCTGCAGTCCAGGGGTTGCAAAGAGTCAGACACAACTGAGCAACCAAACTGACTGACTGAAAGCCACATCAGGCAGATAGTGAAACAGGTCATGGTCAAAACAAGAATTATACCTACTTATCCAACATTGTAAGAACATAACCAAGTTTCTCCATATATTAGCTGAACAGTTATTATACCTACTTGTTGAATAAGAACTTCATTTTTTGATGGAAAGAATCTACATCCACAACCTCATGATTCACACTGAGCCTGATTTACTCCAGGGGAATGAAGCTAATCATAAAAATAGGATTTTCACCTTCTACTTATTTGATATTCTTCAAAGTCATCTTTCAGAAACCACTTTTTAAAAATTTTATCACTAGGATCAACTGAGTACAGGAAACAAACATCAAGATAACCTGCTAAATCTGGAGGATCAACTCCACCAATTAAGCCAGGAGTATTTATTTGTTATTCCCTCCTGGAAGGATGGAAGGTGGGGAAAAAGGGAACCTTTACATGAATTATATACACTGCATTATTTTTTAAATTGTTAAAGAGGGCAGATATATTCCAAGTATCCAGAAACACCTCAATTGGTTTTAAAAGCAACTTAGCACAATACACAAAATACATCAAGGTTACCAATGAGGTCGAGGGAGCCCACGTATATTCTACAAAATACATCAAGGTTACCAATGAGGTCGAGGGAGCCCACGTATATTCTAAGAGAAAATGGTGTTCTTGGGCAGGTACCTTAGTTAGGGTTTGAGTAACCAAACTTTTGCCTCTCCTTTTTTGAAGCTTTAATGTATTATTTCAGTACTAAGTAGTAAGCAGCCTACAAGTATTGAACCACATGAATCACACTGTCACTATTTGGCCTCAAGCAAATCACTGATACTAAATCTCAGTTTCTTCATCTGTAAAAAGAGGGTGAATTAGGCCAAATGCCTAGGCTGTCTCTGCTTCTAAGAGTATAGCATTTCTACATGACCCTTTCAGCCTACATTCGACTAGTATCTATATTTGGAGCATATAATCTAAACATTTACTGATTCTTATCAGTAAAAAGAAATAGAGCATACAATTGAAAAGGGAAAACACTGACATAAAAGCGTCTACACACAATTGGAGACAAAGGGGCAATGATCAAAAACCACACATAGTGGTCCAGAAAATGAGATCAATCAGGAAAATGGCTTTAGCCACAGTCCTGATCTGACTCAAGAGAACAGCAGTCAGAAGAATTAGGTTCTAGCCCTACTCTGTCACTGTGAGAAATTCACGTGTTTGAAGTCAGAGATCCCAAAGGTCAAATCCAGTTCTACCACTTATAGGCTTTGTTATATGAAGATTTGACTTCTCAGGGCCTCAGTTTCTTCCTCTCCTCACAGAAACATTGTGAAAATTAAAAAGCATATTCAGAGGACCTACCACAAGGCCTGCGGCATTGTAAGTATTTTTAAAAAAATGGGACTTTTGCCTATGTTTTCCGCCATGTGATGGAAATAATATTTATCCTGAGTTTTCCTTAGTATGTTTAAAAAAAATTCAAATGAGAATGTTGTAACTACGTAACATCAAAATTAGAAAGAACAAGGTCTGACAATTTTACATTTAAATCCCTCTCCAACTCTATTTCTTACTATGTCTCCTAGCATTACCCTAGTATAAGCCACCATCATCTCTCATTCTAGTAGAAGAGACTCCTTCCAACCAGCCCTCAAAGTCTCTTCTCAGCTCTTTACTCCCTCACCACTCTATTCCTGCACAGCAATAAGACAGCCATGCTTTTATAAAACTCAGGTGTACTTCGAATAAAATCCAAGCTTTACCATGGCCTTCAAGTTATGACATGGCCTAGGATCTGGTTCAAATTTATATTTGCCACCTTTCCTGTTGCTTACTTTCTCACTATGCTCTAGTACAATGACCTCCTTTCAAAATTTTGGCCTTCATTCCTTCTCGCCTCTGGGTTTTCATGTGCACTGTTCCTTCAGCCTGGACTGATCCCATCCCATCCTCTCCTGGTTAACTCCCAACTCCACCTTTAAAAGCTCAGCTCAAACGTTACTTGCTCAAACCAAACTAAGTTACTTCATTTCAAGGCACTCCTACTTCTTCACAAAACTTATATAACAATTGTAATTAGACAATGAAGTTAACAGCTGTTTAACCTCTCCTCTGTTACAATGCTCCAGGAGGGTAGGATCCCTTTCATCACTGGATCCCCAGCACCTAGGACAGTGCCTGACACAGGGTAGGTACTCCATAAACATCTGCTGGGGAGTAAACAAAGGGACATCTTGTCCAAGCGCCTTCCTTTGCAGATTAGGAAACTGTAGTCAGGATATGGAAAGGGACTTGCCTAAGCCTGGGACACCAAGAGTTCTTACTCTCAGGTCAGTGTTTTTTCCACTACACTTAACTCTGAGGTCCCTTTCAGCTCTAATATCTGGTTATCTCAGAAAACTCAATAAAGGATGCAAAAACACTTTATAAATGGTAGTTACTTTTCTTTCACTTTGGACAAAACACTTGCTCTTGCTTTATTTCACACTTTACTGAAGGGACTTTTGTTATTTCTCTGCTTCCTTCTTCCATTTAATTCAACATATATTTACTGAATAATTCAGTCGATGAGGCAGATCTGTAAACACGGAGTTAAAATCAATAAGGTTAAATGCAATGGCAGGGTGCATGAGGTACAAAAGAAGTACAGTTTAGACAATAACTAATTGTTGTCCAGGAAGCAGTAAAGGAAGGAAACAAAGAAATGGCCTTCAAAACAAGTTTTGAAGGGTGAACAGGAGTTTGCCAAAGTGCAAGCAACATTCCAGACAAAGGTAACAGCAGCGCAGAGGCACTGAACCCATTCAACATATATTTAGTCAGTGCCTACAAGGTAAAGCGCACAGATTAGGGAACTCCACAAATACTGGAATACCACAAAACCACAAATTGCTGGTATCGCTACAAAGAGGACGGATGGGGCAGGAAATGTCGTGAAAAACAAGGATCAGCTCCGAGCACCTTGTATGTCACGCCACAAAGCATAAGCATTAGTTTATAGGCATGGAAAACCACCCAAGACTTCGGAGTGAAGTGACAACCGCGGACTTACATTTGTTAGAGTATGTGCTCGGTTCGGTCACTCCCCCAGACCCCAGAAAGACGACAGAAAAACTGTCTTGAAAATCTGCACAGGGCAAACACAACAAACCAAATGCTGCTGTCACACCCATGACCTTACTAGATCTTCACTCCAACTCGACGAGCTGGAAGGGCAGTACTCGCAGTTAAAGAGTTCAAAAAGAGCCTGGACTAAAGACGGGTACGTGATCCCACGGCGCCAAGACCAGATGAGGGGCTCCGGAGCTCCCGGACCCCGTCTCGGGCCTCCCTACTCTCAGGAAGGCACCCACTCACCTCCTCAAGTTCTCGATCTCGGCCGGGATGCTCTGAAGCTGGTTGCCGCCAAGGCTGAGGGTCTGCAGCGCGCGCAGCTCCAGCAGCGAGGCGGGCACCTCCTGGAAGCAGTTCCCGCTGAGGTTAAGCACCTGGAGGCTGCGGCAGAGCGGCGACTGGGCCAGGCCCTTGGGGAGGGCACCCGGCCCGCCGAGTCGGTTGTTCTTGGCCAGCAGCGTGCGCAGGCCGCGCAGCGCCAGCAGCTCCGGCCCTAGCGCGGTCAACGCGTTGCCGCTCACGTCCAACAGCTGGAGGTGCGGGAAGCCGCTGCCCAGCGCCCGCGGCAGCGACACCAGACGGTTGTGCGGTAGCAGCAGCCGCAGCAGCGCCTCCCGCGCGCCGCGCCGCTCCTCGCCCCTCGCCTCCAGCTCCGACTCCAGCGTCTCGAGAGACACGCTGAGGCGAGACAAGTTCAGTTCGGCCTCCCCGGCTGTGGCCACAGCCGCTCCAGCCTCCTCCATCCCGGCCGCCGCAGAGGGCCGCGCTCGACCCACAGGCCGGGAGCTCCGCGGCGCCCCGGAACCTGAACCTAGGGCTGCGTCGGAAGTGGCGCGGGCGGGCGCTAACCCCGCGCGCCCCCGCCGAGTCACGCGACGCGAGGCGGCGGGGTGCGCGCGCCGCTCTGGGGCCGGGCTCCGCCTCACGCGGCACACGGCGCGCGGTGCGGTCGGGGCGCTCCGGGCAGGGGCGGAGACCCGGCGTCCTTGGCGATACCAAGTTACCCTAGGAATCCGGCAGTGTGTGGGCAGCCGCGCTTTATAGTCTTTGGCGTCGGCTGACCTGCCTCGGGGGTCCAGGTCCGCCTCGGTAAACAGCCCGAGGACAGTTTAGTTGTTTGGCTTTGAGGGTTCGCGCGTCACGGTGCACCGCCTTCTTGGTTCCTACCCAGTTTAGGAGTGGGCCCCCTGGTCTGCGGGATTCAGCGAGCGCGCAGGAATGTAGTCGTGATTCAGCTCGGTGACTGCAAGGCCCAGGAATTTCAAGTCACGGGATTAACCAAGATGACTTTGAAGGGCGGAGGCAGCTGGACTAGAAATCAGAACTCTAGGTTCTTACCTGGGGTTGAGCTCTTAAATAGCCTTATTTTCTTGGACAAGGGATTTAATTTCAGTTTCACCACCCATAAAAGGTGGATAATCTTTGCCTTCCTTGCCCTACAGCATTTTTAAAAGGAATGTGTATCAAATAAGGGCCTTTGGCCATTTTAGCTGTAGAAGTACTTCTGTAGTTTTTTGGTTTAAGTTGAAGTGGCTGGAAATGAATCTGGGAGCCATGGAGGAGTTTTAGTCAATTCGAGACAGTTCGAAGTAATTGATCAGCTAACGAACGCGGAAGGCATTGTGGATTGCCATTTCCTTCTCCAGATTGATGTTTTACTTCAGGTCAAAAACCACAATTTAACTGAAAATCTACACTGTGGCTTTAAGTCAGTATTTCTGATTAACATTTTGTGCCTGGCCCTAAACTCAGTCTTTTCTGAAATTACTTTTTATAGTTTTGGAAAGTCATGAATAGAAATAATATTTAGTGTATTTTTTTACAAAGTTAATGCATAAAAGTGTTAAAAGATTGTGTATAATCAATTCCATTAAATTGCTTTCTTCCTGAAAAGGAGAATAAAGTAACTTTTTTCTTGCCAGTCATTTGTGTTTTTAAAACTTAGTGAATTTGAAACCTGTTTGGAAAGGGCCCTTTCAAAAATTAGACTGTCCTTACTTTGGATCAAGATTACATTACGGCAGAAACCTAATACGTGAAAATTGCAAATATTTAATACAGTTTTATGCTCTTAAAAATGTGAATGTGCCTGTGATAGAAATAAACTTACAGGAATGTAATATAAAATGAGAAAAAATAATTCAAATATGATTCAGAAATAGAGTTAAGATCACAGATCAGTGAAATTAAGGGGGGAAAGATGAAAATAGTCTCAGAGACTGAAGCTACCTGGTAGAAAGTTTTAAAGCTATGTTGAGAGTAATGGAAGGATCGCCCTATTGTTCATGATAAGAACCCTTTCTATCTCAGGTACTTTGTTGAAGCCAAATGGGTCTAAATAAAGCACCCTCGACATTCTAGATATTCTAGATTATCCCTCTGTAATCTAGTGGGCCTTGATACTGTCCTGTCAACTTGGAGAGTTCTGAAAACTCCCTGGAGGTGAAGGAGCTTTAGTGGTTTGTGAAACTTCACAGTGATGGAGGCAATGGGGACCCCAGGAAATGTGAAAGGAAAAGGAGACCACATGTTCAACATGGTGTGTTATCTAGGGAAAGAGAGATAGATTACAGGTAGCTGGGAAAAGCATGGCATACTCGCCCACTTAGCAAAACTTCCCCAGTGAGTCACTTTTGGGTCAAATTGACTGTTTCAGGATAAAAGTCTCCTGACTAGAATGTTACTGGGGGAAAAAAAAGGGGGGGGGGCGGTTACTAAATGAAGAGCTTTTTCTCCTTCAGCCACCTTGTCCAGGTTTCCTGAGGGCAGGAACTGTGTCTGTTTACCTTGGCCCCGCACCTGAGACATAGTAGGCACTGGGCAAGTGAGTGAAATAAATGCATGTATAGGTTTTGGCATACCTGATTAGGATGGCTGCAATTGCCTAACTGTAGAAGAAACAAAAAATCGGAGTGAAGAATGATTTTATAAACCACACTGGGAGACCATGTCCTAGAGTAAATAAAATGTGGACTTTGGCTTTTATCAGATATAGGTTTCAAGTCTCACCTCTGGAAGTCATATTTCTTTTAATCTTGATTTTGCTACTTAATCTACTTAAGCCTTGATCTCATTATCTGATCATTATGTTGTGTAGGTTTATTATAAGAGTTAAATCTAAAAGGTTTAGCTCAGTATCTAGCATAAAGTAAAAAATCTGTAAGCAGTGGCAATTTTTATTACTAGTAATAGCAATTATTGTTATACCTATTACTCTCTCCCACTTCTTAGTTTATGATCAGGGTAAAGAGAAATAAAGTTGAGGACAATCTTTACTCAATTTTCTGTATAAATGGTGGTTTTCTCTTCTGGACCGGGCAATGTTTTAGGGATTAGAATTTGAGAGATTTGTCTGAACTCTCCTTGCCCTTAATTTTGACACCCAAGATACATGCTTATTACCCTGTCTATCTCCAAATTATATCAAAACCTCATACCTCCTAACCTTCATTTCAGCTACCTCTGATAAAGCAGTACTTTCATTATTTCAAGCTATGTATCAATCTGTCTCCCTCCTTTCCTAACCCCATGTCTCTTCATTCCTTATCTGATGAAGGTCAGCTGCTTAGCTTGGCATGCAGCATTTTGGATTATTTCCATTGCTGAGTCACTCTGAGGTTGGCTTATCCAGTTTGGCCAGGGATAGTTTAAAGTTCTGACATCTTACCAACTGTAGTCCAAATCTCAAACAACAGTTACTTTCTATTTAAGGCAGCATAGAAGGCAGAGGGAGCTGTAATCTTTCAATCCATTCTGAGGAGGACTCTGACTCTATGTTTATTGGAGCCTAGAGTGAGTCTGCTGAAGCAACGCAGTAGCAGAAGCAGCAGAGTGAGTCTGCAGTCAGTTTTTTAACTTAAGGTCTGCAATTTGGTTACTAGCAGTTCCTTCCTCTGCCTCAGTGTATTCTTGCCATAGAGTGGATAGATCAATACTAATTGGTAGATTAAGATTTCCTCATTACCTTCCCCCAAATGAATCTTTACTGAAGTATGGGATGTCTTTACTCTGAAGATTCAAATAATGACATGACATTTTTGCATCTGGGTGACTTTGACTAAGAGCTGTGAAAGCATCCTCATGACTACTTCCATTGAATTCACTTCATATAGGGGTTTTCTCACATCTGGTGAGGTGTTTTTCTTGGTAATTGGGGATTTTGAGTGGCTATGCATATTTTAAATTTTATCCACTTGTGAAGCCTATGTTCCTATAATTGGGTTATTTTACCTTTTCATAGATAGCTATTCATAAACAACTATAAACAAGCTAAAATACTTTTAGTCCCCAACTTATTCATTCATAAATACTTACTGAACACCTTGTGTGTAAGAAACTGAAACATTGGAGATGTATAGAGATAAATAAAAAATAATGGCTAACATTTTTTTTTCCCAGTGCCAGATACTTGGGCCAGGTACCTAGGCTACTGAGTCCTAGGGGCTTTGTAGGCATTATTTTATTTAATGCTCATACTCATTCTGTAAGATATTATCTCCATTTTTTTACAGACAAAACTGAAGTGTGGGAAAGTTAAGTAACTCGCCATGTCACGATTATGAAGGAGTTGGATACCAACATAGTAAAATATGAGTCCAAAGTTTATGATTTTGTCCAAATGCAATCACTGGTATCAAGAGATTTATAGAAGTGTAACAGATTACAGGGAATCCAGGAAACCCGAAGTAATCCAATTTAAAATTGAGCAAAATATCTGATAGACATTTCTGCAAAGAAGACCTACAAATAGCCAGTAAGTACATGAAAAGATGTTCAACATCATTAGCAAATGCAAATCAAAACCACAAAGAGATACCACTCACACCCACTAGGATGACTAAAACCAAAAGATAGATACTCAACTCATGAAGATGTGGAGATATTGGAATCCTCATACACTGCTGGCAGGGATGTAAAATGGTGCAGTCTCATAGTTCCTCAAAAGGTTAAAGAGATAGACTTCCCATATGACCCAGCAATTCCACTCTTAGGTGTCTGTCCAAGAGACCTGAAAAAAATATATCCAATAAAACTTGTGCACAGATGTTCATAGCAGCATGATTCATCACAGCCAAAAAGTGGAAACAACCCAAATTTCTATCAACTGATGAACTGATTTTAAAAATGTGTTTGTTTATCCATATAGTGGAATATTATTTAGGAATAAAAATGAATTAAGTACTGATATGTGTTACAACATGTATAAATCTTGAAAACACTATGAGAACACAGGTGACTAGAAGAAACTAGTCACAAAAGACCACATGATGCAGGATTCCATTTACATGAAATGTCCAAAACAGGCAAATCTATAGAAATAAAAAGGGCTTCCCTGGTGGCTCAGACAGTGAAGAATACACCTGCATTGTAGGAGACCTGAGTTTGATCTCTGGATCAGGAAGTTTTCCTGGAGAAGGGAATGGCAACTTGCTCCAGTATTCTTGCCTGGAGAATTCCATGGTCAGAAGAGCCTGGTGGGCTACAGTCCATGGGGTCACAAAGAGTCGGACATGACTGAATGACTAACACTTTCACTTTCATAGAAACAGAAAATAGATTAATGCTTATCAGGGGCTGGAGAGAGTTGGGTATGGGGAGTGACTGTTAATGGCTACAGAGTTTCTTTTTGGGGTGATGAAGATGTTCTAAAGTTGATTGTGATGTACATATAACTGTGCATATACTAAAATCATTGAATTATACACCTTAACTAGATGAATTGTGTAATATGTGGATTTTATCTCAATAAAGCTGTTATAAACCCAAAGCAATTAAAATATTAAGTAGCCTTTGCTAACTGTTGTATAGCGGCATAAACAAATACTATGAAAATTCAGAGGAAAGAGACAATCTCAGGCTTCTGCAGTTAGGAAAGCCTTCATTAGGTGGTGGGGTTTTGGTAGAGATGGGATGAGGCATAAGAAATCGGAGAGGAAAAGAATGAGGAAGATATTTCTTGAGAAAAAATGGCAAAAACGAGAAGGAAAGCTTGTGTCTGGGAAATGGTGAAGGGTCTGATTTGGCTGATATGCTTTGTCCTGATGGTTGTGATAGCCCAGTATTGGTGCACTTTGGAGAATAATGGGAGAAAATATTTTAAATTGTAACATTGCCCCCAAATATAAGGTGTACTGTTACTGTATCATACAAAGGAGGGGTAACGCTTTTGTCTTTAAGGACCAACTTAAAGATAAGTTGGTCTAGATCATGAAGGGAGAGGTATGGATATCAGGTGAGGAGAGCGTCTCTGATTCGTTTCTTACCGGAAGCTCAAAAATCTCATTTCCTTATTAGCTCAAGTAGACATATGTGAAAAATTCCTAGGTTTGAGGGAGTCTGTGGGAGTGTGGCACCTATAGAAAGAGCTTTGTCTATGAGGACAAAATATTCTTCCTCATTTCTCAAGACTGTGGTGGTAACATCAGGATGTTTCTCCTCTGCCTCAGAGTGGAAGTCACATCTAGATGAAGTCTCAAGTCCTGTAGCAGAAATTAGAGAGAAGTGATATGAACTAATCACAATTATTTCATTCTATTATGTTCCATTCCACAGTTATTTTATTGAGCAACTGTGTAAAAGGTCTATGGTAGATGTCATAGGAGCTTTTAAAAAAAGACATTCCTCAACAGTTCATGTTTGTCATTTTAAGTTTACTTCGAAACTTCATAGGTCTTTCCTTCACTCAACCACTAAAGATGATTAGAGGAACTGAGAGGTTCTGGAGATGCAAGGGGAGGAACTAACTGCTTCATTCACAGTCAGAAAGGCTCAGGGATCCGAGGTAAAGATGCCTCTGGCACTGATCCCCAGCAGGAGGCCTGCTGTTTCTGTCTTTATCTTATTTGCCAAGAGTACCTTCAAACCCTTGTCTGTAATTCACCGGCATAATGTGCTGAGTATAAGGACTAGGGCAGCCCAGTTCAGGCTCAGTAATCCATTTGCTGTGGTGGTGGGAGAGGGAAAGGCACCCTAATAAAGAGCAGGCCACCACTGAACTTGAATTTAAAGGTTAATCAGAAAGACTTTAAACAGGAGACACAAGCTGTACTCATTCCTAGGAGGAAGAGAATGGAGAATAAATCTCATTTGCACTCTTTCCTGTACTCTCACTCTCTGTACCACATTATGTGTGTAAATTCTGTCTGTCCTTTTTGTTAGTCTTTCAGCTATATTTATTATAATGTAAATATAAAAGGTCATTACAGAAAATTCAGAGATGTGTAATAAAAAGCAAATAAAATCACACATAATCTTACCATCCAGAAGTAACCACCACTGACTTTTTAATGTATTCCCTTCCTTTTCTATATGCACACATTTTTTCCCTTACAAAATTGAAATAATACATGTGTATAAACATATGTTAAGTTTTATATTTTGATTTTTTTCACTAAAAATTGTATAGTGAGCATTTTCCATGTTATTTAGTTATTTTTCAAAAATGTGATTTTTATAAATTGGGTGCAGAATGATTCTCCAGTATTGGACATGATGGTGTTCTACTAGTTCCACTCTTCAGCCATAATGCCTCGCAAGCACTTTTTTTTTTAAGTCAACAAATTTAGCCATGAGAAATATTACATCTCACAGAGCTCTTTGCTGAGCTTTTGCTGCAACAGCTTGATAATAACAGTATCACCAAGCCCTCTCCCTGAGGACTGCCACACAACCATTCCTCTGAAGACATGCTAACTCCATCTCACTTGCTTCTCACCTAGCTGATCAGAGGGACCAGCTGTGATACAGATAAGCTCTTTCAATAAATAGACTCTTTGGGACAACTGTAGGCCTTGATTGTGAACTGGAGAGCCAAATGATGGATAACATGCCTGAATTATTTAGGTGTCTACTTCAACTGTATGTGGTCCCTTTACACATATGCCTGTACATCAAGCTAGTTCATAATCTTCTTATAGGTTTTCTGTAAATGAGAGGTGAAAGGGTACAAGTCCTAGAGGCAATACCGGCGTACACTGCTGGAACTTCTGCTTTGGCACAGTTGATGCTTATCTTCAGTAGTGTATGAATTTCTTTTCTATGTTTTTTCTACTTTTTCCCATTATAGAATGAAGATTTGTAAGAATATTACACCAAATTAAATTTAATTTAATTAAGGCAATAAATACATATTGGGTCTCTATGACATGTGGGACACAATGATGGAAATATGGAAGAGAGGACCTAGGCAGGCCCTTAGGAGGCTTACAGTCTAGTAGGGATGATAAGATATGCACACACATAACTATAAAAAAGAGTAGACCAGATTGTAGGAATTTTAATGATGAAGAAATGATCATAAAACAGTGTCATGAGGAAATTTAAACTGCACACTACATTGTATACAAATTTAGCTCTCTTAAAAAGTCGCAAAATGTTAGTATTGGTTGTCTGGATGATGGACTTAGAAATGGTTGTAATATTCTTCTTTATTCTTTTCCATTTTTCTAACATTTTAAAGCAATTAAAATGTGTTACTATTAGAATCATTAAAATATCCTCTATTAAATGTGTGAGAGCACTATATAGAAATACAAAGTATGTTGGAAGTATGAAAGAACCATTATGTCTGACTAGGGTGGGGAAATCAGGAAAGTTTTAGGATTTATATCTTTAATAATGATGAAAAACTTTTAATCTTGGAAATAGATAATGAAACTTCATTGAATTGAAATGGCATCATATATTCCTACAGCTTTTTATCTCTATGACATTTGACTAACAGTCTCTATTAACTATCTGTAGCTCTAGTAACTGCTATCTGACATATTATCTTTTATTACTTTAGATATATCTTAAAATTTTTTGCTACATACACCATGGGGAGATGTTTCTTAAATCAGTAGTTGTCACTAGTCATATTCCTAGTCAGAGTATATATTTTTAGCAAAGACTCTTTCCGCTTGTCCCACTGACCCCAGAAAAACTTTATTTAGACATTCACTGGGAAGGGCTGTTTCTTTATCCTCTTGTTCTTCTGAAGACTTCTGTATCTTTAATATTCAATGCACAGAGCACATATTCTCCAGGGTCCAATAGGCTTCTAGCAAAAAGACTCCACAAACCATCTGCTTCATCAGCCATGAGCTTCCTGTTCTTTTGGTGGACACCCTAGGTGATGAGGCTTCCCAAGGTTTTCAGTGAAAGTGCAGGGAGTATCAGGACAGAATTTAGGTGATGTGACAGGCTTCAACTAACCTGAAAGATGAGCATCTTGGTTGTGTAACCCTGATGGATTATTTACCCTCTCTATGGCTCAGTTTCCTCACTTATAAATGAAGATAATAAAGAAGAGGAAAAAATGGAGATAATAGCAATCATTTCATAGGCTTTTTTGAAAATTAAATTTGGCATTTGTTAATATTTGATATATGGTTGCCCTTATTATGATGTATCATAGACCTGGGGGGTTGTGGAGTTTTATTTTTCTCCTGAATAGATTATAGGAAGTGGTGGAATTTTGAATGACAAGTGAGTTGTGGAGGGCAGATGAGGGTGATGGTGATAGGGGATGTGCCAGGCAAGGACGGTTGGAATAGCACCATGACTTAGGGATGCTACTGGTGGAACTTCAAGTGTAGGGAAATAATGAGAAATGAGACCAGAGAGGGAGACTGGATCCAGGCCTTTACTTGCTGTAGGTGTACATTTATGTCAGAGCTTATTAAAGAGGCTGAGGATTCCCTGAGCCCTTTCTACCCCCGCTCCAAAGAGGTCCCAGGCTTGTTCATACCATTCCCAGTAAAGTGCAGCCCTGGCTGGGCAGATGTGTTTAGTACTGTTCTTGTTATTTTTCTGTTTGGGAAGCATCAATCCATAACTTTTCAGATGCACCTGGATATCTACTAGTTATACCTCCCCTGCTGCTGACTTCCCCCAAGCAACATCCAGAAAGACCAGTGACAATTGCTCAGGAAGCTGTCACTGACCTGTCAAACATCATCTTAGGGCTAACTCTGATCCATAATAATTCAATGTAACTCGCGTACAGAGACAGACTTGCATATTGCAGAAATAGAGTTCCAGGTTCATATAGTAAATCAAACAAACTGTCTACCATCAGCCTGGGTGAACTTGACTCAGTGGACAATCTCACACAGAATGCCGAAGTGCTGGAAGCCTCTGTCAGCTAAGAGTGCATTCGGTGGGCATGGAGCTTGACAGTGGTGTCTGTAGGGGGCTTTCTTGGACCCAGTGGGGTGGTGGCTGGGTTGTGCTGGTTCACATTCTCAGCTGAAGCAAATTTTCTGCTTTTCTTTCTGTTCCTTACAGAATGTCTTTGTTTTTGATGACTTTCAACATACTTCTACTTATTCATAATGTAGGTGAGTCACTTTTCAAAAAATCTTTATGGATATTTCTGAAACAGCTTTGGGATAGTGAGGGAAATACTGATTTGGAGGTTAAAAAAACAAACAAATGACTTAATCTCTCTGAACCTCAGTTTTCTCATTTTTTTAAGATGGTATTAACAATGCCCTATTTGTTTAACAGGAAATGGTGAAGGACAGATGGGAAAATCTAACAAACCCAAATAGTAAAGCATTATTGTTTATTCTGTTTTCATGTTTTTAAATGAGAAAAGCCTCCCCGCCTGCACCGCCAACTTGAATTGTTCATTTGAGGCCATATCTGGATAACTACACTTACTTACATCTATAATTCGAACTCCCTCAATTAAAAAAAAATCTGGACATTCCTCCCCACTTCAAGTGCCTGATAAATGTCGATTTAGAGTATAGCATCACAGAATATTTGACATCAGGTCTGTCCTAAAAATTCTGGATGGGCAGTCAACACAGAGTTTGTAAAAGTTTTTATATTCAATTCTTCAAAAATGTTGAGATAAATAGTATATAGATGTTGAAAAAGTTAATGTAATTCAGTTAACCAAAAATATATGTGCAAAAATTTCTTTAAAAAATCACATGTAAAAAAAAAATCACATGTATCCAAAACCTGCAATATAATTACTTGAAAAGTGATCAAACACATTTATAGGTTTCAGGTACATTCAGTCTCTCAGGAACCTTCAGCAGCTCTGCCAGTCCCTTAAAGCTGGCAGCAGTGGAAGGCATCCTTGGGAGATGCAGCCAGGGATCGAATCAGGAGTTAGTGCAAGGCTAGGTCCACCCAGATTACATTTACTGGTTCTTTTCTTTTGATGCTTGGCTACTCTGTGTGTGTGTGTGTGTGTGTGTGTGTGTGTGTGTGTGTGTGTGGCTACTGTGTGTGTGTGTGTTTGTGTAGAAGGGAGCAGTAAGGCAAAGTGAGATGGTAATCCATTCATAGTTAGGAACAACCCAACCAAATAAATTAAAGGAAAGGGTATATATGTAAGTGAAAAAGAGAAAGCTAATAATGTATTTTATAACAACAGTGACAGTTTAATACGAGGTGCTTTAGATATGGTGTCTTTCTGCTGAGCTTTTGACTCAGTGTCTTGGACCTTGGGAAGCTAAAGATACAAAGGCCTAGAAATAAAACAGATTGAAATAGACAAAAGAGTTACTCAGATTCAAGTAGGACCATCTGCAGACACATCAGTCAGAGCTTGGTTTTTATATTACCAATTACATCATCGACAGTTCCTGTTTCATGATTCTTTGACTACAGCCTTTGGATTCCTGAGTCTTAGACCTTTTCCCTTGGGGCTAGAAAGTGTACAGCTGTAGCAAGACCTCCTGGATATAACCTGAGAAGCTAGAATTAAGGACCTTTCATGAGTGAGCTGCACATTTTTATGAGAGAGACTGGGAAGAGCGGAAGCTTACTAAAGTATCCATCTGTCTGGTCCACTCCTTCTGTCCCTCTGGAAAATGACTGAACTTTGTCATATAAAAACAGTCCCTAAGATCCCAAGGCATTTCATGACAATGCTGGGACAGGTGTTCCTACCCTAATTATATGTAAGAAAACTATAGCATAAGAGAGATTGAGTTGCCTAATTACAAATGACTAGTAAAGAAAACTTAGAACTAAGTTTAAGTTTAGCAACTTAGTTCTTAAACTTAGAACTTGGATTTACAAATCTAAGAAGAGTTTTTACACCTGTAATTCACTGCTTCTTGATGATAACCATGTCAGACAAATTACAATCTGAGCAGGAAGGCATTTCGTTTTCTTATATGCAAATCCATCCTTCTAAAGGGCAGACAAATTATTTCTCCCTGACTCCTTTTTTCCATTGTCATCTGTCTTTCTTTATATTCATTTGATCATTTATTTCATTAGTCATTTTTTTATTCATTAAACTTAGAATGAGTGCCTACGGTCGGAAAGCAACAGTTAGACCTGGACATGGAACAACAGACTGGTTCCAAATAGGAAAAGGAATATATCAAGGCTGTATATTGTCACCCTGCTTATTTAACTTATATGCAGAGTACATCATGAGAAATGCTGGACTGGATGAAGCACAAGCTGGAATCAAGATTATAGGGAGAAATATCAATAACCTCAGATATGCAGATGACACCACCCTTATGGCAGAAAGAGAAGAAGAACTAAAGAGCCTCTTGATGAAAGTGAAAGAGGAGAGTGAAAAAGTTGGCTTAAAGCTCAGCATTCAGAAAACTAAGATCATGACATCCGGTCCCATCACTTCATGGCAAATAGGTGGGGAAACAGTGGAAACAGTGGCTGACTTTATTTTGGGGGGCTCCAAAGTCACTGCAGATGGTGACTGCAGCCATAAAATTAAGAGACACCTACTCCTTGGAAAGAAAGTTATGACCAACCTAGATAGCATGTTAAAAAGCAGAGACATTACTTTGCCGACAAAGGTCCGTCTAGTCAAGGCTATGGTTTTTCCAGTAGTCATGTATGGATGTGAGAGGGGCTATCAAGAAAGCTGAGTGCCGAAAGATTGATGCTTTTGAACTGTAGTATTGGAGAAGAGTCTTGAGAGTCCCTTGGCCTGCAAGGAGATCCAACCAGTCCATCCCAAAGGAAATCAGTCCTGAATATTCATTGGAAGGACTGATGTTGAAGCTGAAATTCCAATATTTTGGGCACCTGATGCGAAGAGCTGACTCATTTGAAAAGACCCTGATATTGGGAAAGATTGAGAGCAGGAGGAGAAGGGGATGACAGAGGATGAGATGGTTGGATGGCATCACCAACTCAATGGACACGAGTCTGGGTAAACTCAGGGAGTTGGTGATGGACAGGGAGGCCTGGCGTGCTGCAGTTCATGGGGTCGCAAACAGTCGGACACAACTGAGCGACTGAACTGAACTGATGTTCTCACTTTTTCTCTTCTACTCAAATAATTATACATATTTCTTATTCCCATGATGAGAGTTAGGTATTTAGAATGTCAGTTCATCTTATCTAAAAACATTACTCTGAACTACAGGTATTACATCCATACCTGGATACATCATTCATTCATTCAAATAAGCAAACAAAACATAACAAAAACATTGGTCCTATCCCAAACTCACCAAACAAACTGTAGCACTGAAAAGCCAAAATGTTTCGTAACACCTATGTGAAAACTCTGAGATATGATGTGTGGTTTGGGAAGAATAGCCCTGTGCTGGGAGTCGGGAGGCCTACGTGATAATTGCATGACTCTGGACATTTAGATTTTCCAGGCTTCATTTTCTCACTCTTCTCACTATTAAAACGTAAGATGGAACTGAACCAGTGGATCTCTATAGTGCCCTAAGGATCCTCACTCTTTGCAGGATTACACGAAGGTGGAGAGAGGCACGGCAGAATTCCTCAAGGTAAGAGTTGGAAGAGACGGGAAAGTGGTGCTGATAATCATTTGCTATCTTCTGTGATTCTCAGCAGGGTATCTGAGGGCAGTAGAGTCTGAAATGAATCCCCCCAAGTAGGGTAAGTTTCCAAAAATAAAGACAGCAGCGGTAGATGAGACCTGGAGGGCAGGAGCAGGTGTGTATCCTGATATCCACTCACTGTGCCTGGATCAAAATTTCAACTATAGTGAACCTCAAGATGTGTTGCCTATATAAAGGTTAATGTAAAAACTCAGGGCAAGATTTCTGCTAGCCTGATCCTCTTGTGGCTGAAATTATAAAAGGAACTAATTGTTTTGTTATTTTTTCAACCAGACTCTGAAATGCCCCAGGTGCAGTTTGATATGACTGATGATGAGGACATGGCCATATGCGTCTCCAAGGGCTGGTACCTCATGCCCAGTGTCAACTGGCAGAGAGGGACCTAAGCAACGGCAGTGCAGTGTGGGTCCTGGAGGAGCAGATGAATGGCTTCTACAGGGTGTTTTGTCCTGAAATACCCCATCAAGTTAAATGAGAAATATATCTGCGCACAACAGAGACAGATGTGAACAACAGCCCTTCAGAATCATCCGCAAGTACCCAAGTAAGTGAGTTCAAGCAGGATGTATTTCACCACAAAGAAGTCATCATTCAGTAATATCCACCAAATGCCAAATGTATCAGTCACTTCTGGGCACTTTGGAGATTTAAAGAAACTCAGGGACAGAAGCCTATAGCTTTGGGCAAGGGAGGGTGATGAGGTGGAATCTCTCTGGGTTTGAAAAAAGGCCACACTTCAGGGACTGACAGCTTTCATCCAGATCAGTGTGGCTGTTACTCTTGGTGAGGCTTCTCTCCCTCTGGTAAGGATGTCAGCTTTATGATGTGACAGTCTGAGTAAGCATGCTGCTGCTGCTGCTGAGTCACTTCAGTCGTGTCTGACTCTGTATGACCCCCATAGACAGAAGCCCACCAGGCTCCTCCATCCCTGGGATTCTCCGGCAAGAACACTGGAGTGGGTTTCCATTTCCTTCTCCAATGCATTAAAGTAAAAATTGAAAGGGAAGTCGCTTAGTCTTGTCCGACTCTTTGCAACCCCAAGGACTGCAGCCCACCAGGCTCCTCTGTCCATGGGATTTTCCAGGCAAGAGTACTGGAGTGGGGTGCCATTGCCTTCTCCGCTGAGTAGGCATAGCTGCCATTTATCAGTCTCTCACCCCGTGCCTGGCACTCTACTTATATCATTTTAAGTCGTTGCCCTGAACCTGCAAGGTAATTGTTAGTGCTGTCCCCCTCCTGTGTGAAGGAACCAAGATGGCAAATAGTTTGACCAAGGACATAGCTAATAAGCATATGAGTTAGAATCCAAATCCATTCTTTCTGAATCCAAAATTCATGTACTTTATTTTCATATGTGCTTAGTCTCTCAGTCATGTCCAACTCTTTGTGACCCATGGACTGTAGCCCACCAGGCTCCTCTGTCCATGGGGATTCTCCAGGCTAGAATACTGGCGTGGGTTGCCATGCCCTCCTCCAGGAGATCTTCCCAACCCAGGGATCGAACCCAGGTCTCTTGCATTGCAGGCAGATTCTTTACCATCTGAGCCACCAGGGAAGCCCAAGAATACTGGAGTGGGTAGCCTACCCCTTCTCCAGAGGATCTTCCTGACCCAGGAATCAAACCAGTGTCTTCTGCATTGCAGGTGGATTCTTTACCAGCTGAACTCCCAGGGAACCCCTCATTTTCTTATACCACCTAGCATTTGTGTATCCAAGATTATAGACTCTGTGAACAGATTTAAATCATCTAAGAAGGGGAACCCATGTGCGATAAGTAATAGGCTAGAAATGAAGTTGCTGCTCCACTCGTGAACCCTGGAAAGTCTTAACATTGCTATCTAACTGTGCTCTGCTGAATCCTGCAGCTCCTTGAGGGAAAATTTGATGGATAATTTTTTGTGTGTCAGTTCTATTTCTTCTAAACTGTGTCTGAACTCTTTAAGGAAGGGTTCAAAGTCTTTATAAAGCATATAAGAAAAGGAACATAGGGTGGACCCAGGTACCTTTCCATACCTCTGTTGTTGTTCAGTAGCTAAGTGGTGTTTGACGGTCTGCGACCCCATGGACTGCAGCATGCCAGGCTTCCCTGTCCTTCACTATCTCCCAGAGTTTGCTCAAACTCATGTCCATAGAGTCGGTGGTGCTATCTAACCATCTCATCCTCTGCTACCCACACCCTCTTCTCCTTTTGCCTTCAATCTTTCCCAGCATCAGGGTCTTTTCCAATGAGTTGGCTCTTCACATCAGGTGGCCAAAGTATCATACCTCTGAGGTAGATGCTAATGTTACCCCATTTGGCAGAGGAGGAAACAGGCTGAGAGAAGATAAATTACTGAGAGCTACACAACTGAAAGTGATAGAGCCTAGGATTTGAATCCAGACTTAACTGTTTCAAGGCTTGAGTACTTTCTACTCTACCATGGTTGACTCATGGGCATTAAGTTCCTTGTGTTGTAATATCCAGAGCCTCAGGCAGAGTGACTGATCTATGCTACCATTCGTGGCTCCATGGGCCTCTCCTTCCAGGAGGAAAGTGATGGTGATGAAGACACTTGCACATGAGCTAATTCCTTCTATTTTCCTTGGAGGATTAGATCTGGCAGGGACTTTTGCCATTCTCTTCTAGTAACCACAGCATGTGAGAGAGAGGAAACAGTAGTCCAAAAAGTTGGGGTATTTGTCCAAGTGTGCACAGCCTCTATATAGGAAGTAAAACATAGGCAGAAGAGTCCTCAGAGCTTTCTGAAGGATTGCTTCCTGGGTTATAATTCTCAGTTTGGCTTGAATAAAATTTTCCATTTCTTTTTTAAATTGAAGTATAGTTATCTACAATGTCATCTCTTTTTCTGGATTTTTTTCATTGACACTCTCATTGAATTGTCTTGACATCCTTGTCAAAGATGAATTGATGATAAATCAGGGCTTATTTCTGGATTCTCAATTTTGTTTTCTTGTATAAACTCCGGGAATTGGTGATGGACAGGGAGGCCTGGCGTGCTGCAGTCCATGGGGTCGCATACAGTTGGACACGACTGAGCGACTGAACTGAACTGAACTGATGTATCTATTCACATGCCAGTTCCACACTGTCTTGATAACTGTAGATTCTTAGTAAGTTTTGACACAGAGAAGTGTGAGTCCGCCAAGTTTGTTCTTTAATGAGATTGTTTATTTCTGTATGAATTTTCAGATCAATTTGTCAGTTTCTGCAAAAATGGCACCTGGGATTTTGATAGAGAATGTGTTGAGTCTATAAATCAGCTTTGGGAGTACTGCCATCTTAACAATATTGTCTTCCAATCTCTGAACATGGATGTCTTTCCATTTATTTGCTTTTTCTTTAATTTCTTTCAGTGATGTAGTTTTCAATGTATCAACCTTGTACTTTTGTTCAATTTATTCCTAAATATTCTATACCTTTTCATGCCTTGTAAATGCAATTTTCTTAATTTTATTTTTGGAATGTTCTTTGCTAGCAAAAGAAATATAACTGAGTCTTCTATATTGATTTTGTACCTTGCAACCTTGCTGAATCTGTTCATTAGTTATAATAGTGTTCTTTTTGTGGATTCCTTAGTATTTTCTAAGATCATATAATCTATGAATAGATATAGCTTTATTTTTCCTTTCCAATCTTGATTACTTATATTTTATTTTCTTGCCTAACTGTCCTAGAACCCCCAGTACATTGCTGACTAGTAGAAGTGATAGCAAACATTCTTGTTTTGTTCCTAATTATAAGGACAAAATTTTCCATCTTTCATTATTAAATATAGTTTTAGCTGGAGTTTATTATACATGGACTTTATCAGGTTGAGGATGTTGTCTTCTGTTGCTAATTTGCTGAATGCTTTTCAACAGAATGAATTTAGGATTTGTCAAATGTTTTTTGTGCATCTCTTGAGATCCTGTGGTTTTTGTCCTTCACTCTATTAATATGATATATTACACTGATTGATTTTTTATATATTGAACTGATCTTATATTCCTACACTTAGTCATGGTACATAATCATTTTTGGGCTTCCTGGGTATCTCAGCTGGTACAGAATCCACCTGCAATGCAGGAGACCCCGGTTCAATTCCTGGGACAGGAAGATCCCCTGGAGAAGGGATAGGCTACCCGCTCCAGTATTCTTGGGCTTTCCTGGTGGCTTGCACGGTAAAGAATCCTCCTGCAATGTGGGAGACCTGGGTTCGATCTGTGGGTTGGGAAGATCCCCTGAAGGAGGGCATGGCAACCCACTCCAGTATTCTAGCCTGGAGAATCCCCATGGACTGAGGTGCCTGGCGGGCTACAGTCAATGGGGTCACAAAAAGTTGGACATGACTGAGCAACTAAGTACACGGCACACACATGATCCTTTTTATACACTATTTATAGGTATCTTTGAGAGGATTTTTGAATATTCTTTTTCTTTTTTTTGACCATGTGGCACATGGCATGTGTGACCTTAGTTGCCCGACCAGGGATCTAACCTGTGCCTCCTGTAGTGGAAGCCAGGAGTCTTAACCATTGGACTGCCAGGGAAGTCCCTGCATCTATATTCTTTAGAGATATTAGCCTGTACTTTTCTCTTCTCATGATTTCTTTGCCTGATTTCAGTATCAGGGCAATACTGGACTCATAGAATAAACTGAATATGTTCCCTTATCGTCTGTTTTTTTGTGTGTGAAGATTTGTGAAGATTGGTATTAATTTTTCTTCAGTTCTTCAACTTTTAGTTTTATTTCTCTATTATTTTTCTATTCTGTAATTTCTCCTTCCATAAGTTAATTTCTCCTTCCATAAGGAGATAAATACTTTGACTTCAGTATTATTTCCCTTGTGCTTATTTTGGGTTTAGTCTGATTTTCTCTAAAAGCTAAAGGTAGAAGTTTAGATTATTGATTTGAGATCTTTCTTCCTTTTTATAAGTATTTTATAAGTATTTACAGCAGTAAATTTCCCTCTGAGCACTGGTTTATCTGCATCCTGTAAGTTTTGGTATTTTATGTTTAATTTTTATTCATGTCAAAATATTTTATAATTTCCTTTAAGATTTCTTTTCTGGCCATTTGGGTTATTTAGGATTGTGTTTAATTTCTATATATTTTTTTATTCTCTAAGTTTTATTCTGCTATTCTATTCTAATTCTATCCATTTAAATAAGCTTTGAAAATGTAAAGCGTGAGTTCTCCAACCTTTTCTTCTTTTTGGGTATCCTGTTTCTTTTGAGTTTCCATATAAATTTTATAATCAGTGTCTCAACTTCTGACCAAAACAGAAGCTGACTTTTTGATAGGGATAGTGTTGATAGGTGCTATCATGTTGATAGGTTGATAGGCAATAGATAACATTGTCATTTTAATGATACTAAGTCTTTTGACCCATGAATATGTGATATCTTTCCATTTATTTAAAGGCATACTTTAAAAATATATATAAAATAAAATGCAGAAGCCCTGAGGTTAAGTGAATTTGGAGGGGAAAAAGACTGGTGCATGGCACACTAAAGAAGTGAAATCAACTTTAATATTAATTTTGTTACTGTTGTATTGTTGAAGGGTGTAATGACTCATCCACCCTACCTCAAAAAAGATAAAGAGGAGAAAAATGAGGAAGAAAGAGAAAGGAAAGGAAGAAAGACAAAAGAGAGACAGAGAAATGGAGCGAGGGGGAGAATGCAACATGTGTTGGCAAGTTAGACAATAAAGACGGAAAAGGTTTACCTCATTTAGTGCCTAGCAGGTCTTTTGTGACATCGGCAAGAGGTGCTTAGTGGAGCAATTGTCCAGCAACCAGAGCAGAAAAGATTGAGGATTGAAACGATAGTAATTTTCTCATGGCATTACTGTAATAATGAAAAGATTTCGTGAAGCTAAAAGTTCCTAGCATAGTTTCTGGAACAACGTACACCTAACACTTCTTATTATTTTTATTATATCAACATATTAAAAGGACTTATCTTTAAGAGGGTAAGATTATAGATTGTGCCCTTTATGCATTGCTTCTGAGCCATAAAATCACTGACTAATAATGGGCAAAATTTAAAATAAAAATCATGCTCTAAATAAGCTAACCAGGCATAATTGTCTCAGTATAAAAAGACAAAAACAAGAAAAGGAAACTCCAAAAAAAACAAAAAAACAAAAGCAGATGCTTATTTTACTTTTTATATGTACAGATTATGAAACAATCAGGCAATATTGCAAGAAGAAAGAATAATCTTTTTTCCTCCCTATGAGTTTATTATAATAAACATATTTTTCTAGCTAAAGAAAAAATAAAATGTAGAGGAACCATACAGGCTTTAGAGAAAAGGGTCAGGTTCATACAGTAACAGTTCAAATAGTTAGAACCCAATCTTAAGAAGAAAAGATTAGAAGATTATGTCATTTTGGCCTTAAATATTTAAAGGACCTTTATAAAATCGCTGATTTGCTGTTCATGAGATTCTCTTAGGTTAATGATAGAACCTAAGGAGGAAATAATAAAATGGAAGTCATAAGTTAAGACATGAAGATTTCAAAATATCATTTAAAAATTTGTCAGAACTGGACTAGGCAACTGAAGAAGTGTTACTATATAGCCAGGTGCGTGTGTGTGTGTGTGTCCGTGTTGTATAGCTATAAAAAAATAATAGTAAATACATAGAGTCCTTACTTGTCTTCAGTGCTGTTCTAAGGCTTTTCAGGTTTTTTTATTCTACATTTTGATTAGTTATTTATCCTCATTGGAATCCTATTAGGTAAGAAATATTATTATCCACATATAAGTAGGTTTGCTAGATTTAGTAAATAAAAATAGAGGATGTTCAGTTAAATTTAAATTTGTGATAATAATTATTGCCACATACATATGCCAAAAAGAGATGAACTACTTACCTGAAATTTGAATTTAAATGGGTGTCCTATATTTTATCTGGCAACCCTACGTTTAATAGATGGGGAAGCTGAAACAGAGATGATGGGGAGGGAGCATGCAAACTTCACTGGAAGAAGAGAAAGAAAAAAACTACAGAACTGTCATTCTTGCACATTCTCTGTGCTTCTCTGTAGAAGATAGGGGACTGGAACCATGGTTTTTGGAGAGCCCATCCTCACTATGAGGTCACAATCCTCTCCATTGTTCTTTCTTTGGGAAGCCAATTGGAGTCATTCATCTATTAATTCAAATATCAGTAGAATGCTTAGTCAGGTCCAGACACTGGCACTGCACCATGAACCTCAACAAGATAGATGCAGCTCCTGCCCTTATTCAGTGTACAGGTTAATGGAGAAGACACAGGGTAAATAAGTGAACAGCGCAGAGTGAGGGCAGTTGTTTATGGAGGGAGCTGGGTGCAGCAGGGGCATGCAGGCCTTCTCACCTGGCTTAGGAGGCTAGTGTCGGCTAGAGTAGTGGTTCTCCAAGCAGCGTCCCAAACCAGCAACACTGGCACCACCTGGGAGCTTGCTGGAAATGCAGTTATTTAAGCCCCATTCATGACCTCATGATCAAAAACTCTGGGGTAGGTCTAATAATTTGTGTTTTAATAAGGCCTCCAGGTGATTTAAACTCACAGATGTAGAGACTGGCTGCTAGGGGAGGTGAGATGCTCAGAATATCCTCCACTTTGAGGATGGGATGCCATTCCCTCAAAGCCAGGTAAGGAGAGCAAGGCTCCTGGCTCCTTGCTCATTCCAGGAAAACAAGACTAACTAGACAGACACAGTGAATTAAATATCCTATTTTGAGTTTTTCTTTCCTTTAAAGGAAAGAAAAGAAGCAGTTGCTTATTCCCCATACTATTAAGCCTTGCCCACTCATTTAGGAGTAGAGGCCTTTGACCCATAATGGCCACAGACTCTCTTCTGAGACACTAGGATAAGTTATGAATGAGCTGACTTTCAGGGAGTCCTTGTATCACGTCTCCCTAAACTTCAACACTTAAAAAATTCCTGGAAATGCCTAAAAGGCCCCAAGAGTTTACTTTTCTTCATCTCCTTTCAGGAACTTGTTTGCGTACAGCCCTTTGAGATCAGGCATCTGCCTGTTTTTCTAGTCTCCTAGGTCTCTGTTTTTCAATACAACGGCTATTGCTCATTGCTCTCAGTTTACTGACTCCTTGTGGTTTCTAGATTCTGTTTGCTTTTTCATTCTGCCAAGCCTTTGTAGAGACTCTGCCTGAGCTTGGAATGCCTTTCTTGGACTGCCTCATGGACTCTGCTCATCCTTCAAGATTTCGTTCAGACTTCAAGTCTTTCTTAACTCTCCTACTCTCATTTCTGTTTGTCCACTATTTCATTCATTTATCAAATATGAGCAGGGTTACTGTTCTGTGTCAGATATTCTTTTAGGCTTTGGTGACGCAGCAATGAAGGAAATGAATCCCTACCCTTGTGGAGCTCATGCACTAGTAGTGGGGCAAAATAAGCAGGAAATAAACAGATTATTACAATACGTAGTCTGTCATGGTTTGAGTCCATTTATAAGAAATACAGAGGCAAGCAAAATTAACCCATGCTGTTAGAAGGCAGAATAATGGTTAGCCTTGGAGTGTGGAAGAGGGATCTAACTCTACAAGCTAGAATATGGGAGGATCTGGAGGTGTTAGTAATGCTGTTTTTCTTGATGTGGATGCTGGTTACATGGTTGTATTCAGTTGGTGAAAATTAATTGAGTTGAACACTTATATGCACTTTACTGTATGTACATTTCAATATAAAGTAAATATTTGTGTAGTATATCAGATGGTGAAGAGTCAAATAGAGGAAAGAAAGCAGGGAAGGAAGACTGGGAAGAGGGGAGTAAGGGGTGGGGAGGAGGGTCCCAATTTAAAATAGGCAATCCAAAGAATCAACCCTGAATACTTACTGGAAGGATAATGCTGAAACTGAAGCTCCAATATTTTGGCCACCTGATGCAAAGAGCTGACTCACTGGAAAAGACCTTTCCAGTGGAAAAGACCATGCTGGGAAGGATTGAAGGCAAAAGGAGAAGAGGGCAACAGAGGATGAGATGGTTGGATGGCATCACTGACTCAATGGATATGAGTTTGAGCAAACTCCAGGAGATAGTGAAGGACACAGAAGCCAGGTGTGCTTGTCCCTGGGGTTGCAAAGAATCAGATATAGCTTAGTGACTGAACAACAATAACAATCAAAAGAAAGCCTCACTAATAAGTTAAATTGTAACAAAGATTTGGAGGAGATGAGGGTGTTAGGCCTTGAGATGGGCGAAGGCTGGCGGTTTGAGGGGCAAAAAGGAGGCCAGTGGTTGAAATGGAGAGAATGCAAGGGAAAGTGTTGGAGAGAGTATCAGGTAGATAACAGGAGGCTGGACTGTGTGGCACTTTATAGATCATTGTAAGAGTTTTGACTTTGCTCATACTGTGGGAGGAGATGAAAAGCTACTGGAGGGTTTTGAACATAGGAATGAGATCATCTGTCTTATATTTTTAAAGTATCTTTCTGGCTGCTTTTGAGAAAAGACCCAAGAGAGGCAAGCATGGGAGCAGGGTGACAGTTGGGAAATCGTAATAATCCAGGAAAAGAAGAAGATGGCTTGGTCTAAGGTGATAGTAGTGGAAGTGCTAAGAAGAGAGTGAGTTAGGTATATATTTTTGAAGGTAAAGCAGATAGAATTTGTTGACAGGTTGGATGATAGGTGAGAAAGAAAGGGGGAAGTCAGTGATGACTAAGATTTTTGCCCTGAGCAACTGAAAGTGTGATATTACCATTTATAATAATCAGGAAGTCTGGAGTTTAGTTTGGGATGAATTAAGTTAGAGATGTCCATTTTAGACATTTGAGGGGCCAAGTTGAGTAGGTGGTTTGATATGAAATTTGGGCTTAGAAATCCAGGGTTGAAATGTAAACCTGGGTGTTGTCAACATACAGATGGTATTTCAAATTATGGGATTAGATGAACTCACCAAGGGGACAGTCATAGAGATGAGTAGAGGTCCAGGGACTGAATCCTGGAACTCTCCAGCATTTATAGGTCAGGAAGGTGAAGAGAAACCAACAAAGGAAGATTAGAAAAAGTGGGCAGTAAAGTAGAAGGGAACCTAGGGAAGTGTCATGGGTTGGAAGGCAAATGAAGAAAATGTTTCAGGGAGAAAGGAGTGATCAGCTGTGTCAAAGCTGCTGAAGTGGCTTCTCTGGCTTCTCTCTAGTGGTTGAGAATCCACCTGCAATGCAGGGGACACAGGTTCAGTCCCTGCTCTGGGAAGATCCCCCATGTCACACAGCAACTAAACCCATGCATCACAACTACTAAAGCCTGGGCACCTGGAGCTTGTGCTCTTCAGTGAGAGAAGCCACTCCAATGAGAAGCCGGTGCACCACAAGGAAGAGTGGCCCCTGCTCACTGCAACTAGAGAACACCCGTGCTCAGCAATGAAGACCCTGCACAGGCAAAAATAAATAAAGAAATTAAATAAAGCCTTTTTGAAAAGTTGCTGATGTGTCAAGTAAGATAAGGACTGAGAATAGATCCCTGGAGAGGGAACATGGAGGACAGTTTGCTTCAAAGGCGAGCAGCAGAAAAATGTGTATGACGCAGAAAGGTAGAGGGTCTCATTCTTCTTTTTTTAGATGACAGAAGTAACACTGTGTATGCTGATAATGAACAAATAGGGAGGGTAAAGTTGATGATGCAGAAGGGGAAGAACTACTGAGTAATGCCTCTGAGTAGGCAGGGGGGATGGGTCTAATGCACATACCTAAGGGTTTGCCTTAGGTAGGACTATGTAAAAGGGTCGACAGAGTATGGGGACAAGATGCAGGTAGCTAGATACTGTGGTAGTGGGAGCTTGTGGAAATTGTCCTCTGCTTGCTTCTAATTTTCTCAGTGAAACAGGGGACAAATCATCAGGTGACTGTGAGGCTGGAAATGGTGGTGTTGAAGGTGTGAGAAGAAAGGAAGAAATGGTCCACTAGGAGAGCAGGAGAGAATAACCCAAGGAAAGTAGCAGGCTTCCTGGGCAGTACTAAAAGCACTTTTGAGGTTGTGGCTGTCTAAGTTTGAAGTGAGAATGCTCAGCATGGTTGTGTGTTATTCTCTAGCCTCATTCAGTTGCTTGTGTGTAGACACAGAATGGGAGGAGAGTCAGGTTAACCAGATGTTGGGATCTGGCCATGCAAGTATGACAAAGGAAGACAGATGAGAGATAGAAAATGAAAATGATAATCAATTATGCTATCTAAGCTAGATTAGAGGATGACAGATGTGAAGCATGGGAAAGACAGTGAAAGAGTGGTAAGATAATTGGGTTTGGGGTCTTAATGGCTTCCAAAGTATTTTAGGCTTGGGAACAAGAGATAGTGAGTGAGCTGGAAGGATTGAGGTGGTGGTTGGAGAGTTTCAGTGCTTGAAATTGAGGTAATAAAGTGGTTTGGTTATTGCTAATGACAAAATCTAAGTCCCAACTATGGGGAGGGTGGTTAAAATAAGATGGAAAAAAGGGTCCTTGGAGGAAAGGAGGTTCTGGTCCAAGAAGGTCTATGAATGTCTTCAGGAGAGTCAAATTTCAGTTTGAGGCAGAAGGTGAGGGAAATGTTAACAGAAGTTGAGAACAAAAGGGGTGTGTTGATGATTGGTAGCAAGTTTCAGAGAGCACAGTAGCAGGGTTTCAGAAGTTGGGAATAGGTTGGAAATGGGGTCAATAAAGGGAGAAATCAATAACCTCAAATATGCAGATGACACCACCCCTATGGCAGAAAGTGAAGAGGAACTAAAAAGCCTCTTGATGAAGGTGAAGAGAGGAGAGTGAAAAAGTTGGCTTAAAGCTCAACATTCAGAAAACTAAGATCATGCCATCTGGTCCCATCACTTCATGGGAAATAGATGGGGAAACAGTGGAAACAGTGTCAGACTTTATTTTTGGGGGTTGCAAAATCACTGCAGATGGTGATTGCAGCTGTGAAATTAAAAGACGCTTACTACTTGGAAGGAAAGCTATGACCAACCTAGACAGCATATTAAAAGGCAGAGACATTACTTTGCCAACAAAGGTCCATCTAGTCAAGGCTATGGTTTTTCCAGTGGTCATGTATGGATGTGAGAGTTGGACTGTGAAGAAAGCTGAGTGCCAAAAAATTGATGCTTTTGAACTATGGAGTTGGAGAAGACTCTTGAGAGTTCCTTGGACTACAAGGAGATCCAACCAGTCCATCCTAAAGGAGATCAGTCCTGAGTGTTCATTGAAAGGACTGACGCTGAAGCTGAAACTCCAATACTTTGGCCACCTCATGTGAAGAGTTGACTCATTGGGAAAGACCCTGATGCTGGGAGGGATTGGGGGCAGGAGAAGAAGAGGACGACAGAGGATGAGATGGTTGGATGGCATCACTGACTCGATGGACATGAGTTTGAGTAAACTCTGGGAGTTGGTGATGGACAGGGAGGCCTGGTCTGCTGCGATTCGTGGGGTTGCAAAGAGTCAGACACGACTGAGTGACTGAACTGAACTGAACTGAACTGAACTGAAAGAGCAGTGTGGGGCTCAGATGCACTGAAGGTCATGGTGCATCTTGTACGTATGTGCTTAGTTGCTCAGTCATGTCTGACTCTGTGCAGCCCCATGGACTGTAGCCCACCAGACTCCTCTGCCCATGGGATTTTCCAGGCAAGAACACTGGTGTGGGTTGCCATTTCCTCCTCCTGGGGATTTTCCCAACTCAAGAATTAAACTTAAGTCTCTTGTGTTTCCTGCATTGCAGGCAGATTCTTTACCTGCTGAGCCATCAGGGAAGCCCAAAGTGTTAGTCGCTCAACACTAACTAAGTGTCCGACTCTTTACGACTCCATGGATTGCAGCCCTCCAGGCTCCTCTATCCACAGAGTTCTCCCGGCAAGAATACTGGAGCAGGTAGCCATTGCCTTCTCTAGTGGATCTTCCCAGCCCAGGGATCAAACCAGGGTCATCTGCGTTGCAGGCAGACTCTTTACCATCTGAGCCACCAAGGAGCCCAAAAGCACAGGCTCAGTAGCTGTGGTTCCTGGTCTGAGTTGCTCTGTGGCATGTGGGATCTTCCCAGATCAGGTATCGAACCCGTATCTCTTGCATTGGCTGGTGGATTTTTTTACCACCGAGCCACCAGGGAAGTGGTGGTAAACATAAATTGGGAATCAATCCTGATGAGATTAGATATGGTGGTCTCAAGGCAGACTCTGATGGCCTAGCTGTGATTGTTGTGGAGGGGAAAAGTGTGAGGGTGTTATGAGGAGCACAGAGAGTTCTGAGTTCTCCTCTTCATTCTGTGTGATGGAGGTGTGGAGGCCAGGGTGGAGCAGATTTACCTCCAGCACGTGGAACTGGGACTCCCTTTTGGTTCTTGTGGGTAACAACATGGAAGTTGGAGAAAGAAAAGCAAGATGGCTTAAACTGTGTATGTTACAACTCAAGAGTGCCCCACGGACATAGACTCTAATGTGCCTGGCACCCCTGGAGAAAGGCAGCATGACTGCCCTGGAGAAACACACTCTTTAAAGCACCTCAAACACACTGTATGTGCAAACTTACTGCATTGCTGGAATTCAGTATTATTCATCCTGTCATAAGACTTTGAAACCCTCCAACCAACAGGGCTGTTCCTTTTCTCAGGACACCCTGGGAACATCCTGCCCCCTTCTCCCCTTGTAAGCTCACAAGCTAATAAGTAGACTCCGCAGTCATTCCTTGGCCTGAGATGTGTTCCTTCCAACGTATATTGGAATGTAGTGGGATCTGGTGATGGATGATGTTGGTTCCTCTCAGATCTGTCTCTGTCCCACAAACCTAACAGACACAGGAGTACTGTTCCAAAACCCCGAGCCTATTTTGCTTCTGTTTCCCTTCACTTTCTGCAAGTTAGTGGGAAATATCCCATTCATTTTCCTTTTTCTTTTTGCTCCTCTCATTTTTCCACTAACGTTATTGTTGAATTCATGAATTAGTACATTATTAATGAATGAGTAGCATTATTATTGAATTAATGAATGAGTAAAGCAGAATTTTGCCTTACAAATGAAGGAGAGTTGCTGGTGGTGAATGAGTTCTTTGAGGGCTGCTGCTCTTAGGAGGAACAGAGACAACTCATTTTTCACAACTGTTCTTTCCTGTGTGACTTTCAGGAATGCATTGTAGCTGAATGCAGGTTTTGCTTCTAATACACAACTGCAGTCTACCATGTTTTCTTTCTTTTTCACAGGGAGGAAGTATTCCATACACATGACTACTATTAAGAGATTTGAAAACATCTGCCCAAGGACAAAGCTGTCTTGCCTTTGGCGATAGGAGCTCCTGGCTTTCTCTTGTGAACTATATTCTCTTTGTCCTAGGCACTTATCTGTCATAAATATAACAAATTAGGAGGTAGCAGGCCCAGTGTACTGGATGTTGACTAAAACTATAGGAGATCCCCTGTTTTAGTCTTGTTTCTTTATCTCTAATTATCTTATTTATATGATTTACTTTTATTTGACCTCATGCCTCTCACATGTCAAGTTCTCTGAATAAAATTTAACAATCTCTTCTGTGAGATGAAGGATGATTAAAAACCTCATGAACGTTCCGCTCTGCGTATGATTCACAGATGTGGTGCTGCAGTGACAGACGATTTGTTGGAGACTCCAGGGCAGAGCAGGTTTTCTCTAAGCCAGAATTTTTGGGTTTTGGTATTGATGTTATTATATGGGCACTCTACCGATACAAAGTTAAGAGAAAGACATCTTCCTAAAGGTGATTATGGACAGGAATTACTGTATTTGTAAAAGCCTTCTCTGGCATACCTGAACAAAGGCCATGAAAATCATAGAAAATCAAAGGTGAGGTCAACTCTTGAACTTTTCTGATTTGCCCAGTTGATTTCAGAGTCTCTATTATTCTTAAAACTCACTTTCCAAATCTCTCCTATCTCTATGCTTTTTGTACAAAATCTTCTCCTTTGTTCCTTTTGGAAGGAGATGGGGGTGATATCTTTCCTGGGTCTTGGAGGAATCAAGGTTAGGTTATGGGAAAGAGGAGAAAAACGCATGTAAGAGAAAAGGAAATTCAGAAAACCATCCAGGAACCAGAGATTTTAGTTGGCTTAATACCCAAATTTTTTGAATTACTGGATTCAGTGATAAAATAGCTTTGAAGGGGATAAGACATATGTCTGCTTCTAACACCTCCCCACAGAATGTCACAAAAAGGAGGCAGATCAGAGAGGTTTACCCGGCCAAACCTCTGAGGTGTACACTGGAGGCTGCTGGGGCCCCACGCTGGCTGGTGTGACTCCTCGATGCATCATCTCTGGGAAGACCAAGTTGGACTGGGGGTCATGCTTCAGGGAACTTCAGAACCACGTCTACTTAAAAGTGAGAAGATATGCAGACAATTATTAGAACTAAATGAAAAAATTTATTAATTACTAAATGTGCTCAGCAATTACATAGGGAACATTAATGATGAATTAGTGGTTTATACTGATGTAATAATTTTTAAAATAAAGGGAAGGATTATGGCAAGGTAAAACGAGTAAGAGAGGGATGCAGATTTGAATCCCAACTCTGTTCTTTGCTAATTGTGAGGTCTTACCTAAGTTCCTTAAACTTTACAAACTGTGTGTTCCTCATCTGTAAAATATCTTTTTCACAAAGTCATTGTGAAAATTTTAAGGCTGTATTGTAAAATAGATTAAAATAATTGGTGATAAAGATGGAATTTGCTACTTACACAGCACTTTTATGTACCAAAGACGATTTGAGAATATCACATACATTAGCTCATTGAATCCTTGAAAAAAAGAGAAAAAATGAGGTAGGTACTATTGTTATGCCACTTCAAGAGGAAACTGAGACACAGAGAGGTAAAGAGCAAGGGGAGGATCAGGATATAAACTCAGGATGCCTGGTATTAAACATTACATTATATTGTTTCTCAGTAAGTTATCAGTCAGGCTTCTCTGGTGGCTCAGTGGTAAGCAATACACCTGCCAATGTGGGAGATGTGGGTTTGATCCCTGGGTTGGCAACATCTCTTGGAGAAGGAAAATGGCAACCTACTCCAGTATTCTTTCTGGGTAATCGCATGAACAGAGGAGCCCGGTGGTCTACCCTTTGGCAGGGTCACAAAAGGGTTGGAAACAACTTAGTGACTAAACAACAACAAAGTTATCAGTCACAATGAGGACAATGTTATGATACAGGTCAGTTAGACCTGTAATCCCTGAAACATGGGATTAAAAATGGCATTTACAAAAGACAGAGAATATGTAAAATTATAAATATTACTGGCTACCTGGTTTAACTATGGAGTCTAGTGGAAGAATTTTTAAGCAGGCATTTTTTTTTTGAGTTGTCACTGCTCCTTGGAAAATCACAAATTCTGCTAATTTATATAATTTGAAAGAGGCTAGGCCTACGGATAAAGTCCCTTCTCTTCTGTAGGACAAAATTTTCTTTCAAATGTTTCATCCTGACAATTGTGTATGGGTTTCCTGGTTAAATATTTTATTTTTATCCATTAACAGTCTTGTCTCTTATTTTCCTGGCAATTCATTCTTTTTACAGGTCCTGACATTATCAAGTTCCCTAAGTTTCTTACCTGACCAATGCAAGTCAGTTAAGACCTATGCATTCCAGGGGTCATGATCTAGGTGCATTTCCTGTTCCTATTTCCTAAATCTACTTAACCTGTTTTCCAGCAAGTTGTGTTACTCCACTTCATACATTCATAGTGGTTCCTTCTCAGTTTTGACCTGTCTGTAGAATCCGTATCACCACTGCCCATCTGAACTCTCTATATGCTGTATTTTTGCTTATGAATTCAACCCATTGTACCATTCTTCTAACTGTGTACACTTTTTGTTAATGATGCCATAAGAAAGCAGGAGAAATACATATATCCAGAGTTTCTCAAAAAGATTCTCTGTCTTTATTATGGACTTTCCCAACTCAACATTGTCTTTTCTTTTTTTCCGCTCATTTGATACATTCTCCATAGACCATCTTGTCTATACAAAGGAATACTATCGCTATACTTTTCCAAAATCTTTATCTCTAGTCCAGGTCTCTTCCCAAACCTTCCTATTCAACTATTCACAAGATCTCTCCAAACTCAGACTCAACCTGTGCAAAACTGAATTCATGTCCCATTCCTTCCTCCCTTCCCCAGCCAGTGGGTTTCTCCTGCTCTCTTACCAACCCCAGGAAATGGCATTTTATCTACCAAGTCATTCGAGTTGGAACCTTAGGGTCATTCTTGACCATTGCCTCCTCAACTCCCATAGCCAGTCGTTAGCCAACTTTTGTCAATGTTACCTCCTTAACCTCCTATTAGACCCCCAATGCCATTATCTTAATTCAGGTCGTCATTATTTCTCACCTCATTCCTGAAGTAACCTTCTAATTGATCTACTACTGCCAGATCTTGCCACCCTAACAACAAACAGCTAATAATAATTTATGAAGAACTATTACAAACCAGTAAGAAAAAGGTCAACAATCAATAGAAAATGAATGAAGGGAATGAAACAAAAGAGCAAGGACCAATAATTCATGGAAAGATGCTCAATCTCACATAAGGAATAATACAATAAATTAATTAAAAATAAGGCAACAACACTGGTTATAACTGTGATTTCTTTTCCTTTAGAAAACAAAGGATTTTTTTTTGCAGATTTTACCATGCAAGAACTCCTGGAATTCTTGAGCTAAGGAGTAATATAATCAAAGAGGTGCTTTAGGAAGGTACAGGTTGAGGGCAATGGAATAGTAGAAAGGGAAGAACTAGGAACAGAGATGAGTTAAGAGGCTATTGCTGTCAGTCATTGAGAGGAAGGTCTGAATTAGAATAAAAACAGAAATAATAATGTGCTTAGTTTAAGGGATGTGTCTACTCACATCTTTAGTCATAGATATATGCATTTATATGCTTTCATGTAAATGTATATAGTTTTTGCAAGGAGAGAGAAATGTACATAAATAGATGTGCATTTCTCTGTGTTATCTTTGTTTTTCACTGTCTGACTGCATCATTTACTTTTTCATTTGTCGAATACTTACTGAGCCCTGATTTTGTGCAAAGCAGTGTTCCAGGTACCATGGTAGAACATGAACATGAATCAAACACAAATCCAATGTTTGAGGAGCTTACAGACTAGAAAGAGAGAAAACACATTTGTCAAATAGCTGAAATGCAAATTAGTGAAGTGATAAATATCAAGTTAGAAAGTTCAGAAAAGGAAGTAATTACCTTAGCTGGAGAGATAAGGGGGAAGATGGCATTTGAATTTGGTTTTAAGGAATTAAGAGGATGATAGAGTTACCATATGATCCAGCAATCCCACTTCTGAGCATATATCTGGAGAAAACTCTAACTTGGAAAGATGCATGCACCCCAGTGATTATAGCACCACTATTCACAATAGCCAAGACATGGAAGCAACCTAAATGTCCACTGACACATGAATGGATAAAGATGTGGCATATATACACCACAAATACACACACACATCCATATAATGGAATGTTGCTGCTGCTGCTAAGTCACTTCAGTTGCGTCCGACTCCATGTGATCCCGTAGACGGCAGCCCACCAGGCTACCCCATCCCTAGGATTCTCCAGGCAAGAACACTGGAGTGGGTTGCCATTTCCTTCTCCAATGTGTTAAAATGAAAAGTGAAAGTGAAGTTGCTCAGTTGTGTCAGACTCTTAGCGACCCCATGGACCGCAGCCTACCAGACTCCTCCATCCATGGGATTTTCCAGGCAAGAGTACTGGAGTGGGGTGCCATTGCCTTCTCTGATAATGGAAAGTTACTCAGCCATAAAAAAGAATGAAATAATGTCATTTGCAGTAACATGGATGGACCTAGAGATTATCATATGAAGTGAAGTAAGACAGAGAAAAACAAATATCATATGATATCACTTATATATGGAACCTAAAAAATGATACAAATAAATTTATTTACAAAACAGAAAAAAGAAAAATAAGGCAATGAGTTACCATTTTTCCTCTATTAGCAGCCCACAGGGCTTGCAAAAATTTTGGAAAATATATACGTTCAGTATATGTATTTTTGGTGCAATTTTTGTATGCAAAAGTAAATGCATACAAACTTCTTTGAAGGAACAACTGGCAATTATAAACAAATCTATAAGTGTACACACCCTCTAAGAGGATACATTTTTTCACTGTATTTTGACACAGTTTGAATTTTTTGTTTTACGATGTGCATATATTAGCTTTTCAATAAGAAATAATTGCTAAATAATTATAAAAAATGAAATTCCATTGACAGGAAGATCCTTCATTCAGACAGTAACATGGTACTTTCTAGTTACATCATGCATCAGCCTTCAGCAGCAATAGCCTAGGGTTTACTTTCTTCATGTCTTCCATCTACGCTACATTTACTCCAGGACTCTGAGGATATCTGCTTAGATTTACTCATTCAAATGATTTCTTTTTTTACTCCCTCCTTCCCCTATTTTAGAAATAATTTAAGAGGACCAATGGGAACTTGACATAGGCACTCTGAAACTAAAGTTAATCAAAGTAATTTGTTCTAATAAAAAAAACTCATATTTTGATTATAGGTTGCTTACTTTCTGAATTATGCTTTCAGACTATTTTAACTCATTTTCATTTCCAGAACACATGCAGCCTATAAAAGCAGGAAAAGTGTTTGCAGAGCACACATGTAGAAGATTGACAGAAACCAGCCAGTGTTTAAATGGTTGTGGACAAAGTATCCTTCATATTTGGCTTAAGAATTCTGAGAATGAAAGTTTAAAGAATCAAACTGTGACTAATAAGATCACTAATTTGTAGCAATAATACAACCAGAGATAATGTTTTAGTATCTTATTAGCATTTGAGTAATACCTCAAGTCCAATCAAGGTGACCTGCTTAGAGAAGCAAGACTTCTACACATTATGACTAAAATGCAGTTCAGTTCAGTTCAGTCACTCAGTCGTGTCCGACTCTTTGTGACCCCATGAGCTGCAGCACGCCAGACCTCGCTGTCCAACACCAACTCCCGGAGCCCACCCAAACTCATGTCCATTGAATCGGTGATGCCATCCAACTATCTCATCCTCTGTCATTCCCTTCTCCTCCTCCTTTCAATCTTTCCTAGCATCAGGGCCTTTTTCAAATGAATCGGCTCTTCATATTAGATGGCCAAAGTACTGGAGTTTCAGCTTCAACATCAGTCCTTCCAATGAACACCCAGGACTGATGTACTTTAGGATGGACTGGTTGGGTATCTTTGCAGTCCAAGGGACTCTCAAGAGTCTTCTCCAACTCCACAGTTCAAAAGCATCAATTCTCTGGTGCTCAGCTTTCTTTATAGTCCAACTCTCACATCCGTGCATGACCACTGCAAAAACCATAGCCTTGACTAGACGGACCTTTGTCGGCAAAGTAATGTCTCTGCTTTTTAATATGCTATCTAGGTTGGTCATAACTTTCCTTTCAAGGAGTAAGCGTCTTTTTATTTCATGGCTGTAATCACCATCTGCAGTGATTTCTGAGCCCCCCTGCCCCAAAATAAAGTCTCTCACTGTTTCCATTGTTTCCCCATCTACTTGCCATGAAGTAATGGGACCAAATGCCATGACCTTAGTTTTCTGAATGTTGAGCTTTAAGCCAACTTTTTCACTCTCCTCTTTCACTTTCATCAAGACGCTCTTTAGTTCTTCTTCACTTTCTGCCATAAGGTTGGTGTCATCTGCATATCTGAGGTTATTGATATTTCTCCTGGCAATCTTGATTCCAGCTTGTGCTTCCTCCAGTCCAGCGTTTCTCATGTACTCTGCATATGTTAAATAAGCAGGGTGACAATATACAGCCTTGACATACTCCTTTTCCTATTTGGAACCAGTCTGTTGTTCCATGTCCAGTTCTAACTGTTGCTTCCTGACCTGCAGATAGGTTTCTCAAGATGCAGGTCAGGTGGTCTGGTATTCCTATCTCTTTCAGAATTTTCCAGTTTACTGTGATCCACACAGTCAAAGGCTTTGGCATAGTCAATAAAGCAGAAATAGATGTTTTTCTGGAATTCTCTTGCTTTTTCGATAATCCAGCAGATGTTGGCAATTTGATCTCTGCTTCCTATGCCTTTTCTAAAACCAGCTTGAACATCTGGAAGTTCATGGTTCACGTATGTGCTGAAGCCTGCCTTGGAAAATTTTAAGCATTACTTTACTAGCATGTGAGAAGAGTGCAATTGTGTGGTACTTTGAGCATTCTTTGGCATTGCCTTTCTTTGGGATTGGAATGCAAACTGACCTTTTCCAGTCCCGTGGTCACTGCTGAGTTTTCCAAATTTGCTGACATATTGAGTGCAGCACTTTCACAGCATCATCTTTCAGGATTTGAAATAGCTCAACTGGAATTCCATCACCTCCACTAGCTTTGGTCATAGTGATGCTTTCTAAGGCCCACTTGACTTCACATTCCAGGATGTCTGGCTCTAAGTGAGTGATCACACCATCGTGATTAATTGGGTTGTGAAGATCTTTTTTGTACAGTTCTTCTGTGTATTCTTGCCACCTCTTCTTCATATCTTCTGCTGCTGTTAGGTCCATACCATTTCTGTCCTTTATTGAGCCTATCTTTGCATGAAATGTTCCCTTGGTATCTCTACGTTTCTAGAAGAGATCTCTAGTCTTTCCCATTCTGTTGTTTTCCTCTATTTCTTTGCATTGATTGCTGAGAAGGGCTTTCTTATCTCTCCTTGCTATTCTTTGGAACTCTGCATTCAAATGGGTATATCTTTCCTTTTCTCCTTTGCTTTTTGCTTCTCTTCTTTTCACAGTTGTTTGTAAGGCCCTCCTCAGCCATTTTGCCTTTTTGCATTTGTTTTTCTTGGGGATTGTCTTGATCCCTGTCTCCTGTACAGTGTCACAAACCTCTGTCCATAATTCATCAGGCACTCTATCAGATCTAGCCCCTTAAATCTGTTTGCCACTTGCACTGTATAATCATAAGGGATTCGATGTAGGTCATACCTGGATGGTCTAGTGGTTTTCCTTACTTTCTTCAATTTAAGTCTAAGTTTGGCAATAAGGAGTTCATGATCTGAGCCACAGTCGGCTCCCGGTCTTGTTTTTGCTGACTGTATAGAGCTTCTCCATCTGTGGCTGCAAAGAAAACCAGCCAATCTGATCACATGGACCACAGCCTTGTCTAACTCAATAATTCTAAGCTGTTAAGACAGCTTAAACCTCACCAACTGTAATGTGCTCTTCTGGAAGACAGAATTAAT
The DNA here is from genome assembly GCF_963930625.1 of Muntiacus reevesi. Lineage (NCBI taxonomy): Eukaryota > Metazoa > Chordata > Mammalia > Artiodactyla > Cervidae > Muntiacus > Muntiacus reevesi. The sequence continues at coordinate 43,894,182 of NC_089256.1, forward strand.
GGTCATGGGGAGTGGTCATGGGAATGATACCTCTAAGAATCATTTGGACAGGCAGTTGGAAAACAAGTATTGGTCATGTGTCTCCAAGATGGTATTGATCGGACAACATGCAGTCCACTTGGAAATGTTTACTCCATGGGATCACGTGTATCAGGTAAACAGCCACTAAGGTTAGTCAACCAGATCTTCATAAGCTTCTGTGCCACCTTCCCAGGTTTGACTTCTCATACAAGTTAACCTGTAATCAGTCTTCAGTCTCATCAGATTTCTGGCAGCTTTAGGTGGTCATTTAGTTTAACCTCTTCCAAATATAGGAATGTTCCCAGACTTCTCATCACTTCTTATCCAGACCCACCATCAGTGATTTAAAAAAAAAAATTTACTTGTTTTATCAGTCCATGAGCAAACCTTCCCCCCTACAGCTTCAGTCCCAAGATTAGGATAAACTTTTCAGGCCTCTTTTAAGCCTCTTGAAACTCAAATTCACTTTTATAAGGTAAACGGTTAATGTTCTTATAACTTTTCTCTCTTGCTCCATGCTCAATCATGTCTGACTCTTTGCGATGCTTTGGACTACAGCCCGCCAGACTCCGCTGTCCATGGAATTTCTCAGGCAAGAATACTGGAGTGGGTTATCATTTCCTATGTCAGGGGATCTTCCCAACCCAGAGATTGAACTTGCATCTCCTGCACTGCAGACGATTCTTTACCACTGAGTCATTGGGAAGCCCTCTCACAACTTTATTTGGCCTTAATTGAGGGGAAGGAAAATGACACAGTTATTGTTTTAATTTCTTTATTTATCAATAGTATCCAAAAAAAGAATCAAGAGTTACAAAAACAAGTTAAATGCAATATGGAAGCCTACTAAATACAAATACATTTCACAAACACACAGGCAACAGAAACCTGTCCAAATTTGCTTCTTGAAATTTGACTATTTAAAAACATAAATGTAAAGGAAAGACATTCAGACTGGTCCAAATGGGCTTATTAGCAGGTGGAGGAGCCCTGCTTTCCAAAAACAGTGATGGAGTCCAGAGCCATGGCATATGAGAAGGTTTCCATGGACACTGAATCTTAACAGATGCTATAATATGTTTATAAAGACCATAGACACACAGAGAAAGCCCAAGGAAGCTTGCGGTCTAAGCCCTGTGCTTTTAGACAGCTGGAGGAACTGAACCTGATTTAATTCTGTTTATGTGCTCCATGCAAAGCTCTATGCAAGACTCCCCAAACTAGGCTATTTAGCAGCTTTCTGTGAATGATCATCATCACGTGACTCTATGGTGCCGACAGTAGCTTCCCTATTTACAGGAGGAATGCAGGTTAGGTCTCAGGACTTCAACGTTGCAGGGTAGGGTCATCTTGGATGGCAGCCACTGACCTAAAGGTAACTGGTGAGAAGACATTCTACCTTCTTGCTTTAAACAGACTGGTACTCCCGCCCTCTCTTCTGGTGTCCAAAGGCTGGCAAAACTTGGTCAAGATGTGCTGTTGGGAGCTCTCCAAGGCACTTTGACAGGGAGGTGCATTTCAAACTGTCTAAGTTGGGTTGGAAGACAGCTTTTAAGTGGGATGACTTAGAAAAACTCAGAATTCTAAACAAAGTGGAATGTTCTTTCAAAGGAGAAAAAGGAAACCTGGTTAGAAGGAATTCCATTTTCAGCATAACTTTCTCAGAGTTGCCTGTGCAATACAGCCCTCATGATTTCCCTCTGGTGGTCTGTAATCTGCTTTCTGAAAATGAGATCTTATTTAAATTTTGTTATTCCAAATGAATCTTAAACATGGTATTGAGTGGGGTTAATTATCACAGGGGTCAAAAGACACAGAAATGACTGACTTCTCCCCAATCACACTTTTAGGATTTGATTCCACTTTTTTCCCTGTCTTAAAATGTAAACCTTCTTTTTCCCTCATCTCTAAAGGGAGAGTCATTTCTTTTCCCGAGAAGGTTAAAGATGAACTGCAAAAGTGAAGACAAAGAAGTGGTTCTCTTTCTCACTCTCTTCCTGGGTAGACTTTACCTGAGGGCTCTAGATCATAGCACGACCCGTGGGGCCATTCAGTCCGAGGTCAAATTTGGTCATCTTGTTTTTGGTCATCTGATTCTTACATAAACACAAGGTTTCATTTATCCTAAGGAGGAGAAAAATCACATTTTCTCCTTCTGGACCTATTACCAGAACCACAGAATTTACAGTTTCTCAAATCAATAGTTTAATGCATTCCTACCTGCTCACTGAGGAAACTAAGGCCCAGAAATAGGAAGAGATGGGCCAGAGTCACTCTCCCACTTAGTGCAGGATCAATGAGCATACTGATAGGCTGGGAACATCTAAGTCTTGCTTAGCTGCGCGTGTCTCCATCCTTTGGAATACTGATTTGCATGGATCTATCAGAATAAATGAAAACAAGTTAGCTTTTTGGATCTTAAAGGCTTTGTGTGGGGACACGTATCATGGCTTCTGTCTGAGGCACCCCCTGCTCCTCTGGCAGACTGCAGACCCACTGGAAACCACAGGAGAATTCCAGGCTGCATGTGGCAGGTGGGGGGATGTCTGGGTGATAGCAGTCTCTGCACAAGGAAGAACCCCAAACTCCCCATCTCTGAAATGTAGGACTAGTGAAAAATAATTACAAAAGCTTAATTTCTAGTTAAGAAAATAAAATATTAAACAACAACAATAATATAATGATAATAATTGAAGAATGAAATCAACTTGCCAAAAAAAGTTTACAGAAAAATAGCACCTTTGGTAAAAAGTATTTTAAAAATTTGGTTAGGTCTCTAAGGGGCTCAAAGTCTACAAGTATCTGCATCATTTGGGGGCACCCTCTCTCAGACACTGGGGAACTAGCAGGATGGCCGTGTATCAAGAGCCAGTGGCTGGGGCCTTGAGGAGAAGCACAGATGTTAGAGGTCTGTTATGCTGATGGCGGCAGGAAGGGCTGGAAGCAGAATGCAGTCTTCTTCGCTGAGTTTCCCAATTCCCTCCTCTGGGGACAGCCTGCTAAGTAAGCTCTCTCTCACTGCCTGCACTCCCTGCAGCATGTTCACAGCTGTGCTATTCTCAGAAGGGTTCCAGATCTGGGTCCACTTTCCCAGCCTGATGCAGTTTCCTTACTTGCCTCCGGCCCCTGAGCACCACGGACAGCTTCTCCCAAAACACTCCTAGAAATGAAGGCTCTGGCCTTTCCCCTCCTAGCCAGCCACCCCCATTTCCTTTATTGCAAAACAAATAGACAAAATAAAACTCATTGCTATATAAGCAAATACAGGTGATTTGGCGGTTGTAGCAGACACTTGCATATACTGGACTCAGCGCTGAAATTGAAGAGAAGGTGCCAGGCTCTGGACACCATTCCCAGATGCCTCTTCATTAGATCTCTTTGGTGCTCACTCTCTTGGACTTTTCAGCTGTTTCCTTTGAGAGGCAAGAGAAAATAATCATTATGAAATATTTTTAAAAATTATTGGCATTTATCTAGCCTCCAAGAACAGCATTGACAGAAACATGCTCATGCTGAATTTTAGTTCTGTTTACTTGTCTATCTCCTCCACAGATGATGAACAACTTGAGGGCAAGGATCATGTCTTACCATGACACAGTTGCATAGGACTGTGGCTAAATTAAGAGCCGACTCTAAACTCCTGTGAAACAATAAGGTCAGACATTATTATATTCATTTGAAAAATGAAAAAAAGGATGCTACATGGAAGTGCTACAAGATGTTTTGAATCCAAGTTAGAGAAGCATTGGGAGTGACAGGCTCCGGAGGCAGATTGCCTGAGCTTGAATCATGGTGGTGCAACTTTCTGGGGGACTTTGGGCACTATTATGAAATCTTCTGTGCCTCAATGTCTTCAACTACAAAATAAAGAGTAATAAAGTAAATACTACCTCTTCTAACAGTGGCACATATCTCCAGAGAAGACATTCTTACAGCCAAAAAGTATATAAGAAGATGCTCGACATCATTAATCATTAGGGAAATGAAAATCAAAACACAACGAGATGTCACCTCACACCCACTAGGATGTCTAATAAAAAATAACCACAATGACAAATGATGGTGAGTTTGTGGAGAAATTAGAATATGACTGGTTAGGATATAAAATAGTACAGTCACTTTGGAAAACAGTCTGGCAGTTTATCAAAAGATTAAACACGAAGTTACCCTATGATCCAGCAATCCCACTCCTTAGGTACATACCCAAGAGAACTGAAAACATATGTCTACACAGAAACTTGTGCAAGAATGCTTACGGCAGTATCATTCATCATAGTCAAAAGTAGAAGCAACCTAAATATATACCAACTGATGAATGGATATATAAAATGTGGTATATTTATCCATGAAATGTTCTTTAGCCATAAAAAGGAATGAAGTCTTGATTCACGGTACAACAAGGATAAACCTTGAAAACATTACACTAAATGAAAAAAGTCAGACAGAAAATGCCATCTATTGTATGATTCCAATTATTTGTGTCCATAATAAGCAAATCTATAGAAACAGAAAGTATAATAGTGGTTGCCAGGGGCTGGGAGACGAGAGAATATAAGTGACTTCCAATGGGTTTGGGGTTTCTTTTGGGGATGATGAAAATGATCTGGAAATAGACAGTGGTAATGGCTGACAATCTTGTGAATATATTAAAAACCATCTGATTGTATACTTTTAAAAGGCTGAGTTTTATGGTACGTGAATTACATCTCAATAAAAAATTAAATAGGGAATAAAAAACAACAGTGTCTGGCATCTAGTAGGCACTGTCAGTGCCCCATCCATAGCCCTTGTCTTCAACATTTCAGTACACCGGCCTGGCTTCTTACTGCCAGCACCTGCATCTTTTTGCCTGAGGCTTTCTCTGGCTGCTGAAGCCTACTCTGCCCACACATGCTGACAGGCCAGAAATGCCAGGGAGTTCATGTTTGCTGGTGGTGGCTCTCAGCTAGTGGCTGATGGGAGCTCATGCAGGCACAGCCGGGCTCCCTGCCCCCGTGTACCGTAACTGTTTCCAGAGTTCTGTAACAGGACTAAGCTCCACTTGCCCCCAGTGGTAATGTGCCGGAATACACACTCATTATCATTTCTTCCCTCCTTGGGCTCACTTCCCAACTCCCCTTCTGATGTTTGCTGAGGACTTTCTCCCAAATAAACTGCTTGTACTCAAGTTCTTACCTTAGCATCTGCTTCTGAGGCAACTGACATAAAACGGACAGACTAAATAATGTTAGCTTTTATAATTCACTCCCCACTGTCTACTCTGATCATTTTTCCACCCTAGATGAAAGGAATTCCTATTAAGTGCTTTTTGCTTTTGTGGGTTTATACTAATCTGGAAGCTCAAGGCTGCTGAAATGTGAAAAAACCAAGGACTAGGAGCTTCTGCATTTGTTTAAAAAACTGACATGAGCTTTCTACACTATCAGTGACAAAATGCACATGAAAAACCATTAATAAATATGGGCAATTACTATTAATACAAATAATTCTTGATTCTCAAGTCACATATTTCATCTTAATAGTTCCTGTGAGCATTACATTGCTTAAAAACTTACATGTCAGAGAGAAGGCTTGTATCACCAGACCCAGTTTACAGACAGATGATTCAAGGAGCAATATCCTTTGTTAGGACTACAGGTAAACCAGTGAAAAGACAGTCCTAGGAGTCTAGCTAATCTAGGTTTTCTCTCTAGGCCCTCAGTAACATATGTCAGTGAATCACTAATCTGCTAAGGATCTTCTGGTCAAGAAGGCCTTCAACTTAATGACACAGAACCTGAACGGAATTCTTATTATCCTTTCAGGTCTCTAGGAAACAGAATCTCTAAATTCTTAGGCTATGTTCCAGCCAGTTTGGCGTTTAACAAATCCTTTCTGCTACGGTCTAAATCCACTCATTTCATGCCCACTGAGAGCCAATTATACAACAGTGTTCATAAATTCATAAGTGAAAGTTGCTCAGTCAGACTCTTTGTGACCCCATGGACTATATAGTCCATGGAATTTTCCAGGCCAGAATACTGGAGTGGGTAGCCTTTCCCTTCTCCATGGGATCTTCCCAACCCAGGGATCAAACCCAGGTCTCTCGAATTGCAGGCGGATTCTTTACCAGCTGAGTCACCGGGGAAGCCCAAGAATACTGGAGTGGGAAGCCTATCCCTTCTCCAGCGGATCTTCCCGACCCAGGAACTGAACCAGGGTCTCCTGCACTGCAGGCAGGTTCTTCATCAACTGAGCTACCAGGGAAGCCCATGATAGAGCAGGCCCTGTGCTAAATGCAGGGCTACACTGGTGAGCAGGTCAGAGAGCCTGCTCTCAAGGAGCTCACAGTCTTTGCGTCCAGGCACTGGTCATGACAAGAAATAGGATGCTTCTTTAGACTATGCTTATTTGCAAACCACCACCCACCTGATTCTAACTTATAAAGCAATTTACCAAGTTGTAATCTACATCTGCTGGGGCACATTGGCTCTACAAGGACTCCGTCAGGGAACTATCTGTATCATGATCTGCATGGCACAGGTATATAGGTGTGTTGTTCGGGACCTACCGTATGGGACAGAGCACATGTCCTTGGTCACCTGGGGTATTGGCAGTGTCTGAGTGGAGGACGGGCCTGGTGGTGACAGGACTACCTGAACCAGCACGGAGGCTGCAACTTACCTGGTGCTTTTGGAGCTCCTGGACATATCTGGTCATTTCCTCCTCTGCCTGGGTCTGGGCCCCCTTCTGATTCTTTCCTATAAGAAGAATCAAGGCTCAGAGCAGTGGTGGCTGGGGGAAGCCAGTTAGAGATCCCTCCAGTACCTACTGTTTAGGCTCTCAATTTCAACTCCTATTTAACTTAGGAAGGAGAAATGAAATACCCACATTTCTCTGAATATAAAGTGTCCCAGGGCAATGGACACCTCCAAAGTAACATGCTTGGGTAGTAAGTGACTGGGCCAGGGCTCAAATCTAGGCCAAGTGGGGAGGGTGCGAGCTACAGTTCTAGAAACCTTTTCTGAAAGATCTCTTGGTAAAATGGTGCTAGTGGTGATGCTGGCTTGGGCACTGTCCCCGCCTCCCCAGATGTCTGATGTCTCTCAACCTGCCCTGCCCATGTCTCAACTATCTCAACTTTCTCTATTTTGGCTTACCAAAATTCTGTTAAATTGGGCTTACCCAATTCTGTTAATTCAAACATGTTTATGAACATGTCACCTTTTCCTGCTGGGCATGGATGGCAAGAAGTCATTCTGCCTTCCAATCACCTAAGTCTTTGACATAGAGGATTTCCTAAGCAGTCATAAGTATTAAGTGGGTTAATATGTAACTTGCTTAGAAGAAATGCATGCATGTGTGTGTGTGTGCTCAGTTGCGTCCCACTCTTTGTGACCGCAAGGACTGTAGCCTACGAGGCTCCTCTGTCCATGGCATTTCCCATGCAAGAAAACCGGAGTGGGTTGCCATTTCCTACTCCAAGAAATGCATGTAATTCTCACTAATATGTGTTTGCTTTCCTTACTCCTTTTACCACTCTAATCTCTTGCCACCGCTTGATCTTGCCCTGGGTCTTGAATCTTTCTTATTCCCAATCTCTGGAGTGACTTTCTAACATAGTGCATCTAGCATAAGTGTTGTGCCCTCAAGGCTGCTCTCTGGGAACCCTGACGTTCCAAGTGTGAGCTGGTCTCTTGCCCTATCGTTTCTTTTCTCCCAGCCAATCCACTCTTCTCCATCATCCCCACCCTGACTTCTCTCATGGTGATTCATGAAGACAGCGCTCTCCCTGCCGTCCCTTCTTTCTCACCATCACAGGTCATGGCTGTGCAGACCCAGTTTCCACAGGCACACACACAGCGGTTACAGTCCACCTCGGTCTCGGCTCCGTCAGCATACGTTTCATCCTCCAGGGCACACTCTGCGAGACCAGAAATAAGGGGCAAAGGTTTAGGGTAAGGGTGGAAAAGGACGTCCTGGCTACCGTCTGTGCACCTCACCACCTTCCAGACAAGACCTGCTTGTCCCTCAGAGGCACCATAACTGAACAAATGCCTCTATCAACCCAAAGATTTTCAGACCTGAACCTCAGCATGGAGATGATGGGCTGGAGCCCAGTCTAGAATCATGGAAGGGAATTTTCTTAGTAAGCTCTGGAGAGTTCCACAGCCCCCTCCAAATGCCCCCAATTCCCTACAACCCGCTATTTCTTAGATTAGGCATACTCTTCTCTGGAGGGTTGAAGGATGGGTTGAGGCACTTGAGGAACTCTTGGAAGCTGAGTTTCCAGTCAGCATTTTCATCAGACAGTTCAATGAGAGCATCAACACAGAGTCCTCTATAAAGAAAACACAGGAGAAATGTGTCAGCAAGACCTCAGCTTCCCTCCTGAAGAAATTAAGCATCAGGATTACATATACCTAGGCCTCTGAAGGTGGCCAAAGAAACTATTTAAAGAGAAAGTTTCTACACTGACCTACAACCATCATGCATCCTGGACTCCAGTAAGCATCCAACCTTTAGTTTATTATATGGGACGTCAGATCATTCAAGTTGTTCAAATAATATTCCCAAGATGACTGAAGTTTCCTGGATGGTTTTGTCCACTTGGATTGACAAATGTTTCACCATCTGCATATACCTTCCACTAGCAATTGCCTCCCCCGCCCCAGGTGTATATGTATCAAGTCAACCCAACTGGAAAAATCAAATAGAAGTGGTAGGAACAGATGATATGAAAACAATGTGTGATAAGTTTAAAGCTCAGTCATGTCCAACTCTTTGTGACCCCATGGATTGTAGCCCGCCAGTCTCCTCCACCCATGGGATTTTCCAGGCAAGAATACTGGAATGGGTTGCCATTTCCATAATGGAATGCCATTTCCTTCTCCAGGGGATCTTTCTGACCCAGGGATCAAACCCAGGTCTCCCGCACTGCAGGAAGACTCTTTACCATCTGAACCACCAGGGAAGCCTTAAGGCCATGGGTTATCATTAAAAAAGAACCCTAGAGTCTGGGTTTCATGCTTTGCATTCTGCTGAACAAACAGGTGCTTTCCTTTTTTTCCTCAGTTGTGTCTGACTCTTTGCGACCCCATGGACTATACAAACCATGGAATTCTTCAGGCCAGAATACTGGAGTGGATGGCCATTTCCTTCTCCAGGGGAATCTTCCCAACCCAGGGATTGAACCCAGGTCTCCCGCATAGCAGGTGGATTCTTTACCAGCTGAGCCACCAGGGAAGCCCTTCCTATTTTTAATTCTTACCAATATACTGGAACCACAGTTAATTTAGGGATTAATTTTTATTAATTCTTAAGGGTTAATTTTTATTAATATTTACTTAGGGGTTAATTTTTATTAATATTTACTCTGGAATAATACCAGAAAAGGAGAGGAACGTGCTCCCATTTGTAATAATTAGGGTTCTCTACATGAAATAGCACTTATTATCTTAAAATCAGAACTAAAGCTATTTTAGACTTATCATTAAATAGAACACTGAAGTGATTCCTTAAGAAAATGAACCATTAAAACATCACCCACAACACTAAGAAACAACTTTGCTCTGATGTGATCACTAATTTTAAAACTACTTTCTTCTATTCCTTGCAAGTTCTGGCCAAAAACACTAACTCCTTGATCAGATATCAGTGGTGCTCAATATATTAGTTCATAATGTTCATGGAAGAGATCAGGACAGAACCCTATTTTGCTTTTTACTTCACATTGACTTTGATACTGGAGGTTCCTTAGCAGGTAGGAAGGGGTTTAAATCCCTTCTTCTACAGCCTCCCCTTGTGGGCCTCTCCCTGACCCCCTCATTCCACTCACCTGAGAAGCTTGTTGTTCTCCTGGTCTGCATAGGTGGTGATGTTGATGGCGGTTTCGTTTTGCTCCACAAATTTCAGAAATTCGCTGGAGTCCAGGCGAGAGTCACCATTATCAAAGTTCTAGAAAGGAGATGAAGAGATCTTTCTGGAACGTTTTGTAAAACCCCAATTCTATCATCCCTCCACTCAGTTTGGCCCATCTCTGGTTCATCTTGTGCTTAACACAGTCCAAACCTGCTCTGCCCTTTGAGCAACAAAGCCTCAAAGCCCTGGGGCACCCAGAGAAGGCACCTGTGCCCCAAGACAAGGGACAAAGTGTCTAGGCAAAGGCTACTGAGGCCCTTTCAATCCCAGACCCTGCTGAGGAGGGCAACCTGAACCCAGGCCTGTGCTGTTAAGGAGCCTGGGGGTGCTTTGGAGGTCTCTGGAGCCCCATTGCTGGCACTATCCTCCAGACATTCTTGAATTCACTCCATCATACGATGTTCTCAAACCCTAATGATCATGGAACAACAGACTTGTGAATCAGAATCAGTGTCGGAGCCCAGGATGCATATTTCTAACAAGTTGCTTGTGAACAGTGATGCAGGTGACCCTCAGAGCTCACTCTGGGAACCACAGGATCATTTCCTCCTGCTTGATTTCCAGCCTTCCTGGCCAGCTCTCAGTGCTTACCTCTCACACTGGTACCCTTAGCCGACCTCATTAAGGCAAAGGCCCCTGTACGTTATCCACATCAACAACCTGCCTTGTGGAGGTGGCGCAAATCCCCCCAACCTGCTGCCCTGTGTTGTGGGCCCCACTGTAGACAGTGCAGCCTGTCCTTGTGATCCAGCTCACATTCCATGAGCATAAGGCAAGGGTAGAGTGAGCTCAACATTATATTCCCTTTGGCAAGATGCTCAGCTGAGACCGTAGCCATCTGGGACCATTCAGGATGCCCAGGAACTTGCTGCAGGTGGAGGCCAGCAACTTCAAGGCTCTGATCAAATTCTAATTTGGATACTGCTGCTCTCCAAAATATTTCCAGTGGAAAAAAAATATTTTTTTCAAAATACTTTCTCTAGACTGCCTCATTCTGCTACCCTGGGAAATAATCAGCAACCCATGTTACTTTCAAGGTGGCTCTCCAGATGCTGGAAGAGTTTCTGGAAGAAAAGTCTGCATAGGTTTCCAGAGAGAAGAGAAAGATACAGCTACTGACTCTGATGCGTGACTATCACACATCATGTGTATTCTACTCTAAGATTATAAATCTTCTAGTGATATGTATGACAGGTATGTATAAAACAACTCTTGGGGCCCTTGCTTAATACCTATTTATTATTCTTGTCCTGATTCCTAGGAAAAGATCTCAGATGCTTTCTCGTCATTATACTTTTACCCTGGTTCCAGTCTCAGTCCCGGTCACCAGGAATTCAGGGTGTGTGTATGTGTGTGTGAGACAGAGATACATGGTCATAAAAGGCTCTGTGGCTCTGTGTATGTCTGTGACATGGTCATAAAAGCTCTTTCTACCTGAGGCCTTCCCCTCTTCACTCTGTTGGGCTTTTGTCTAAAAAATAATGATTGAATCACCAGTTCAGATGAGAGGCTGATTTTGGTCTTATCCAAATTCCGATTAGATTTGTTTTGCAACTAATTTTGATGTAAGGAATATCAGTTGGGCTGGAGGGCAATTCATTGGTTCAGAAACAATCTCTGTGAGATATAGATTGCTTAGCAACAGGCAGCTGTTTGCCTAGTGGGGAGAAGCCTCCCTTTGAAGATTACACCATATGGTTCTTTGATGATCATCAAGAAGTAGATTGTGAAACCCTATTTTCTCGGAGGACACTTGGAAGAGCAAGCACTGTGTTTGTCAGTTATGAGCAAGCTTTCTTGGTTAGGATGAGAATGCTCTAGAGAAAAGGTACTTTCTCCAGGGGCCTTGCGGTTTTTAGACAGGCACCTATGAGAGAAAGTTATTGCCAGAGAGGGTGGAGATGTGTGAGGCCCTGGTCCTTAGGAATCAAATTAATAGCAGCTGCCAGTGATGCCCAAGGCATGTTCCATCAAAGGGCCACTATGAATGGTTACAAGGTCCCAAGAAGTCTCCTGGAAAGTGTCCTGGGCCCCACGGCTCCCATGCTGTAATGACCAAGCCAAAGTCACTGCTCACGACAGAGCAGGTGCTGTTCACTTGGCTTTCAAAAAATCATTTTTTTTAGTTTAGTTTCTCCTTCTGTCCAAATCTCCTGGCTCAGCAATACGTGTTTTTCTGTACACAAGTAACTACCGCTACCCCCAGAGCTCCCTAATATGGGAATGATTGAGACAGAAGACAGAGTGAGAGGGCTGTGCTTTCTCTTCTCAAATACTTGGAATCCAGAGAGACTGACTTTCTGCCACAGTGAGAAACTTCTACCTAAAGGAAGTCCTAAATGACCAATATCCTATTTCAGTCCAACACAGTATTTCTCCATCTCTGGGGAGTTCATGATGTCAGTTAACAAGAGGAATCCACAGACGAGGCTGGTGTTGACCACACTTAGTGGCCACAGAGCTGCCTGGAAGTCCCTCATGTGTGGGGGTTGCTTCTGAGTCTGAGCTGGTCGAGCCTAGGACACACCATAGAGGTACGTGAGGGCATCTGAGGATGAGCCTCGGAGGGCCTCTACCCAGAGATGTGACTGTCTGTAAGTGATGGGGGCTTTTGTGGCTATGCGGGAATGCAGGCACCTGAACGTGTGTGTCTGTGTGTAGGACAGTCTCCGTGCGGCATGCACACTTCCGCATGTGGTGTGTGTGTTTCCGTATGTGGTGTTTACCTCAGTGTGATGTACATACGTGTGTATGTTCTTATCAATCAGCTGGAAGAGTGCTCTTAACTGCTTCTTTTAACAACTGTTTCAAGCTCTCTGAAAGATCTCCATGGCATGGCTGCCCTACTTATTGATAAATACTGTTTCCTCCCTCATTTTCCTTTTGGAAAACAGCATCTCTCCTCCCCACAAGTGGAACAATTTGTTACTTCAACCAAACACGATGGGAACATCAGTATCTAGGTTCATGAAGAATCCTGGACCCATGAAATACCAGTCCATTGACTCTCCTCAGACGAAGAGAAACTCTGTAAGCCATGGAGGGTCAAGTTAAAGACTTAGAGAAAAGCCAAACTGGGTGGGAAACAGGCTGAAGTGGCCTGGGTCTGGGAACAGGCAGCCAGCTCTGCGTGCTGGGTTACCTTAAAGTACTTGTCTAGGATTTCACTGTAGTTGCTGCCTTTGGAGAACCAGCCGTCTGGAATGATCTCCGCTTCCAGCCACTGGATGATGCGACGCCGGAGTTCATCACGGTTGGACTGATAGCAAACAACTGCGGGAAAAGGAGTCGGCTGAGCAGTGAGGACCCCAATGTCACCCAGCATCCCCCCTACTGGTGGGCTCAGTGCCTGGGGATCTGCATGTGTCATCTCATTCGGTTTTCACAGCAACCCAGGGAAACAGGATTATTACACACACTTACAAAGGAGTAAACCCAGGGTACTGGATTGTATCTAACCCAGGATTCAAGCTCATGTCTAAAATATTTAGAAACTTTGAGATGGTTGAAACAGAGATTATGCTTAGGCGAGAAAAAAGTAGAAAGAAAAATAAAGTATATTTTCATTAACTTTAGGAAGCTGAGAGGGAAAAAAAAAATCAATCAATCAATCAATAGAACAACTCTTTTGGTTCACAGATGAGCTGAATTAATAATGAATAAGTAAGAACATTACAATTCTTTACGCCACTGCATTTTTGCTTCTTTCTATATAGCTTTTCCCTCTCTCCCACTTAAAAACTTCTCCCATTTAAAATTTTATCTGATATTGTAAACAATAGAAAATGAGGTTGGGGAAGGGCATGAAGCTGCCCCTGCTCTGGACAGCTGTTTGTTGTAAGCCACATGGCAACAACAGGTGAGGCTGAAAGTCTAGTGGACCAGGACGCAGAGAAGGAAAAGCTTTGGCAAAAGGAAATTCCCAACACATGTTGGGATGTAAAAAGGGCACTGAGCCAGGGAAATAAAACTGTGGGCAGTTTTCCCTACTCTGGCACTTTCTGGCTGTGTGACTCAGGGAAATTCACTTAACCTCTCTGAGTCTCAATTTCCTCATCTATAAGGTAATTATAGTAACTACTTCACAAGGTTATGCAAGGATCTATGGAAAAGTATATGCTAAAGGAGTCTGTAACTATAAATCGATGAAATTTTAAATTTGTATTCATTGAAAACCATGGAAGAAGATCTGCCATTTCCAATTATCCTCTTTCCAAAACAGTTGTGCCTTCTGATTCTGCCTGTCCCGTGACACCCACAGGTCTCACAGAGCCTTGAAGGAGGGACTCAGTAGCTTTTCCATCCTTGCAGTTCAATCATTACTCAGCAAAAATGAAAAACACAGCCAACACTCTGATCCAATCAACTGCTTTCCACGGCAAGTACCAAAAAATGCAGTATTGCAGCTTTTCTGAGCCATGTTGAGGAGTGACCAGTTCCGGGTCACAAGCTCTGACACATTAAAGATCTTGTGAGCTTTGTGGGGAGGGATTGTGGAACATGGAATTTCCATCATGAAAAAAATTCACTCCCTAAATGCACACTGTAGAAAAAAAGAGGTACTCACCTGGGCTGGCAGAAGGACTTACAGATTTCTTCTCTGTAAGACAAAAGGAGAAAATGCAGAACATAAAGTGAAGAAAAAAGAAAATTCTGTGTATTTCTAGGGTTAAAACTGCCTATAATAAGGGGGCCACTTATATCTTTTCATTATTTTGTCTTGAATCCTGTCTCCTCTCCTTCCAGGTCCCAAGTATGGGGCTCTTTTCTTTCCTGCTTTGTTTGAATTTTGAGGCCACTGAGCTGCCCTCCTGATATCACATCTCCTTTTGTTATTAGATTGAGGGGTGAGGGGCTGCTGGGACTTTGAGAATTCATAGAAAATCATTACGGACAAAGAAATGCAGTGGAGACCAACATGTGGAAAACAGCTTCTTCTTTTTCCAGGGAAGTTCAAGGACAGGCAGGAGGCTGGTGTTTAATTAGCAACAAGCTTGGAACCCCTTCACTCTTACTCTGATAGCAGTGGTTTGAGTGTAAATTAGAGGAACTATATCATCAGGGCTGAAAGGTACCCAAATTTAAAAAGCACAAGATATGTGAAATTTACCTGCTTTCTAAAAAGGTACAGAATTCAGCTAAATACTACTGCATTATTGATTGCTGACATGGTCCCTATCCACTATCCTTCTCCAGACAGTGTGGGAAGCCACCTGGGGAGTCTGAGGCAGGAAGGGCAGGGTAGAAGCAGGGCCACCCAGGGCAAACCCAGCAGGCTCATAAGCACCAAGGGGATGCCTCTCCAAGCAACTGGGTGGTCCCCACAGCTTTGGGCACTGTGTTCAGGGTAGAAAGAACTCCAGGAAGCCAGGCCGTACTGCTCCTTCTCTGGCTCCCTGGCTAGAGCTGCGACATGGTGATGAGAGCATTACTTACCTTTGCAGTGTCCATCATAATCGACCTGGATTTTGGATCCAGTGAGGCAGGCATCTCTATGCAGCTCACAGTGGTTGAGGTAGGTCTTGCCATTGCTGCCACACACAGGTCTCTTGTGAGGTTTGCATTGCTGAAACAGACCACGGAGGATGCTGGCATAGTCAAGGCTGAGTTTGTGTGTGCGCCACACACACACACACACACACACACACACAGCCATCTTGTGAAGAGTCCTCCCCAGCAGAGATGACTTCTACCCTGCCAGGGCAGAGGGAGCCTCAGCTCTGGTATCAGTAACCCTACCCTACTCAGTGTTGGAGGAATTACATCACCTTGCAGTCCCTCATGGTGCTCTGTGCTGATCCTGGCCCTGGGTCATCTCTTTTTTTCAGTGAAAAGAAATACCCACTCCTTGACCCCAATCCTATCAAATCAGCAGGAAGGGCATTTTATCAGAAGTCAGGAATCTGGATTAGCTATCACTTTATCACTTTGTAGAAAGTCATTCAATGTCTGGATATAAAAAAACCCTTAAAATTCCAAAATTTTACGACACAAAACAGCCAGAGCTGGGAATTTGGAAACATTGAAAGGAATGTTTCCACAGCCCCCGACCCCCATCACCCCAATTCTTCAATTATTTCAGGGTCTAGCTATAAGAATCTTTGCTCTGTTGCTTTATTTAGTATTTTGTTTTTCTCCTAATCTCACAACGATTGTTTTGAGGCAGGGGGAGGGGGTGCCAGGTCTTTGTGAAGTGTGACAGAGGATCATTCTGGACCAGGAAATGGACTAAAGTTCACTTGGCAGCTTGATTCTACTTTGGCTGTTAAAGTGCCACAGTGACAGGCAAGCTTAGTTTCTTTACACTTCTGTGGTTTTTGAAAGGGGGAAGGGGTAAACAAGTTCTGCTTAGACCTAATAAAGACATTAAAGCAAAAAAGAGTAGATGTGGTAAAAGAACATAGGACCCTGGAACTGGAAGGCAGGATAACCTTTCCAATTTATAGACTGGAAAACCAAAGTCCAGAAAGACAAACTTCACTTAACCAATATTTATCATTGGGTTATTAATATAACTCATTGGGCAAAGCAACTTGGGCCCTGAGCAAAGCCAAACATGGTCGGTCTTCATGGTATCCAGCGGCAATTAATTTGCTTAAAATCACACAATGGTATGTGGCCAAGTTGAGGTTAACCTCCAGGTTTCTGGACCCTAAATGGTCACAGAGTGGCCAGGTACACCACTAGTGAGGACCTCCCAGAATCCTTAACAGATCTGGTATGCAAGTTTTTGAGCTGAGAGACATCCTTTCTGGGACAATGGGTCGGGATCCTTCAACTGGTTACTAAGGTGGGTGAATTAACTTGCAGCAATATGGATGAATCCAGTCTTGGGTTCTTCTGACAGAAAGAGGGGAAAAGGGCATACATCCAAGCTGCTTATGTTCACCAAGTGAGAGAATTCTGCCTACAAAAGAAGTATTTCTCAAAAGCTCACTTTGTTTTTTAAATTTCATTAAAAACAAAACCAAACTTGAAAAATCTGCATTCCAGCTAGTATTTTAAAATGCGCATATCCTTGACCTAGCAAGCCTAGGACTCAACCTAACAAAGGGACTCAATCCTACAGAAATAAAGGCAACAGCATTTAAGAATATTTGGTCAAAGACATTACTGTTTACAATGGTAAACAACCTGAATGTTCATCTGTGAGAAAATGATTACATGAATCTGGTTCTTTTATATCACTAAATATAACTGAGCTACTAAAAAATGAGAACTATGTGTGCTGACCCATAGAGGGTTGTTGTTACATATTAAAGAGTACAAGATGCAAGTTGCATCTATCTAGATCTGTTTACATTATGATCTCATTTTTGCATAAAATAGGGGGAAACTCTATATATTTACAGTTGCAGAGAAACAAAAAAAAAAAACTATGTGGAACAAATTACACAAACTGTTAACACTGATTATCTCAGACTAAGGGGATTTGAAGGTTATGGGGGGAGATTATTAACTTTATGTTTGCATAAATGTCTGTACCACTTATAAAAAGCAATTGTTAATTTTGTAA